>NC_136471.1:3779219-4379219 GCF_902686455.1 Sciurus vulgaris | reverse complement strand
TGCCATGTTTCTAAAAGGGCTTTATTCAATCTTTGTTTCAGTCAGGGTTTGACCGAGGCTGTCAGGCAAGGTTCAGGTACAGCTTTTCTCAGAGACCAGGGTTTATTTTGATGATGTTGAAAACTGCATGGGGAAGATTGTTCAGCTAGCTGAGATTTGTATTGACCATTCCTTGGCCTCTGACTCAGACCAGCTGGTAAGCATTTACTTTTAATGGTTGAGGCTTTAGCGAATGTGCTCATTTTTACTCTAGCAAGAACCATCTCCTGACCTAATGGTTCAAACTTCTTTTTAAAAAATTAATTTTGTAGCAATCTGATTGCTAAAGCAATATTATTTTATTGATAAACCTTATACCTAAGACAGAAAGCAGTGGTATTTTTATTCCAACATTATAATCTTTTTAAAAAAGAAATATCTAAGGCATAAGCTGAATGATAATTCATTTATAAGAAACTGATATTTTTAAGCCATGTGTTGTGGCACACACTTATGATCCCAGTCACTTAGGAGGCTCAGGAGGATGATTCTAAGTTTGAGGCCAGCCTCAGCATCTTATCCAGACTCTGTCTCAAAATAAAAAAATAAAAATAGCTGAGGATGTAACTCAGTAGTAAAGCATCCTTGGGTTCAATCCCCACTACAAAAAATGATTTTTTGGCTTAGAAAATCTTATGTGATTAATGCAAAAGATGTTAAAATTTGGAATCAGAGCACTTCTTGCCCTGAATTCCAGTTTTGTAACTGACTAGCTGCTTGTAAAGTTGCTTAACTTTGTTGAGCCTCTATCCTCATCTGCATAATAGTATTGTAGCAGAGGTTGAATGTGTTAAGTAGTGCAACATATGAATGTTATAATAGTGCAACACATGCAAATGCTAATTTACTACATACTGCCACTACAAAAAATTCTATGTGTGAAAACAAATGCAAGAGGAGTATATTGTCCTTGATGAACACCAGTCTACTTTGAGAAACATGATGTGAGCACCTGTTCTGGGTTGGGCTACATGGAATTTAGTCAGGCAGAGACGTGGAAAATTATGGTACAAGTTGGACCATGGTGAGTGTTAAAATAGACATGTAAACAGGTGTGGTGGAAGGAAGAAGGGGGACAGAGCAGGGCATTCTGGGAGCTAAGACTTGAGGGTCGTTGTCAGCACCCTGCAGAAGGGGAACAGATGTCAGTGAGGGCTTGTTGAGGTCAGGAGCAAGAGCACTAAAGCCATCCAGCTTGTGTTTGAGTCCCTGCTCTGCTGTTGCTGGCTTATGGCTAGGGCAAGTTGCCTCATCACAAACTACCTCAGTTTTTGCATTTGTCACATGGGTGGGTGGGTTGGAGGGTTGACAAAACACATGTGAAGCAGTTAGTAGTGTAGCTTAAGCTTTCAACAACTGCTTGGTATCATTTGTAGTACTAATACTGGCTGTGTTGAAAACTTTCTAAGATTCTTTCACACTCTTGGGGGTCTAGGGTTATCAGCTGTTACCTTGTCAAGAATTAAGACAGGAGCCAGATTTAGACCAAAATATCAGCTTTATAAATTGGTGAAAACTGGCTAGGGGGTCTGGCTTAGGTATGTTGCAGAGTAGTCTGCCTCATTCACCCACCATGGTTAAATTACCCAAATGCAGCCATGGACAGTTGTGGGCCTCTCTTGGGGCAAGGCCCACACAAGCGAACACCCTGGGCTGGAGGAGAGCAGGCTGTGCCCTCAGGGTCTCCCTAGCAAACAGATCCTGTAGGGCCAATGTGGAACATGCAGCTCCACTCCAAAATCTGTCTAAAGTGGATGATCAATGGAAGCACTTGCCCTTATGCTTGGAAGTGCCTGGAAGGATGACAGGGAATCCAAGGACAGAGGAAGGGAGGTTTACCACTAACAGAAACTTTCACACACATTTGTTTCTCTTACTTGATTTGGTTAAAGCCATTTATAGAGTTGGTAAGGGCAGGTAAAATTTAGTTAACCTTTGGATGGTATGCTAGCTTTATTGAATAGATCAAAATCACTTTTTTATGCCTTCACATAGGTTCTTGGCATGTGTAGGAGGTGAGGGAGGAATGTGGGCCCTATGGAGATAATTGTGGTACAAGTTTGGGCAGCTGAGACCCATCAACTAATTGTTCTGCCCCGGGCACAATTACCTTAACTGATTTAACCTTCCCAACAGCTGTGAGGGAGATGACTTAGCATCATCATTTTAAAGAAGAGACTAAGCCTCTGAGGGGCTTATGGCTCATCCGAGGTCTTGTAGCCAGTAAGTAAGTGGTGGATTCAAGATTTGACTTGGGCTCACTCTTGTAACCACTGTGTGGGTTTGCCTCCCTGCACCTCACTTTGGGAGATGTTTTCTGAAAGCTTCTAAGGAGGCTTAGATAATCCCACTCCTGGGATTTTAAACTGGTCAGGACCTTGCAGTCATCCCACAACCTCCTCTCATTTTCTTTGTGTAGAAACTGAGACCCAGAAGTTAGACACTGGAATCTTCCCTGGCCTTGATTCAAAAGCACTCCCCTCTCCTCTGACTTCCGTCAGAACTGGACTCAATTTAAATTGTGTGTGCCTGAAATAAGAGTGAACTAGAGAGAAACACAACTGATTTAGTTAGCTTTTCTGCTGCTGTGACGAAAAGACCTGAGAAGAACGTTGAGGAGGAAAAATTTATTTGGGGCTCATGATGTCAGAGTTCTGTCATAGAGAGCCAACTCCATTGCTCTGGGTCTAAGGTGAGGCAGAACATCAAGATGGAAGGGCATGACAACAAGGAATCAGAGAGCTCCACTTACCAGGAACAAAATATATACCCCAAAGGCATGCCCCCAGTGGTTCACCTGCCCCAGCCATACCATACCTGCTTACAGTTACTATCCACATAATCCATTCAAGTGGATCAATGCGCTAATTGGGTTAAGGCTCTCATAACCCAATCATTTCACTCTAAAATTTCTTGCTTTGTTTCACACATGAGATTTTGTGGTAAGCCACCACTGACCTCCTTCTCATACCAAGAACACTGAGGATTTCACTGTAGTAGGTAATGAATGTGAGTTTAAAGGCCAAGTATGCTACCCTTTCCAAATTTCGAAGTTAAGTGTCTCAAACTAATAGTGAAGGTTTGATGTCTTTCATATGTCTTCCATATGTTCTATGTCTTCCATGGAGGAGGCTCGATTGCACTACCTGGTTCCGCAGTGGATATTATTTCCATAAAATAACATTGAATGCTGCTTTTTAGTTTTCAACTTTTACTGTCTATTTACATATAAAGTATCAATTGTGGTTACAGAACAAATGTGAAAATAATTTATCAAGCAGGAGTGGAGGATTGGAGAATGAGAGGGGAAGAGAGGTGGAGGAAAGGGTAGTGGTGTTGGTTTTTTCAGCAAACCTAAAGGGAGATAAGAAATAGCATGTGTACTTTTAAAGGGTCAAAGCAGGGTTTCAGGGCTAAATATAGAGACCCCCTCACCAGGGCAGAAGAGCAGCGTTGTTAGGGGCACAAATCTGGAATCAGTTTAAATACTAGCTATGCTAACTTGAACTTGGGGAGATTACTTAACTATGCCATGGTTTTCTTGTCCAAAAAAATGGACCAATAATAATGTCTTGTTGTTGTGTTGGTTTGGTTTTGTTTTTCGGTCCAATGGTAGTTTTTATCTCACAAGATTGTTTTAAGAATACAATGAGTTTATTTTTTTAAAGTGCTTCAAGGAGTGGCTGGAACACAATAGCCCTGAGTTTATTTTTATGATGCAGCTGCTGCTGAAGGAAAACATGAGAAGAAATAAAAATTAAACTTTGAATCAGCAGAGACTAGGAAGCAGGAAGTAGTAGTTTGAGAAAGTTTATGTTCTTATCTTTTAAAATGGGAAGTCAGTGAATACTGTTTAAAGGTAACAAATCAAGAAAGAGAAGTAGAGCCATTTTGTAGTAATGGAGGAAATAGAAGAATTAAAAATAGGTCTAGTTGAGTGTGGTTGTCTCTGTGGAATGAAGCTCTGGGAGGGGAGACTTTCTATTTCAAGGTGTTTATTACCATAAGTATGTGTTTTTATTTTTTGCTAGCTTTCTTGAGGTGTAGTTAAACCATAAACCTCATGTATTTAAAGTGTACAACTTGATGAGTTTTGACATATGTACACACTCATGAAACCATCATCGCAGTTTAGATAAACATCTACCCCTTCCCCTTTCTCCAAAAAGCCACGTTTTTTAAGCTTCTTTTTTTTTTAGTTATAGATGGATATGATGCCTTTATTTTATTCATTTGTTTGTATGTGGTGCTAGGATCGAACCCAATGCCTCATATGTGCTAAGCAAGCACTCTACCACTGAGCTACAACCCCAGCTCACATTTAAACTTCTTAATCTAAATAGTCTGTTTAGGAACTTTTGGGCTTTAATTCTTTTTGAGATACAGGATCACTCAATTCAGAATACCTTTTTGACTTCACTAGGTATTTTAATGATGATATAGTGATTTTTTAAAGTAGTATATTTGTATTCATGTGATTTTCTTATCACTTCTGAGTTAAACCATAAAGCTAATAACCAGTGGTGATTGTCTCTTTTGATGCTATGCTTTTAATAGAACACCCACTGTTTAGAGGCTAGGATTACAGCCTTTGGAATGGTACACAGAGATAAAGTCTTCCCAAGACTATTACAACTGTTTGTTTTTCAAAACTTCCATCAATTTGTGAGCCATTTCTTCTGACCAGGGTTTTCCAGATGTGTGTGTTGCATATTCAATTAGGAGTCATAGACCACAGGCCCAGGAATAATGTTGCTGAAATCAGTGTCTCAGTTGAATAGTGTGGCTTCCCCTCTAAGATAAGCCATCCATGTCCATCAATGCTGGAGTGCAGAGCAGGCACCCTACTCTCGATGGCATGCCTACATTGAGGAGTTTAATTCTAGAGTCCCAAGTATGAATTGGAAATATTATTTCAATAGAAGTCAGTTTAAACTTTGTGATTACCTCAGTTTTATGATACTGTTAGTTAATACTGTAGCCAAGCTGTGCTCTGGGTCCATTGTGGGAGTTTCTGTGGTTTTGTTTTGTTTTTGTGGTCTGGTTTGAGAGCATAACTGCCTTTTTATGTCATTGCCTCTATGTGGAAAATGCATTCAGTATTCCAAATAGAAACACAAATGGACTTTTCAAACACAGCCTGTTTGAGATAACTCATAACAACACTTGACAGAAGAGGTTTGTATTTACGATAATGTAGTTTGTCTTAGCCTAGGAGTGATGCATTTATTCAAATCATACACGTCTCTGAAAATTATAGGACAAATATATTAGGATTGATTTGATATTGAATGAAACTTGGAGGGCAAATGTGTTAGGATTGATCTTGCTGGTTTTATTTAGAGGATTATGATGTCTCTTAGGGAGTGGGCTGTTGAACCTAACGGCATCTTTTACAGGTCAATAGTAAGATGTCCATGATGATGATGTTCTGTATTTTAACTAACAGGTTTTCAGGAGGCCTGATATAAGGGTAAGGATACTTGGCTTTCGGCAGATGGGCCTCTTCCTTGTGTGTCTATTTAGTGTTCTTTACCTTCTCACTGGTTTTTGAGTCACTCAGATCAATTTGCTGTGCTGTGTTATAGCTTTAAGTGTTCATAGAAATGCTTTATTTGTTACAATGTTTTTATGTGCAGTAAAAGCCAGTGTGTGTGAGGGCAGGATGCTAAAATTGTTACCAGTGTGCACTACTGATGGGTCCTTGTGCTACATGAACTCTGACCAGATGAATGCTCAGGGCAGGGATCTTAAGTCTCCACCTACAGGGGCCTCTTTTAACTTTGCTTACTATGTGATTCATGCTAAGGAATTTAGCACCCCCCCCCACAATAAAATGAAATAAAATGGTCAAATGTTGTCCATCCATTCTAACTAAGTTTTGAGTCATGTTTGTGTTTGCATGTTGAATCAAAAAAGCAGGATATGCTATTCTTTAAAAAATGTAGTAAAATTTGTCCCCATTAGTATTTTTTAAAATATATACACAGATTATAGCTTATATTTTCCTCATGATTTTCCTTCCATTTATTTCAGAATATTCATAAAGCAAGACAAAGATTGGTAATATGCATGCAATTAACTCAGCATCAGACATTGAAAATTAACCTATTGCCATTCAATGAAAACAATGTGAATTTGACAATATATTTATTGACTTTAGTTTAAAATTTTTAATCTTATTGAAGCCAGTGAAGTAGTACAAAAATAATCAGTTGAGTCAAATTCTTTTAATTGGTTTACCTTTTTAATCTTGTTTTCATCATGTTTTCTTTTGTATGTGGTAATCGTTTCTTTCATTGATTCACATTGTTAAATATTAGTGTTTGCCTTTACACTTGCATGGATTTTGAAATGCTGTGTATTTTTTTTGTTTATTCCTTTTTCTGTTTTTTTTAAAAATCTAATCAAAGAATAATTCCATTTCTTTGTATTTCAAAAATGGAAATTTCAAACTGACCACATTTAAAAATTACACCACCTTGATAGTTAGCCATACCAACTGTGTACTAAATTCAATCTGATGATAAATTATAAAATGTGATAAGTAGTTATTGTACTTTATTGACCAAATTGAAAGGTAGGAAAGAGTAAATTCTTTTAAAGCTTTGCTACTTCTTCACTTTCAAAGAAATCTAATCACTGGAACAAAAGTTTCATGAAATAAAAATATCTATGTTAAACTTTAGTATTTTTAGTCTCAGGGATTTGATACCACTCTTAAAAGGTTTTATAATTTTGATGTTTTCAGTATTCATATTCTTTATACCTAGCCTACTGAATTAAAAGTTAAGTTTTAAAGCTTCAAAAAGTAATTAATTCTGTGAAGAAATTAAATTAAGAACAGTCTACCCAGGGCTGGGGATATAACTCAGTTGGTAGAGTGCTTGCCTTGCAAGCCCAAGGCCCTAGGTTCAATCCCCAACACTGCCAAAAAAAAAAAAAAGGTGTACCTTTACAGGTATTGGAAAAAACTGAAGGATATGTGACCTTTTCATTTCTTGGAAGCATGTTGTTGATACCGAGATTAGAAATATTTAATGTTATCGACTCATAAGTCACAATATTTAGCAGTAAGAAACAGACACATATATGTACATATGTATATATAAAATCTCCAGCATGAGGGCTGGGGTTGTGGCTCAGTGGTGGAGTGCTCACCTAGCACACTTGTAGCCCTGGGTTCAATCCTCAGCACCACATAAGATTAAAATAAAGGTATTATGTCTACCTAAACTAAAAAAAATTTTAAAAAGACTCAAGCCTGTGATATTCACATGTGTGCAGTGGAATTGTACCTTGAGACAAATAATAGTTCTTTTGAGTACGTGAGTAAGTATACTCTAACATGTACACACACTTAGATGTCTATGAACTGCCTTTGTATTTTGGCTTGACTTTGCCCTTTACCTGGTTTCTGTGGTATGCTTTATTTTCTATGAGCACATGATGTTCCCATTGTTTAATTTCTTTGCTACATGCTATAGTGTTGCTTGATTTTAAAAAGACAGTGCATTCTTTGAAATCTATGTTGTTTGCTTTACATTTTCTACTCCAACACAAGCAAAATAGATACTCCCATTTTAAGCCGAGGATGCTATAGATGGCCTACATGTTATTTTCTTAACTCCAAGGGGGCAAATGTTGTGATTTGCAAAGCCACAAAGTTGTGTCAACTTTTACATGCTTACTGTCTCTTTAAAAAAGAAATTCTGTCCTTTCACCTGTCTGTTTGCACGTGTTTCTCTTTCTCTTCTCTGCCTTTTCTTGTCCATGCACCTGGTGCTGTGCAGGAGATTCAGGAAGAACACAATGGCTACCCTTCTGAAGCTGAAGCTGATCAGGTGGCAAGTTCTACGTGTTCATCTGTTTGGATCGTGTATCTAGAAGCCATTTCATACTAGATTTCTAGACAATAAGCAAAGCTTTCCAAATGCTCTTACCACTATATTAGCGCTCTCCTGTCCAAATTTGGTAGATTCCATTATGACATTATTTGCAAAAATTGGTTTATCCAACATTTTGTCAACTAGAAATTTGTTCCCCTGTGTTTCATGGTTCCCCCAGAGAGGGGTTATTGATGAGGTTTGTGACTGTCCATCACTGTAGGATTCTAAAGTATATTTGCAGAAACCTAGAGGGGACAGACACATATGATGTGGGGCTCCTTGAGTGCGTGGACTTTGCTTTATTCAAATTTGCATGGGCTGTGCCTGGTACAGTACCTGGTACCTTGTGAGCGTTTATGGAATGAGTACTTAAATTTTATATTTACTAATCAGAATATAAAATCATTCCTGTTGGAGTACTTCATCTTTGCTCAGTGCCTCTGGACCTTCTCTAGAGTCTCAAGGCAGCAGTCCTTTCCCTGCTGCCTTAATGTGTGAGACCCATAGGAGAGCAAGCCCCAGGTGTTTAGCTGCATTTTGTCCTCCACCATCTAGCCCCACCTTCCATTGGAGACCCTGGGAAAGAGCTCAATTTTAAAACCACTGTTTTGGGCCCGCAAGAGTTACATAAACTGTTCACCTGGAAGCTTAGATTCAGGCTGAGAAGAAAAGTAGTGGAGAGGCCAGGGTCACCCCTGTGAGCTAGAGCCCTCAAGGGCAAAGTCAGGGAGCTGCAGAACTCAGCTGGACCTTCAGGGTCACAAGAACAAGGTTAAGATGAGGTCATCAAAGGGAGTTCCTTATCTGGCCAACACTTTGTGCAAAAGGCACCAAGAGGAATGGGTATGATTATGAGGTCAAATTTACTCCATCCTTTGATTGTACAATACATGGGTTGGATAAATCAAGGATCAAATCATGTCCTGTGCAACCTGGTAGTTGCTGCAAAAGCTTAATATAGCACAAGTGTGAGTCCATTCTCCTAACACCAGCTTCATAAAGGGAATCTACTGTACTTAACGGAAAAAAAAAAAAAACCCTTAAAAACTGCTCTTCTCTTGAGTTCTATGCTAAAGCTAAATGTGTTCCTGTTACAAATGAACCTCCTATGGTGAAATCGGACACAGTGGGGTCATTTCTTTGTTTTATTGTGATACTTGATTTTTCATCATTTAAAAAGCATGCCCTAGATTTAATTATCACAAATGAGGGTTCTCTCTCTCTCTCTGTTTTACCAAAACATTTATGCCTCATGTAAATGCACAGGTTGTTTCCAGCCACACTTGACCTGACTATGGGAAAAGAAGAGAAAGGTTTGCTCCTTAGTCTCTATCTTTAGAGCATTGTGCATTCTCCAAATAGTTCAGTCGCCACTGTCTCCCACCTGCAACTTTTCATTAGCTATTCTTGGATTGAGAACTTTACAGTGTTCTATGTGGCTTGCTGTAAAGTTTAGCAGAAATTCTATTTTCCCTAATCCCCTTCAGATTGTATTCATCAGAACAGCTTGTTTTCATAAATATATTCCAAAATAATCTGTCCCCATTTGTTTTTAAGTATAAGTTAAGAAATTTAAGTCTGTATAATATATATTAAAATAAGCCTTAGCAAGATATCTTTTGAAGTAATTGAAAAATATGACATTGATTAAAGTATCTCTCCTAGTTTGTAACTATGCTATAAAATTAGTCACTGGTTCAGACTATTAATTAAAGCAGTTTTTCAAATTAAGGCATCCCTTAAGATATTTTAATGTTTCTAAAACCAGGCATTTAAAAGTATACATTCTGGCTTATGCTTTGTTGCATAAAAGATATAATCTAATACAGTTGTGAGCATAGAATCTAAAATGATTCTCCATGTTCCCTTTAATGTGTTAATGCCCTAAAAATTTTGGCTGAAAAATGTCTTAACCAATCTATACTAAAATTAAATGGAATAAATTGTTTAGAGGTAATGCTGGATTCTAATGTATACTATATTAACTATATATCTTTACATAAGGAGAAAAATGGACCATGTCATTTTATTCCCTCCCAGAAAAGAAGGCATACCCAACCAACATTTTAGCATTGAATTTGCTATTTATTTTTAACATTTTCCTTCATTTAAAAAAAATCCATGAAAGTACTATGCATAATGTTTCTAAATTCACCTTTCAGTCCCTTTAATGAAAGATTGAAATATTCTTATAACTATGAAAAATCATTAGTAATTTTTAAATTTTCAATAATTTAGTTTAGAGTTATAAAAGACATCCATTTTGCTTTACAAAATTATGCTGAAAACTTGGTGTTGTTCAACCTGTTTTCCACTGAACACCAGTGGCCTCCCGGTGTTGACAGGTATTCCTTGGAAATGCAGCCCATGTTCAAATAGGTATGAGACATGCATTATTATACTGTAGCGCCCTCTTGCTGCCTTGGTGTACATTAACACACTAAAGACTTGTCTCACTAAACAAATAGCTTAACTTGTTTTGTTTAATCCAGCATTTCCCAAACTTTTATTTTTTTAAGATCTGTTCACATTTCTTGGGAATTTAAAGCTCTGTGAAGCATACCTTGGGAATTGCTAGGGTTTTGATCACCTTATTCTTATTTATGACACATTATGTCATATATGCCAAGATGAAAATGAGTGGTTTCCTTGGCAACATCTCACAGAGATGGTGGTGCCTTGGAATAGGCCCCAGGTTTAGGCTCTAGTTCCTAGCGCTGTACTCCAAGAGTGCGCTGCTTTCGGACCTTCCCTGAGCTATCTGGCACCATCCAACCAAGCTTATAAGAAACTGGCTACTAGGCTGTAATGCCAGTCTGTTCATTTTAAAGTGTGGGCGCGAAATGTGCCAGCCATCAAGGCATCCTTCTAGTATCATTGTAGCCAGACAGGAAACTAGTAAGTCATTAGCAGTTTTCCTGGTGAGCATGAAATTAGTGCCAAAGTGAATTGACTTGAGGAATGCCTGATGAGCATATCCTGCTCCGCAGTGTAGTCTGGAATGCTGGTTGAGGATCTCTTCTCCAAAATGCTTGGAACCAAAAATGTTTCCGATTTGGGAATTTTTGGATTTTGGTATATTTTCATGAACGTAACAAAATATCTTGGGGATGAGTTCCCAAGTCTAAAATGAAATTTATCTTTCATGTATACCTTATACACATAACCTGAAATTTTATGCAACATACAATATTTTTAGTACCTGTGTTTTGACCATGACCCATCACATAAGGTCAAGTGTAGAATTTTCCACTTGTGACATCGTGTCAGTGCTCAAAATGTTTTAGACTTTGGAGCATTTCAGATTGGGGATTTTTCTTTTATTAGACATGCTCAACCCATACTCTTTTCTTCTAGATGAGTGTACTTTCTTGTGCCTGGATTGGGTAAACTGAAAAATCCCACCTTCTATGTCCCCTGTCTTATACTTGGTATATGTGTGTGTGCACACACACATGTGGCTGGGCTGCTGTACTAGAGACTAGGACTTTCCTTAGTTATGTTCTGAGACCATTGTCTGATTATTCGATTAGGGTTCGGGGTTTCCTAAACTATCTCTATAGGTTGGGTTATTTCTATGGCAAGCTAAGCACCTGCATCTAATTTTTTTTTATGAGTTTCATGCTCAGAAGGTAACCTTTTTCTGACCTTATTTCCAAATTCTGGAGGCATCTTATATATTAGCTGTCTGTGTAGTGATTATAGTATCTATCTGTCATGTCAAGCCCCTTTTGTATTAATGCTTTCTAACTGTGAAATGTAAATATGTTGTAATAATTTGCTAGAATATGCAGCATGATGTCCTGTGATGCTGAGCTTTGAAATTGTCTTGAAGGGAGGGGGCATATGTTGTGCACGCTTACATAGCCTTGTAGAGAGCACAGAACACCAAAGTTTTTCTCAGGTGTACAGATGTAAAGTAAGATTTACTCCTGTTTGGTTTTTTGGCCAGGCTCTAAGGGATGGAAATAAGTTGGCACAGATGGAAGAAGCACCGCTTTTTCCAGGAGAATCAATTAAGGCTGTTGGTAAGTTTAACATGTATACCTTGCTTACAGAGATCCCTAAGATGAAATGGCACTTTATTTGCAAGCACAGGTTTTATATATGCTGGATATCAGCCAGACCAAATTAATTAGGGGACGAGTGAACTAGGTCTATTCATTCTTATTAGTGTTGTCCTGACCTTAAGAGAGAGAAAATTGCAGAGGATCCCATTTAACTGAGTATTAGTTGGCATTACCAAGAGAAGAGGAATCCAGCTTTTCCTGATGAACCAAGAGCTGATTAGACACTCAATGTAGTGTCAGTTCACTACTTTATTGGAATCTTTCACCATATAGAAAATGTATTGGTAGACAGTCTATATTGTATTTTAATAACAGTTTTAAGAACTTTGCAAAGAAATTTTAGTGAATTATAGGATTCCAAAAAGTCTAATTTTAGTGCAAGAAAAGGACATCATGTGTTACCATCCGGGATTGTAAAGTTAATGGCATGAGTGCTCCCGTATCCCTCCATGTTGGCTTGCCAGGCATTTTAGGAGGTAGTTATTTATGCTATGGGTGGATGGGAGGGGCAAATGGGTGCCACCTTTTCTTTCTTTTTAAAAATTTGTTCTAATTAGTTATGTATGGTGGTAGAATGCATTCTGACACATTGCACATAAATGGAATCTGACTTCTCATTCTTCTGGTTGTACATGATGTAGGATCACACTGGTCGTGCAGTCCTATATGCATATAGGGTATTAATGTCCGATTCCTTCTACTATCTTTTCTACCTCCATACCCGCTCCCCTCCTTACACTCCCCTCTGCTTAATGGATGGTACTTCTTTTCTTCCCAACCCCCCCATTGTGCATTAGCATTGGCATATCAGAGAAGACATTTGGACTTTGGTTTGTTGGGATTGGCTTATTTCACTTAGCATGATCATCTCCAGTTCCATCTATTTACTGGCAAATGTCATCATTTCATTCTTCTTTATGGCTGAGTAATATTCCTTTATGTATATATACCACATTTTCTTTATCCATTCATCTGTTGAAGGGCACCTCAACATATAGTTGATTTATAGTTTAGCTAGCAACAGTAAATGTTGGTGAGGATGTGGGGAAAAAGGTACACTCACACATTGCTGGTGGGTGCCACCTTTTCCTACCATCAGTTTGTCAGGTTTGACAATCTGCTTTGCAAGACTGTGTAGTTCCTTCTTTCTTCATGGCTCCCTCCCAAAGATATGTGTTTAGTTTCATAGTATGGTCATCTTGTATCAAGAACATTTGGGTAGCCAGGCTCTTCTACGTGGGTCTCCAAATAACTCTTTCTGCTGAATATCCCAGTCTGTGACTCTTGGCTTATCCATTCCTGGTTCAAAACTCTTTCTTTCCTTGGCTTCTGCAACTCGATTCCCCATTGGTGGTCTCTGACTGCTTCTTCTTCCAGCCCTGCTCCATGCTGCCTTCTGAGTGATGTGTTTAAAATGTGAGCTAATCATGTCATGCCCTTGATTTTTCTCCAGACATTAACAAACAGATTGAAAGTATACAATGTGTAGAGGGGTTTTTTACTTTATCACTGGGTCAAAGTCTACTTAGAA
Organism: Sciurus vulgaris; assembly: GCF_902686455.1. Lineage (NCBI taxonomy): Eukaryota > Metazoa > Chordata > Mammalia > Rodentia > Sciuridae > Sciurus > Sciurus vulgaris. The sequence continues at coordinate 4,365,690 of NC_136471.1, read as the reverse complement.
GAGATTAGAGCTAATCTAGGTGATTGATCACATTGTATAACAGACACATTTTAAATTAGTAGAGAGTGTTATAAAAGCTTGGATTGCAAGTTTGCAGTTTTTTTTTTTAAGAAGAGAAGACTTCAGTGGATCCAGCTGAAGTCCTGGTGCTTTTTTTCTCCTGTTTACTTCTCCTTTCACTCTGGAAATGGAACTCTGGGAGAGAGATACTCCCTCCTGGCCCCATTTGTCTCCCAATTGTTGGAAATATATGTTAAGGATATCTGCATATCCTTAAGTGATTTAAGTATACTTTAAATTCCTCCAGTGGCTTTCAAAGGGTAAGTAAATTAACCCCTACTTTTAAATATAATATATTCCTGGAGGCAAAGTATTAAAGTAGGTCATTGTAAAGTAAAATATTTCCCATGGAGTATTATTTTAGTTTGTCACTGTTGGAATATGAAGAGTTTTGAGACAGTATATGCATGGAGAGCCATTATCACAGTCAATGTAATGAATGTATTTATCACCACCGGAGGTTTCCTTATGCCCCCTTGTTATTCCCTACTCCTGGCATATTCCTCCCTATCCTCAAGCACTATAGACTAGATTGTATTTTCTAGTATGTTTAGAAATGAAATCATTGTATATATTCTTTATTGTCTAGCTTCTTCCAATCAGTACATATTTTGATATCCATACTGTGACACGGGTTGACAATCATTCCTTTTTGTTGCTGAATAGTATTTCATTATATGAATACATGACAGCTTGGCTATCTATTATTGATCTATTGGTGAATATTTGGGTTGTTTCTGTTGGTTGCCAACTACAAATAAAGCTGCTGTGAACATGTATGTACAAGTCTTTGTCTGAACATATATTTCCTTTTCTCTTGGGTAAATATCCCTAAGGTATGGAGTAACAGGGTCATATGATAGATGTGCATTTAACCATTTAAGAAATTGCTAGGGCTGAGATTGTGGCTCAGTGGTACAGCGCTTACCTAGCATGTGTGAGGCACTGGGTTCAAGTCTTAGCACTACATATAAATAAGTGAATAAAATAAAGGTCCATCAATATCTAATATATATATATGTATATATACATATATATATATACATATATATACACATTTTTTTTAAAACAGAAACTGCTAAATTGTTAATTGGTTAAGCCAGTGTACATTCACCAGCAATATATGAGCATTTCATTTCTTCAGTTCTTTGTGCCTTTTAATTATTTTTCTTGCTTTATTTCCCTTGCTTGAACCTCCGGTATAATGTTAAAGAGGTGAGCATACATGTCTTGTTCCTAATCTTGGGAAAGTTTTCATACTTTCAATGTTAAATATGATGTTAGCTGTGAGGCTTCTTTTGGATGCCTTTTATCATGCTGAGGTTCCTTTCTATTCCTAGTTTGCTAAGAGTTTTTATCAGTAATGATTTTGTCAAATGCATTTTCTGTATTGATTAATATAATCATGATTTTCTTTAGTTTATAATATGATGGATTATATTACTTAATTTCTGAATGTTAAATCAATCTTGCATTCCCAGGATAAACTCTATTTGCTTATAATGTATTATAGTTTTTTATATATTGTTGGGTTTGTTTTATTAAAAATTTTAGAAACTTTGCATCAGTTTTTATGACATATTGCTCTGTGGTTTTCTTGTAATGACTATTAGTTTTTGCATCAGAATAATGCTATCTTTGTAGAGTGAATTGGAAATTATTCTGTTTTCCTAAGTCTTCTGTAAGAGTTTATTTCTTCCTCAAATATTTGGTACCTGAATCTTGAGTCTTTTTGTAGGAAGGTTTTAAGTAAAAATGTAGTGTCTTTAGTAGTTGTAGGATTACTTGGTTGTATTTTTTTTCTCAAGTAAGCTATAGTAGTTTATGTCTTTCTAGGAATTTGCCCATTAAATCTGAGTTGTCAAATTATTGTCCAGTTGTTTTTCACATCCCCTTATTATTCATTTAATACCCATAGGATTTGGAGTGGCATCACTTTTCTCATTTATATATTGTATTGTGCATGGCTTTTCTCTTTGCCAACACTTAATTTACCTTTTAAAAAATAGATACCTTTTTAGAAGTTTCTTAAAAAGTTAAATGTACACTTACTATATGACCCAGACACACCATTCCTTAGATATTTACCCAAGGAAAAGGAAATACACATCCAAAGACTTTTATGTAAGTGTTTTAACAGCTTTATTTGTAGCAGTCACAATAGAAACAACCCACACATCCATCAGTAAATGAATGGATAAGTAAGCTGTCGTCGTGTATCCTTACAATGAAAGATTGTTTAGCAGTAGAAAGGATATGAAAATGTGATGGTCATTGCGAAAATACTACACAGCAATATGTCATAGATATAGATGTAAAACTTCCGAAAAATTGTTTTCATTTCTAAATGTTTTTTAGTTGTAGGTGGACACAATACCTTTATTTTATTTCTTTATTTTTATGCAGTGCTGAGGATCAAACCCTGTGCCTCACATGTGCTAGCGAAAGCTGTACCACTGAGCCACAACCCCAGCCCTCCGAAAACTTGTAATAATCCAACAATATATAAAAAGGGTATTATATAATAGTAGATATTATCCTGGGAATTCAAGGTAGATTTAATATTCAGAAATTAATTAAACCTTGGGTTAGAAGTTTATCAGTTTTATTGATCTTCTCAAAGAATCAGCTTTTGGTTTCATTATTTTGTCTTCTGTTTTATTTCTACTCTGATCCTTAGTGTTTCCTATCTTTTGCTTGCTTGCTTTGGGTTTAATTCTCCCTTTGTTTTTTAGTTTCTTGAGGTAGAAGCTGTGGTCATTGATTTGAGGCCTTTGTTCTTTTCTACTCTAGGTGTTCAGATTTTCTTTCTTTCTTTCTTTTGTAGAGACAGGGTCTCACTGAGTTGCTCCGTGCCTCGCTTTTGCTGAGGCTGCCTTTGAACTTGTTATCCTCCTGCCTCAGCCTCCTGAGCTGCTGGGATTACAGGTGTGCGCCACTGCGCCCAGCCCAGATTTTCTTTCAAGTGCTGCTTTAGTTGTATCTCACCAATTATGATGCTATGCTTTCACTTTCATTCAATTGAAAATGCTTAAGTTTTCCTTTTGATTTCCTTTTTGAACCTTGGATTATTTTGGAGGGTGTTGTTCAATTTCCTTATAATGGTGAATTTTTCTTTAGGTTGTTTGTTGACAGCATTGTTCAAGTCTTCTGTGCCTTTACTCTTTTCCATCTACTTCTCTCAATTATTGAGAGAGGGGTTTTAAAATCTCACATAATTGGGGATGTGTCTGTTTCTCATGGCACTTCTATCAGTTTTGCTGCATCCATTTTTTAAGTTCTCTTAATAGGTATTTAAGTGTTTTTAAGTATGTCCTTCTGATGAATTGACCCCTTTATTCCTGGTAATAGTTTCTGCTCTGAAATCTACTTGGTCTGAGATTTTTATACATATGGTAGCTTTCTTTTAATTACTATTAACACGATATACCTATTTTCATCTGAATTTCAAACTATTTGTATTTCAAGTAGGTTTCTTTTAAGCCACATATAGTTGGGTCTTGCTTTTGTCTTCAGTCTGATAAAGTTTGCCTTCTAATTGAGGTGTTTCGGCCATTTACATGTTATATATTATTAATATGAAACCACTTACTCGTTATATAATTATTAATATAATTAGTTTTAAATGCACAATCTTGGTGTTTGTTTTCTCTTGGTCCCATTTGTTCTGATTCCTTTTCCCTCATTTTGTTCATCTTTTAGTTTAGTTGTAGACTTTTTAAGATTTTATTTCATATCATTTGTTTGCATTGTAGCTATAACACTTTTTCTTATTTTACTGGTTGCTTCACATCTTTAACTTACCACAGATGACTTCTACTGATTTTAAATCTCTTCATGTATAGGATAAGAACCTTTCATTTGTCTCCTCCCAGGCTTTATGCTATGATTCTCATCCATTTTACTCTTACTTATGTTATAAAACCCCACACTACCTTGTTTTTATTTTCATTTACTACGGATTAAACCCAGGGGCACTTAAACACTAGGCCACATCCCTAGCCCTTTTATTTTTAATTTAGAGACTGGGTCTCACTTAGTTGCTTAGGGCCTTGCTAAATTTCTGAGGCTGACTTTGAACTTTCAATCCTCCTGCCTCAGCCTCCCTTGTCACCAGGATTATAGTCATATACCACCATGCTAGGCTAACTTTAGTACTTTTAATTATTCCACTCGGAGACATCTGTAGCTGTGTATATTCTTGTCAATCTAGTGGAATGATATGTTTTGGAAAATAATAATGTAGGATCTTTATGGTAGATGTGGACTTCTTAACACTCATAGGAATTAAAATGTTTTATACTTGATTGATAATAAAAAGAAAGTTAAAATCGATAAGGAAGCTGGTTAGGAATTTGAAAATGGGAATTTCTTTTTCCAAGTGTGAGGATAGAATCCAGGACCTCATGCCTGGTAAGCAAGTGCTCTACCACTGAACTACACCCTCAACCCTGAAACAAGTCTTTTTCTGCTTCATTGAAGTGACTATAGTTTTGTCATTTGTAAATCAGTTTGTCTTGGAACAGCATTTGGAGTTAGTGTTCAACTTCCACTAGATTTAAGTAGCAGTAATTCATGAAAGGAAAGCCCACTGTCTTCAGAATTTAATGTTTTGAATGTGATTAATTTATCTCCCAGGGAAAATGTTAACTACCTGGAAAAAAAATCACGAAATTTAACATTATGAGACCTTTTACTTAAAACCTCATTAAGTAACAAATCAGAGTTTTGTTTTAAACAATTGAACTTTATTAGAAGACTCTCCATCTGTCTTTTTTAAAATAATAATGTATAAAATCCTAGGAGTTTAAGATTCCTAGAAAATTGGAATCACACACACACATACATATTTTGGAAACTCATGCTAAGATGTATTAAAGCACAAGTCTATTGCAGTAGTTGCTACTTTCAGTTTTTTCTTTCAGTGAAAGATGTCATGTATATCTGCCCATTTATGGGAGCAGTGAGTGGAACCCTGACAGTGACGGACTTTAAGATGTACTTCAAAAATGTAGAGAGGGTGAGTTTTTAATGTTTATTTATTTACTTAATTTTGCTCTACTGGGGATTGAACCCTGGACCTCAAACATGCTAGGCAAGTGCTCTACCGCTGACCTCCGTCCCTAGTACAAGACAGTGAGTTTTTAAAAGTGTGTTTTATTTAAAAAAATACTTCAGAACAATAAAAGAAGAAAGTAAATGGTCTCCTGAAATCCTATCACCCAGAGATAACCAGAGGGTGAGGGATGATTTTTTTATTTTTATTTTTTAATTTCAGAGGGGGAGTTTTAAGATATCACATTTGCAAACATTTTGCATTTTGACCAAAAGGCTATTAAAATACCACTTAAACCTGGAGGGGAAGTTTCACTGTAGTCTCAATGGAGACCTCAGAAGGTATGCCATAATTGTCCCTTCAGTTTCTTAGCTGGAACAAAGAGTAAATGTAGAACAAATATATTTTGTAACCCTTCAAAGACTTAAGACATGAAAACTCACGTGACTGACCTTGATAGGTATTAATCCTAATTTTTAAATGTAGGATCCACATTTCATCCTTGATGTTCCCCTTGGAGTGATCAGCAGAGTTGAGAAGATTGGCGTGCAGAGCCATGGGGACAATTCCTGTGGTATAGAGATCGTGTGCAAGGTAAACTGCAAACACATGAGAAAACTAAAAAGGGGCAGTTGGCTCAGCACTTTTTCTGACTCAGCCTTTGTGATCTTTGGTTAGTAAAAGTCATTTGTACGGTTAGTATCTCAGATCCTCAGTATCTTTTCAGGGCAGAGATCCCTTTGAATCTTACATCAACAGATTTCAACCATTGTGTAACTCATTAAATTAATCCTTTTGAAGTATTTCTGTCTTCCTCTTTTTTATTTGGTATTGGGGATTGAAAGTGTGCTCTATCAAGCTACATCCCTACCCCTTTTAATTTTTTCATTTGGGGACAAGATCTCACTAAATTGCCTAGGCTAGTCTCAAATTTGAATCTTCCTGCCTCATCCTTCTGAGTCTCTGGTGTGATAACAGGGTATGTGCTACCAAACCCAGCTCTTTTGATGTATTCGTAGTTAATGTAACCTTTAACTTATTTTTTGTTATATCTCAGAGAAAGCAAATGGAAAGCAGAAATCAATACTTTTTTTTCTCATGCTTGTTTTTCTTTTTTGTACCAGGGACTGAACCTGGGTAATCTGTTTTCTCTCATTTGTCCTTCAGCCAGGAAAGCCAGGGGGTCAGGACAGGAGGTTTTATTTTATTTTATTTTTTGTACCAAAGATTGATCCCAGGGGTGCTTAACCACTGAGCTACATCCCCAGCCCCCTCTCCCCTTTTTTTTTCATGTCAGGGATTGAACACGGAAGTACTTAACCACTGAGCCACATCCCCAGCCCATTTTTTATATTTTATTTAGAGACAAGGTCTCACTAAGTTGCTGAGACTGGTTTGACCTCTCGATCCCACTGCCTCTGCCTCCCCAGCCACTGGGATCACAGGCGTGCGCCACCACACCTGGTTTGTTCATTGTTTTAAGACTACTCTTGAGAATAGTGGATGGTCAAAAACTTGCTAAAGGGTCAGCAGTGTTATGTAAATCCTGTGATTAAAGATTTTTGGTGATGTTTTAATTTTCACCTTAAAGTGCTCATTTTTTTATTTTATACCCTTCTTCCAATGAGTTAAGTAGAATTGTATGTGATAAATTTAATAATGAATAGTCACTTAAGAAATACCCTTAATGGGTATGTTTTATTTCCAGTGGGTGTACCTCATATAATACTAAAAACCTGCCTAAAGTACCAAGAAAGTATCCTGCCTGCAGAATTGTCAAAGTCCTTTCCAAATTTGGGGTTTGGATTTCTGCCAATCTCTTTGCTTTGATCAGATCTCCTAGGAAGGCTACCCCTGGTTGGCCTTAGACCGCAGTTAAATACGGTTCTTCACAGAGCCTTTTACTCTTCCAAATTGTCTTACTGAACTCATGTTAGGGACTACATGGAACATTGCAATTGTCCCTCTTAGGGTTCCACATGCAAACAGTGGCAAGCAGCTGTAGAACTTACAGCAGAAGCCTGAACTTGTTCTGTGATTTTGAAACTTGCCATTCCCCTTTTCATAACTCTTGAGTAGTTTCCCATTGTTCACAGGCTAAGGGAAACACTCCTTGTCAAGGCCCCACATGTCTGAACCAGACTCAGTTGCTTCTGCAGCTTCCTATGGAGCCATCCTGCGCTCATTCTTGCCTCCCAGTCCTGTTGGCTTTCCTTTAGATGCTCCTGCTTGCCTTCAACCCATTCCCTGACACATATACCAAGAGTATTTTTCTTTTCTGTGTTGCTGAGGATCGAACCCAGGGCTTTACACTTGGTAAGCATGTACTCTATCACTGAGCTATACCCCAAGCCCCACACCAGTATCATTGCACATGCTTCTCCAGGCTTGGGAGGCTTTTCTTTCTGAGTACTCCCAAACAGCAAGCCAACTCACTTAGCTACCAAGGTGCGTCTGTGTATGCGTGTGTGTGTGTGTAGCCAGTATAGCTCTGAAAGAGGGTGTGTCAGGAAATTGTGCTGCTCTGGCAGGTGTCCTGTGACTGTTTTACCAAGATATTTTTATGGTAGACTGGACATTTACTAACAGCTAGTTTAAATGTTTTATAACCTAAAAGCACTCTGGCCAGGCTCTTAACCCTCCCAGCTCACGCATAAAGGCCATGCAAATTGTGGGATTTATTTTTAACAGGTGGAACAGAATTTAAAAGTACAAAAATTGTATGTAGCAAAAAGTAAGTCTTCCTCTTCCCAATGTCCCTGTTCCACTCCCTGCTAGCACCCTAGTTACCAATGCCTAAAGTATCTCTCTTCAAGCATGTATGTCTAGTTATTCTTTGAAGATACAAATTGGACTGTATCATATACAACGTTCTCCTTTCTTTTACCCCTTAACAGTATACCTTGGAACTTCTTTCTATCAGTGTACAAAGTTACTTCTTGATTTTAATAACTCTTCAGTGTCCCATTAGGTATTTTATAGTTTATATAACTACAGCCCCTACTGACAGCTTATTCCCATGCTTTTGCTGTTATAAATAATACAACAATAACTTTTTCACTTCCCAAATTCTGATTCCTTTGTTTTCAGTTACATTTATTTTCAAATTTCATATAATCTTGGAGAATGATATTTTTATATTTGACATGGACATAATTTTAAAAAGGTTGTGAGGCAATGCTTAAAACATTGTCATGGGAAGAAGTAACACCATCAGAGCTGGGCTTGGTGGGATTTTTCCCATTTACTTGTGCTTGGTCTTTGGCCATCAGCTGGCATTGTGGGGAGGTGTTTCAAGAAACTGTGATCTTGAGAAACAGCATTATGTTGCTGTAAGTACGTCACTGTCTCTACATGATATAGAATTCTTTCTGTAAGTGCATGGGGGAAGCATCTGAGGCATTTTTGTTTTATGGATGGTATAAATTGTATAGATGGTTTTTTCAGTAGCTTAAAATGCACAATTAATTCTATGACACACCATGTTCAGTAACTTCACAGAACTTGATGGCACAAATTCTGTGTACAAACCTTATTCTTTGTTACATCTGGTGATTGCCTGCATAGTATGTTCCCTGTGTTATAGTTTCCCTACTTAATTGTTTTATCTCATTTGAGGTGCTTTTGTTAAATTGCTTTTTGTTAGTTGGGGAGACAGTAGAAAATGGGAGATTAATAAAATATTTTATTTATCTATTTATGGCATAGATCCTCAGTACATGTTGAGTAACTTGAGTTCTGCTAATTTTTTTTTTAACCAGGATATGAGGAACTTGCGACTTGCTTATAAACAGGAGGAACAGCGTAAACTCGGAATATTTGAAAACCTCTACAAATATGCATTTCCTCTTTCCAATGGGCAGGTAAGTACGCCAAAGTGGCCTAATAATTTTGTGCTTAATTATTCTGTTTTCCAGAGGTTTCGTTCAGTTCTTTTTTCTTCTGTTGGTATCTAATATTAGACTATTTGGACTTTGTCAGTTCTTTGTAATGATTAAGAGATACTACCAATTTGTTGCTTCAAAATCCAAGTTGAGAGTAGGAATACTCAAACATTCAGCTCATGTCAGAATGAAAAGCTTTAATAATGGTACGATGTAAAAATATATATACTGATGTATCTGTTTTGTTGTTTTTGTGTCCAGGCACAATTTGCATTCAGCTATAAAGAAAAATTTCCAATTAATGGCTGGAAAGTTTATGATCCAGTGTCTGAATATAAGAGACAGGTAAAGAATGTTGCTTATCAGACTGAAAATAAATAAGTTGAACATCTTTTTCTTTTCTAAAAGGTTAGAAATGTAGTGGGAGAAAAGAAACTTTGCTGTAAGTTGTACATAGGCACAACTTCTCTAGCTTATCAGTTCTCCATCTCCTGTGATGCCATCTTCTCCTCTGCCAAAACTTTTACTCTGTTACTGGTTGTTCATCCTTTTCAAGGGGTCAAGGATGGGGACTTAAAAGCCAGGTCTTCCAGATGGTTTTTATTAGATGCCCTGTTAAAGAGTGGATGGCTAAGGATCTAAAGCAGTGGATTAAGTTCAGTTTGAGACTGTGTCTGTCTGAGGTGGTGCTCCTGGGTTTGGGAGCTCTTTAGTGCATTGTCAGCTTCACGTTATTCCAGCATGATCTTATTTTCATGATATTTAATCTTTGTCTAGACCTTATATTTGGTGTAATGTTGTATATGAATTTCAACATTTGTTGTTATGTTTCTAAGGTATTTTTGGGTGCATTTTCAGAAACAACACTAAGCTTGTTATTTGTAGAAAACAGGATAAGAAATATATAGAACTGGAATTCTAGAGTATTAATTTTTTAGTATGATTTGGAAAACCTCGTGCTTCATTAGATTTTTAGGATATCTAGGAAATGCGTTATACTAGATTTTATACACATACATACAAACACACCATATATATATATATATATACACACACACACACACACACTCTTATGTATATAATACATATATTATATAAGTGTATATATATATTCACACACACATATGAACTTGTAACAATAAACAGGTGTAAATGAATTTTTGTTGAAAATAAGAAACAGATGTGATTAATGCTTATTACTTTTTCAAAGTGGGAAAGTATGTTTTTTCCCTTCTTCTTAACACCATGCAGGGCTTGCCAAATGAGAGTTGGAAAATATCCAAAATAAACAGTAATTATGAGTTCTGTGACACCTACCCTGCCATCATTGTTGTGCCAACTAGTGTAAAAGATGATGACCTTTCAAAAGTGGCAGCCTTTCGAGCAAAAGGCAGAGTCCCTGTAAGTAATGAATGAACATTTTCACTCCAATGGAAACATGTACTGTGTTTGATGTACTATGGAAAGATGCAAAGCAAAAACAATCTAGCCAAGTGGACAGTAGAAGAAAAGGTTAAAAGCATGAACATACGGGCCGAGGTTGTAGCTCAGTGGTAGAGCACTTGCCTAGCATGTGTGAGGCACTGGGTTCAATTCTCAGCACCATGTAGAAATAAATGAATAAAATAAAGGTCCACCAACAACTAAAAAATATTTTAAAAAACATGAACATATCTTTGGTTCTCAAGAAATACCTAACGAGGGGCTGGGGATATAGTTCAGTTGGTAAAGTGCTTGCCTGCTTGCCTTGTGTGCACAAGGCCCTGGGTTCAATCCCTAGCACCACCAAAAAAAAAAAAAAAAAAGAAGAAGAAAAGAAAAGAAATACCTAATGATATAAACATTCTTTGTGCTGTGTCTCCCCTTTGCATGAGTTTTCCATTCTAAGTGCAAGGGTAACTTAACAAAGGCACAGTAAAAAAAAAAAAAAAAAAAAAAAAAAAAGGCATGATGTTGCATTAACAGTTTATAATCACTGGTTTCACCAAAGTGTCCTGGAAAAGATTCTTTCTTCATTCTGAGTGGAATGCTGTAGCTGCATGGGAAAGACACTGTTAGAGAAACAACTGCAGCCAGCAGGGAGTGATGGTTTTACCCTGGAGTTTGCATCCATTATAATTCTGAGTCACTTGGCCATTGGAGGAAAATGGGAGGTTTGGTGGCAGAATTTAAGATTTTATAAGAGACTGTGTATTCACTTTGTCCTTACCCTGCCACATATGTTACTGTAGAGATACAAAGATTTTTTTTTTTAATTAGGAGAAAAGAGTATCTAGTCAATTAAATAGGATTGGGGATATATTTCAGTGATATTTGGATTTAGGTTTTGCTTTTCTTAGACTCATAGAATGTTTGAGGTGAAAGGAGATTTGTAGAGCTCATCTAGTCAGAAGTGTTACAACCTGACCAGAACAGTGGGACCTTTGGCCACTGTACTGCTCTTTCAGCTCTGATGAGCCAGCCTGCCACCTCCCCAATCCTAGTCTCTGCAAGATCTGTTAACTTCTATCTCAAATAAGTAGCCACCTGCCCTCAGTACCTGAGTACCTTGTGCCTTTGGTGCCTGAGTACCTACCATGTACCAGGCTGGTGTGTGCTAGGCTGTGGGGATAGATGTGGCCAACTGTCTGGCTTAGGAGAAACACATATTGAACAAGCTGCTGCACATGCTGCCACGTGATTATCCACTGTCGCATGAAGGAAAATAAAATGTGCTCAGAGAGGAAAATCTTAGGGAGACACTATGCTTTGGGTCCCAAGTAATTAGAGAATATATTACTTTAGGAATTATACTAATATTTTTACTTAAAAACACTAGGTATTGTCATGGATTCATCCGGAGAGTCAGGCAACGATTACCCGTTGCAGCCAGCCACTGGTGGGTCCCAATGATAAACGCTGCAAAGAAGATGAAAAATACTTGCAAACAATAATGGATGCTAATGCACAGTCCCACAAACTTGTCATCTTTGATGCCCGACAAAACAGTGTAGCTGATACCAACAAGGTACATTCTTCATTTTTAATTTTTTAAAAATTCTTTTTAGATATACATGATAGTAGAGTATATTTTGACATATTATACATACATGGAGTATAACTTATTCTAATTAGGATCCCATTTTTGTGGTTGTACATGATGGGGAATTTCACTGGTGATATATTCATACTGGAATATAGGAAAGTTATGTCCACTGCATTCTACTGTCTTTCCTTTTCTTATCCCATCTCCTTTCCCTCTCTTCCCCTTTGTCTAATCCACTGAACTTCTATTCTTCCCTCCCCCTCCCTTATTGTGTGATAGCATCCACATATCAAAGAGAACATTTGGCCTTTGGTTTTGGGGGATTGGCTTATTTCACTTAGCATGATAGTCTCCCAATCCATCCATTTACCAGCACAAATCACAAAGTCATTCTTTTTTATGGCTCAGTAATATACCGTGGTGTATATATACCACATTTTCTTTATCCATTCATCTGTTGAAGGATACCTAGGTTGGTTCCATAGCTTAGCTATTGTGAGTTGTACTGCTATAAACATTGATGTGGCTGCATCACTGTACTATGCTGGTAAGTCCTTTGGGTATATGCCGAGGAGTGGGATAGCTGGGTAAAATGATGGTTCCATTCCAAGTTTTCTGAGGAATTTCCATACTGCTTTCCAGAGTGATTGCACCAATTGGCAGTCTCAATAACAATGTGTGAGTGAACCTTTTCCCCCACATCCTTGCCAACATTTATTGTTACTTGTATTCTTTAGAATTGCCATTCTGACTGGAGTGAAATGAAATCTTAGTGTGGTTTTAATTTGCATTTCTCTAATTGCTAGAGAAGTTAAACATTTTTGATATATTTGTTTACCCTTCATATTTCTTCTGTAATGTGCCTGTCCAGTCCCTTTGCCCATTTATTGATTGTGTTATTTGTTTTTTTGGTGTTAAATTTCTTGAGTTCTTTATGTATCCTGGAGATTAGTGTTCTATCTGAGGTGTGAGTGGCAATGATTTTCTCCCATTATGTAGCCTCTCTCTTCACATTCTTGTTTCCTTTGCTGTAAAGAAGCTTTTTAGTTTGATATCATCCCATTTATTGATTCTTGATTTTACTTCCTGCACTTTAGGATTCTTGTTGAAGAAGTTGATTTCTAAGCCATCGTGATGGAGAGTTTGGCCTGCATTTTCTTCTAGTGGACACAGGGTCTCTGGTCTAATATCAAGGTCGTTGATCCATTCTGAGTTCATTTTTGTGCAGGGTGAGAGATAGGGGTTTAATTTCATTTTGCTACGTGTGGATTTCTAGTTTTCCCAGCATGATTTGTTGAAGAGACTATCTTTTCTCCAATGTGTGTTTATGGCACCTTTGTCTTGTATGAGATACCTGTATTTATGTGTGTTTGTGTCTTCTGTTCTGTTCCATTGGTCTTCATGTCTGTTTTGGTGCCAATACCATGCTGTTTTTGTTACTATAGCTCTTTAGTATAATTTAAATTCTGGTATTGTGATGCTTCCTGCTTTGCTTTTCTCACTAAGAATTGCTTTGGCTATTCTGGGCCTCTTATTTTTCCAAATGAATTTCATGACTGCTTTTTCTATTTCTAAGAAGAATGTCATTGGGATTTTAATTGGAATTGCATTAAACCTGTATAGAACTTTTGGTAGTATGGCCATTTTGACAATATTAATTCTGCCTATCCAAAAACATGGGAGATCTTTCCATCTTCTAAGGTCTTCTTTACTTTCTTTCTTTAGTGTTCTGTAGTTTTCGTTTTAGAAGTCCTTCACCTCTTTTGTTAGCTTGATTCCCAAGTATCTTTTTTACAGAGTTTCTTAATAAAGCATCAATTTATTTACCCCATTTTCAAAATGACAGCTTTCTGGCAACACAAAGTTCTGAAAAATTTGACAACTGGCTCATGCTGACTATAATTGAGAAAGATGTGCCATCGTGCGGCATGAATGAAATTTGACTGAGATTTGACCAAGTGTTGTCACATTTGGTGTCTTGCCTTTGGAACTATTGAGCTCACAATGGCTTCTTTGTTCCATCTCTAGCCACATGCAATGATCACATACAATTGTTGCAACAGCAAAACTTTTCGGGATGTGCCAGGACAGAGCTGTCGTTTCTGGGAAAGTTGGTTCCTTTTGAATGAACTGGAAGCACAGTGCCCTCTTGTGGCAGATCTTTCACTTTGCAAAGAGAGTGGTGCATTTCTCTGAGAAAGCAATCCAGACTGATTCCCAAGTATTTTTTAAAGGCAATTGTGAATGGGATAGTTTTCTATCTTTTGGAGGTGATTTTCGGAATACCTAATTGGCACTTCATTGTATTCTACCCTGTTTGGAAGAGATAGAAGCAGGACACCAAATTACATGTCTAGTTCATTTGTCTAAGTCCCCATCAACTCTTCTGCATATATGATTATGTCATGTGCAGATAGAGAGTTTGACCACATCTTTTCCAGTATGGATGTTTTTCATAGCTACTTCCTGATTCCCTATCAAGAACCTGTACCACAATGATGAATCTCAGATGAAAGCAGGCATCCTTGTCTGGTTCCTAATCTAAGAGAAAGTATTCCAGTTTTCATCCATTAGGTATGATATGAACTGTGGGTTTTTCACACCTCCTTTCCTAGATTGTTGAATGTTTTTATCTTGAAGAGATATTTGATTTTGTCAAAGGTCTTTTCTGCATCAATTGAGATGTACATTTGGTTGTTTTTGCCTTCATTCTGTTAATGTGCAACATTATGTTGATTTTTGTATGTTGAACCTCTTTAGTGGATTTAGCAGTGTTTCCCCAAAATATGTGTCTACCTGGAACCTCAGAATAAGAACTTATTTGGAAATTGGGTCTTTGTAGATGTAATCACTTAAGATGAGATCTTAACAAATTAGAGTAGGACCTAAATGCAATGACCAGTATCCTTATAAGAAGGCCATATAGAAATAGACACAGAGAGGGAAGGTGACGAAAGATCTCACCCACCTCCAGTGCCTTCTTCCCAGTAGAGCCAGTGATTCCTCTATTGCCTAACCCTCTTCATTCCTGGCATTGAGTCCCAGCATGCTCTCTGGTCTCGTTGTTCATCATTCTTGCTGCTGCCCTAGATTTCTGTCTGCTGAAATTCTTATGCCCCTCTCAGGAAGCTGTGTCACTGTCCATCTCCATGGCCCTTTTACCTTGGGTGTTCTTGCCCATTTCTCCCTGAGCTGTAGCTTTCTTCTTTCTGGTGGAACAGGCCTGGCTAGTGCTCCTGATGCCCCCTGGGTTCTCCCAGAGCAGAAGACCCATAGCCCTATGCTGCCCTTGACCCTGTTCTCCCCTATCAACCCCAGATTTTGGGGACCTGAAAGACCAGTGTCCCTACTTGTTTATCATTGTTGCCCCAGGAGTGGGCATTCATATTTACATGGTAAATGATTGGAGACTGAAAGTGTGGTTTTTGGGTCACAGATATATTTACTTTTATTTATTTTATTGAGATAAAATTCAGATAACATAAAACTTACCAATTTGGCCATTCCATAGTTTACAATTCAGTGACTCCCAGTACATTCATAGTGTTGTTAATTAGCACTACTATTAATTCCAGAGCATTCTCATCACTCCAAATGCAAAACCCATCCCCTTTAGCAAATAATTCCCATTCCCTTCTCCTAGCTCCTGGGACCCACTAGTGTTGTTCCTATGGATTCCCTGTTCTGGACACTTCATATAAATGAAATTATACAATATGTAGTCTTTTATGCCTGACTTCTTTCACTTTGTTTTCAAGGTTCATCCACATTTTAGCATCAGTACCCCATTCCTTTTTATGGTGAAATAATATTCCATTCTATAGATAGACCACATTTTGTTTACACAGCTATCTGATGATGGACATTTGGATAGTTTCTTCCTTTTGGCTATTGTGAATAGTGCTGTTATGAATGTTTGTATACAAATTTTTCTTTGAATACCTATTCTGAATTTTGTGGGATGTATATACACAAGTGGAATGGCTGGATCATATGGAAATTTTATGTTTAACTTCTTGAGTAATCACCAGGGAGTGGGCCATATCCTTCTTTTTTGTTACATTTGTATTTTTTTACTTAAATTGCTTAGATAAATGTCATAATTTGTCTTGAGACCTCCAAATTGTTTTATTACATAGAAATTTTATAGCAGTGCAACTTTTTTTCTTTTCAGATAGATGGCACTAACAGAAGATACCTTTTTGTGTTTGTTTTCAGTTTCTTGAATGAGTTTTATTATAATTGGCTCTTTTTAGTTATGCATAAGGAATACCTTTTTAAACCTAATTTTTTTTTGGTACCCGGGATTGACCCCAGTGGCGCCTAACCACTGAGCAACACCCCTAACCCTTTTTTGTGTTTTATTTAGAGACAGGATCTTGCTGTGTTGCTTAGGGCCTGGCTAAGTTGCTAAGGCTTGCTTTGAACTCATCATCCTCCTGCCTCAATTTCCTGAGTCACTGGGATTATAGGTGTGCTCCACCATACCCAGTATCTAATTCTTAAATAAGTCATTGTTTGTATTTTAAAAACTGATGGAGGATGAAGAAGAATGTTATGACTTGAATTGTGTACCTATGAAAAGATGTGAAGTCCTAACTCCTAGTACATGTGAATGTGAGCTTATTTCAAAATGGGGTTCTTACAAGTATAATTAAGATGAGGTCATATTGTTTTGAGGTGGGCCCTAATTTTTTATGAAAAGTAGTTTTATAAGAATAGAGAAGAGGTGGAGATGCAAGCAAAAGGAAGAAGGTCAAGTGAAGATGTAAGTAGAGATTAGAGTAATGTGTATACAAACCAGGAATGCCTGGGGCTGCAAGGAGCTGGAAAAGCCCAAGAAAGGATCCTCCCCAAGAGGCTTTTGAGGGAGCATGACCCTGTCGGCACCTTGATTTCAGACTTCCAGCTTTCAGAATTGTGAGATGATGTATTTGTCTTATTTTGAGTTACTGTTTGTGATACTTTTTTCTGGCAACCTCGGGACACTCAGATCAGTATATACAAGGTTTATTAATGAAAGACTTTGTTGCTTCTTTAGTGGTCTGTATCTGGTAGCACTAGAAATGATAGAAAAGTTAATTGCAGAAAAATGATGTATGTCTTTTATTTTTCACAGGCAAAGGGTGGAGGATATGAAAGTGAAAGTGCTTACCCAAACGCAGAGCTTGTGTTCTTGGAGATCCACAACATTCATGTGATGAGAGAGTCACTACGTAAATTAAAAGAGATCGTGTACCCTTCCATCGATGAGGCACGGTGGCTATCCAATGTGGATGGGACACATTGGCTGGAATATATAAGGGTAAAGAGGTCCAGTCTGATCTTCTTTCCAGTTAAGACTTCACCCCATCCATGTCATAAATTTCTCCAAGTGGTTTTTGGTATCACAAATAAGTGCATTTTTCCTTCATGTATGAGCTTTCTTAGTTTTCACAGGCAGCATCCTGACTATGGTCTTTGTAGAAGGCTTTTGTGATAATCAAAAGGGGATAAGGCTTGCCTCAAGGCAGGTTGTAAAAGAAGTTTGTGACTCTTTAGTAAAAGACCCTATTTACTGCTGTAGTTTTTCTTTGTATAACTTTTTTTTTAATCATGGTACCATTTCCTAGTGATTCTTCATTGATTGCATGGTATTCTTCTGTGTATGTATGTGTGGTTCTGGGGATGGAACCCAGGCCCTCCTATATGCTAGGCAAGAGTTCTACTACTGAGCTTCGTCCCCTAGCCCCTGCATGGCATTCTTGTTTGGTTTATTGACCAGAACTTCCAAAGTTCTCCTCAGAATTATTTTATGCACTAATTGAAATTCAGTGTAGTGTTGTCTAATATATCCCCTTTTCTGAAGATGCTTCTTGCTGGGGCGGTAAGAATTGCTGATAAAATTGAATCTGGGAAAACCTCTGTGGTGGTGCACTGCAGCGATGGTTGGGACCGAACAGCCCAGCTCACATCTCTGGCGATGCTGATGTTGGACAGTTATTACAGGACCATTAAAGGATTTGAAACTCTTGTAGAAAAGGAGTGGATAAGCTTCGGGCATAGGTTTGCACTGGTAAGTTGAGATGGTGTGGCCTATGCTTGAATGTTTTGCTTTGTTACGTGCATGTACCTGCCATGTGTAGCACATACAGACATGTGTGCACACACTTGTGTGCAAACTTTTTCCTCTGTATCAAACCTGAATTGCCATAATAGAATACCATGGACCTCAACATTATATGGCAGGGCTTCTTTTTGGTGCATACTTATGCCTTTTTATTAAAAATGAGGTAGAATTTATATAACAGAATTAACCATTTTTAAATGCTCCATTCAGTGTCCTAGAGGACATTCACAATGTTGTGTAACCATCACCTCTGCTTAGTTCCAAAATACACTCATCATCCCAAATGGAAACTCTACATATCGTAAGGAGTCACTCTCCATTTTTCTTTCCCTTCAGCCTCTACCAACTACTAGTCTGCTTTCTGTCTCTGTGAATTTACCTATTTTAGGTACCTCATATAAAAGGAATCATTCAAAATTTATCTTCCCATAATGGCCTGATTTCACTAAACATGATGTTTTCAGGGTTGGTTTATATTATAACAAATATCACATTTTCATTCTTTTTTATGGCTAATGGTATTCCAGTGTGTATATATGCCACATTTTGTTTTTCCATCCATCTGTAGATGGACACTTGGGCTTCCACCTGTTGCTGTGAACATGGATGTACAAGTTTTTGCCATGATGAAGTACCATAGACTGGGCACCTTAAAACAACAGAAATATATTTTCTCACAGTTCTAAAGGATGGAACTCGAAAATGAAGTTGCCAGCAGGACAACTTGGTTTCTCCTGAGCCTCTTTCCTTGGCTTACAGATGGCTGCCCTCTTGCTGCCTCTTCACATGGTCATTCCTCAGTGCATGTGCCCCTGGTGTCTCTCTGTGTGTTCAAATTTTCTCATAAGAGTACCAGTCATATTGGGTTAGGTCCCACTCTAATGGCCTCACTGTAACTTCATCTCTTTAAAGGCCCTATCTCCAAATACCACCATATTCAGAGGTACTAGGGGTTAGGACTTCAATTTGGAAGCTATGTAATTCACCCCAAAGCAACCTGCTTTCAATTTGGGGAACATATCCCCAGGAGTGAAATTGCTGGGTCACCTAGTGGGGCATTTTGGGGCTGCCATTTGTGTTTTTATCCAATTGGCAGCTAATTCCTAGTCTTTTGAGGTCTTGGGGATTTGTCTTCACCATGCATTGGATTGGAAGACTCCCAGATTTCCAGAGAGACTAACTTTGGAAGGTAGAATGGACAGTGTGAAGATTTCAGTGGCTTCCATGTGGGAGTGCCAAGTGTACCAGCAGTTCCCACACAGGGCAGAGAGCAGAGAGAGGCCCTCACAGAGGGAAAGGGCAGGTCTACAGACTCTGAGCCCCATGCCCCAGGGAACTCTTGTCAGATCTTTAGACACATTCCTTCCCTTCTCTTGCTTTGGTTTCCTCCCTTCTGAAATGGAGTGGTATGGGGGAAGGAGCATGGGTGTATCAAGTACTTAGATACAAGGGTCCCTGCTAAATGCCAGCCAAGTTTAACCTCTTGTGGTTATTTTAAAACATTATCATAAACACCTTTGTTTCTTTCTCCTCATCAAGGGCTAGGCTCAGGAGGGAGGAAAGAGTGTAGAATCTTTCCAAATATTTGCAATTTGCCTTCTCTAAATATTCAGAAACCATTCTCTTCCACCTTTCCTTCCCAAACTGTATGTATGAGGTAAAGCTGGCAAGTGACCTCTCTCACATGGGCAGTGGTAAGGGCTGTCTGTTGAGACACAAGCGATGACAGACACAGCCGGGCTGGCCAGGAGTGCATGTGTCCAGAGAGCCCACAGTTCTGCACTCCTGTCCCTCCTTGCTAATGCTTGGCCTCACATACCATGGCCACAGAGAAGGTGATGTGACCATAGGATTCATAATGGCCTCAATTTACTGAGCACCAGTGTATGTCTAGCACCATCACATGCATCATCTTGTTTAATCTTGATAGGCAGGTGCTACCACTGACAGACGGGGAAACTGAGGTTTCAAAAGTGTGAGTTATCTCCTCTAGGTCACACTGTTAGTTAGGGCAGAGCCAGCATTTCAACCGTGGTTTCAAGCCTGCAACCACCTACCCACTGGGTCCCTGTACCCTGCTTTACCTAGAATTTCGGTGAATGAGCCATCTGAGCCCCTGAGGCCAGTTCCTGCCCTTTCCCACGTGCTTCCATCATCTACCTCATGGACCTTATCATGGGACTGAATGTTCTCCCCCCATCCTTTCCCCATTCCTACTCTTTCAAGATCATTCCCTTTGGTATAGAAACACACTATTATGTCCTCAAAAAAAACCCTTTTGACCTCAACCCTCTCTAACTGCCACTCCAATTATCTGTTCCCCTTTACAACACCCTTCAAAACTATTATGTGTACTATCTCTACCTCTCTCCTTACAGTCTGTCTTGACCTCACTTTAGCTGGCTTTCTTTTTCACAGTGCCCTGTCTCCTGCAGTTGGTCTTGTCATGGTTGTCAGTGACTGCCACTTTGCTAAGTCCTTCTCTTATTTGTCCTGAGTATTAGATGCTATTGATTCTTCCCCTCTTCTGGAAGCACTTTCTTCACTAGGCTTCTGGACTTCTATAAACTTTTACATTTCCTCTCATTGTCAGGTCCTCCCCTCATCTCTCCTACCTTTTAATGTTGGGGTACATCAGGGCTCAGTCTTTCGCTGATTCCTACTCTGTGTGCTTAATCCCTGAGTGATCTCAGGCAGTCCCACAATTTTGAGTACATGTATACAAAGTTGTCATATCCCCTCCATTGCTCTCTTAATTCAGGTCTCATCATTTCCTTCAGAAAGTCTCCTAAGTAGTCTCTTTTCAACCTGTCCCCTTCCAATCCATCTTCCCTGTAACCTGATGGAACATCCCTAAAAACATATCTGATGCTGCCACTGCCCAGTGTGAATCCCTCAGTGCCTTCCTGTGCCTCCAGGATCATGGGCAACCCCTCAGCAGGGCTCTCAAACCCTTTGGTTATCTGGCCCTGGCCCACCAATCTGGCCTCATCCATCAAATCCCTCCCCTTGCTTGTCCCCCAAGCCTCTGTGATGCCCAGTTACATGAGTCCCCTAGCATCCTCCCATGTTTCCACTGCTTATAATAAATTCCTGGCCAATAGGAAAAAGGCATCTCCCTATCATTCAAAGTTTAAATGAGACCTCCACCATGACTGTGACTTTTTTTTAATTGTAAACAAATGGGATACATGTTGTTTCTCTGTTTGTACATGAAGTAGAGGTGTACCATTTGCGTAATCATACATTTACATAGGGTAATGGTGTTTGATTCATTCTGTTATTTTTTCCTCCCCCCCCCACCCCTCCCACCCCTCTCTTCCCTCTATACAGTTCCTCCTTCCTCCATTCTCGCCCCCCTCCCAACCCCCATCATGTGTCATCATCCACTTTTCAGCGAGATCATTCGTCCTTTGGTTTTTTGAGATTGGCTTATCTCACTTAGCATGATATTCTCCAATTTCATCCATTTGCCTGCAAATGCCATAATTTTATTATTCTTTATGGCTGAGTGACTGTGACTTTTATGACTTTCTCCCCTTGTTCCCTCTCTAACCCCATCCTAGGATGGTTCACTTGTTCCTCTCAGCCCACACTGCATTGCACACATAGAAGCCATTATAATACTTAATTGCCCTTGTTATTTACAAGCCTTTCTCCCTTGACTGGACCACAAATGAATTAATATCAAGCACAGTTTGGCTTTGTATCTAGGTGCCTAGCCAAAGACTAGGCCTCCACTACATTCCATGAAAATGCCTGAAATTCTGAGGGCCAGGCATGATGCCTTGCACACACCATAGGTGTGCAGTGGCTGTCTATCAATAGAAAGAACGAATCCTAAGTTGTGAACTATCAGTGAGGAACTGCTCCCTAGGTACCTTAAATACTGAAGAGTAGGCACTACAAATTATTTTATGTAGGGGAAGTACAGAAATAAGGCAATATACGCAGCTGCTATGGAACAGTATAGAAGTTCCTAAAAAAATTAAAAATGGAATTGTCATCTGGTCCAGCAATTCCATTTATGGGCATATACCTAGAAGAAGAGAAAGCAGGGAATGAAACAGATATTTGTGCATCAGTGTTCATAGCAGCATTATTAACAATAGCCCAAAGGTGGAACAACTCAAATGTCCACCAGCAGATGAGTGGATAAACAAAATGTGTCTATCCATACGATGGAATACAATAGGAAAGAAACTCTGATACACTCTAAAACATGGATGAACCTTGAAGATGTGATAAGTGAATGAAGCAAGTCACAAAGGTATATAGAGTGAATGTTTTCCACTTACATGATGTCCTTAGAACAGTCAAAATCATAGAAACATCAGAATGGTAGTTGCCAGGGACTGAGGGCAAGAAGAATAGGGAGTTGGTGATTAACAGGAACAGTTTCAGTTTGGGCAGATAAAAAAGTTCTGGACACACATGGTGGTGATGGTTACATGACAGTGTACACGTGCTTAAAGCCACTGGACTACACACTTAAAATGGCCCAAATGGTAACTATTATTTCCATTTTACCACAATGTAAAATAAAAAGAAGGTAATACTTTATTACTCTGAGATGTTGACATGAACTTGGTTGTTTCCTTGTTTTTATGTCTTCCTGATAGCAATTTCGTAGATGAAGTATTTTTTTTCCCACTGTGGTGACTGTGTTCTATGTCCTCAGTGGTTTTTTGTCTTTCCTCACCTTTTGTTTAGTCATATATTCTTTTAAGCTTCTTTTAGAATGCTCACTCTTTAGCTATCTTTTTACTCATGACATTTTCAGTGTTTTTGGCAGTCATGTTTATGTGGGTAAGAACTTTAAGTATGAATCTATTATTATAAAATATCAAAAGGTGAAATGTAATACCAGACTTCCTTGAGCAAGAAACAGTAATATTTTGGAGTTCTTGAGTGATGGAAAATTGGTTAAAACTTATAGATTATTAATCACTATTTTGATATGCAGACTTCCTGGCATTTCTGAAAAATGGAAAAAATGTTTTTATACTTACAGAGAAAATGACATTCGTGATGTGCTTGTGAGCTGCTAATTGGTACTTACTCCCACGTTGATAAAACTATGCTTAATGTGGTAGCTGATCTTCTTTTATTGGGTCTTTGTAGTTATACATGACAGTAGAATCCATTTTGACATAATTTTACAAGCATGGAATATATCTTATTCTAACTCAGACCAGTATCTCTCCTTTCCCTTCCCTTTCCCCAGCACCTGCTGGTAACTGATCTTGAACCCATTATTTGAATTGAAAAGTTCACTAGCCAGCTGGTTATCATTTCTAGAAATCAACTATATTAAAAAGAAATTACAAAAGCAATCAACAAGTAAAAATATAGCAAGCTGTATTTTGGTTTCCTAAAAGAAATGGAAGTCAGTTTAATTTTGGAAACATTTTTGAGTGCCTGCTATGTGCTAGGAATCCTGTTAGGCCTGATAAGATATTACTTTATCACCAAAGAAATTTAAAATGACTTTTGAGAGCATACATGAAGATGTTTCTTTTGCTCTCTTTGCAGCGAGTGGGCCATGGTGATGACAACCATGCTGATCCTGACCGTTCTCCTATATTTCTTCAATTTATTGATTGTGTTTGGCAAATGACAAGACAGGTGAGAGATTTCAAGTATATTTCTGACCTATATAGTCTTGATTCACATATATCTTAAGGTGAAAATTGGGTAGACTTCCATTGCTGTTTCATTCAAAATGAATGTGTGTGTGTAAAATAAGACCCCTTATTGTTCTTTAACACAGTTTGATTCTTATTCACTTAGAAACATAAGCTGAAAATTAGAAATTTCACAATTTCACACCCAGAGTTAACTTTCTTCTGCAAGTGATTTTTTCTTTTACGCCAGCTGTGCAAACCAGGGCCCTGCTCCTCAAGTCCATTCTGCTTCTGGTGCTCCCTTTTTGTCAGATTAAGGAAAACTGCTCAGTCTCCTGCTGGGCACTTAATCCAAGATGTGACCAGATGTTAGCAATACAGATGTGGTTGAACTGCTAGTAAATGGGGTAGACCAGAGACTCTAGGAATCTAGGCATTCTAATCTAGAAAACAGCCCTCATACCTGAAAGTCAGAGGCTTTGAAGTATATATGCAAGAACCAGTGGCAGAGAGGAAACTGTGTAGTAGTTTGTCATCAGCTATTGCTTAGTTTTCAAACCCCAGTGCACAGGGCCTTGGTTAGCAAGGAAGCTGTGCATAGATACTTCCCTTAGGTCCCATGGCTTTCAGTTCAGAGCAGACCATAGGGCATTTGCAGTACTTTTTTCCCCTCATCTCCAGTATCCAAGCATGAGTTTGTGGTCTTAACCTCGGGATAAGAGATAGTGTCAGGGAAATGGACTTGGAACCAGAGAAAGTGAGGGAGGAGGTAAAATAGATTCGTTTTTCCCAGTGCCTGCTGTCCAGCCTGGCTGAAGGAGGGGCTGTCAGGAAGAGTAAACTAGGGCACTGAGAACCAGGGTCTGGGTGCTGTCCCTCCTGTGCACCTGCATGGAGCTCTGGCTTATGGCTGCTTCAGGTAAGGGTTAAGGGAATCAGCCAGAAAGCTGCTGAAATTCTGTAAGGGATTCCTCCAGCAGTCACGATGCTCATGTTTGATACTCCTGGCAGCCTTACCACAGTCACCCTGGGGCCTTTTCAGAGTACAACTGCCTCCCCACTGCAGAAAGTTGTAAAATGTCACTTGTGTTTCTGATTGTGAGCTACTGTTACTGATTGGAGCATGTGTTGGGGCAGAAGGAAGATGGAGCACCATTGCACTACCTCTACTACTCTGGCTGCCCTTTTTCCCCTTAGCTGGGACTGCTCCCAGGCAACATCACCTGGGAGCTTGGGAGCCATGCTAGCTCTCAGGCTCACCATAGACCAAGGATACTCTGTGGGTGGAGCTTAGCACTCTGGTTTCACAAGCCCTCCAGGGGATTCTGATGTATGCTTAAGTTTGGAACTTTAATGAGACATATCCCCTGGTGGTGGTGTTGAAATGCAGAATCTGAGTCTGTGGGTCTGGGGTGGAGCCAGCAATGCTCATTCCACAGGGTGATGTTGTGGGTTCACAGACTACACTGTGGCAAGGGTCTAGACGAACACTGACCTATCTTCAGTGATAAGAAACAAAAGGGGGATTTCTGAGTAGCCAAGATAGACATCACAGAATACTCAGATCCTCACTTAAAATGGACTCTTCCTTTTTTAAAAATGTTTTTATAAGTGCATTATACTTATACATAATACTGGGCATCATTTTGACATAATCATACATGCATGAAATATAATTTGCTCCATTTCAGTCCCCAGTGCTTCCCCTTTCCCTCCCCTTCCCCTCCCCTTCCCTTCCCCTTCTCCCTCCCACATTCCCTTTTCTCTACTCTTGGTCTTCCATCTATTTACTTACTGTTTTCTTAATTGGTGCTTTATAGATATACATTAGTGTGGAATTCACTGTGGTATATTCATATATGCACGTAGCATAATTTAATCAATTACTTTTTTTTAACGAATGTAACCTTCATTTTATTTATTTATTTATTTAGTTTTTATGTGGTGCTGAGGATTGAACCTAGTGCCTCACTCAGACTAGGGAAGTGCTCTGTCACTGAGCTAAAACCCAGACCATTTTGATCAATTTCATTTTGCAGTTCCTCCCTTTTCCCATCCCTTTTCTTTCTCTCAGTCCCTTTCATTCTCTCCACTGATCTCCCTTTCTGTTTTCGTGGGATTTCCCCCCCTTTGTAAAATTTCCTTTATTTCTCTCTAGTATCTGCATAGCAGAAAAAACATTGAACCCTTGAATTTCTGCATCTGGCTTATTTCGCTTAGCATGATGTTCTCCAGTTCCATCCATTTACTGGCAAATGCCATAATTCCATTCTTCTTTATGGAAAAATAGAACTCCATTGTGTATATATACCACATTTTTCTTTATCCATTCACCTGTTGATGGTCACCTGAGCCAGTTCCATCACTTGATTATTGTGAATTGCACTGCTATAAACATTGATATGCCTGTATCACTATAGGATGCTGACTTTAGTTTTTTTGGATAAATACCCGTGAGTGGGATATCTGGATCATATACTTTTAGACCTAGCATCAACATGCTGACTGGGGTCTCATGTTTATCTGAGAGCCAGGCCACAGTAGATTAAAAGTAGCCAGTTAGAGAGCTGGTGGGGGATAGAATGGTCGCACACAGACTGTACAAGTGACAGGCAACAGCAAAGACAGGCTCAAAAGGCAGGGAGGTGGCTACAAGTCCTACTTCATGCTATTTGTATTGATGCTGAGCCAATAACAGAATTAAATGATTGTTACATTCAGTTTAAGACAAGAAAGTATAAAGCACATCTTAGAAAAATCATCATATGAAACAATAATTCTGATGCCACTGATGGGATAAGTACCCATTAGCACAGAGCATCCAGTTTTGTTGATGTAAAGTAGCTTATTCCTCCTGAATGCCTGGGGGTTATAGGAACAAACTGATTTCTGTTCTTCATACTGCTTAGTGCCTATTTTCTTGTCTAATCTATTAGTTTTGTACTATTTATTGGATTTTTAAATTAGAGCTTTATAGGGATACATAGTAGTTAGATTCATCCAACAAACTCTCATCCTCCCTCCCCTCCTGTGTTCTCCTTCCTCTATTCTACTCTGCTTGACTTCCTTTCACTCATCTATTAATTTATATTTGGTTCTTTATATTATCCTATGCTTCCCTCCCCCTTTCCATTATTTTAATCTAGTTTTCTCATATGAGAGAAAACATTCAACCTTTGAGTTTCTGAGTTTGTCTTATTTCACTTTGCGTGCTGTTCACCAGTTCCATCCATTTACCAGCAAATGTCATGATTTCATTCTTTTTATGGCTGAGTTGAACGCCATTGTATATATGTATCACAATTTCCTAATCTGTTCATCTGTTGATGGGTGTCTGGGTTGATTCCATAATTTAGCTATTGTGAATTATGCTGATTTTAATGTTGAGGTGGCTGTATCACTGCACTATGCCAAGTTTAGATCTTTGGGGAAAATACCAAAGAGTGGGGGGGTTGCTGGGTCATATGGTGGTTTCATCCCTAGTTGTTTTTTTTTTTAATTCTTTTTAGTTGTAGATGAATACAATACCTTTTTTAAATTTATTTTTATGTGGTGCTGAGGATCAAACCTAGCACCTCACAGGTGCTAGGCAAGTGCTCTACCACTGAGCTACAGCCCCAGCCCTCATCCCTAGTTTTTTGAAGAATCTCCATACTGTTTTCTTGAGGGTTCCAATAGTCTGCAGTTCCATCAACAATGTAAGTTATATCTTCTTCCCCTACAACCTGGCCAGCATTTTTTATTGTTCATATTCTTGATCATTGCCATTCTGACTGGAGGGAGATGAAATCTTAGTGTAGTTTTGATTTGCATTTCCATGATTGCTAGAAATGTTGAACTTTTTTCATATATTTATTGGCCATTTGTGTTTCTTCTTTTGAAAAGTTTCTGTTCTTTTGCCCATTTGTTGGTTGGGTTATTATTTTTTGGTGTTAAATTTTTTGAGTCCTTTGTATATTATGGATATTAATCCCCTATTGGAGGAGTAGCTGGTCAAGATTTTCCCCCATTCAGTAGGCTTTCTCTTCCTAATCTTAATCATTTCTTTGGATTTTAAGAAAGAATATATGGGGTTAGGATTAGAACATTTTGGGTGCCTCCCACAGCTCAAGTATTCTGTTCATGAAAGGTGTGTATTGCTCATACATTAGGAGAAATAAATGATCAGTCTTTATTATTTAATTAACAAATGATTGAAGTAGGTGGAAGTTAGTAAATGATGCATTAATATTACAAGATTGGCTTATTTTAGGTTGCCCAAAGTTAAATGAAGTAAGCTAAGTAAGTGTAAAGTTATTAGAAATCTCAGAATGAAATGAACTAGTCTGTATGTTGAACAAACTGTTAGAAAAGGAACTGAGGGAAAATGATTAAGGGAATCTATAGTCTCATCAATTTTCTATAATAGCCATAGTTTAATAGCACCTTTACTCTTTGGGATAGGTCACTGATAAATTTGTGTTGAAGAGGTGCAGAATTTTATTGTAGAATACTGTGGATATTCTGAGAGTGTACTTTTTGTGTAAATGGTATAACTTCCAGGTGAAGAGGTCAAAACATACTGAATGGCAGAAACTTTGCTATTTGTATTGCCCCAGCTGCTACTACTTCCCACAGAGAGCTATTTTCTGAGTTGAACTTAATGCCACAATATCCTTTGAGCATGAATGGCAATCTTGACCCAGTGACCCAAAGTGGGTATGGATAGATGAAGCCTTTGTTTTTTGGTTTTAACAGGTGCCAGTGGAGTTGGATTGAACCCTCCCCACTTTGCCCTCCCATACCTGGTACCCAGTTGACCACAATAAGGCTTGTCAGTGGCACTGAAACATACCTACCCACATTCCCAAATCCAGCATGCAGGCTTGGGGGATCAGTAAGAATGCTTATTTGTTATGAGAGAATACTGCACACCAAATGATTTATAAACAACAGAAATTTCTCATAAGTTCTGGAGGTTGAGATGTCTAAAAGTGCTGGCAGATTCTGTCTGATGAAGATCTACATCTTGGTTCATAGACAACACATTTTCACTGTAACCTTAGATGATGGAAGGGATAAAGGAGCACTCTTAGTCTCTTTTGTAAGTGCATTAATCCCATTCCTGAGGGCTATACCCTCATGTCCTAACTACCTCCCAGAAATCCTACTTCCTAATTCTATTACCTTGGAGGTTAGGGTTTCAACATATGAATTTTGAGGGACACAAATAGTCAGTAGCACCATTTGGCTTAAAAATGTATCAGTAATTTGATGTCTGTTAGTGAATGTTTATTCTTAAATCGTTGAAAATAAAATTTAGGGCAAAACCCTAGATCTTACATTCCTATCCTTGATTTAATAAAGCATCAATATGCATATACACATATTTGCTTAAAATTAATGAATTTTGTGGTACAAATAATTTATGAATAGGGCATAACTAAGTGGTATAATTACAAGGTGATGAGAAAAATGAACACAACACGCTTGACCTTCAATAAAAACAGCCATTTCAGCCAGATGCAGTTGGCACATGCCAGTAATCCCTACAACTCAAAAGGCTGAGGCAGGAGGATCACAAGTTCCAAGCCAGCCTCAGCAGCTTGGTGAGAACCTGCCTCGAAATAGAAAAAAAAAATTAAAAGGTCTGGGGACATAGCTCAGTGGTAGAGTACTCCTGGGTTCAATCCCTAATACCAAAAAAAAAACCAACAACAACAGAGCAGCCATTTTGGAATGTGAGGCCATTATCAGAGTTGCAGTGGACAACCTTAAAGGCCCAGGAGAGAATTCACTAGTAGGTTTTATTAGTATTTCAGCCAGAGACATCACATTGTTGATTTAATTAATCTAGGGACAGGGATAATCACCAGAGCTAGGTTCCAGAAGTTTCTGAAGAATTGACATTCTGCTGGGGCTCCTTAAGGAGAAAGAAGTGTGTTTCTATGAGAACAGTGCCTGAGAAGGAGAGAGGCAAATCTTTATTCAGGGTAGCTATACTTAATTCCTTAAGTCAGCTAATATAATAATTTGGTGAAGAAAATCACAATTTCAGGTGGAATCTGGACTGTCATGATTTGACTGTTGTTTCTAATTGAAAAGCCTATTCCTAGTCTAGTAAATTAGTAAAGCCAAATTTAAAAGTAATCTTGTCTTTCAGTGATCTTCATTGTCACTCTAGAGATATCAGGAGTAGTCATAATAGTGTGCAAAACATCACTCCGATTGGAGAATAGGTCTTTCATATAAACTGACTTAAATACAGATACACTAGGTAGTTCTATTTGGTTTTGTTCTAGTTGGCTCTGCTTCATTCAGTAGGTGATGAATATTTCACTGTTTTAAATTAGAATTCTGGCATATGGCAGGTACCCAGTACATGCTGCTGCTGGGATCATTATTATCATTTTCAGATTAGTCATGGCTACTAAATGCCAGTTACTGGCTAGAACATGCTGGCAATGCTAATAGTCTTTGTTGGAATTCTGCAAAGCCCTATTATCAATTACCTAAAATAATTGAGCTGGTTGTATAGTTTCTGTTAATATGACAAATTATAATATTTGGCTTCTGGGGTAACATTAATTTTCAGATGTTAAACCAGCCTTGCATTCCTAAGAAAAACCCCACCACCACCCTCTCACATGCTAGGCAAGTGCTATATCACTGAGCTACATCCACAGCCCTTTTTGTTTTGAGACAAGGTCTTGCTAAGTTGTCCAGGCTGTGGACAAATTTGCCATCCTCCTGCCTCAGCCTCCTGAGTAGCTGGATTTACAGGGGTGTGCCACCACATCAAGTCTGTATTACCCTTTTAATATGCTGCCAGGTTCAGGTTGCTCATAAATCAGTAAGAATTCACGGATATATGTTTAGGGGTTGTATTTGTGGGAAAGTTCTTAGTTATGAGTTGTTTCTTTAGTGGATAGAAGAGCTATTGATATTTTCTATTTCTTCTTTTTTTTGTTGTTGTAAACAAATGGGATACATGTTGTTTCTCTGTACATGGCGTAAAGGCATACCATTTGTGTAATCATAAATTTACATAGAGTAATGTTGTTTGATTCATTCTGTTATTTTTCCCCTTCCCTCCACCCCTCCCACCCCTCTTTACCCTCTATACAGTACTTCCTTCCTCCATACTTGCCCCCCTCCCTAACCCTAACTCTAACCCTAACACTAACCCTTCCCTCCCCCCCATTATGTGTCATCCTCCACTTATTAGCGATATCATTCGTCCTTTGGCTTTTTGAGATTGGCTTATCTCACTTAGCATGATATTCTCCAATTTCATCCATTTGCCTGCAAATGCCATAATTTTATCATTCTTTATGGCTGAGTAATATTCCATTGTATATATATACCACAGTTTCTTTATCCACTCATCAATTGAAGGGCATCTAGGTTGGTTCCACAGTCTGGCTATTGTGAATTGAGCAGCTATGAACATTGATGTGGCTGTATCTCTGTAGTATGCTGATTTTAAGTCCTTTGGGTATAGGCCAAGGAGTGGGATAGCTGGGTCAAATGGAGGGTCCATTCCAAGTTTTCTAAGGAATCTCCACACTGCTTTCCAGAGTGGCTGCACTAATTTGCAGCCCCACCAGCAATGTATGAGTGTACCTTTCTCCCCACATCCTCGCCAACACCTGTTGTTGCTCGTATTCTTGATAATTGCCATTCTAATTGGGGTGAGATGGAATCTTAGGGAGGTTTTGATTTGCATTTCTCTTATTACTAGAGATGTTGAACATTTTTCCATATGTTTGTTGATTGCTTGTAGATCTTCTTCTGTGAAGTGTCTATTCATTTCCTTAGCCCATTTGTCGACTGGATTATTTGAATTCTTGGAGTAAAGTTTTTTGAGTTCTTTATAGATTCTGGAGATTAGTACTCTATCTGAAGTATGATTGGCAAAGATATTCTCCCATTCTGTAGGCTCTTTCTTCGCATTGCTGATAGTTTCCTTTGCTGAGAGAAAGCTTTTTAGTTTGAATCTATCCCAGTGGTTGATTCTAGCTTTTATTTCTTGTGCTATGGGAGTCCTGTTAAGGAAGTCTGATCCTAGACCAACAAGGTGAAGATTTGGACCTATTTTTTCTTCTATAATCTGCAGGGTCTCTGGTCTGATTCCGAGGTCCTTAATCCATTTTGAGTTTAGTTTCGTGCATGGTGAGAGATATGGGTTTAGTTTCATTCTGTTGCATATGGATTTCCAATTCTCCCAGCACCATTTGTTGAAGAGGCTATCTTTTCTCCATTGCATATTTTTGGCACCTTTGTCTAGTATGAGAAAATTGTATTTATTTGGGTTTGTGTCCGTGTCCTCTATTCTGTACCATTGATCTACCTTTCTATTTTGATACCAATACCATGCCGTTTTTGTTACTATTGCTTTGTAGTAGAGTTGAAGATCTGGTATTGCAATACCCCCTGTTTCACTCTTCCTGCTAAGGATTGCTTTAGCTATTCTGGGTTTCTTATTCTTCCAGATGAATTTCATAATTGCTTGCTCTATTTCTGTAAGGTACGTCATTGGGACTTTAATTGGAATTGCATTGAATTTGTATAGCACTTTAGGTAGTATGGCCATTTTGACAATATTAATTCTTCCTATCCAAGAACATGGAAGATCTTTCCATCTTCTAAGGTGTTCTTTAATTTCTTTCTTTAGTGTACTGTAGTTCTCATTGTAGACGTCTTTCACCTCTTTTGTGAGATTGATTCCCAAGTATTTTATTTTTTTCGAGGCTATTGTGAATGGGGTAGTTTTCCTAATTTCTCTTTCTGAAGATTCATCACTTATGTATAAAAATGCGTTGGATTTATGGGCATTGATCTTGTAACCTGCTACTTTACTGAATTCACTTATGAGTTCTAAGAGTTTTCTGGTGGAATTTCCAGGTTCCTCTAAATATATAATCATGTCATCAGCGAACAGGGATAGTTTGAGTTCTTCTTTTCCAATTCGTATCCCTTTAATCTCTTTGGTTTGTCTAATTGCTCTGGCCAGAGTCTCAAGAACGATGTTGAATAGAAGTGGTGAAAGAGGGCATCCCTGCCTTGTTCCAGTTTTTAGGGGGAATGCTTTCAGTTTTTCACCATTTAGAATGATATTAGCCATGGGCTTAGCATAAATGGCCTTTACAATGTTAAGGAATGTTCCCACTATCCCTATTTTTTCTAGTGTTTTGAGCATGAAGGGGCTGTATTTTATCAAATGCTTTTTCTGCATCTATTGAAGTAATCATGTGATTCTTGACTTTAAGTCTATTAATATGGTGAATTACGTTTATTGATTTCCTGATGTTGAACCAACCTTGCATCCCTGGGATGAAACCCACTTGATCATGGTGCACTATCTTTTTAATATGTTTTTGTATGCGATTTGCTAAAATTTGGTTGAGAATTTTTGCGTCGATGTTCATTAAGGATATAGGTCTGAAATTTTCTTTCCTTGATGAGTCTCTGTCTGGTTTAGGTATCAGGGTGATATTGGCTTCATAGAATGAGTTTGGGAGGGTTCCCTCCTCTTCTATTTTATGGAATACTTTGAGAAGTATTGGAATGAGCTCTTCTTTAAAGGTTTTGTAGAAATCGGCTGAGAACCCATCTGGTCCCGGACTTTTCTTTGTTGGTAGGCTTTTGATGACTTCTTCTATTTCAGTACTTGAAATTGGTCTATTTAAATTGTTTATGTCCTCCTCGTTCAGTTTAGGCAATTCATATGTCTCTAGAAACCTGTTGATGTCTTCGAAATTTTCTATTTTGTTGGAGTATAGATTTTCAAAATAGCTTCTAATTATGTTTTGAATTTCCATCCTGTCTGTTGTGCTATTTCCTTGTTCATTCCGAATTTTAGTGATTTGGGTTTTCTCTCGTCTTCTCTTTGTTAGTGTGGCTAAAGGTTTATCAATTTTGTTTATTTTTTCGAAGAACCAACTATTTATTTTGTCAATTTTTTGTATTGTTTCTTTTGTTTCAATTTCATTGATTTCAGCTCTGAGTTTAACTATTTCCTGTCTTCTACTACTTTTGGTGCTGTTCTGTTCTTCTTTTTCTAGGGCTTTGAGCTGTAGTGTTAGGTCATTTATTTGTTGAGTTTTACTTCTTTTATTAAATGCGCTCCATGAAATAAATTTCTCTCTAAGTACTGCTTTCATAGTGTCCCAGAGATTTTGATATGATGTTTCTTTGTTCTCATTTACCTCTAAGAATTTTTTAATTTCCTTCCTAATATCTTCTGTTATCCATTCATCATATAATAGCATATTGTTTAATCTCCAGATGTTGGAATAGTTTCTGTGTTTTACTCTTTCATTTATTTCTAACTTCAATCCATTATGATCTGATAGAATACATGCTAGTGTCTCTATCTTCTTGTATTTGCTAACATTAGCTTTGTGGCCTAATATATGGTCTATTTTAGAGAAGGATCCATGTGCTGCTGAGAAGAAAGTGTATTCGCTCTTGGTTGGATGGTATATTCTATAAATGTCCATTAAGTCTAAATTATTGATTGTGTTATTGAGATCTATGGTTTCTTTGTTCAATTTTTGTCTGGAAGATCTGTCCAGTGGTGAGAGAGGCGTGTTAAAATCACCTAGTATTATTGTGTTATGGTCTATTTGGTTTCTGAAATTGAGAAGGATTTGTTTGACATACATGGATGAGCCACTGTTTGGGGCATAGATGTTTATGATTGTTATGTCTTGCTGATTTATGCTTCCCTTAAGCAGTATGAAATGACCTTCTTTATCCCTTCTGACTAACTTTGGCTTGAAGTCCACATTATCTGAAATGAGGATGGATACTCCAGCTTTTTTGCTGAGTCCATGTGCATGGTATGTTTTTCCCCATCCTTTCACCTTTAGTCTTTGGGTATCTTTTTCTATGAGGTGAGTCTCTTGCAGGCAACATATTGTTGGATCTTTCTTTTTAATCCAATCTGCCAGTCTATGTCTTTTGATTGATGAATTCAGGCCATTAACATTCAGGGTTATTATAGAGATATGATTTGGTTTCCTGGTCATTTGGTTCATTTTTAAAATTTTATTTATTTATTTGTTTGACACAACTTGTTTCCTCCTTTATTTGGCAATTCCTTTAGGATAATTCCTCCCTTTGCTGATTTGCTTGTTTGTTTTTCATCTCTTCCTCATGGAATATTTTGCTGAGAATGTTCTGTAATGCTGGCTTTCTTTTTGTAAATTCTTTTAGCTTTTGTTTATCATGGAAGGATTTTATTTCATCGTCAAATTTGAAGGTAAGTTTTGCTGGGTATAAGATTCTTGGTTGGCATCCATTTTCTTTCAGGGCTTGAAAAATGTTGTTCCAGGCCCTTCTAGCTTTTAGGGTCTGGATTGAAAAATCTGCTGATATCCGTATTGGTTTCCCCCTGAATGTAATTTAGTTCTTTTCTCTCACAGCCTTTAAAATTCTGTCTTTATTTTGTATGTTAGGAATTTTCATTATAATGTGCCTTGGTGTGGGTCTGTTGTAATTTTGTGTATTTGGAGTCCTATAAGCCTCTTGAACTTGATTTTCCATTTCATTCTTCAGATTTGTGAAATTTTCTGATATTATTTCATTGAATAGGTTGTTCATTCCTTTGGCTTGTTTCTCTAAGCCTTCCTCAATCCCAATAATTCTTAAATTTGGCCTTTTCATGATATCCCATAGTTCTTGTAGATTCTGTTCATGATTTCTTACCATCTTCTCTGTTTGTTCAACTTTGTTTTCAAGGTTAAATATTTTGTCTTCAATGTCTGAGGTTCTGTCTTCCAGGTGTTCTATCCTATTGGATATGCTTTCTATGGAGTTCTTAATTTGGTTTATTGTTTCCTTCATGTCAAGGATTTCTGTTTGGTTTTTTTTCAATATCTCTAACTCTTTATTGAAATGATCTTTTGCTTCCTGTATTTGCTCTTTTAACTGTCGATTGGTGCGATCATTCAATGCTTGCATTTGCTCTTTCATGTCATCATTCAGTGCATGCATTTGCTCTTTCATCTCATCGTTTGCTTCTCTGATCATTTTAATTATGTACATTCTGAACTCCTTTTCTGTCATTTCTTCTGCCCTGCTGTCATTGGGTTTTATTGATGTAACATCTAGATTTGTTTGCAGCATTTTCTTTCCTTGTTTTCTCATATTGTTCAGGTATCAGTGGACCACTGAGATATTGCAGATTTCCTCTATTGACTTACAATGTCCCTGAAGATTTCTATATATATCCCCCCTTAGCCTTCGGTATGCTGAAGTCTTGGAGGAAGTTGATAATGCGGTGCTCCACAAGGAAGCTGCCTCTCTAGGAGTGGTGGCCTTCAGGTGGGGTATAATCCCTGCTAGTGGGCAGAGGTGCCTCCACTTTTGACCAGTGGTCATCCAAAGGGGACCTAGGCTGCAGGCTGAGGCAAGGCCTGTTTGGGCCTGAGTCTCTGGTTTTACCATCCTTGTGGGGAAACCTCACCCGGCAGGGAAGACTCACCCGGTGGGGAGGTCTTGCTGGTCAGTTCCCTCCTAGAGGTTCCCCTCAATTTACAGCTACCGCCTGGGCTGGGCTGCCTTCCTCTGCAAAGTTCCCAGGGGCCTGGCCCTACCTCCTGGGCCTGGGAGCCTCACCCTTCGCAGATGAATCTCCTTAGTCTGCCCCTCCTCAGAGAATCTGCCCGCAGGCCTGGAACCTTCGCTCCGCCCTAAGCCTGTCTGTGTGCGGCTCTTCCACCAAGAAGCCTCCTAGATCCTGGGACCCTGCTCGGCACCTAATCGCCTGGCTATGCGGCCCCTCCTCTGAGCAGCCACCTGGGGCCCCGTATAATCGCTCTGAGTCCCAGAGACCCGCCACACGCCTTTCCTCCAGACAGCCGCCCAGTATTCCGGTGCGGTCACTAGGAGTCCAAGAAACTCACTGCGTGCCTCCTCCTCCCACCAACCACCCGTAGCCCTGGGCAATCAATCACTCCGAGTCGAAGTGACCCTCCCCATTCCTCCTCCTCCTCCAGATAACCCCCCGGGTGTTCAGGAGCGGTCGCTCTGAGTGGCTCTGAATCCACGTGACCCGCTGCACGGGTCCTCCCACCCAGAGCTCTGGTGCGGCCACTCAAGACCAAGCGACCCACCACGCTTCTCCTCCAGGCAGCCCCCCTGTGTTCAGGAGCTGTCACTTTAAGTCCACACAACTCATCACTCACCTTCTCCTCTGAGCAGCCGCCTGGAGCGCTAATGCAGTCACTGCGAGTCCAAACGACCCGCCGCGCTCCTCCTCCTCCTCCTCCTAGTCCTCTGGGCAGGCCCCAGGGTTCAGAAGTGGCCTGAGTCCAAACAGCTCGCCACGCAGCCCCTCCTTTGGCAACTGCCTGTAGCTCTGGTGCAGTCACTCCGAATCCAAGCGGCAGCGCTCCTCTTCCTTCTCCTCGTCCTCAGGGCAGGCCCCGGTGTTCAGAAGCGGTCGCTTAGAGTCCAAACAGCTCGCCGCGCGGCTTCTCCTCTGGCAACCGCCTGTAGCTCTGGTGCAGTTACTCCGAATCCAAGCGGCCGCGCTCCTCCTCCTCAGGGCAGGCCCCGGTGTCCTGAGTCCACACAGCTCTCCTCGCCGCTCCTCCCCTGGGCAGCCGCCGGAGCCCCAGTGGTTGCTCCGAATCCCAGCGCTGTGCCCAGCGGCCTCCTTTACGGCGCTCCCAGTTGTCCGAGCTCACTGCTCCAGTGGGGGGAGGGGCGTCTCGCCGGCAGCTCTACTTCACAAAGTTCCCTGCGTTCCGGGACCACCGTCCCATCCGGGACGCCTTCCCAATGGGTGAGGGTCACCCGGCTGCTTTGAGTTGGTCCCAAGTGTCTCAATATCTCCTCTTTTGAATCCTGAGTCCTGGAGCAACATGAAATGCAGCCACCCTCTAGGCCGCCATCTTGAAACCTTCTATTTCTTCTTGAGGCACTTTTGGTGTATTTGAACCCAGGGTCTCCCTTCCTGCTATATGGGCTACAGTGTGCCTCCAGATAGGAAGCTGGAACAATAATACTGTTCCCCTCACTTATTTGCCTTCTCTCAAGGTCATAGTCTCTTGTTGCCTGTTGCCAATATCCCAAAACATTTGTTTCATATATTTTATCCAGTTTTCTAGTTGTTTCTGTCAGAAGGGTGAACTTCAGCTCTGTGCTACCTTGTGAGAAGTAGAAGCAACATAAAATATTTTAGGCATAGAAAAATGCAACAAATTTTGTTGTTTTTGAGCTAGACGGATCACCTTGGACTTGAAACTTAGATAGTTAAGACATAGGATTGGACTGCCTTTTAATCTTTGACTACATTCCCAACTGTGATTTAGCTGTCTTTCACAAAAAGTGGTATTACTTTATTTTGGAAATTGGACTTTAAGACAAC
This sequence comes from Sciurus vulgaris, assembly GCF_902686455.1. Lineage (NCBI taxonomy): Eukaryota > Metazoa > Chordata > Mammalia > Rodentia > Sciuridae > Sciurus > Sciurus vulgaris. The sequence continues at coordinate 4,327,567 of NC_136471.1, read as the reverse complement.
CTTGTTTTTCTCTCCATTTAAGTTTCCTTCAGCATTCGAGTTTAATGAACTATTCTTGATTACAATTTTGGATCACCTTTATAGCTGTCTCTTTGGGACCTTTCTGTGCAACTGTGAACAACAACGACTCAAAGAGGTAAGTGCCTTTTGCTTCCCATGTTGCTCAGGCACCTTTTCCAAAAAGGGCTAATATAGAAGAAAGTGTGAATGAAGGGAGGACTTGACTTCTGGCCCTGCTGCTCTCTGTAGGGGGCTTGTACTAGATGCCCTCACAGGGTTCTGGCAGCTCCAGTAAATATGTCTAATATGAGCCTCTTTCTTCATAGGGGTTGGGACCCAGGGAGCCCATGACTTTCTCAGGAGTAAGACAAATCTGTACTCCTCTGCATTCAGTGTGATTGAGCCCTGCTAACTTAAAAGGGAAAAAATAAAGAATACAGTTTATGGCATGTGAATCATATCTTAATAAAGGTATTTAAAACAAAGAAAAACCCAGCAGCAGAATGAAGTTCATATATAGAATTTAAACTATGCTTTCATTTAATTTTTTTGGGGGGGCTACAATATTTACTCTGTTAAAAAAGCCTACTCTCTTATGATTTAATTTATATACCATAAAATTCACTCATTTAAAGTGTACAGTTCAGTGGTTTAAGCATAGCCACAGATTGAACAACATAACCAATATGTAATTTCATAAAATTTTTATCACTCCAAAAAGAAACCCCATACTCCCTAACCTCTGGCAATCACTAATCTGCTTTCTGTCTCTATGAATTTGATTTCATTTCATGTAAATTGAGTCATGGTAGGTGGACTTTTGTGACAGACTTCCTTCACTTCCTTTTTCAGAATGAAAACATATTTTCAAGGTTCATCCATGTGCCAGTACTTCATTCATTTTTATGGCTGAGCAATATTCTATTCTATGGATAGAATTTTTTTCTTAGGTACTGGGGATTGAACTCAGGGGCACTTGACCACCGAGTCACATCCCCAGCACTATTTTGTATTTTATTTAGAGACAGGGTCTCACTGAGTTGCTTAGTGTCTCATCATTGCTGAGCCTGGCTTTGAACTTGCTCTCTTTCTGCCTCAGCCTCTGTAGCCGCTGGGATTACAGACAAGTGCCACTATGCCCAGTTTGAGCATCTTTTTAGGTGCTTATTGGCCATGTGTATATCTTCTGTGGAGAAATGTCTATTAAGATCTTTTGTCCATTTTTTAACTGGGTTATTTGTCAGTTTTATTATTGAGTTGTCAGAGTTCCTTAACACATTTTATATATACAAGTCCCTAATAAGATATATGATTTGCATTGTTTTCTCTCATTCTGTGGATTTTTTTTTTTTACTACCATTATGATGTCCTTGGAAACACAAAAGTTTTTAATACTGAGGAAGTCCATTTTTTTCTTTTGTACTTTATATTTTTGTTATCATATCTAAGAAATCATTGCTTAAGGTCACAAAGATTTGATCCTATGTTTTCTTCTAAAAATGTTACAGTTTTAACTTTTAAATCTCAGTCTGTGATTCAGTTTAAATTAATGTTTCTATATGTTGTGAGGTAAGGGTCCAACTGCATTCTTTTGTATTGTGTATCTAGCACTATTTGGTGGAAAGATTAGCTTTCCCCATTGAAGTGTCTTTCCTCCCTTGCTGTAAATCAGCTTACTATAAATGCAAGAGTTTACTTTAATACTCTTTTCTCCCATATTTTATTGATCCATTATAATTGTACATAATGGCAAGATTCATTGTTATATATTTGTACATGTACATGATGTAATTTGGCCAGTATCATTCCCCAGTATACTCTTTGTTCTGTCCTGTTGATCTTTATGTCTGTCCTTATGACCACAACACTGGTATTGATTATTGTAAGTTTTGAAAATGGGGAAATATGAGTCTTCCTAATTTGTTCTTCCTTTTTCAAGATTACTTTGGCTATTCTTGATCCTTTGAATTATTGGTGATATTTCTCATATAAATATAACATGTAAGAACTTAAATGGTCATAATTGAATGTTTCAGTAGTAAGTAAACATTCTTATGAGCAAAAAACAGTAGAACATTCTCTTGACCTATTTTCTTCATTTGAATTTTTCACTGTGTTTAATGCTTATCTATCCTGTCCCCATGCCCACAGATTTGGGGTGCTTTCATTCAGATGAGCAATGCAAATTGTTACAGCATTTCTAAGCAGCGTACTGTGAAACTGAGGGGAAGATATGACTTAATGAAGTATATACTTCTCTATAGGAAGCTTTTCCAGTCTGCCATCATGGCACAGTATTCTGCAGATACATGTGGTTTTCCATTGCAAGGGATCTTAACTGTAAATTCTACCTACATTCTTCAATATGAACAGTCACAAAAGCAAACCTTAAACCAGAATAAAAAATGTATTTATTATTGATGGGCCCTATCATCTTGTGGCTGTTAGAAAGTTCTCATTCCGCCTTCCCACAAGCATAGTTGCTGGAGGATGTTGCCTAATTTCAGCAATATGTTTTTCCAGGACAGAAAGCAGTGCATGTTCCCATGTTGTCCCCAGCATGAGGCCAAACCTGGTGGGAGGAAGGGGGTGGGGCCTAGTAACTCTTTGATTTTATTTCATTATTCCAGTCTTTTCTCTACATAATACTCATTCTTGGGATGTGAATAAGAGCTTATTTCAATTATTCCTTTTTTGTTTTTCAGGATATATATACAAAGACTGTATCTTTATGGTCTTATATCAATAGCCAGCTAGATGAATTTTCTAATCCCTTCTTTGTGAATTATGAAAACCACGTGTTATATCCTGTTGCTAGTCTGAGTCATTTGGAATTATGGGTGAACTATTACGTACGATGGAATCCACGGATGAGACCACAGGTATTGTTGTTTTTATTCTCCTCATAGGAGCACATCTCTTTCCAGGTGAAGATGATGTTATAAAGTGTGCACATGGTGGGTGCTGACGTACTGCAGTTCTTTGCATTCATGTTCCTCCAGGCCAGCCCCAAGCTGTTAGAGTTGAAAACCTCACCCCTCTGTCCTCTACTGAGGAAGGTACAGAGAACCCTCTCTGACTGTTTGGCTCTGAGTCTTATAAACTGCTCAGAGGCTTTATGGGTGGAGCAGACCTGCTGTAGCAATGCATGTGTGAGTTGGTGGAAAGGCTCTGGTAGCACATCAGAATGAGGGCGAGGGCTGAGTCACAGAACAGCACCCCCTCCAGGAAGGGGCAATGTTTGCCCCACCATCCCAGACTATTTCACAGTAATTCCTTCCAAGGCTATAAAAACTGAGAGAGCAGTACATAGCCACAGTCAGTCAGCCAAGCCTGTGCCTGTCCTTTGTGTTTAGTGGCTGAGGCCCCACGTGGCCTGTTCTGAAACACTCCCCCAACTGGGGGGCTTCACCATGGGTTTTGACTCAGCCCTGCTCTCCACCCCAATATCTTCTACATGGGTGGCCAGGCCTGGTGGGGTCTGGGTGTGGAGAAGAGGGAAGGAGACAGCCCTCGCCTCTGTGGACAGAGAGCTTTGTGCTGAGGTTTATCCTTAAGATTAGCACAAGCAAGGTTTAGCAGGCAGTCACAGGAGTATGCTGCCCAAGGAAGCAGCACCACTGCTTCCTTCCGCCAGCCAGTGATGAGGCCTGCCTGCCCTCTCTGCGCTCCTCCTCCATCTGGACCTCTCATGTCCTCACACTCTCCATCTTAGCCCCAAGTCTCACAAACCAGGGCAAGTTCCACCTGTTCATTTTACTTTCAGCTGTTCAGCTCTGGAACTCCCTTTACTAACCCCCGGGGGCTGGCAGTGCACTCACATGTAGCCTCAGCTGTGGGCTTAGTCTGACATGCACATTCGCCTGCCCCAGGCAGCTGCGACCCATCTCCTTCCTGGATCTTCTGCTCCGATGCTGTAGCCCACACTGGTCATACTTGCTGCTTGTTTCCCTGATGGTTTGCTGTTTTGCTCCATTTGTTCCATGAGGCTTTGGCTGCAAAAGCCCTCTCCTCCTCTAGGTCCTGAGAGTTGGCCCTGCTGCCTTATAATAACCTTGAGAGTGTTTTCTAGAATGTTGTGATCAGGGTTCGCTGGGCCTAGCACTTACATAGTTCTCTGGGCTAGGCCCCGCGCTCCCTGTTGCTTGCACCTCTGCTGTGGCCTCTCCTCCTCCCAGGCTGGGGCTGGTAGCTCCAAGTAGCACAGGTGGCACCTCGAAGCTCTGCAGACGTGGAAGCAAAGGGTGAACTGCTATCCTTTCGCTGGAATTCAGGCTCCAGAATGACTCTGTCTACCCTCACTGCAGTACCTAAGAGCCCCACCCCTCCCCTGCTTCCAGAAGCTTCCTCCTTTGTGTATTTCTGCCCCCACAGGCACTTGACTGAGTTCTTCTTTGCTGGGTGGCTGTAGAATGGGAAAATCATGCCTTTTTTTTAAATTGTGTAGAGAGCCACTAAATAGTCTGCTTGGTGACTCCAGGGTCCAGGCATTTGGTGCCCCTTTGGTTAGAGGGGTTTCTCGGTTATTGCAGGAGCCACTCCTACCCCCACCCCAGGCTCAGACTTGAAGGAATGTGAGCAGCATCCCTTTGAAGCACTGTCCTAGCTCCTTCTGCAGGTGCCACAGGCCCAGCCACACACCCTGCTATGCTCACTTTCCGTTATAAACGAGTGAGGACAGGGACCAAAGCCTTTGTAAGATCTGTTCTTGATTCTTCCTTGTGGAAGTGCGTTTAGTTTCAGCATGAAGATGATCAAGGGAACATGACCATAGCTGCCATAACTTGAGGTCCTCTAGTGTGCCACTGGGCACTGTGCCTGTAACTTCTTGTGATGCTCATGTCAGTCCCACAGTGCAGAGGATGAAGGGAAGGGTAAGAAAACTCATCCAGGACTTCCACTCAGTGCATGCAGTTGTGGAAGGCTATATCTCACTAGGCCCAAATTGTGTCTCTGGCAGTGACTCACTCCTGAGCCTCACAGCAAGGTGTGAGCATGATGCAGATCCATGCCAAGTACGTGCCACAGTGCTGGGAGGGGTGGAAAGTGGGTGTCCAGTTCTTTGTGTTCCCCCTATGCTGTATCTCCTTGGCCACAGCTTTTATACTCAGCGCCACAAGCACAACATTCTGGGCAAATGGCCTGTTGGGGCACTGGCTGGGCCATGGTGACATCCCATGCTCGGGAGGCAGGTGGGCATTTGCAAGACAAGGCCAGGTGTGTGATGGAGAAGGCTCCCTCCGTCTGGCTGCAGGGTGGTGGATGGGAAGCAACCTGCAGTGAGCAGCTGCTGTGGGTGTGCTGTGATTGGAACAGTTACGTGGGCTGGGAGGAGAGGGTGGGACAGGAGGAAAGGTGGGGGCACAGGCCTATTGGGCCTCTGCTCTGAGAAGGAAAAGGCAAGGTTGGCTGCTGTGAGAAGGGCACCCTCTTTGAACCCATCGTAGCATGGCAGAGTGGGGCCAAGGGCCAGTGGGCATCCTCTTTCCTTTGGGCCTCGGGTTGTGTCTCGCACATGCCAGCACACATGGGACAGATGCCACAGGCCTTTCCCTCGTAACACAGTCCTGTATTTCAGCCTGAGTTGTCTGCTCTTCAGGCACACTCTTGCTTAGTTGCAAATGAAACTGCTACATGAGAAATTACACAGAAAGCTCCCTGAGGCCATAAGGTGATAGCTGCACACCGGGGCAGCTCAGGGCTCATTTCCTGGGTGTGCAGGAGCCTGTTCTACATGCTCTGCTCTGGAAAGCTCATGTCTGTGTGTGTGGCTTGACTGCAAAATTTTCCCTCATCTGACTGGAATCAAACAATTCCACAGATGAGCAAAATCCCAGAGAGATCCTAAGGGTAAGAAAAGAACTACTGTCATCGTCACAGTGGCCCCTAGGATCAGCCGTGGCTGTAAGACCCTGATGTTGCTGTCCCCTACCTCCTTCTTCCCATGGCCTGCGAAAGGAAGCATGTCCTTAGCCTCCTTGGTGCTGGTTACTGAGCACCCTGTGATACTGGAAGCATGTGGATACCCTGTCTTTACTCCTCCTCCTTCTCTTGGTCTCCCTGCAACCTCCCAGGAGGGCTGGTCACCTGGGCACCATGATGGTGTGGCTTCAAGTCTTTGACCTGATGAGTGATGAAATGGAGAAGCAGGCTGGTGCCTGGAGGCCAAGGTCAGGATGTCACTCTCAGGGCAAGGGGAAGAAGCCACTAGAGGGTATTAACATGGTGTCACTAGGTGTGCTTGAGGCTTGTGACCCACCCAGACCCCACCCTGTGCCTCTTTTCAACTCCCTAGTGGCCTCCCTCCCTGGGCAGCTTTGCTCACAGCCCGAGAAAGTCCAGGTCTTTGATCTCTGGGCTTCTAGTAGGTGCTGAGGCCATCTTGGTAGCTTGGAGAGTTAGGTGCTATCACTGCAAAATAGCAACCTTCTAGTTTCTTTACTACCCCACTCCCAGGCAGTGGGTTTAAAAGAGAAGATAACTGGGGTAATGCACTTCAGTGATACTGAGTGGGGAGTGAGGGGCTGGTCCCCTCTCTGGGGCCTTATGCTCTAGTTCATGCAAATAAACACAACTCCAAGTTGTAGAAAGCGCTGATCTAACAGATGTATCTTCAGTCAGGGGAACTATTTATAAAAATGCACAAATGCAGAGCTGCTGGAGGTGGCGGGGGTCTACTGGTGAACATGGTGTAGTTGGGCAGCCCGGAAGCACCGCTGTGTTTGACGACTTGAGCAAACTGCTCGGCTGAAGCTGCACTTGGCAGCCTTGGTTCATTCATGGTCTGCGGTTTCACCTGAGCCTGTGCATCTTATCCTGAGAACTGGAAGCCTTGGAAGGAGAGCACAGGGCAAGAAAGGCCTGCCACAGTGCCCAGCCTGGCCTGGCTCAATGCCAGTAGTGGCAGGGTGGTCTGGGTGGCAGCTGAAGCACGTGCTCGTGGGTGGGATCAGTGTACACTTGGGGAAAGATCAGTCAGTGGCAGGAGAGTGAGCACAGTACTCTGGGTGATGAGGTAACCATAAAGCTGAGGGCCCAGAGGTTGAAATGAATGGTGCTCCAAGAGCAGCCCCATAACGCGGCTTTGTCTCTGCTCGCCACCAGATGCCAATTCATCAGAATCTCAAGGAGCTGCTGGCTGTCAGGGCTGAGCTGCAGAAGCGGGTGGAGGACCTGCAGCGGGAGGTGGCCACACGTGCAGTCTCATCCTCTTCCGAGCGAGGCTCCTCACCCTCCCACTCGGCCACTCCTGTCCACACGTCAGTCTGATGAGCAAGGCTGGTGCCTCGGGCCATCTTGCTGCTCCACCGTCTCCCGGGTGGCTCCAGGACCTGGCCATTGCTGTCAGGGCTGTAGCTTGTGATCTTGTCTCTTAGGATTAGGCCCAGGGACCATCTGTGTGGCTAGGTGGCAGCTCCCACTGTCAGTAAGTGCTTTTTGTTTTGTGAACAGCCTGCCACCCTCCTATCAGCGGTTTCACGGGGGAGCCACGTGTCACACACACCCTGTGAACCACCTTCCCCTACTGTGGACAGCTTGGGGGAAACTCAAGTGGATGCAACACAGCACTTAGGCTTAAGACCATCTCATGCCACTTCTTTCCCAGTTAAACCCTTCATTAGAAAAAACACCGTTTACTTGAAAGACCACACTGCCAGGCATGTGGCTTCTTTCAGCTCTTTGCCACAACTTGAAAACTGTTTTTAAATGAAATATTTGGGGGAATACAGACCATTGCCATCTAGTTGACAGTTATCTTCATGCAAGGGTCCTCCTGCACCAATTACTCTTGTGTACATATAAGGTATTTTTTAAAAGAGAAACATGCCTTTATTTTCCTATGTCCTTTTTTATGTTTAGAATAGTCACCTGAGGAGGGAACTGCTTAACTGGACTATGACATAAATTCTTCTCCCAATGAACTTTATGCTAACTTTTGTGTGGTACATTTAAAGTAAGTCTTGGGATATGGTCATTTCAATGGCGATGTTATTGTCCTCAACCACACTCTGTACTTGTCTCCTGAGGTGGCCCAGCCCATTCACAGGGGTAGCAGTGGGTGCCTCAGGACAGCACAAATTAGGAGTGCTGAGGACTCAGGCAGCTGTGCCTAAGTGCTAGCCTCCCAACAGCTCCTTCAAGAGCAGCGCCTGTCGGTAGTTCCTAGGCTGTGTGCGCAGCCCACCACCTCTTGACAAATGCCAGGCATCTGTGTCAAAGCAAGGCTGCTTTGATTTGCTGGTACAAAATACTGCTTGTCATTTTACCACAATCCCTTAAATCAGTTTACTCACACAGCTGCCTGTCCATATTTTAAAGCAACCACTGTGCTGCGGCTGGGGTTTGTCTGAGCAGAGCACACACTTCCCTTGGCTCTCCCTTCTCAGAGCCAGCCTCAGTGGGGCAGGCTTCTCCATGTGGTTTTGCACCTTCACTTAATGAATTTAAGCTCTGTGATTCTAAGTCCTTGCAAGAATGAATTTATGATCAGTTCTTAGCTCCTGCATGTGGGGTGCCTATTTCTGCAAGTCACCAGACTCTGACCTGCAGCAGGTGGTAAGCTTTGCTCTCAGAAGCTTAGACAGCCAGCCCAAGAGCTGCCGCCTTGTGTCCTCTTCTGGGTGGTGTCAAGTCACTGAATGCCACGTGCAGTCCTACATGCTGACCTTTCTTTTTAAAGTATATTCCTGAAAATGGTTTTCTATGGTCAAATATAGAGAATAGATTTTCTTTCAACTTGCAATCTTCTGATTCTGACAGAAAATTATCCTTCGAAGATACTAGAAATATTTATTGAAGATAATTTGATAACCTCAAATTAATTCTCCATTTTTATTTTCTGGGGGATTTGTTTCTAAATCATAGCCTAATTAATGCTAGCTTTGATTTGTGTTCCCAACATATCCAAAAGCTGATTTATGGATAAACTATTATTCATTAATGTACTGATTTTTTAAAATAGAGAGACATTTCCCATTTTTATTCCCCTGGAAAAATATAATTTAATTTCCCAGCAGTACTAGGACTGTTAAACATACTATGGAGTGGATGGTGCTTTTGGCAGAACCAGAGAAGCTGGGAGGGCTGCTTCTTGGTGAGGTGGGCCGACCTGGTGTGGGTGGGATGGGAGCTGGCCCCTGCCAAGCTGCATGCGTGCACCCTCACCTGGGTGGTCTCTGCCAGCAGGATCCCTAGAAACTCCCATTTGATTTTTAAAAAAGCACAGCAGAGCGTTTCCCTTTGTATGTTCCTAGAACAGAACTGTTTCTAAAACAACTTGAAGAATAGTTTTATTACCTAAGCATCTTTTTTTGTTGTTTTATTTAAGTGTACTAGAATGTAAAACCTTTACGGTTCAGGTTTTTAAAAACTGGTACAATATTGTATTTGCCTCATCTGATGCACTGTATTTCAATCTGTAATTAAAATTACAATATGTTTGCTCCCTGGTCTTTTCGTTGTCTCTAAGTGTTTCAGTAGGTTTTTCCCTTGGGGAAAATTAGTAATAATAAGGTAACATGTCTTGAATGTTTACTATATGCCAACCACAAATAATATATGTAAAGTACCTGTGTGCAATTTAATTTATGACTCACTAAGTCATAAATGTAATTAATTCATTAGGAATCTTAAGTATTTGGGCTGGAACAGATAAGTACTCTGATTTTGAAATCAGAAATTCCCCTTGCTCATAAACTTGAGGAAATGCTGAAGGCAGGAAAGCTACCAGAAACACCGAAGAGTCAAGGAACGGGTCCTCCTCGTACATAGGCGTTAAGGCCTAAAATCGGCCCTCTGCCAATTCTACAGGACTTTCATTTTTGGAGCGCCATAAAGGCCCGGGTGAGATCACACTGCCCCCTACAGGTCAACCTTCTTATTAGGTCCTGACATCCCTGATCCTCTCTAAGCAAATCAGTGTCGAGTGAGAGAACCTGGTGGTATTGGGCAGAGAATGCTCAGTGAGACCACTTGCCAGGCAGCTATTCCCAGCAGTGACACCAGCGCAGAAGGCTGGAAAGGCCACTGTGCCAGGCCCCCACTAGCCATATAGAGCTTCTGTGCAGGGGAGTCACATATGGGCTTTAGTTGGAGGATTTGGTGCTGTTTCACTACCAGACTAGTTGAGTAAACTGAAAAAAAAAATGACATCAATGTGGAACACTGCAGAGGGTTCAGCTGCATGTTCACACTGACAAGTCCAAGCTGTGAGTTGACAACAGGTCTGTTGGGACTTGATCCCCAACAGTCCACTCTCCACAGGGCTGCAACAAGTGATAGGAACAAGGCCCTTTTTCTTGCTCAGCTCTCTCTGCCTGAAACAGCTGCACATAAGTAGAAGCTTTGCTGGTGACTGCAGTGTAGCCGACGTCGTCTATCCTCCCAAAGCAGTTGATGCTACCCAGCAACTCATGAAGCCTGAGGGCAGCCTCCGGAGGCTCTGCTCCTGCCTCCGCCTTCCTAGCCCCAGGACATGGGGATATCACACTGCAGCTCCTGTAGGAGGGAGGCCACCCCCAGAAGCCCTGACACTAGGCTGTAAGAACTCTCAACCCGGAGAGAACCTTTGGGGAGGAAGGGAATGAGCCCAGCTCCACATCAACTATTGTAGGAAAAGAGAGCCATCTGACAAAAGCACCTCGACACCATCCCAGTACGAGTTTCCACTTCGTTTAATGCACACTAGACATTTTACAGTTCACACTTGGACACAGCACATGAAAGGATGTACAGAGGATTCTGAGATCAGTCTCCAGCATTTCTTCCACAGAGAATTGATACTAACCCCAATCCAAGTGGCTGAGGCAGTGGGCCTGCCCCACAGCAGGAGGACGCCCCTCCCCACCAAGGTCCCTACCTTCGGGCCCTCTTGGCAATCTTGCGTGGAGCTGTGAGCTCCCCTGCATGTACTCAGAGCTGATACTGTAAACGCTGTTCTCCCTGCCACGCTTGGCTGATAGGGAGCAGATGTTCTCAGTCGGCCTTTCCAGATCACTCCCTTTCTTCTACCACCCAGGACAGGCCTGAGTTGGCCAGTGCAGCCTTCAGACAGACAGTTATGAGAGGAGTCCCCAGGGCTTCTGCAGGCCACAGCGCCCAGCAATTGTCAAATGCAGTGTGAAGAAGGAGCCCTTGGAATGAGACTCTGCAAACAGGAGGCCAAGGGACTGCCCAGGCCTGTCCAGGCACTTGAAGCTAGCGCCTGTGGGCCAAGTGATGGGTTTTATGCAGGAGGGCTTTATGCAGAAGGCACCGAGGTAGCTAAAGGAGAGCAAAACAGGGCTCTTTTCACTGAAGTCAGTACGACTGAGAAAATGGTTTCACAGAGAGCATTAATTTTACATCATGGCTGCAGGGTTTCAACGTCTGTGTCATCAGATAGTCCTCTCCATAAAGGTAGGGTGGACGACACCCCTGAGGTCACCCTATCTAGGTGCCAACAGACCAGAGATGCAAAAATTCTCAGCCACCTCCAGCGCGGCAATGGCCAGGCTGTGGGGCCATCATCTCTTGATGTCCTTGTGTCAGGGAGGCACAAATCCGACAAAATTGATGATATTCTCACCAGCAGGGTGGGAGTTCTTAGAAACATGCAACTCTTGCAAATAGTGCCTCCCTCGCTAATTAACTTCCTGAGGCCACATTTCCCTTCCTTCATAGCGCTGCATCCCCTGTGCTCCAGCCCGCCTTTCAGACCCAGTGCTGGTGACTCTGGGACCAAAGGCCAAACAGGAGAGGGAGCATGTGGGAGCCCGCAAGCACTCACTGGGAATGGGCCCGCCAGACTGCCAAGAGACACAGCATCACCCCTGAAGACCCTCCACTGTGAGTAGGCTTTGAAAACAGCACACACACACGTGACGCATGCATTAGATGGTGGGTGGGATCTGCCTGGATTTCAGTGGTTTCCTTAAGAAATGGGAATGCCTCCTCCCAGCTCGGCAAAGGAGCAGACGTGCAGCATGTAGAATGCGTGGGGCCTTCATGCAGTCCAAGGAGGCCCTGAAGTGTCGAAGTGTCGTAAGCAGAATCTTGCCTGCCCGGTGACTTATGTTCTGCTCTCAGAAGTGCTTGCTGGGAGGCTGGGGGTGTGGCTTGCCCAGCAAGAGGCAAAAAAGCAAACATGCTTTTTCACCAGGGAAAATGAAAACCAGCACATGGTGCTCTACGTTCTAGCTCAGCCTCTGACAGCAGAGCCCACTGGGGCCAAGGGCTAAAGGAATAGTTCACAAAGCCAGCTCTGCTCCAGCCCAAACCAGGCAACTTGGGGCCAGGTTAGGGGCCAGTCCTTGGGTTCCCATGTCTAACAGGTCATCAGGGTCCCAAGTGCTGTTCATCAGAATGGACAAGGAGGACAACTACAGAGCTACACAGGCAGATGCCGCTCCTTCTCCTTCTTCCCATACATTACTTTTTCTTTGTTTTCCTCTTCTCTTGGTACCAGGAATTGAACCCCGAGATGCTTAACAACTGAGTCACATGCCCAGTCTTTTTTTTTTTTTTCCTTGAGACAGGGTCTCGCTTAGTTGCTTAGTGTAAGTTGCTGAGGCTGGCCTCGAACTTGTGAGCCTCCTGTCTCAGATTGCTGAGCCTCTGCGATTACAGGTGTGTGCCTTCCTATACATTTCTAGGCAAGCTCTATGAGCATGCGTCTGGCTGTAGCTCTTGGTACCCAAATGAGTTCATATGAAGGGTAGAGCGAGCACCTCCCACCCAGTATAAAACTCATTTCCAATGCAGAAATGACTCCTAAGAATTTCACCCTGGTTAGCCTAAGGCTACCCCCAGTCCCCTCTGGAACCTGATGGGAATTAGGGCTGCAAGTCGCAGCTTCTAACTTCTCTCCTATACTCTCAGGGAAGGATGATCATGAGATGCACATTTGCACTCCACTTGGACCAACTCTCGAGGCCAGCAATGTAAGATCTGGGACTGGAAAGAAAAACAAAGAAAAACACTGCCCAGGGTGTTCCATGTATGTGGTACTGCTTGCTGTTGACTGGTCTGCCCCCTGCGGGTTCCAAATGAACTGGGTGCTAGCAGGGTCCAGCTACTTACAGCTCTCAGAGGTTGCTGCCACAATGAGCCACTCCAAAGCAGAAATGCTCTCCTTCCATGGTGTCCCCAGTGTCCTCTTGCCTGCTCTCACCCCAGTCTTTCCTCCCCATGCTGAGGCTGGGACAGGATGGCTCTGAGGAATTGGTGACCCAACAGGTTCTGAGGATGGTGCTGGTAATCTGCTGGAGCTGGGTCTTGAGTCTCAGTACCAAGTCTCTTAGAGCACGTGGGGCAGGGCAGATGCCCCACCCTGCAGGCAGGGCATAGAAACCAAATTCACGAACACCAGAGCTTGTCGGGAACACTCAGAACAATAAGAAGCCAAAGACATGGAAGTGCAGCACAGCAGCTGGGGGTCTACATGGCATGAGGAGCCGGCGCAAGCGGTGGCACCCTTCATGTGTGCCTGCTGCTGAATGGGGCCTCAGATTCAGGACAGTTGGGGTGGCGGGGGCTCTGCGGACTGTGTTTGCAGCGCTGAGTATTTCACTAGGGGAAGAAGACACCCATTAGGCGGCCTCACCTGTACCCTGCACAGAAGGCACAGCTGCACCCGAAACCCTGCTAGGACAGAACTGTGCTTCCTGTGTGTTGGCTCAGGAACCGGTGTAGCTCAGCCCGACACAGGCAAACTTCCTCTGGGGCCCACTACCTGCCCTGTTGGAGATGCCTTGGGCCCTGGATATGGTGGTCCGGGTGGGTGAAGGTGGCGAGAAAGGGGAAGCCAGGTGGGCAGCTTCCATTTCCTTGCCTACAATCTGGAATGCTCCTGGTGGGGTCACTGGATTCTTTTAAATAAAGCTTCACTCAGCACAGCACTTGGTCTGTACAGGGGTTCGCTCACTCAATGGCAGCTAAAGTCTTAAACTTGATAGTGACTGCTACCTCTCACGGAACCCATTTTTCCACAATTGGACTCTGGGCTATTTTAATCTATTTGGTACAGCGCTCCCAGATAAGCATTCTTGATGATGGCACGGGAACCTTCTTCCCCATTACATAACACATGGGACCAAGTCCCTCCTGATCTCCCTGGCCCCATCCTAATAGCTGGTGCCCTGCAGCTCTGGACACAGCTGCGCTCTGCCAGTCTCCCTGTCTGTGCTGTCCCAACCTCAGCTGATAGGAAGCTGGCTTGCCTTCTGCTTCCTGAAGCCTTGCCAGGCCTCTCCATTGGCATTCTGGGGCCACAGGTTGTACCCTCCTGGAGAAGCTGGCCACTCCAGGCCAGTGGCCTGCTCTTATGTGGCCTTAAATTGCTGCTAGTTCCTGAACCCCAAAAGTGCTCACTCAGCAAGGAAGGGAAGGCTATGGAGGTCTGGGCTTTAACCCCTGCCTTTGGCAATTTTCAAATCAAAAGGTGATGGGTGTAGGCAAAAAGTCTTCCCACAGCTCTGTCCAAATGTGCCCAGGACATAATGTGTCCCTTTCTGCCAACAGGGAGCAGAGGTGCCTGGTGCTCCAGCTCAGATCAATCATGAGCACGAGTAGCAGGAGTGTCCAAAAGCCACTGACATGGCACCAGATGTTCTGGCTGTCATTCCAGCAACCTCAGCCTCATGAAGCCAGGAGGCTGGCTGATCAGGCACACCTGAACATCTGTGGCCTACTGCTCTGGCTGGACATTCTATGCTTCCCTAACCCAGTTCTGCTCAGTGCTGGGGCCACCAACTAGAAGACCTTCAGCAAGGAATAGTGACCAAGATGTCCTCACCTTGGGGTTCCTCACACACAACGGCTTCCAGGTTCTCCCCCTTCACATAGTCCGCATTGAGACCCTCTGGAAAGGGCAGACAGCAGAATTAGTGATGGGCATGGAAATAAAGAGCCCCTGTGATTGAGCACTCCTGACCAAGTCCTCCATTACAGTAGCTGCCCACTTCAGACCTCTGTCCTAGGTCCCCTGGATATCCTTTATCTCAGTTAAAACTATCCATCTAGAACTCCACTGCTCAGGAGTCCTTGTCACTGTCTGAGAAATAAAATATCATGCATCAAAGGCCACTGACACCCTGTCCCTGTAGGGCAGCTCTGCCCAGAAGGGGAAGCACCAGACAGCAGGTCTCAACACCATCCACGGGTCCCATGTGTGACCCAGGGGCCAGGGAGGTGGTGAGAGAACCAAGTGCCACATGAGTGACTGATGGATGCAGCGCAGGGAGGGGGCAGATGGCTGAATGGGGCTCACTGTGGAGATGCCAACAAAGCCTCCTGCCAACATATGGCCTTCCCAGCAGCACCTGCACAGAGAAACCAACTGTCTCCTCCTGGCAGCAGGAATAACTGCTGTCCCCACCCAAGCTGGGAGGGCCCAGGGCCTGCTGGCAGTTGCTCTGGTCTAGTTGGTAGACTGGAATGTGGAGACTCTACGAAGCATCCTCAGGCCAGCAGAGGCTCTCATCCAAGGACTTGGAGTGGACATCATGCCTGCTGCTGCTGAAGGAGAGTCAACGGACCTTGCCTCATCTCTCGGTAACCCACGGCCTGCAGGAAACTTGGGCCATGGTTCGAAAGGACCAACTGACCAGGCACTGGCACAAGTCACGCTGGCATTCCAGACTGAGGTTTGCTCAAGGTGGAAGCCAGGGCCTTTGAAAAAATGCAGTCATTGCTCTTTGGCATGGTTGGCCAGTCCCCATGCAAAGCCAGGCAGGTAAGGGACTCAGCCCTGATGGATGGCGGCTGGGAGATTGCCTTCTGCCTGTAGTTGCTCCTCAGGGATGACCACTAGGAGGCATCTCAGTGTCCTCTCTGCTCCCCCCCACCCCTGACCCCAGCCAAAACAGTCCTGGGGACAGAGGGTCTGGCAGGTGGCATCCTCACACATATATCAGGGAAAGCTAAAGATGATTGTGGTTGCAGCCAAGTTGGTGAGTGCCAGGGAAGAGGAGGGGGTGGGAAGCATGAGGAAGAGCAAGATGGGGTGGGAGAGGGGAAGGGATGATGAGTGTCCAAGGACAAAGCACAAGGAACATAAGTAAGTCAAAGCACAGCATCGTTACCTTGACCTTCCGCTGCATCTGAAGGCAAGACACGAAGCTTAGAACCCTGGAGTAAGAACTCAGCTCCTGGCAACCAAACTCTTGGGCTTTCTGTGAGATACACTGACCCTGGCACTGAAGGCAGACAGGGGAAGCGACAGTCTCCAAAGCGTGGGCTCCTTTGGTAGCAATAGAGGCCAAGAGCACCTGAGGCCCACAGCGGGGTGGGGACAGGCCCTCCTAGCAGTTACCTGCCTTTTCCCTGGGGCTTCCCCAATCTCCTCATGCTGGTGACCAGGGCTGACTCTAGAAAGGCTCCACAGAAACAGTGTTTATGAGGTTAGCCACCCTACAAATATCCTGGAGACCGTTCCTGATCCTGGCCTGGGCTAGATGTCATTGGCACATCAGTACATGAAGCACACACAGTCCCCATGGAATGGACAGTCCAGAGAGACGCAGGGTGCGGGTGTAGTCAGACACAAGCCCACTGGCCAAACCGGCCCCACGGGTTCCGGCAAAGTCAGCAGGGGGCGCTGTGGCAGCACGCCAAAACACAGCCAGTGCAGCCACAGGATGGTCCTGGAGGAGGGTTCACAGGAGGGAATGCCCTGGGCCTGAAGGATGAGGAGCTGGATGGGGAGGAAACAGCAGGGGCTACACACTGGAGGGAGCTGGGCACTCAGGGAAGGGTATGGCTGCAGAGAAGGCCTTCGGGGCGAGGAGGAGCCAAAGCACTGAGGGCTTTAAATGCCAAGCTCAGGACCTGGAATATGACATTGAGGGCAGCGGGGCACACAAGGTCCAGGCATTAAACGGGTCCTTCTGGAAGAGGGTGAAGTATGGCCACCCAGCTGGGGGATGGAAGAAGAGCCTAGGCCTGGACAGGCAGTGGCCATGGCAAAAGTCAGGGAGAGCTGTGGCTCAAGAGGAGACATGTTGGGTGGCACAGGTCCCTAGACTGGGAGTGCACTGACAGGAGATGGGGCGCAGGAGGGAATCCCAGGCCTTTAGCTTGGAGAGACAAGAGGTGGGTTGATAACGAAGGGCATTGAAGTCCAAGATCAACATCTGGGTGGGGTGAGTTCCCTGCGGAGCCAGTCTGCTTGGCCTGCTAACTCAGTGTGTGAGACCTCACACCTATGTGTTAAACAAGTGTGAAGACCGATGTATTTTCCTTTTACCTTAGTGTCCCCATAAATAGATACCACCAAGACATTTATTCTGTGCTTTGGAAATTGACCCATTTTCCTCCTCTCTGTTCCTGCCTGAGCGGTCTCAAGTCTGTCTCTGTTCTTGTTTGGTTGCATGATGTGTTCATGGAGCTGAGGTCCAGAGGGCCCACCCTGTCTGTTCCACCCAAGACTCTTGGTCATCTGTTGGTCGGCTCTTTCCAGGCTGGGCCACAGGGCTGGCTTCTCACCCACAGAGCTGCCTGAAGGGAGGGTTCTGGGTGTGAATGAATGATCTGCATGAAGGAGTACAGGAGCTCACCCAACTCTAGCCCTTTGAAAATAGGGTTGTCAGGATCCACCTGGGCTTGGACCCCATCAGTTCATCTCCCAGGTCCAACCTCTTCACCCTCAAGTGGGAACAACACAGAATGGCTGGGTTCTTCTGGGGCACAGACCTGAGTGGACTTGAGCGAGCTCTCAGCTAAGTGCTGCTTCTACCATTCCTAACTCCAAGGTGCATTTTCCTGAGCACAGACACAACTTGACCAGGCGTTCCTTGCTCTAGTCAGTCACAGGCCCTTATACATCCGGGAAGCTTAGGTTTGTTCCACCAGTTTCTTATAAGTCCCAGGGTTCCAAGAGAAGAGTTTGAACACCACTACTACTTATTAAGGCTCTCAAGGTGAGCTCTTTCTAAATTCAGGATGAAGGCAGAGAGGAAGGAACACTTGGAACCCCCAGAAACTGTAAGAGGCAAGGAAGAATCTTTTCCTGGAGCCTCCAAAAGGATTATGGCCCTGCTGACATCTTGCCTTCAGACTTTCAGCCTCCAAAACTATGAGAGTAATCTCAGTTGCTTTAAGCTACTCAGCCTGTGGGTTCTTTGTTTCAGCAGCCACAGGTACTGCAACAGTTGTGCAGGACGGGACGGCCTGTTTGGTGAACACTGCTGGTGAACCCTGTTGCCTTCCAAGTTGGAGGGCTTCTTGTCTGAGGTGCTCATAAATCCTCCACTGCCGAGGACCGAGTCTAGAGTGGCAGTTCTTCTCCTTGCTTCCCCATCCACATAGGAAGGAAAAAGACCAGACCAGCAAGACAAAGTATCCTATGTGGTACTTCTAGACCTCCAGTAAATGTGAAGACCTCCAGCTAGTTCTTGGGTCCACTGTTCTGGTTTGGATGTGGTGTCCCCCAAAAGCTCACGTGTGAGACACTGCAAGAAGGTTCAGAGATTTAAATGATTGGGTTGTGAGTCTTAACCCAGTGAATTAACCCCCTGATAGGGATTAACTGAGTGGTAACTGAAGTGGTAGGGTGTGGCTGGAGGAGGTGGGAATTGGGAGTGTGGCTATGGGGTATATCTGTGTATCTGGAGGGTGGAGTCTCTCTGCTTTCTGATCATCATGTGAGAACTACTTCCCTCTGCCACACTCTTGTAATGATGTTCAGCCTCATCTCAAGCCCCAAGCAAGGGAGCTGGCTATCTGTGGATTGACATCTCTGAAACTATGAGCCTTTAAATAAACTCCTCTTCTTCTACGGTTGTTCTGGTCAGGTCATTTAGTCACAGAGGTGAAACACTGACTAAAACAGTACACCTTATGACTGTGAGAGCATTGCTGGCCATGGAGTTTTTTGAGATTAATAAACAGGTATTTGATAAGTGAAATTTTATTTACCAACTAATCAGTCATGCACATGATATACTATTCTCTCAGGAATTCCCACCTTTGCCCAGGAGCCCAGGGTTAATCCAAATGAGATCCTTTACCTCTTCCCAAAGGCCATCTTGAGAACCAAGATGCTTATCCAAAATCTTGCCTCCTCCTCTGGTTAGTAGGAACCTTTGAGTTGTTCTCTCAAAGAACCCTTAGCCAAGGACCTGCTCCCTTTTCCCTCAGATGGGGAGGAGATAAAGAGTGAGGAGAGATACCAGCCCCCAAAGCAGTTTCAAATGATAATTCTCTGGCCACAGAGAAGACCACATGGATGGAGCTATGTTCCAGAATCCCCATCTCATTCTAAGTCACTAGAAGGGGCACCCTGGGACTGAAATCCCCATATTATGGTGCTCTTTCTCTCCAAAGGCAATAAGAACAAAGCTGTGGATTGACTGATATGACTACCTGCCTGCCTGCCCTAGGCTCCATGCTCTAGGCATAGACCAGGAGGTTGATATAAACATGCCCCCACTACACCATGCCAAACATGGCCCCCTCGCCCAGTGTCTCCCTCCAAATACCATGGCAAAGTCATAAGGGGTTGGGGACTCCCATCTTTTTCACCAGTTACAGGGTTTCTCTCTTTTTGAGTTGAGAGGGAATGGAGAGCTGTAAGGACAATCTAGCCCCTAGCCCTGACCCTTCCCAGTCCCCCTCAACTCTTCTGGCTCCAGGGTGGGTAGATGGGTTCACAAGCAAGGCTGCTACGAACATTTGTGTGGGCTGTGCACTGAGACGTGAATGCTGCCCCTGAAGTACTGATGTGCCCAGCCTGTTACCAGTATGTAGCAGCCCTACAAGAACAAAACCAGCAAATGTGATGGCCAAATGAAGAAACAGTTGGGGATTTCACTGTTACCCACACTGAAAGTGTCCCAGGACCCAGGTTAGTTCCCTGGGGAGTGCAGCTCGAGGCTAGAAATAAGGGCAATGGCCCAGAACAAAGGCTGGGCAAGATCCACAGAGATGGCCCCTTGTTCCTCAGCCCCTGTGAGCCCCTCTGATGTGGTAGAAAGCTGAGGAGCATCACATTAAAGGGGCTGAGGAAGGAAAGGACAGAGAACTATGGCTGAGCCACATTCTGTCACTGAACTAAAATTCCTCAGCCTTGAACTAGAGACATATTCCACTTGGTAGACAGCAACATGTCAATGCTGTGGAGATAAATCCAAGTGTATTCACTGTTGGCAGCATCCCCGTGGGCTCTCCAGTACTGTGTGGCCTGCTAAGAGAGCCTCTTTGTAACTATTCAATTCACCTGCTACTTTCCCACTCAAGGCAGCAGCCCCCAAATAAAGCAATCCACCTTCCACCAACCTGGCAGGTGAAGGTTGAGGGAAAAGGTACATACTGTTCTCCCTCTTGCATTCCCATTCCTTAAAACAATTCATAATTCCATACATTTTAGATCGTCTAGCACGTGAGGGCAGGAGTGGGTATGGCCCCGTAGCAACCTTTTAGGATCAGAAAGGGATGTTTATGAAACCATAAGAGACCTGGTTTGCCCAATGGCACTCACTGCTATGTTTAAAAGCCCCCATTCACTGTAGCCTTCTGGTCAGCAGGAGAGGGAGCTATTGACCTAGGGCCTCTGGTGGCCCCACATCCTCTTGGAAGTGATCAGAGGCCATAAGGATATCCCAGGGTCCCTTCCATTCTATGGGAAGGAAATATCACAGTGGTCACTGAGCTCTGTTCCCTATGCCTTTGGGTGCTGGGGTTCCTGCAAGTTGAAGGTCACCTGGAACAGTCCCATCTGTTCTCACAGGCTGGTGTACACTTCAGTTGGACCTCAATTTGTCCTTATGGATTTCTAAAAGTGTACCCTATACTCTGACCCAGACAGTCCACTTAGGAGCTGGTGTGAGGCAGGCTGTAGAAGGGATGTGAATCTACTCTGGCCCTACTCTTTCACTGACAAGGTGCACTTACGCTGAATGCTGAAGCAGAACTTCTTCTGCTGGTAGGAGATGTAGCTGGACACAGCACCAATCAGGGCCATGGCCAGGGCACTGGCCACTCCAGCGATGGTGCCAGTCTCTGTTGACATGCCTGGACACAGAAAAAGAGGGAAAGCTGAGCTGAGTTGGGTTCGATGTAGAGCACCACAGCTTAGCTCAGGAGTGGGCTTCTCCACTTGCCCCAAGCTAACCTGGTTCAGATGCCATAACCCCCAAGACTATGCAAGAAGGCTAAGCCACGTATGTCCAAGGCATGACAGTGACACAGTGCCCCTTGGATTTGCCAAGTGCTTTTGGTCTTCTATAAAGACTTGCATTTGGAGAAAGTTGAAACATAGACATGGAAATGGTACTGTCCCCTCGCTTACTGAGGCCCAGCCAGGGCTCTGGGTCTTGAGCCAGCAGCTCCCCACTGGACCACTTCCCCTGGGAGCTAGATCTTCACGCTTGTTCCTTTTAAAGACTGCACACTTCTGCTATTTGCCTTATGATTCTCTGCTGGAAACATTCAGGGGAAGGGCAGGGCACACCCTGAGACCAGAGTGGGAACACCATTTTTCTTTAAGGTTTCCAACAAAACCTCAGGGCAAAGATACACACCAGATCCAGGGTCGTCACTGCTGCCATAGCCACCATCACCTGGAGAAAGGACAAAAACACTTAGTGGGTCCCTGCACCCAGATGGATGGTAGGGCCTACTTCCTTATGCCTGCTACCTGCAAAGTCCAGGCTTCAGGGTGGAACTGTTCACCATTATGTTTGCTCTCCAGTTTTTCTCTTTGCTGTTCAATGGGGCAGCTGCACTCAGCTCCCCAACTGTGACGGAGGGAGCAGAAGCTGGTAGGCAGCAGAGGTTGAGCACAGGCCAGGTGAGCCTGACTGTGAATGACACCACCATGTGTCCCCTAGGAATGTTGATAGGGGTTGAGGATAGTGGGGAGGGAGTTGGCTGTACTTATAACTGAGTGACAGGGAGAATCCTTGTGGTGTCAGAACTGGAATGGTAACACAAATCAATACCTGTAATGTAACTCCACAGACACACACACACACACACACTCCCTGACAAGCAACTGGTACCATTTCAGGACGTTAATTAGCTCTGAGTTTGTCTTCTTGTCACCCTCTTCCTTTTAAGACCAAATGCTCATTGATGGAAGGAGATGGTGCTCCCAGGTCCCTGAGTTCTCGGGGGAAACCATCCTGTGGTGATGGAGGCAATGGGCCCTGGCAAGTCTTCACTAGTTGAAGAGTCTGGGGGTGCAGGCTAATGGAATGTAAACAATGTAACATGGGGGCGGCGTTAGAAGCAGGGGAAGTGGTGAGGGACAGTGGCTATACAGGAACTCTCTGTACTTTCCACTCAATTTTTTCTGTGAATCTAAAGCTGCTCCAAAAAATAAAGTCTATTTTTGAAAAAAAAGAGTCAAAGGGCAGGGGAAAATGAGATGTATGTTCCTACCTAGGGCTGAATTCTGGAGTCAGATGCATCTGATGAAGACCTCTGATTGGCTAGGAATGGCTATGCATAAAACAAACAGCACCTGCATTTCTCACAGACCTCAACTGCTGCTGCTGGAGAAAGCAGAACAGGAAGGGAGGCAGGAGTCACTATGTGCACTATGTGCCAGTGGCAATGAGGTCACCAGTGAGTGCTTGCAGAACCACAATGCTGGCCTGTCATTGGTCCCCTCTGCTGTTCTGGAGGTGGCTATTGCCAAGGGTAATGGCGGACATCCACACAGGCACCCCCGTGAACATGTTCCAGTGACTAAATTTCCAGGTTTTGAACCCTTTAAGTAATTCGTTTACATCAAGAGAGCATGAAGCTGAGTAGTCGCAAGCCTGCCCACCTGCCCCACAGGTGTATCGAGAGAATGGTCAACAGATCCAAGTGCTCAGTACTTCCTGTCTCCAGGCTCCTGACCACCAAGCGGTGATTACAGGGAACACTGACCAAAAATGTGATTCTCCCCCCTCCAAAAAGTGGTCACATCCTGTGAGGCAAGAGAAAAACAGGAAAATAAAGTCCATCACCCGAATCCTGTCCAGTTGAGCTGTATGAAGTTAAACTGAAGCCAGCCACATGGGCTTGTTACTGGAGTTAGCCAAGCCAAGGTCATGGTTTTGGTGGCTGTTTGGCTACTGAGCTCTGGTCACTTTATCTGAGCTCAAGCTGAATCTAGCTCCTCTACATAATGCACTCTGCCCAAAAGATGGTTTGTGGACAAGCAAAAAACCACTGGCATAAAATAAAGTGATACAACTCAATACCATCCAGGAAAATGAGTTCCCAATAAAAATAAAATGGATGAAGTCATAAAGGCACTAAAAGAAATTTTAGGGCAACATTTATATTATCTTAGGGGTAAGGAATGACTTTCAAACATGATCGTGAAGCAGAAAATGAAATAGGAAAGAGTGTACCAAATGTAAAAACTTTAGTATTAAGAGAACAAGCAACAAAAGAAAACATAAATTGAATTGCATCAAAATTAAAAACTTCTGTGTTTCATAGGACATTATCAAGAAAGTGAAAGACAACTCACAGAATGGGAAATGGCCAAAAAGACATGCAAATAGGCAATAAGCACCTCAAAGATCAGTCCAAGTAACTCAAGAAAGGCAACCCCAAATCATAATGGAATACCACACAAGGGAAGAAAGGGAAAAGGAAAGGATGAGGAGAAACTGAAATTCTCATACCTTTGTGGGGACAATCGTTCAACAGTTTGAAAGTATTCCCGGGAATCCATGTGCTGGAAACTTAATCCTCAGGGTCATATGGCAATGGTATTTTGAGATGGGGTATTTGGGACAGTAATCAGGATTAGATGAGGTCAGGAGGGTGAGGCCCCCATGATGGCATTAGTGGATTGATTAGAAGAAGGGGGAAGGGAGGAGTGGAGGTTCATCGGACTGGACACAGGGGAATGGGGGGAAGGAGGGAGGATGGTAATGGAAAGACAGTAGAATGAATGGACATAACCTTCCTATGTTCTTATGTGAATACATCACCAGGGTAACTCCACATCATGTACAACCACAAGAATGAGATCCTAATTAGAATAAATTATACTCCATGCAGGTATAATATGTCAAAGTACATTCTCCTGTCATGTATGTCTAAAAAGAACAAATAAAAAATTAAAAAAGAAGAGAGACCCATGCTACCATGCTTATTCTGTCCTGCCACATGATGTCTTCTGCCATGTCATGTCCCAGCAAGAAAGTACTCATCAGATAGTGAGCAGATGTCAGCATCATGCTCTTCCCAGCCTCCAGAACTATGTGCTAAATAAACCTCTATTTTTATTTGTTATTTTTAGTTACATATGACAGCAGAATGTATTTTGGCATATTATACATACATGGATTATAACTTATTCCAGTTAGAATCCCGTTCTTGTGGGTGTGGGTGTGTACATGATGTGGAGTTTCACTGGTCGTGCATTCACATATGAATACAGGAAAGTGATGCTCCAATGCATTCTACTGTCTTTCCTATTCCCTTCCTGCTCCCTTCTCTTCATTCCCCTTTGACTAATACAATGAACTTCTATTCTTCCCCTCCCTAGCCTCCCTTGTCGTGGGTTAGCATCCACATATTTCTTTCTTTCTTTCTTTCTTTCTTTCTTTCTTTCTTTCTTTCTTTTTTTTTTTTTTTTTTTTTTGTGGTGCTGGGGATTGCACCCAGGGCTTTGTACTTGCAAGGCAAACACTCTACCAACTGAGCCATATCCCCAGCCTCTAGTGAACACATATCAGAGAGAACATTCAGCCTTTGTAAACCTCTAGCTTAATACATTACCCAATCTGTGCTAGTCAGTCACAGCAACAGAAAACAGACCAAGACAGACATATGTCCAAGATAAATGAAAACATATGTCCACATAGAAACTTGTATGCCACTATTCATAACAGCATCATTCATAAAAGCTAAAAAGTAGAAAAAAACACAAAGTTGTTTATGAGTGGATAAATGAAATGTTTTTGGAATACATGCAAAAGGGCTTCCTAACCCCTAATGTAAAATGAGGCCTTACAAACCACTGAGAAAAATGGGCCAAGACATGAACAGGCAATTCACAAAGTACATTGTCTGATAAGACATATTAAAAAAGTTTCCCTTGTTTTTAATTAAAAAAATGCAGATTTGAACAGGATAGTGTTTTGCGCCAAATGAATTTGCAGAGGTTACAAAACCATAATGTTGGTGGAGGCAAGAGTGTGAGAAAACAGGTATCTTCTTGCTTCCCCACAGTGGAAATGCAAGTTGGTCCAACCTTAATGGAATACTACTCAGCAGTGCCACTCGGAGTCTCGTCGTTAAAAATGGACACCTCCTGTGACCCAGCAATATGACTATTAGGAATTTGACAGAAACAACTGTGCTTTTGCATATTCAGCATGACAATGTTTATCATGGCACTGTCTGTGCACAGTAGCAAAAGCTGGGGGGACCTCCCTCAACAAAAATAGGTAGCTGATTAAATAAATGACTATATAACATAATATTATGTAGTTGCTGGCAGGGTATTTTAGAACACATTTCAATGATAGAGTATTGTTGAATGAAAACTGGTTGTAAAATAATAGACTAATCCCCCACACACTTCTTTACAAATGCATATTTATGCACAGGAAAAGAGTTCCCAGCATGTATTTCAAAGTATTACTGGCCCTTCTCCCTAGATGGTACACAACAATTTTTTACATAATTTTTTACATATGTAAATTTTTACAGTTTTAGAAAAGTTGTAAATATGTAAGCCCCAAGCTGATCTATTTAATTCTCTTCCCCACACCTGGAGGTACAGCTCCAAGAGGCTATTTCATAAGTCATTGGCAAGTTCTTCATTTTCTAATATAGTACATTTTATTCCACCTGCCTTCTGAGTTCATAATTTCCATACCTAAGGGACTATGGTAGTCTTCTATCATGCCAGGAACTTCCCTGTACAGTGTACTTCATGCTGTGATTTGCTTCCAGCACAGATACCTAGGCACACAAATAGTGGCACAGACTGCTCTAGCTCTCGGGACCTCTGCTCCAATGGTAGCCACTGTAGCAACAGTGATCACTACCATATCAGGTCCCAGACCTACTGGAACCCTGTAGGTGTAGCAACCACTACTGCTATGAGGACAGCTACAGCTATGGTGACCACCACAGCTATAGGGACCCTGTAGAACAGGAGGCAGTACCTCATTGAGAAAGCTGTATGCACTGATTTCCAACACAGTTCGTCTCTGAAACTGGTGTTGAAATCTGATTGCCACTGACAGTGTTGGGAGGTGGGGCCTTTAGGAGATGATTAGGTCTTGAAAAAGGATTAAGTCTTTTGCCCTGGGGATGGATTAGTTAGCACGAGAACAGGTTGCTATAGTATGTTTTGACTCATCTACAGGTGTCCACTTGCGCTCTGCTTTTCTGCCACATTATAATGCAGCATGAGGCCCTCACTAGAGGGGGCCGTTCAATCTCAAGCTTCCAGTCTGCAGAATTGCAAGGCACATAAACATCTTTCCTTTATTAATTACCCATTCTTAGTTATTCTCTGGGAGCAATAGAAAATGGACTAAGACATTGTGAGTAAGCCCCATTGTTGACAAAGGTGTCAGACTCCTGAGTATCTCAAATACAAAGACAACAATGCACACATACACGTCAGCCTTGAGTTCTACACAGTCACACACCTGGGGAGGCAAGGACACAATGCCTTCTCTGATGGCAGTCCAACCTCTGGCTCATGATAAGGAATGACACATTTGGTTGCCAAGGACACAGAGAGTCATATAACAATAGGACGACTGTATCTAGAACTGTTAGAGGAAGATGTTCCAGTATTTAAGTACGTTTGTGAGTATTCTAGACTTCAATGAGACAGACTTTGGGCTTTCAGATATTTTTTAAATGTACTTTTATTATCTAAAAACAAATGGTAGAATGCAAAATAAAAATAAATTTTAAAAAATGAATAAACAAAGTGTTCTGGTTTGGATGTGAGGTGTCCCCCAAAAGCTCAAGTGTGAGACAGTGCAAGAAGGTTCCGAGATTTAAATGACTGGGTTGTGAGAGCCTTAACCCAATCAGTGAGTTAGTCCCTGATGGGATTAACTGAGTGGTAAGTGGAGGCAGGTGGGGTGTGGCTGGAGGAGGTGGGCACTGGGGACGTGGCTATGGGGTATTTATTTGTATCTGGTAAGTGGAGTCTCTCTGCTTTCTGATCATCATATGAGTTGTTTCCGTTCACCACACTCTTCTGCCATGATGTTCAGCTTCACCTTGGGCACCAGGGAATGGAGCTGGCCTTCTATGGACTGAGACCTCTGAAATTGTAAGCCCCCAAACAAAATTTCCTCCTCTACAATTGTTCTGGTTGGGTCTTTAAGTCACAGCAGAGAAAAAGCTGACTAAAACACAAAGATATGGAAAAAAAGTTACTTCAAATGACCCACAGTTACCATATCAAACTGAACAGAAAAAATATGCTGAAACACAGCTACTGAGGCTAACCACTGGGCAAGGCATCCCTCACTCTTCTGGAAAGTCTCCAAGGCCCATCGGGTCCTGTTCATTCTCCACCTCAGGGTTGAGAATACCCTCCAGACAACCCTGCCTCAATCTGATATGGGACCCTAAAGCCCCCACTCTCCTATGCCAAGCCCCCAGGACATTATTGCAGACAAAGTACCACATTTGTGCCACATTCCAGCATGTATGTTGGGGGCCTGGGGGAGAGAGTGGGGTCTGAGAGAGCAGTGGGTCTCTAATATTTTCAAATAGTTTTTTCTGATTAAGAAAAATGAGGCAGTGTTGATAGTAGTTATGGACAAGCATACATAACCAAGCAAACTGGTATGTCAGCTGCTAAAGCCAGTGGCAGGAGGTGGTGACCCAAAGAAAAGGAATGAGCACAGTGAAGTGTTGGGAGCTAAAGTTTCAGCTTTAGGCCCAACAGGGACAGTTCCGGCAGTGGGAGCAGCTGGGTCCCTGTAGGGTGTTCTCTGCCATGAGGGAAGGTTTGCGCTGGAAGCAGAAGAAAGGTTCATTCACCCATCCTGAACAGGCCTAGTCCCCACCATCCAAGACTGCCAGTACTGTCCCTTAAAAGAGTGGGTCACCAAAACTCTAACCTTGAGCAGACCAGAAGTTCAGGAAAAGCCCAGGGAGAATGAAGGAGAGGAGAAAACATCTAGAGCAGTGATGGAGATACTGCCCCAGATTAACCCCTAAAGAACACTCTCAGGAAGACTGTTGCCATGGAGAACGGAAAGCAGTAGCAAATGGCTTCTCCACCCACACTTCCCTCCCAGCCCACTCTCTCCCTAAGCCCAGCAGCACTCCTGTCCCCATTTGATTCCCTGTGTCAACTTAGCAAGAGGTTTCTGATTCGCATACCAGTGTGTCTGTGGTTGCTAATGACACACTTCCTCCCAGCTAGGTTCTTTACCAATTGAGAACACACACAAGGACCAGAAGAAGGTCAAGGTAATGTAACCACTTTATGAAGAGACTACACAAGTATACCAGCACCATTAAGGACAGGACTTCAGTGTACTACAGGACAGGCCTGAGACTACACAGAAACTTCCTGTTACTTCTCCTCCCCCATCTCCCACAGTCACCCCAGAGTTCAACTGGGAGAATGCTGGGTTTACAGGTCAGATACATGGTCCACCTACCCTCAGACTGCACCCTAACCTACCACCTACATAGAGGGCCCTGGGCTACCTCACATGCTTCATGCCAGGATCCCACCACTAATGTGGATCAGAGGTCAATAGACTTATTTATTTTTACATAGGCTTCATTTCTATAATTGTTGGATCACTATGTAGATCTATGTTTAGTTTTCTAAGAAACTTTACCAACAATGTATGAGTATTTCAGTTGTTTCACACCCTCATCAACATCTCATATTATCAGCGTATTTTTAATTTTAGCTATTCTGATGGCTGTGTTGTAGTATATTATTGTGATTTTAATGTGCGTTTCCTTGAAAAATAGTGATTTTATACATCATAATTTCCTCTGTGAAGTGTGTATTCAAATCTTAACTCAGTTTTAACTGTACTATTTGCTCATTATTATTCAGTTGTATTAAACAGAGGAATGACATCATCAGACTCATGTTCTTGATGGTTCTCTGGAAGCTGCATGGAGGGCAAACTGGATCAAGGAGACCAGATGAGAGGTTAAGAGACAACCCATGGAGAGGAGATGAGGGTCTGGAATTGAGGGGATGTAAAAAGAAAGAATATTCCAGATTCAAAAGATACAAAGGGAGAGGACTTCTGGCATGAGAGAGTGGGGAGATGAACAAATTCTCTCCTTGGAAAATGATTTACTTTCAGCGAGAGCAGCTTGAGTCTGGGGCATTTTTGCTCAGGGCTGCCCTCATTTCTCCTCCCTATAAGTCCTTCAACAGATTGTTCTCTGGGGACCATAAAACCTAGCAACTGTGCAGCAGCTGCCAAAGGGGACTCACTTGACTTGGAGCACTGTCAACTGACATGGAAATCTTGGAGGCAAGTGAACAGGGAGGGCCAGCCATTTTCTTCACCTGAGCAGGACACCAACCCATCGCCTAACTAGGATCTAATAGGGAGATGCAGAGGTGAAGCAGCTGCAGAGAGCTTAAGAAAGTCCTCACATATTCCTAGTGGTCCTGAAGCTACACACATGCCCAGCAGAGCCTACTACTGGATGAGGGCAAGCGTAGAGCTAATAGAGGAGAACTGAGAGGCCACATGCGAACTCTTACATTTATGTCAATTGGTTTTCAACAAAGAAGGCAAGATGATTCCAAGGGGAAAAGGATAGCTTTGTCAACAAATGGTGCTAAGATAACTGAATAGCCATGTGTCAAAGAAAAAATGTATCCTAACCTCATCCCATAGATAAATGAACTCAAAATGGAGGAAAGTCCTAAATGTAAGGCTGAAAGACTTAGGAAAGAGTCACCAAAGCATAATCTATAAAGGAAAAAAAACATGAATGAGTTGAACTTTAAAAAAATTACTATTTTTATTCTGTAAACAATCCCAGAAAGAAAAGGAAAATGCAAACCACAGACTGGGAAAAAGAGTTACAAAATAATATACCTAATATTAGTATCCAGATTATATAAAGAACTCATAAGAGTCGACAATAAGAATGCAAATAACCCAAATTTTAAATTGGGGAAAAATATGAACAAACTTCACCAAAGAATATAAAATAAGAAAATGAAAAATGGGTGGGGGTGTAGCTCAGTGGTGAGGCCTAGTATGTGTGAGACCCTGCCTTTAGTCTCCAGCACTGCAAAAAAATGCTCAACATTATTTCTCTCAAAGGGAATACAAAAGAAAATCACCAGAAACCACTACACACCTATTCAAATGTCTGAATTAAAAAAAATTAAAAACTGACAATACCAATTGCTGACAAAGTTGTACAGTAGTAGCAACTCTCACTCATTGCTGGTGGGAATGTTCAGTAGTACAGCCACTTGAGAGAAAGGCTTGGCAGTCTCTTGCAAAGTTAAACAGAGGCTTGCCATATGATTCAGCAACGACACACCTAAGGTATTTACCCAAGTGAGCTGAAAACTTACGTCTGCACAAAAACCTGTAGGTAAATGTTTAAATATTTATAGCAGCTTGAGTTATATTCACCAACAGCTGGAGGCCACCAAGGTGTCCTTCAACAGGTGAATGGAGAAACAGTTGTATATCTCTGCTATGGGATGTTATTCAGTGCGAAGTGAAAACACCAGTCAGAAAAGGCTGTATTTTTTCTATATGATTGTGATTACATGGCATGTTGGAAAGGGAACATCTCGAGAGATGGTAAGCAGAGCAGTGATTACAATAATAGAAGACAGACTAGGTATGAAGGAGGGAGGAGTGGCTGAGGATTACAGAAGGGGATGTGTAGGAAGAACTTACAATAGAACAAAACAAAACATGAACTAAGGGGGTGGAGGAATCCCAGGATGGAATGTCAACACGGACAAATGAATTTAACCCATTATAAACACATGAAAAAACCATAATGAAGGCATGGGAGGGGAGGAAATGGTCTAAATAACTGGGAAACAAAGGGGCATGGGCTGACAATTCTGCTATTGCTATGCAGGTATACCTGAAATAAGCAAGAAACAAACTGAATGACAGATGGTAGGAACCAGGTTCCTATGGTCAGAGAGGCAAGTTACAGGTAAGCAAGTGAGAAAGACCAAAATAAACCTTTTGGCACTAGATTCAAGTAGACAGATATATGAAGTCATGTTTAGCTTAAGATCACTATTGATGATTAAATATGAAACTATAGATACGTGTGCATACTTGGTGCTACGTGTCACATGTTTGTATCCCCCTCATAAATCCACATGTTGAACTCTTGACCTCCAATGTGATCTATTAGGAGGTGGGTCTTTGGTGGTAATTAGGTCCTGAGCATGGACCCCTCATGATGGGATTAGGGCATTATAAGAAGACACAAGACAGAGCTTGCTTCCTTCCTCTGCTTTCCACATGAGGACACAGTGAGAGGGCAGCCAGCTACAGGCCAGGAACCTAGGTCACACATGACAGAAAGCTGTAACCATCACTATGTCACTGGGAAACACAATGGGAGAAGTTTACATGCACTCGAATATAAATGACAGGGGAATAACAAAAGAGGCTATGAAATGGGGAAATGGGGAAAACTCCCAGTCCAGGCTGAGCAGGGAAGGAGTGAAGGGAGAGGAGGAGGGTTCGCCCTTTTAGAGAAGGCAAGAGAACCTATTGACGAATGACTGGCATTTTCACCCACATGAAATATGGGGTTCCTAAAGGGTCAGGGAAAAAGGATTCATGAGCACAAATACATAAAAGAAATATATTATTTTACAAATACACTAACATATAGCTGAATCCATGTCCCTAGGACTTGAGGCTGGAAATGCATTAATTGAGGTTCTTTTTATGCTGAAGTTTATAATTTATTTAAATGTGATTCTTTACCTTTGCTTCCAGCACGAGCATGTTTTTGTGTAAAGGATACTGTCTGAGAAGCTCTTTGTGTGCTTAGCATAATCATGTTTCAGTTTCACACTTGTCCTGTCTGGTGGGACCCCTTGATCTTCTTTTACTGACACCCATAATGACAGAGGATATAACTGAAGCTAACAATTGATTATTCTTTACAAGAGAAGTTCCAATACGAACCAATTAAAGAATTTCCTTACACTTCTTCCTTGCTAAAGCAAGCACTTTTAATAAGAAAAAGCCCCTGACATGTCATCCAGATCTTCTTTCACGTGCATGCTTACACACACAACTACTGCCCTCATCTCCCCATCTGGAAATACCATTTGTCACCCAGAAGTAATTGGCTAATTTCCGGGGTTTGCCCTTTAAATGTTCCATGTTCTCCTGACACCTGTGAGTTTCATTTAGTGGCTCTTAGGGCTTTTTTCTAGAGATGACACTGTCTGGAAAGGGATTTCTGAGGGTAAATCTAACTATAGCATCTGAATCAGGAGAGAACACAGCTCCCACGCAAATGCCAGTACCACAGTCAGGACTGTCAGGCACCTTGGGGTTACAGCTACACCCAGAACTTGTCACACCCCTACCCTGTTACAACAACATGCCACCACAACCAGTTAGAACCAAAGTGTTACAACCACCACCATCTGCCATTCTAATGTGATCACAACAAGTTACTGCCACAACAGGTTATAACCGCAAGTTACAGTCATAGCAAGTTACAGCAACAAGTTATAACACTAACTTGTTTTGCCACTTCAACAAGTCTGGCTGACATCCCCACCATACTTAGGATCAGATTTGACATGCAGTATGATAAAAGGAGTAAATCATTGGCAGCTTGTGGGGAACAAAAAATAAAGTGCCTCGGGGAGGGCGTGACTATTCAGGGACAATACGGAGATTCTCTGTGGTGACAGAACCATTCTGCTTTCTGATTGTGATGATGGCTACTCAAATATACATGTGATGAAATTTTGCAGATTTAAACACACACACAGACACACAAACACACACACAGGAAATCTAAATAAGGCCTGTCCATGGCTTCACAGTATTGTACAGATACCAGCTTCCTGGCTTGGACAATGTTCTGGGGTTCTGTATGACAGAACCCTTGGGGAGAAGGGTAGAGGGCACACAAGAAGGGATTCTCCTGAACTATTGTTACGACTTCCTGCGAATCTTAAACTATTTCAACAAAGACATTTATAAAGCTATCTGACTTGCTAGGGGCCTT
Organism: Sciurus vulgaris; assembly: GCF_902686455.1. Taxonomy (NCBI): domain Eukaryota; kingdom Metazoa; phylum Chordata; class Mammalia; order Rodentia; family Sciuridae; genus Sciurus; species Sciurus vulgaris. The sequence continues at coordinate 4,294,405 of NC_136471.1, read as the reverse complement.
TAAAAAAATGCGTCATGATGAGCTTTGCTTTGACCACTGAGGAGGGGCAGGCTTTCCACATGGGAGGGTCATTCTGGATGAGTGTTATGCCCTTGGTCATTCTATTATTGGCACTGCCTCACAAACAGACTGCTGCTAGCATGGAAACGTCAGCCCAGGCAGCACCTTGACTGAAATGGCAGTAAGGGAAATGCGTGGCTTTTCCAAAATGGCTTATAATTGCCCCTTTGAGTCCCATGGTCCATGTTGTTGCAAGGGAACTCCAACTTGCAAGCCGGGGTGTCTGGGTGTGCTCTCATTTCCCAGAGACTGAATAAGAATGGCATAATTAGCCTGGTTGCTGCACAATCACCTTTTAACCAGAATAAGGAACATGGTTGAGCAAATCAACACGTCTACCTTTATTCTTATCAGGTTTGTATTCACCACCTCCTAATATGTCTTCAAGATCCTTGTCTGAGAAACCTAGAAAAATAAAATATACATTTCAATGACAAAACCTTTCAGCAACAAGAAACATAATAGTTAACATTACCCAACATTCATAGGAGATTTTGTCAGTTCCACTTGAAAATGCTGGGGGTGTAGCCTAGTGGGAGAGTACTTGCCCAGAATGTGCAAGGTCCTGGGTTGCATCCCCAGCACCGCCAAAAAAAAGAATCCCTGATGAAGATGGTAGACAACATCCCCAAAAGACCCCAAGATTGCCCCCTGCTGGTGTACATGCCCTGTACACCAGTGAATCATTATGAGCGTGAGTGGGACCATGAAGAGGATGGATATCATTTCCTTGATTAGGTTATATTACATGCCAAAGGTGAAGGGATTTTACAGATGTAATTAAGAACCAGTAATCAAATGGAAAATTATCATGGGTGGGCCTGACTTGATCAGGTAACCCCTTAAACTCAGGTTTTATTCTTCCTTGAATTCAGACATCAGAAGCACAAATGCAAGTTTTCTCTCCCTTCTCCCTTCCGACCCTCTTCCTATGTCTTTCTCCTCTGGTCCTGAAGAAGCAAATAGCTGAAAGGAAATATACTGTTAGCAACCACATGAACTTGGAAGTTGAGACCCCAGCCCTGGTTGTTGAGCCCAGCCTTGACTGTAGCTCTACAAGACCCTGAACAGAAAAAGCTCAGCTTCCTAACCGACTAAAGGAAATTTCAAGATGGCAAACGGGATTATCTTCACTCACTCTTACTTTTTTTAACTAAGTTTCTGAAAATTTGTCATGCAGTAATAGAAAGCTAATACAGGAAGCAAAAAAGTAATTAATTATATATAGCTCAACCATTGCATACACCTCTTGAATATTCCGTGGTGAAATGGAAAGTATGCTTACAGTAAATGCTTACAGCATTTATAGTACTTCAAGTACTATCGTTCTCTCACAAAAGCAGTTGTGTGATTGCTTCAGTTCTAAGGTCTTAGCTGCTCTGTGTCACAGGAGACCACTTTTATTGGACAGAATGAATGATGGACCAACTATGGTTATGCCAATTGATGTTTTCTTTAAAATCAATAAAATGAGCTTGTCAATTTGGGAAGGCCACTGATGGTATTTTTTTCTAAGAATATGGTTTCAAGTAAAATTTAGGATTCTGAAAAACCTATCTCCACCACTGTGATTTAACAGCTTCCCAACACTCAAAGATTTTTTTCTAATAACATAGGTGGTAACATTAACAAATTTGATTTTGAATAATGAAGTGTGGCATTATTTGAACCTGGAAAAATCTTAGAACATTAATATTTTCCAAATGACCAATGTGCAATGTTAAAAAATGACAAATGGGTAAAATACCCATTAAGAGGGCAAGGGAGTCCCATGGGATTCAATGGGAGAGAGGGAGGAAAGTTCACAGATACAGTTTCTCACAATGTACATAACCAGTAAACAACCAGGAATTGCATTTTGGTATGCTACTAAAGAAAAACATCCACACTGATCTGGAAAAGTCCATTAATGTGTTTTCCCCTTTCCCTACATATCTTTGTGAAATGGGTTTTCTTCATATATTTTAACCACAACATATCACAACTGAATAGAAATTTAGATGTGAGAATCCAGTTGTCTCCTATCAAGCCAGACATTAGGGAAATTTGCAAAAATGTAAAATAAAGCCACTATTGTCACTATATGGTGTTTTTGTCTTGCTGAATAGAGTTATTTCTCATTAAAATATGCTATTTTTGTTAATGTGTAGGACTCTATGTTAGTCATTTTAAATTTCAGCTTTAAGTTCTCAGATGGTAATTACTGACATATATGATCTACTGTTCCAGGGTTCTCCTGTGACTTGAAGTGGCCCGGCTCTACCAGGCCACTAGTGGCACTGTTGGCTCTTGTAGTTAACAAGAGAGGGAGCTACAAGCTGGTCTATGGTTTTGATTGGCTAGAACTTACCTCCTCCTGCTACATTTGGTTTCCTGCGGCCATCATCTCGATCATTTCGATCATCCAAGGCATCAGCCAAGTCAAAATCATTTACTTCAGGAGGCCCCAAAAGAAAAGAATACAGTCTACTGGTTAAACTATAAGTAGCTCATTTGGACACTGCCCTAGAGAGGGTTCCCTAAGGCCCTCCTTACTGCCCTCCTCGGGGCAGCCACTTACCTGCTGGAGCTCTGGTTGTTCCTGGCCTCCTGGTTGTGGTGGTGGTCAGGTGGTCCCATCTCTCTAGAAGAGGAGAGAAGACAGCAAGGGGTACACATTTATACAACCCACTTCATACCTTCATGAATAAAGTACTCTTGAATAAAGTCACTTCATGAATAAAGTACTCTTGTCTTGGACCTTCAGGCCCTTATATGACCTCCAAAGAATCCCACTGAGATGGAAGGGGTTTAGAAATGGTGGGTTCTGCTCACTTTACTTCAGGGGAAGGGGACTGGGAGATGAATGGAGTGACCAGGTGAGTGGGAGAGCTAGGACTTGAGCTTAGATCCGCTGGAGATGACTGCATGGCCAGGAAGTTCTAGAACTTGAGAGCTACTTGCCCTGGTTTCCACTACTGCCACCCAGGACCTGAACCAGAGATGACAACTGCCAAGGATGGACCATGGTAACATTCTCTGTGAAGTGTGGAAGCGTCTTACTAACTAAAAGTGGTTACAACACATACACACAATTTTATACAAGTATGGTTACTATTAAAATATTAGGTCTTTGAATGAAACAGACATTATTACCTCCCGTACATATATGACTGCATGACCGATGTGATTCTACAACATGTATGATCAGAAAAATGAGAAATTATACCCCATTTATGTATGATATATCAAAGTGTACAAATGCACTCTACTGTCATGTATAACTATATAGAATAAATTTTAAAATATTAGGTCTTTGGATGCAACCAGATCCTTTAAAAATAGGGACTGCTTTCACATCAGTTATACAGCATGGCATCACAATTTTCCCATATTCTCTTCTCTTGCACTTTAGAAGACAACGTCATAATTGTTCCTATTATTGAAGACAGTGGAGAGGAAAGGCACTGACAGAGCCGTCCAAAGTAAGCAACCAGAAGAGAAACAGCAATGATTGTGTGGAAAGCATCAGTGAGTAGGCAGATTAAATGTGGTCCCCAGGCGGGCATGGTGGTGCATGCCTGCAATACCAGCTACTCAGGAGGCTGAGGCAGGAAAATCCAAGTTCAAGTCCAGCCTGGGCAACTTAGTAAGACCCTTTCTAAATAAATAAATAAATAGATAGATAGATAGATAGATAGATAGATAGATAGATAGATAGATAGATAGATAAACAAACAAACAAACAAACAAACAAATAAATAAAGGGCTGGGCAGGGCTGGGGTTGTGGCTCAGTGGTAGAGCACTTGCCTAGCATGTGTGAGGCATTGGGTTTGATTCTCAGCACCACATAGAAATAAATAAATTAATTAAATAAGGGTCCATCAACAACTAAAAAACAATTATTTTTTAAAAGGAAGGGGATGTAGCTCAGTGAATGAGTGCCCCTGGGTTCAATCTTCAGGGCCACACACACAAAAAAATAACGATGAGATCCCCAAACTTCCCATAGCCATTTAAAATACATTGCCTATCTTTTTTGGATAGGGCCTTGGTGTTCTCTGTGGATCAAAAAAATACAGATCAAAAGAAGAGAATTAATGGGGAGAGGGTATGGATGAGGGGGATATGAGAAGTACTCAGGAATGAAATCTACCAAATTATACTATGTCTATGTACAAATATACCGCAATGAATTCTATAAATATATGTATATACACATGTATATAAATATATATGCATATATAATTAATGCACTAATTAAAATAATAACAGAAGGGAGATTAGTAGAACAAAGCAAACAGATCAGAGGGAGGGAGGAGGGGAGGAAAAGGCACAATGAACCCCACTATTATGTATAATTATTATGCACAAATTAAAATATGTAGGTCAAATTCTTCTTCAATGTATTAAAAAATACCCAATAGTTCTCAACATGAATTAAAGGGGAATACTACAGTATGACAGAAGTCCCAAAATGTAATTGTGGACTTAAATTTACCTCAGGTCTTCAACTACTTACCTGAGCAAAAGTAAATAAAATTAACCAACAGGATTTAATTGGCATAAAAGGACACTACTCAATCATAGCATAACAGAAAACTAAGCACCCATCGAATAATCACCAACAGATATATCTTAGACTAGAAAAAATCTCAACGAACTTAAAAGTATTAAAGTTGTATAGAGAGGTGTCTCCGACAATATGAATTCAAACTAGAAACAAAGAAGAAAAAGAAAACACCCAAGACCATATATAAACACTTGGAAGTTAAACAGCATATTTCTAAATAAAATAAAAACCAAAAAATGTCTCAAGGACATTAAAAAGGAAAATGGAATGCTATGAGCAACTTTATGCTCATGTATCTGACAACCTGGGAGAAATGTACCAATGTCACAAAAACTACCAACTATCAAAACAACCAAATCCCATATGCATGGATCAGAACACTAATATTGTTAAAATGACCATAGTGTCTGTCCAAAGTGAGCTCAGGATTTAATGCAATTTCTGTTAAAATTCCAATGTGCATGCACAAAATGGATTATAGTATGACTTCAGTTAAGTAGTTCCCCCACTCTCTACAAATATGTAGGATGCAGCTAAAAAATGCTCAGAGGGAAGTTTATAGCACTAAATGCTTAAATTAGAGATAGAGATCTAAAATCAATAACCCAAGTTCTTAACCTGAGATACTAGAAAAACAAAAGTAAAGCAAGCAAATAATAAACACAAATCATGCTGGGATTGGACATCACATGTAAAAGAATGAAGTTGGACATTTATATCATACACAAAAATTAATTCAAGGTGGGAATGGTGGCACACATCTGTAACCCTGGTACTTGGGAGACTGAGTGTAGGAAGATCACAAGTTTGAGGTCGGTCTCAGTAACTTAGCATAAACCCAGCTCAAAATAAAAACTAAGAAAATGACTGGGGATGTAGCTCAGTGGTAGAGTGCCTCTGGGTTCACTCCCCAGTACTGCAGATAATAAAAATAATAGTAATAATAGTAGCAGTTCAAAGGATCAAGGACTAAATATAAGAGCTAAAAAATCTTAGAAGAAAACAACGGGGAAATTTTTCTTGATATTAGATTTGGGGATGATTTCCTGGACATGACACTACAAGCACAGGCAACAAAATATAAAAGGAGGATAAATTGGTCATCATGAAAAATTTTTAGATTTATTCAAAGAACACTATTCAGAGAGTAAAAAGACCACACATGAGAATAGAAGAAAACATTTACAAATCATACGAAAAACAAAATACTATCCATACACTATTAGACACTTCTACAACTCAACAACAAAAAACAAAACAAAACAACCAAATTGCTTTTAAAATGGACAAAGGACTTGACTAGATAACTTTCCAGAGAAGTCATTAAAATGGCCAATGTAAAGATGCTCAGCTCAATAGAGATTGTAAAAATGCAAATCAAAAGTGCAATGAGGCCTGGCACAGTGCCTGGCAAGTTCAAAAGCAGCCTCAGCAACTTAGCAACACCCTAAGCAACTCAGTGAGACCATGTCTCTAAATAAAATATAAAAAGGTCTAGGGAGGTGGCTCAGTGGTCAAGTATCTCTGGGTTCAATACCTGATTCCAAAAGAAAAAAAAAAAAAAAACTGCAATGAGATACCACTTCACATCCATTATGGTAACTATTATCAAAATAAAAATGAAGAATAACAAGTGTTGATGAAGACATGAAGAAATAGGAAACCTAGTATGTTGCTTATGGGAATGTAAAACAATACAATCAATGTGGAAAATGGTTTGGTAGTTCCTCAAAATGTGAAAAACAGAATGAATAAAACAGAATGACCATGTGATCTGGCATTTCTACTTCTAAGTATACACCAAATGAATTGAAAGTCAAGACTCTAACAGACACTTGCACACCAATGTTCATGGCAGCATTATTTGCAACAGTCAAAATGTAGAAAGAACCCAACAACATAGGGATCAACAAAACATGGTATATACGTACAATGAAGTATTATTCAGCCTTAAAAGAATGAGATGCTGATACATACTATGACACTGGCAAACCCTGAAATCATTATGGTAACTGAAGGAAGCCAGGTATCTCGCATAAGTAGAATCATACAATATTTATCCTTTTGGATGTACCTAGAATGGGCAAATGCTTAATGACAGAAGGTAAAACAGGTTACTGGAGGAGAGGGGTCAAGGAATGTGGAGTGTTTTCCTTCCTCCCTCCCTCCCTCCCTCCCTTCCTTCTCCCTCCCTCCCTCCCTCCCTCCCTTCCTTCCTTCCTTCCTTCCTTCCTCCCTCCCTCCCTCCCTCTCTCTCTTTCTTTCTTTCTTCTTTTGGTGGTTTTTTTTTTTTTTGTATTTTCATTTTTGGAACTGGGGATAGAACCCAGGGCTCTGTGAATGTGAGGCAAATGCTTTGCCACTAAGTTACCTCCCACTCTGAGGAGTTTTTGTTGTTGTTGTTTTTAATGGGTACAGAGTTTATGTTTTGGGTGATGAAAAATTCTGGAAATTGTATACAGTGATGATGGTTGCACTAAAATATACACTTAAGATGGAAAACTTAATGTTATATATGTTTACTACAAGAAAAAAACTCAATCTAGATGAAATACACATCCTGAATATTCCTATAGCTATTATTGAAACTGAAGTTTTCTTTAGACCTTGATGGTTTCACTGAAGAATTCTGCCAAATATTAAAAAAATGTCAACTCTCTCCAAACTGATCTATATGTGTAACACATTTTATTAAAATTCAGCAAGAATTTTTACTACAAATAGACAAATTTATTCTAAAATATGTATGGAAAGGCACAGTCCTAAAATAACTTTTTAAAATCTTGAAAAAGAAAAATGAAGTGAGAAGAATCACTCTTATGAGCCTTAAGGCTTATTTTATAGGTACGGTAATTGAGACGTGGCTGAGGGGACAGATGAGCACAGATCAGAAGAACAGAATAGAGAACTCAAGAAGACCTCAACATGCTCCAGTGATTTTTGATAAACGTGCAATGGCAATTCAGCGTAAGAAAGTTCTCTCAGCAAAAGGTACTGGAATAATTAAATATGTTATGGTTTAGATATGAGGTGTCCCCTAAAAGGTCATGTGTGAAACAATGCAAGAAAGTTCAGAGGAGAAATGATTAGCTATCAGCAAGCAGTTATTTCAAACACAATGACATGAAACTTTAAGAAGAAAATCGAAAAATTCACCAATATATGAAAATTAAACAAGATGGTCTCAAACAACCAATGTGTCAAATGAGAAATGAAAAGGAAAATTAAATAATGGAGCTGAAGGACCAGAGATGTACCTCAGAGGCAGAACACTTGCCTAGCATACATGAAGCCCTGGGTTCCATCCCCAGTGTAGCCAAAAAAAAAAAAAAAAAAAGAAGGAAACAAAGAAACAAAAATTATGGGATGCAACAAAAGCAGTTCTAAGAGGGAATCCTTACCTCAGGAAAACAGAAAGATCTTTAAGCAATCTAAATTTATAGCTCAAAGTACTAAGAAAACAAATATAAACTAAGCCCAAAGTCAGTAGAAGGGAGGAAATTATAAACATCAGAGAAGAAAAAATGAAACAGGTATCTGAAGGTATACTTCACTGGGAGGGCACATGATTAGTATGCATGAGGCTCTGGGTTCAACACCCCCCCCAAAAAAAAGAAATAGAGACAAGAAAAACAACAGGAAAGATCAGTAGAACTAAGAGTTGATAGGCTAGGCACGTAACTCAATGGTAAAGCACATGCTTAGCATGCTCAACACTCTAGGTTCAGTATTCAGCACTCGCACACACTCACAAACCTAAGAGTTGTTTGAAAAGATAAAAGAAGATTGAGCACCCTTTAGCTCCACAAAGAGAGATCTCAAAATTATCAATGAAAAAAGGAGATATTATAACTGATACTACAGAAATTGAAAAGATCATAGGAGATTACTATGAACAATTATATATACCAAAAAATCAGGTAACCTAGAAGAAATGGATAAATTCCTAGAAACATATAGCATATCACAACTGAAACATGAAGAAGCAGAAACAGACCAACAATGAGTAAGGAAATTGAAACAATGATCCAAATTCTAACAGCCAGATGGCACACACCTTTAATCTGAGCTACCTGGAAGGTTGAAGCAGAAGGATCACAAGTGTAAGGTAAGTCTCGGTGAGACCTGTTTCAATATTAAAAAAAATTAAAGGCTGTGGCTGAAGCTCACTGGTAGAATGCTTGCCTAGCATCTGTGAGCCCCTGGGTTCCAACCCCAGTTTCATAAATTAAACAAAGTACAACCTCCCAACCAAGAACAGCCCTGGACCAGATGGCTTCACTAATGGATTCTACCAAGCATTTAAAGAAAAATTAACACCAACCATTTTCAAAATCTTCAAAAAAAACTGAAAAGGAGAGAATAATTACAAATTACCTTTATGAGGCAAGCATCAGTCTCATACCAAAGCCAGATAAGGACACCAAGAAAACTAGAGACCAACATTCCTGCTGAACACAAAACCAAAAATCCTTGATGAAGTCCTAGCAAATAGAATTCAACAACACATGAAGATTATACACCATGAACAAGTTAGATTTATGTGTGGGATGCAATGATGGTTCAATATACTCATATCAATTAACACAGTATACCACATCAGACATAGGTGTACCTTCATGTGATCATCTCAACAGGCACAGGAAAAACAGTTGATAAAAAAGACTCTCCAATTAAGTACAAAATGATGGTAATTCATTATGCTAAAAGCTGTGTGTGACAAGTCAACAACTAATATCATACTCAACAGTGAAAAGCTGATCACTTTTCTTAGAAGATCAGGAACAAGACTTTCACCATTTCTATTCAATATAGTACTGAAGTCCCCACCAGAGCAATTAGGCAAAAATAAAAGGCATCCCAGTCTGAAAGGTAGAAGTTCAGTTGTGTCTGTAGATGACATGATCTTATGTATATAAAAATCTAAAGACTCTACCCACCTAAAAACTGTTAAAACAAATAAATTCAGTAAAGTTGCAGAATACAAACTCAATAAAAGAAAACGTAACATTTGTATATTTAATGATGAACTTTCAAAAAAAAAGATCTCAAGAAAACAATCCCATTTGCAATAAAATAAAAACAACAAATTAGGAATAAATTTAACCATGGAGTTAAAAGACCATTACATTGAAAACTGTAAAACATTACTGAAATAAACTGAAGAAGATGCAGTAGAAAGATATGTCATGTTTATGGACTTGGAGGATTAACACTGTTAACATGTCCATACAATTCAAAGTGATCTATGGATTCAATACAACCCCCATAAAAATTCCAATGGCATTTTTCACAGAGTTGAGAAAAAAAATCCTAAAATTTGTTTAGAATCACCAAAGACTGAATAACAAAGTAATATTGAGAAAGAAGTCCAGAGTTGGAGCCATCACACAACCTGTTTTCAGTGTACTACAGAGCAACAGTAATCAAAAAGCATGGTACTAACATAAAAACAGAAATACAGACCAAAGGAACAAACAGTACAGAAAGCCCAGAATAAGGACTGGGGATATAGCTCAGTTGGTAAAGTGCTTGCCTCGCAAGCACAAGGCCCTGGGTTCAATCCCCAGCACCGCAAAAAAAAAAAAAAAAAAAAAAAAAAAAAAAAAAAAAAAAAAAGAAAGCCCACCACACATTTATGTTCAATTAAGTTGCCATGAATTCACAATGGCAAAAGGACAGCCTTGTCAAAAATGATGTTTGGAAAACTGCATAGCCACAATCAGAATGAAACTGGACTCTCATCTGATTTGGATCAACTCAAAATAGATTAAAGACTTAAAATGTAAGACCTGAAACTCTAAAATTGCTAGAGGAAAACATGGGTGAAAAGCTTTCTGAACACGGCTCTATGCAAAGAATTTTTGGAATACAACCCCAAAATATAGGCAACAAAGGCAAAATACATGCACAGGACTGTATCCAACTAGAAAACTTCTGAAGAGTAAAGGAAGCGATCAAGAGTGAAGATTTCAGCCAGGTGATGCTTGAAGTTGCAGTATAGACAGCCTGGGAGGAGGTGCTTGGTCTCAGGTTGCGGTTGGGGCTAAAGCTACATTTTTGTGGCATTTTGAAGTTAGGATTTGTTTTGTTCCCTGGATTATAGAAGTCATCCTCACCTGATAACAGAACGCTTAAAAAAAAAAAAAAACTTACATAGCTAGAACAGATCTGTGGTCTGCCACCAAACCCCAGTTCACAAAGATGAAAAGAAACATACCTGCACCTGCAAATACTGCCCCAAAGGAAGGTAATGGAGAGAAGGTAAAGTTGGACAAAGTCAGGTTCAAGGCCAAGATCATTATTAGGAACTAAAGGTATGATTGCCGAATGAGAAATAGTTCATTGAGAAGTATTCAACATTCTGATCAGATGAATGTGAAGCAAAAAAAAAAAAAAAAAAAAAGTAGCAGTAAAAGGAAAGCTTAATAAATTAATAAACTCTCCACAATAGATTACTCCACATCTCACTGGAATTGGTAATTCAAGAAGACAAAACTCAGTAAGAATATAGAAAAATTGAATAAGCCCAATTTCATGGGCATCCCCAAAATAGAGACTACACATTCTTTTCTAGTTCACCTTAAACATTTATTAAAATATTGTCACAATGTCCTAGGCCACAAAAGAAGTCTCAGAAACAGAAAAATAATTGGTATCATACAGACCATGTTATTGAGCTGCAGTAGAATAAAATCATGAATCAATGACAAAACTAATATCATCCTTCCATATGATTGGAAATTTTATTCCTTTTCTATTTGCAGAATAGGGATTAAATCCAGGGCCTTATACATGGTAAGACAGAGCTCTGCCACTGAGTTACACCTCCAACCCCAGAAATTTAAATTTAAAAATGTACTTCCAGCCAGGGGTGGTGGCACATGTCTGTAATCCCAGTTACTTGGGAGGCTGGGGCAGGAGTTCAAAGCTAGTGTCAGCAACTTAGTGAGACCCTGTTTCAATATCAAAAATAAAATGGCCGGGGATACAGGTTAGTGATAAAACACCCCTGGGTTCAATCCCTGGTACAAAAAAAAAAAGTCTGAAAAAGATAGTGCACCATGATCAAGTGGGGTTCATCCCAGGGATGGAAGGTTGGTTCAACATCTGGAAATCAATAAATGTCATTCACCATATCAATAGACTTAAAGTCAGTCTCAGCCAAAGTGAGGCATTAAGAAATTCACTGAATCCCTGTCTCTAAAATAAAATACAAAATAGGGCTGGGGATGTGCCTTAGTGGTTGAATGCCCCTGAGTCCCTGAGTTCAATCCCCAGTACCAATAAAAAAAAAAAAAAAAAAAAAAAAACAAGCATGGTATTGGCACCAAAATAGACAGGTAGACCAATGGTAGAATAGAAGACACAGAGATGAACCCACATAGTTATCTCATACTATACAAAGGTGCCAAAAGTATACAATGGAGAAAATATAGCCTCTTCAATAAATGGTGCTGGGTAAACTGAGAATTCATATGAAACTAAACCCCTATCTCTCACCCTCCACAAAACTCAACTCAAAATGGATCAAGGACCTTGGAATCAGACCAGAGACCCTGCATCTAATAGAAGAAAAAGTAGGTCCAAATCTTCAACTTGTTGGCTTAGGGTTAGACTTCCTCAACAGGGCTCCCAAAGCACAAGAAATAAAAGCAAGAATCAACAACTGGGATAGATTCAAACTAAAAAGCTTTCTCTCAGCAAAGGAAAGAATCAATGTGAAGAGAGAGCCTACAGAGTGGGAGAAAATCTTTTCCACATGCACTTCAGATAGAGCACTGATCTCCAAAATTTATAAAGAACTTACATAATTTTACACCAAAAATACAAATAGCCCAGTCAACAAATGGGCTAAAAAACTGGGCAGACACTTCACAGAAGAAGATATACAATCAATCAACAAATATATGAAAGTGTTCAACATGTCTAGTAATTAGAGAAACACAAATTAAAACCACCCTAAGATTTCATCTAACTCCAATTAGAATGACTATTATCAAGAACACAAGCAATAATAGGTGTTGATGTGGATGTGGGGAAAAAAGCACACTCATACATTGCTGGTGGAGTTGCAAACTGGTGCAGCCACTCTGGAAAGCAGTATGGAGATTCCTTAGCAAACTTGGAATGGAACCACCATTTGAGCCAGCCATTCCACTCCTTGGCCTATACCCAAAGGACTTAAAATCAGCATACTACAGAGATACAGCCACATCAATGTTTATATGAGCACAATTCACAATAGCTAGATTGTGGAAACAACCTACATGCCCTTCAATAGGTGAATAGATAAAGAAATGGTGGTATATATACCACAGTGGAATATTACTCAGCTATAAAGAATAATAAAATTATGGCATTTGCAGGTAAATGGATGGAGTTAGAGAATATCAAGCTAAGTGAAATAAGCCAATTCCAAGAAAACAAAGGTCGAATGTTTTCTCTGATAAGTGGATAATGATACATAACAGCAGGGGGTAAGAGAAAAACCAAGGAAAACTTTGGATTGTATAGAGGGAAATGAAGTGGTGAGGGGGTGGGGATAGGAAAGATAGTGGAATAAGACAGACATCATTACCCTATGTAAAAAAAAAATTTAAGACTGAAGAGATAATATGCAGAATGGAAGAGTATATTTTCAAACTGTATATCTGATAAGGGGTTAATATCTAAAATGTATAAGGAACTACCACTCTAAACTTACAGTGTCATCAATACCTCTCTGTACAAACACTTCTCATGGCAACACATTACAGAAGAAAAGACCCTCCAGATAGTTAGAATCTCTGGAATCCTGCCCATTTGTCCACTGGCTTGCAGCATGACCTTGGACAAGTCCCTCTCCAATTCTGATACCTGGAGTTCTACCTTAGTAAAACAGCTTTAATTTTAAAGTTAAAATTTGCTATAAAGTTAATACATGCTGAGTGTTAAAAATACCTTTACCAATGGTATAGAATTATAAGAAATAACAAAGCCAGCCTCAAGTCTATCCCCAGAGGAGGTTGCTCTGTATGTGTCCCTGTGCTCACATCTACTTATATATGACAGAAATTCATTCATTTTTCTGGGACTTGCTTTATTTGTGTCAGTTCCAGAAATCTACCTTACTATTCATATTCAGAGTATGAATGGTTGAGAATTTATCTATTTCACTAGTGGGATTTGAGGATGTTTAATTTGGGTCTGGTACACAACACAAGAAAGTTGCAAGCATCATTTCAAGTGTACCTCTGTGCACATGTATATGCATAAGTGTACCTGGAGGAGAAAACACTTTGAATCAGAACAGTTTATTCAAAGAATCTGTCAAACATCCCTCCCAAAAGACTGGAAACATATTACTGTCTACAAAAGGAAATTGTAGAGGCACAGCTTGGTACAACACAAGACACCTATCTAAACCAAGCCTCCTGCCTGCCACGACACCACCATCCATGCTCACTGCACACCAACTGACCAGATCACTATCTCAAAGGAAAACATTCTGATGCCATATAACTTGGTAAGGTCATCCTCTTAAAGGACAGAGGTGAATGGATTTTGCTTTATGACTTTGGATTAGTCAAAAGGGAGAATATTCTAGGTGATCTGAACATAATCGGGTGAGCTCATGAAAAGTGCACTTAGGCCTTCTCTGAGTGACACCACAGATAGCAGAAGCTCTCACTCTCTTGCTGACCTTGAAGAAATATGCAGCCATGAGTTTCACAGCTTCATGGAAATGAATTCTATTAACAATTGTGAATCTTTGAACACGTTACCTTACACAAAGACAGGGGCTTTGCAGATGTGATTAATCTAAGGGCCTTGACACAGGGAGCTTATCTGGGCCAGGCCAATGTAATCATAAGGGCCCTTGCAAGGAGAGAGACAGGAAGGAGAGGCAAGGAGATGTAATAACAGAAGCAGGGATGGGGATCAGAAAGCTTCAACTATGCTACTCTACTGGACTGGAAGATGGAGGAAGTAGCCAGAAGCCAAGGAATACAGGTGGTTCTACACACAGGAAAAGGGAAGGAAACAGATTCTCTCCTAGGGCCTCCAACGGAATACAGCCTTGCTAGCATAACCCAGCATGACCCATTTTGAATTCATGACCTCAATGATTATAGGATAAATTTGTATTGTTTACATAGTCGAGTTTATGGTCATTGATTTATACCAGGAGTAGGAAGCTAATGTGACCTCAGACTTCAGATGACACCCTAGCCCCAGCTGACACCTGGATTGCACCTTTGTAAGGGGACACTGAGCAGAGGATCTAGCTAAACAGGACCCAAATTCCTGATCCTAGGGAAATGAAAATGGAGTGGATGGAAAATCATTTTAATTCACTAAATTTATGGTAATTGGAGCAGGAAAAAATATTTTATTAGAACTCAACCTCGAGTACACATTTCTTTTACCATTCTGTATAATGAAATGAGAAGGTGCTTAAAGCATTTCTGTTGCATACCCAAGTATAAAAGGTGACTCAAGAAAAGTCACTGGTGTAAGTATTTCAGTTTTATTTTGTTTTAGTGTTGGGGATGGAGCCTGGGGCCTTGCATTTGCTAGGAAAGTGTGTTCTACCATTGGGCCCAGCCCCAGCACCTAATTGTAGTTTTGAGTGGATGTGATCACAATTTCTTCCCTTCATGGAAAACTAAGTTTACCTGAAAGAGTGAGTCACAACTAATCCACAGTTATTCAGATGTGAATATTTGTTAAAATTCTGGAAAAATGAAATAAGTCTGCCACTTCAAGGGAATCAACTAACAGTATTTGAGATAAGTTCAACCTTCAAAAGAATCAGAACTTCCGTTGGATGTGGTGATGCATGCCTGTATTCCCAACTACTGAGGAAGCTGAGGTGGGAAAATTCCAAGTTCAAGACTAGCCTGGGCTCCTCAGAGAGATCCCCCATCTCAAAAAAAGTGAAATTAAATAAAAAATTAAATGTTATGAAACATGAATCCAGCATCATGAACTTGACAGTTTCTCAAGATATAAAATCTGTCCCCTTGAGATTGGTGATAGTAACAAGGGTGACTCAGTACTGCACAAGGAAACGTGTTATCACTTAGAGGCCCAATGCAACTCAGTACACTAATATTTTCCAAACAGACTTTACAAAAACAAAATCATGAATGGACAAATGATCTATTCAGGAGGTAAAAGAGTCCAGTGACATTCACTTAACCTTAAGAACGACTTTCAGGTCTGGGGAACTGCATGTGAACATTAATCTACTGTCATGTATAACGAATTAGAACAAATTTTAAAAGGAGAAAACAGGAATAGTTACATTCATATCAGATGAAGGGATGTCAGTCAGACACAGTGGCACACGCCTGTAATCCCAGTCGCTTGGGGGGCTGAGGCAGGAGGATGGCGAGTTCAAGGCCAGCCTCAGCAATGGCAAGGCGCTAAGCAACTCAGTGAGACCCTGTCTCTAAATGAAATACAAAATAGGGCTGGGGATGTGGCTCAGTGGTTAAGTGTCCCTGGGTTCAATCCCCAGTGCCAAAAATAGCAGGGGGATGTCACAGCCAATAAATTACAGAAAAAGAAAGTTATAATACACTGATAAGAGGATGAACTCACTCGGAAGACGTAATGATTTTGAAATTACAGGCACTGAAACACTCCAAAACATGAATCAAAAACTGATAAAGGTAAAAGAAGAAATAAACAATGACAAATAATGATGGAAAAAATTACGGGAATTCACAAACATCACTACTGACCTAACAGAAATAAAATGGGTATACTATTAACAAAAGTATGCCAACAAATTGGTACCCTAGATGAAATGGAAAAAATCTTGAAAGATACAAACTTCTAAAGTGACTCAGGAAAAAATAGAAAATCTGAATAGACCTATAACAAGTAAACATAACTAGGGACTGGGGTTGTGACTCAGTGGTAAAGAGCTTGCCTAGCATGCATGAGACCCTGGATTCAATCCTCAGCATTGTAAAACAAATCAAGTAAATAAAACTAATAATCAAAAAACTTTAATGAAGAAAAGTCCAGGACCATATGGATTCACTGGTATATTATACAAAGCATTTAAAGGATAAATAGCAATCTTTCAAAAAGTCTTCCAGAAAACAGAAGATAATACTTTCAAATTCATTCAATGAGACCAGAATGATTTTGATGCCAAAACTAGACATCTTAAGAAAAACTGCAGACCTCTGTCCATTATGAATATAGATGCGAAAATTCTCAAAAAATACCAGCACACCAAATCCAAAAAGAGTTATATTCCATTCGATTTTTTTGAATGTTCAAAAGCAATTCAGTGGAGGAATAGTCTTTTAACTAACAGTTGCGGCAATTAAAGATTCATACACAAGAAAGAGAACTTTGAGGGAAAAAATAGGAAACCAATGGGACCTGGGAGCAGACAAAAAGTTCTTACTTCTTACACATGGCATCAAATGCATGATCCATAAAAGGAAAAGCTGATAAGCTGGACATCGTCAAAATTTAAAACGTAAGATCTGAAAAAATACTTTGTTAAGAGATCAAAAAGGTAAGCTACAGAATAGGAGAAAATATTTGGGAAACATCTATCTGAGGATTAGAATCTAGAATATTTAAAGACCTCTCAAATCTCAAGAATAAGAAATACCAAAAATACTAATTTATGTAAATATGTATGGTTTTTAATGGTATTTACTATGGATTGATTAATAGTTTTTTTAATTTAATTTCTCAGATGATATATGTTGATAAAAAATGACCCATGTTAACAAAAGTTCTTAAGGTCAATAGTTTAAGAAGTAGTAAGGCTAAAATGTTGGGGTATGACTTTATGTTAGGGTTCTCTTGTGATTTGAAGTGTCCTAGCTTCACAAGAGCATCACAGGGTAGAATCCTGCATGGAGTTCTGAAACAGGCCTGTGGTTTCAACCACTTAGGACTTAGCTCTTCCTCCTGCACCTGGTTTCCTGCGGCCATCATCTCCATCACCCAAAGCCTCAGACAAATCAAAATCACCTTCAGTGGGCCCCAAACATAAAGGAAATAACCAACTGATTAACAATGGACTGCAAGACGCCAAAAACAGCAAAACAATACCCATGGGTTCAACCGATTAGAACTAACAATGACTTAAAAAAATAAACTTCAATTTAAATCTCTGTGAATAGACATTGATAATGAAAATACCCACAGGATGGAGCAAGTTACTGCTTTCTGATTCTGCAGTATATTACTATTTTGCAATTAATTTAGATTCTTATGGATGCTTTGCTTTGGCCAGCAGTTGGATCATTTTAATAGTATATTCACTGATTATAGGTATTAACAAGATTCAAAACCAGATGTGCAGAGTCCATAAATTGGACAATCAAAAGGGAGGCCACAGCTGGGCACAGTGGTGCATGCATGCAATCCCAGTGGCTTAGGAGGCTCAAAGCGAGCCTCAGCAACTTAATGAGGCCCTAAGCAACTTAGTGAGACCCTGTCTTTAAATAAAATATAAAAACAGTTGGAAATGTGGCTCAGTTGTTAAGCACCCAGGGTTCAATCCCTGATACCAAAAAAAAAAAAAAAAAAAGATCACATGGTCACAAAATACCCCTTTGAATGTAGAAATGTGAAGACATTGATGATACATGATGCAGTGACTCTCTTGGGTCATCACTGTCTCTTTGAAAGGAAAGTAGCTCTCCACTGAATGGAAGGTATCAGCATGCCCCCCAAAGTACTGTAAACAAGTCACCAAACAGAAGCAGTGACTGAGCCTACAATTCCTAAAGTCAAGCTTTTCTTTAAATCAGTGAAGATGTCCAAATGGCAAAAGGGTCCAACTAAATAAAGGCTCAAGCAATTACTGTAAAAAAGTCATAAAGAAGCACTGAGTTCCAAAATCCTTTCCTAAAAGGTAAGCCCATAAAATAAATTTCATTCCAAAATGTTCTCACTGCCTGAAAAAAAAAGTCTGATGGGCTTCATAAAGCCTAACCAATTACAAATACATTTTATCTGATTTTAGATTATGAAATGGTTGAATAAGGGAAGAAACACAAATACATTTTTCTCTTTAAAATTTCCATAACAGAACTTTTTATAAAACACAGAAAGCACAGTGATCAGCTAGGTATGCACTTTATTAAGTGAAACCCAGTGTTTAGACAGAAGACTTGGTTGGCTTTGCACACATGGGGAAAAAGTACACAGAGCTTATTTAGTCAGTGCCCCAGCTTATTTAGACAAGGCCCCTCCTTACTGCTCTCTTCAGGGCAGCCAGGTACCTGCAGGATATGCTGGAGCTCTGGTTGTTCCTGGCCTCCTGGTTGTGGTAGTGGTCAGGTGGTCCCATCTCTCTAGAAGGGGGAGGGAGGACATCAAGGGGAACATGTTTAGTAACCAAACACAGCAACTACTCCATGGCTTGGAGAAGCCACATCGTGAGTAAGTTTCCTTGTGTTAATCCCTGAAACCAACAAACCTTTGTTCCACACTGTCATCCTGGCACATTAACTGTAGACAATACTGCTCAGGGACAAACTGGGGTTATGTTCCTAATGGAATATGGAGGTGTTTCATACACCAAAAGTAGTCAAAACACATGAATACAATATTTAATTAATGGTTATAATGGTTACCATTATAAATATTAGGACTTTGGGCTCAAGCATATTCGTTTAAAATTATTTATATCATCCACAAGAATTACACGATGTGCATGAGTTTTCTAATAATTTCTTTTCACAGAAATCTAGACTATGATGCATGTTTCCGTACTGTCAGAAGAAGTAGAGTAAAAGAAGACTTAAGTATTGGGAAAGGCAGACACAAAACAAGTTCAGCTTTGTATACAGCAAGTACTCAATGGGTATTGATTACTTAGAAGACAAAGAGCAAAAACAGAAATAAGTTAAGAGCAAAAAGGATGGAAAATGGTGTACTGTACAAACAACAGTAAGAGAGCTGGTGTTGCTGTACTAATATCAGAGAAAACAGATGTTGAAACAAAAATTGTTTCCAGAGTCAGATTGACATTTTGTAGTGAATACAGGATGAATTCAACAGGGAGATAAAATGATTTTAAACATATATGCACCTAAAACCATCCAAAATGCATGGAGCAAAATATGACAATACTGAAAGGAAGAATAGATAATTTAACATAAGCAGAGAATTCAATACCCTCTTTTCAATTATAGAAGAAATAATGAGGCAGAAAAAGGAAATCCTAATTAGGAAAAGATATATTCCATGCTTGTACAAATATATCAAAATAGATTCTACTGTCATATATAACTAAAAATAACCAATTTTTAAAAAAGACTTTAACAACTCTATAAACTAAGTAGACCTAACAGTTATCACGGAATAAACCAACCTGGAACAGAATACACATTCTCCTCAAGTGTACATGAAATGTTTTCCAAGACCAACCATATGTGAATGACAAAAACAAGTCTCACTAAATGTCTCTGTGGTGCTGGGGATCAAACCCAGGGCCTTGCACATGCTAGGCAAGTGTTCTGTCAGTGATCTACATCCCCAGCCCTAAGTCTCAATTGAAATCATATGAATTATGGATTGAAATAACATGAATTATGTTCCTCAAACATAATGGAATAAAATTATTAATCAATAACAGAAGTGCATTTGCAGAAATTCACAATTATATGGAAATTAAAGAGCACAGTTGTAAATAACCAACAATAGGTCAAGGAAAAATTCAAAAGGGAGATTATAAAATTATAAAAATACTTTAAGAACAAAAATGAAAACATGCTGGGGATATAGCTCAGTTGGTAGTGTTTGCCTTGCAAGCACAAGACCCTGGGTTCAATCCCCTGTACTGCAAAAAAAAAACAAAAAACCAAAACTTATGTGTTTTAGTGAAAGCAGTGCTCAAAAATAAATTTATAAATTTGTTCTCAAACGTCTGAAAACTATGAGAAGGGAATATTCCTTAGGTTATTCTATGAAGCCAGTAGTACCCCAATATCAAAGTCAGACAAATACACCACAATAAAACTAGAGACCTTTGGAGATAGAGGCAAAAATTCTCAGCCAAGTACTAGTAAACCAAATCCAGTAGCATATTAGGATTATACATGATGACCAAGAGGAAACAGGAGCACAAGGGTGGTGCAACATAATAAGATCAGTCAAGGTAATTATTGCATACTAATGGAATTGAAACAAGACATGATCATCTCACTAGATACAGTGAAGGCATCTGATAAAAGTCAACACTGTTGCATGAGAAAATTTGCAATAAACTCCAAATAGAAGGAAATGCTCTCAACTTGACAAAGGACACCTACAAAGAATGTGTAATTGAATGTATAAATTAAATATGAAATACTGAACACTTTCTTCCTAGAATCAGTCACAAGACAAGGATATCCATTCTCATTGCTTGTATTCAACATTATAGTGAAACTTTTAGCCAGGGCCATTAGTTAAGATTTAAAAAAAGACCATCATCCATATTGAAAAGAATGAACTCCAACAGTTTCTAAAAACAAATGACAATCTTACATATAGAAAACCCTAGAGGGCTGGGGTTATGGCTCAATGGTAGTGCACTTGCCTAACACATGTGAGACACTGGGTACAATCTTCAGCACCACATATACAAATATATATTATATATATAAATAAACAAAATAAAACTATTGTGTCCATCTACAACTAAAAAATTTTTTAATTTAACAAAAAAAAAACCCTAAAGAATCTACATTGAAATATTTAAAAATGATTAAGCTAATAAATGAGCTCAGCAAAGCTGGAAAATACAAAATCAATTCATACAATATGCATTAATAATAAAAAACAAGTTAATGTATCTATATTTTAACTTTTTAAAAATCTCACTTCTAATTTTATTTACCTTTTACATGTGAACCTATTCTAATCAAAGTAAATCTTTAATTTTGCTGCTTTAAAAAGTCCCATTTTATGAAAGAAAAGGCAAAAAAATTAAAATCAATTGTATTTCTATGTACTAGCAGTAATCAATCCAGAAAGGAAAATAAGAACTTAATTCCATTTATAATAGCAATTAAAAGAACAAAACTCATAGAAATAAATTTAAACAAGGAAGCATGAAGACATACACACTCAAAGTTATAAAACATCAATAATTAAAACTTAAAGATGACATAAAAATGAATAAAATCCAAGGAGATCCAATACTGTTAAACTGGCAATATTTCCCAAATTAACCTGCAGACCCTTATCTTATATTATATATAAATATTAAGTCAAAATGGATCAAAGATCTAGAAGTAAGAGCTAAAAACATGAAACTCTTAGAAGAAAACACAGGAATAAATCTTCATGACCTCAATTTGGCAATGGATACTTTAACACCCAAAGCATGAGCAACAAATGAGAAAATGAGAGGTTAGAAAACAGGTACCGAAATACGTTAGCATAAGAATTGGTTTGGGCGTCCTATACCATAGTAGGGTAACTACAGTCTATGACAAATAATTAAAGAGACCAAAGTTTCTAATGTACGTAAAGATAAATGTTTTAGATGCAAATGCTATTATCCTGATTTGTATAATTTGTATAACATATACCGAGTTATTGTACTATACCCCATAAACATGTACACATAGCATGTGAATTCAAATTTTTTTAAAAAGAAAAAACAGATAAATTATACTTCATCAAAATATAAAACTTTTTGTTCATTTAAAAGAAATTATCAAGAAAGGAAAAAGAATCTACAAAATGGTAGCAATCCCTACTTGATCCATACATGAAGATTCAATCTTCAGGGAAGTGCAAATGAAAACCACAAGGCTCCTCCTTACACCCACTAAGATGGTTTTAAAACCTGGGAAAATTATATTATATGCAGCTGTGTGTGGTGGCACATGCCTGTAATCCCAGTGGCTCAGGAGGCTGAGGAAGGAGGATCACAAGTTCAAAGCCAGTCTCAGCAATTTATCAAGGCCCTATGTGACTAGTGAGACCCTTTCTCTAAATAAAATACAAAAAGGGCTGGGGATGTGGCTCAGTAGTTAAGTACCCCTTGGTTCAATCCCTGGTACAAAAAAGAATTATATGTATTTGTGAATATGTCAAAATAAACTATAATGCACTAATAAAAACAATATTTAGTAAACCAAAAAATAGTAAGTTGGCCAGGATGTGGAAAAACTGGAACATTCCTCATGGGAATGTACCATGGCACAGCCAATGTGGAAAACCATTTGGCAGTTGGTAAAAAAGTTAAGCACAGAAGAACCAGCAGTTCCACTCCTAAATATATACCCCAAAGGGTTATGAAGAGGGGTTCAAACAAACAAATGGACATAGCATGTTGACAGCAATATCATTCCTAATAGCAAAGAGGTGGAAACAGCCAAAGATCCATTAATTGATGAATAACAAATATGGTATATCCACACAATCCACTATTACTCAGACACAGAAAGAAACAAAATAGAGTTATCCCTTGGTATCTGTGGGTGACTAGTAATCTATGTACCTCTTCCTATGTATGTGAAATAATCTATAGATTATTTATAAAACCTAAGATAATGTGAATGTTAAATAAATAGTTGTTTCACCTTATTATTTAAGGATAAAGGCAAGAAAAATAGTCTATACCCGTTCAGTAAAGACACAATTTTTCCCTGAGTATTTTTTATCGTAATTTCCACTGAAATCATGGATGTGCCTCCAAAACATTATGCTACATGAAAGAATTCAGAAACCAAAGGTCACACAGATGTGTAGGTTTGATTTAATGAGGGGACTACATCCTGAGAAATGTGTCACTGAGCAATCTTTTCATTATGAGAACATCACAGAGTGTACTTACACAAGCGTAAACGGGACAGCCTCCTAGTACTCTGAGGCTATAAACTTAAATGTAGGACTATGCTCTAAAATAACTATAAAAAGTATAGTAAACAAACAAACAACAGAATTATTTATTGTCAAATATCATGTGCTGTACATAATTGTATGTGCAATGTGTTATGCTATGACATTAAGATATTAATAGGCAATAGAAATTTTTCAACTCCTGGAAAATCTTATGCGACTATTGTCATTGTATGTGTGGTGTGTTCTTGACCAAAACATCTTTATATGATACATGATTGTATATGAAATATTCAAAATAGACTGAATTCATAAACACAGAAAGTAGACTGGTGGTTACTTTACATTGGGACAAGGGAGGTATGAGGAGAAACTAGATAACAGATTTCACCACATAATCCTTGCCACCACATTATCATATATTCACGAGTATTACACGCCTCCCAATCTTTTACCAAACACAGTTTGGTAATAAATGTCTTTTAAGTAATACTGGCACAATTTTTAAAAAGCTTCACATAATGGTCACACTCCACTTTTTTTTTTGCAAAAAAAGTGGCATAACATCTGTGCTAAATATGCAGTGAAATGCATTAAGAGATTTTACTCTGGAGTAAGAAACATTTTGGAACCGGATAGAGGTAGTGATTACACAACATCTTGACTATTCTAGAATGCCACACTGAATCCTTACCTTCAAAATGCATATCAAAGAGAAGTGCAGTGGGGCTCACCTGTAATCCCTGATACTTAAGAACCTGAAGCAGGAGGATCTCAAGTTCAAAACCAGCTTGGCAACTTAGGGAGACCCTGTCTCAAAATTAAAAATTAAAAAATTATAAAGCTGGGATTGTAGCTCAATGGTAGAGAGGTTGCCTAGCATGTGCAGGGTACTGAGTTCAATCTTCACTACCACAAGAAATAAATAAGTTATTGAATTAAATGAAATATTTAATTTTATTAAAAGAATACAAAGTAGCAGATACATATGATAAAACAAGTCTAGAGATCTAATGTACAACATTAGGACAAAAGTTAATAAAATTCTACTATATTAGGGATTTTTGCTAAATGAAATTTTAGCTGTTCTTGCCACAAAAAAAGTGATATAATGGATGTGTTAACTTGGCTCACTACAGTAACTATTTTAGTATCCACACATCATTATGTTGTATACCTCACATATACACAAAAATTATTTTAAAATTAAATAAAATGGGCCATTTGCCTGCCTCTCGCCTGTCCATCGCCTGCCTTACACCTATCCATCACCCAATGCACAAGATTCACCTCGCAATCATCCAACAACAGTCAGCAAACTGATCACCAACCGCCAGTGGAGCACCAGCTGCCTGCTGTTGCCTGGAAGTTCACTGTTACAGTTACCTGCAGGTTTGATTACATGTGGCTGCAGCCATTTTGAGACAACAGCCAGGCCCCATAGGACCCCTGGCCGGACTGACTGAGCCCGTCTCCAGGATCCCTCAGCCCGACCCATCACTCCCTGCCTCTGGGGCCCTCACATCGACTGACTACTCCCTGCTGCCAGGACCCCCAGACCAACTGACTGCGCCCTATCACGAGGACCCCAGACTGACTGATTGCAACCAGCCTCCAGGATCCCACAACCACACCAAACACACCCGACCTCCAGGACCCCTGCCTGAGCACGGCCACACCCTGAGCTGCAGCTCCCCATTTGCCAACACATTTTGAAGCCAGAGCGGCCATCTTGGATAATCCTGGAAGCCATAGCTCCGATCTTTGGATGGGGCAAATCCCATCCTGAGAGGCCTGCTGGAGGCTTGGAGCTCATTGTCAGGTACTTCTCATGCATCAGGCTACTGAACACTGGGAGGTTTCATTACTATATGACTGTTATACTGTAGATTGTCTTTTTTCTCCTTTTTAAAATATTTAAGTTTTTATTTCTTTACTTTTCTTGCTCTCTTTTCCGTTTGTTTAACTGTTCCCTCAGAGTCTTTTTCTCCCTTTTTTTGCATGCTAACATCCAATTTCTTTTGATTACACTCTCACCCTTTCTATTATCTAGAACTTCTGTATATTCTTTTCTTATCCCATTAACAGCCACATTCTACATCCCTCTGCATCCTCTTTGTCCTCCATTAGAAACTGCAGACCTTATTGCAAACCTGTTTGTTTTACTGAAGATAATATTTGAACTCATTCTGTTTATTATGACAATTTTGTTATGGTCCTCATAGGGGCTATTTGGTCTAGGATTGCATAGTGTCTGATTTGGGCACTGTTAATATTGATCTCCCCTTAAAGAAAGGGTTTTGGAGACCTATAGGGCCACTATAAGCCTATAGGGGGAAATCTGCAATACCCCAGATCTGTATTGCTAGAGGGGAAGATACATGAACAACATGAAAAAACAAGGGAAGAAAATGATCCAAACAAATCTAGATTCTATAGTAATAGAATCCAATGACAGTATGTTAGAAGAAATGTCAGAAAAGGACTTCAGATTATACATGATTAAGATGATTTGCGAAGCAAAGGATGAGATAAGAGAGCAAATGCAGGCAATGAATGATAATGCCAATAAGCTGAAAGAGTACCTGCAGGAAGTAAAAGATCATTTCAACAAAGAGATAGAGATTCTCAAAAAAAAACAAATGGAAATCCTTGAAATGAAGGAAACAATAAACCAAATAAAAAACTCAATGGAAAGCATCACCAACAGATTAGACCACTTGGAAGATAGAACCTCAGACAATGAAGACAAAATATTTAATCTTGAAAATGAAGTCGCCCAAACAGAGAAGATGGTAAGAAATCATGAACAGAATCTCCAAGAACTATGGGACATCATGAAAAGACCAAATTTAAGAATTATTGGGATTGAGGAAGGCACAGAGATACAAACCAAAGGAATGAACAACCTATTCAATGAAAAAATATCAGTAAGTTTCCCAAACCTGAAGAATGAAATGGAAAATCAAATATAAGAGGCTTAATGAATGCCAAATGCACAGAATCACAACAGATCCACACCAAGGCATATTATAATGAAAATGCCTAACATTCAAAATAAAGATAGGATTTTGAAGGCCGCGAGAGAAAAGCATCAGATTACATATAGGAGGAGACTAATATGGATAGCAGCAGACTTCTCAACCCAGACACTAAAAGCTAGAAGGGCCTGGACCAACATATTTCAAGCTCTGAAAGAACATGGTTGCCAACCAAGAATCCTACACCCAGCAAAACTAACCTTCAGATTTGAAGATGAAATAAAATCCTTCCATGATAAACAAAAGTTAAAAGAATTTACAAATAGAAAGCCTGCACTACAGAATGTTCTCAACAAAATATTCCATGAGGAGGAAATGAAAAACAACAATGTAGGTCAGCAAAGGGAGGAACTACCTTAGAGAAAAACCACTCAAAGGAGAAACCAAGCCAACTTAAAAACCAAAAATAAGCCAAATGACTAGGAATACAAATCATTTCTCAATAAGAACCCTGAACGTTAATGGCCTAAACTCATCAATCAAAAGACATAGACTGGCAGAATGGATTAAAAAGAAAGACCCAACAATGTGCTGCCTACAAGAGACTCATCTCAGAAAAAGACATCCATAGACTAAAGTGAAAGGATGGGAAAAAACCTACCACACACATGGACTCAGTAAAAAAGTGGGGGTTTCCATCCTTATATCAGATAAAGTGGACTTCAAGCCAAAGTTAGTCAGAAGGGATAAAGAAGGACATTTCATACTGCTTAAGGGAACCATAAATCAGGAAGACATAACGATAGTAAATATTTATGCCCCAAACAATGGTGCATCCCTGTACATCAAACAAATCCTTCTCAATTTCAGGAATCACATACACCACAACACAATAATTCTGGGTGACTTTAATGTACCGCTGCCACCACTAGATAGATCTTCCAAACAAAAACCAACCAAAGAAACCATAGAACTCAATAACACAATCAATAACCTAGACTTAATAGACATACATAGAATATTCCATCCATCAACGAGCGGATTCACTTTCTTCTCAGCAGCACATGGAACCTTCTCGAAAATAGACCATATGTTATGCCACAAAGCAGCCCTTAGGAAATGCAAAAAAATAGAGATACTGCCTTGTGTTCTATCAGATCATAATGGACTGAGAGTAGAAATCAATGACAAAATAAAAAACAGAAATTACTCCAACAAAATTAAATAAAATGATTAATATTATATTATGTGAATTATAACTCAATATTTTTTAAAGAGAGTGATTGCAAAGGGAGACCATAACATAACTACATGCACACTCTCTCACAGTTCAGTTTTAGTAACAGGCTTATAATGGAAGTGGTTAACACAGAGTTTTCTTAATGTGTTCACACTTGCATGGTACTCCGCAGGAAGTTTTGCATTTCCTTCTACATACTCCCAGGTGAACACCACACCAGTGCATGGATTTTTTATGACAAAAGAACCACACTGATAATCTGTTTCTGGTTTTAGTTTACACACATATATATTGTATTTATCTATTAATTTGGTACCAGGGATTGAACCCAGGAGTGCTTAACTATGAGCCACCTCCCCAGCCCCTTTTTGTATTTTATTTAGAGATATGGTCTTGCTGAATTGCTTAGGGACTCACTAAGTTGCTGAGGCTGGTTTTGGACTCGCAATCCTCCTACCTCAGCTTCCCAAATCACTGGGATTACAGGCATGCACCACTGTGCCCGGCTACACATATATACTTTAAATAATAAATGCTCATCATAGGTTGAGAGATGATATAATTTCCATTTGACTTTCTACTGTCAAATAAAGGAGTGTAGCCTACCTATCTAAATTAGGCCCTTGACATATATTATATTATAGTGATGTACACAGGTAGGAGAAGAATTACATTACTGAAATCATTATTTGGACAAGTGTTAGAAAAGCAATTTTCACTTATGTATATATTAGTTTAAAATTTGAATGACTCAAACAGCTTTTGTGTAAAATTATGGTTTTATCCATCTTTATAAAACCAACTATCAGTCAACAGATACATGGATAAATAAAATGTGGTACATATCCACAATGGAGTTTTATTCAGCCATCAAGAAGAACAAAACTGTTTCATTTGCTGGTAAATGGGTAGAGCTAGAGAACATCATGCTAAGTGAAATAAACTAGACTCAGAAAGTCAAGGGTCATGTGTTTTCTCTCAAATGTGGAACCTAGAGAGAAAAAAGAGGGGAAAAAGGGGAGTCTCATGAAAATAGAGGGCAGAAAGGTAAAGTAAGAGATCAGGGAGAGGGAGGATGGGAGAGAAAGGGAAGGTACTGGAGAATGAAATTGATCAAATTATTGCATGCAAAAGTATGTCATAGTGAATCCCACTATTATATGATAATTATAATGCACCAAGAAAATTTTAAAAATAAATTGATCATACATATGAAGATTTATCTTTGGACTCTGAATTGTGTCCCATTTATCTACATTATGCGAGTACCACAGTCTAATTATGGTAGTTTTGTGGAGTTCTACCCTGCCAAGCCACAGTCTATAGAAAAGTCTTGTTTCTCTGAAGATCTGCAGGTGCCACTTCAAGAGAGCCCCGTTCTTAAATTCATGTGGAACCAGTTGCTCTGTCAGAGTCTGAGCCTGTAGTGATGTAGAACATGAGCTTGGAATTATGCACTTCTAAAGAAACTGTTAACTACAGATTTTCTGTCATGAGTTGTCATGAGATTTTGGGATTTTTTGTCATCCATAATTGAGATAAGGAGAGTCTAACTACTTATCAAGGACTAAGAAGAGTAGGTCAACTTCTTCAAAGCAGTGAGCACCTAAACATTAAAACAAAACAAAACAAAGTTTTCTGTGATGCCTTTCTTAAAACTACAAACTTTAAAAAATCTTGGCTGTTCAGCAAATGCTTCCAGCATCAAGGTAATCCTATCAGGAGTGATTCTCTATAATATGGTGTGGCAACAACACAATAAACAAAACTGGGAGAATCCTCCTGCAGTGTTTTTTAATAATGGTGCTTGCTATGATCTGAATTTTTAGGTGTTGAAACCTAACCCTAACAGTGATAGTATTAAAAGGTGGGGTCTTTTGGAATTGATTAGATATGAAGGCTCTGACCTCTTGAATGGCAGTTGTGCCCTTATAAAAGAAGCTTGAGGCAGCTATTTTGTTCCTTGCACCCTTTGAGGACAAAGATAGAAGGCACCATCTATGAAGCAAAAAGAAGACTTCACCAGACATCAAATCTGTTGGAACCTTGACCTCCCAGCCTCCAGAACTGCGAGAAATAAATTTCTGCTTTTTAAATAAATTACCCAGTCCAAGATATTTTGTTACAATAAACCAAATATACTAAGGCAGGGACCATGGCATTTCCAGGAAACAAGGACACTCATAAAAAGTTACATTTTTTAAATTTTTGTTTTGTTTTATTTTGAGATAGGGATTCATTATCTAGTCCAAGCTGTCCTTGAACTTTTGGGTTCAAGTGATCCTCCCACCTGTCTCCCAAGTAGCTGAGACTAAAGGCACAAGCCACTGTGCCCACATGATAAAACATTTTATTTTACAAAAGCAGACATGTATTACACCAAGACAGCTAAAGACTGTGTCACGGAAAAAAATTCTGAAATCAACTCAGACAAACCTGGAAAACATTATGCTAAGTGAAAGAAGCCAGACATGAAGTCCACAAAAGAAATTATTCCATTAATATCCGAAAGAGGGAAATACACAGAGACAGAGATTAGTGGTTGCTTAAGGGTAAAGGATGGGATCAGGAAGAATCATGGGACTGGCAGTGAGTTAATGGGTTACTGTGGTTTGAAGATGTCCCCCAAAGCTCATGTTTTGGTCCCCAATGCAGCAAGGCTAAGAGGTGGGATCTTTAGGAAGTGACTGGGTCATGTGTGCTCTGTCCTCAGGAGTGGATTAATGAAATAATGATCATTGCAGGAGTGACTTTGTTACAAAAGCAAGCCCTGACTCGCTTTGTCTCTCCATGTCATCATGCAGCAAGAAGCCTTCCCAAGATTCTAGCACCATCATGCTCCTGTACTTCCCAGCTTACAGAACCATGAACCAATTCAACCTTTATCCTGTAAGAATCAACCTTTATCCAGTCTGTATATTCAGTTAGTCATAGAAAATGAATTAACATAAGGGTACAGGGCTTATTCCTTATGATGTTGTAAAAAAGTTCCAAAACTGACTGAGGGCTATAAAAGTAGGTTGATAGTAGAGTGTTTGCCTAGTGTGTGCAAAGCCTAGTGTACCATCTTCAGCACCACAAAAAAGAATAAATGGCTACAGTCATGGTCACAATCCTATGAGTACACTAAAGTCACTATATTGTACACGTTGAAATGGGTAAATTTTATGGAATATGAAATATATTCCAATGAAGCTATTCAAAAATCCTCAAGGAGCTTCCTCTTACACTTACAATAAAGTCACCACTGTGCCCTATGAGAAAGATCTCACATGGTCTGTTCCCTGACAACTTTATATTTTCTCCAACTCTCTCCATACTTCGGCCATGCAGCCTGCTTTCTAGGCCCCAGAGTAAGCCCAGATCCTTTCTACCTCAGAGTTCTCACACCTGATCCCTTAGCCTCAAAGGCTTTTTCCCCACTCTGCATGACCCCTTGCACAACACCTCTCCTCTGAGAACATTCACCACTTTATCTGAAGAAGCTGCCCCTTACCACCTCTTTGGGACCCCACCTTCCCCTCATCCTGTTGTCTTTTCTCCAGAGTGATCAGCAATGTCTGAAATTATTTTATGTGCTTCCTGTGTCCTCCCAGAGAAAACAACTTCATAAGGGCAATGACTTTGTCCACATTGTATGCCCAGCACCTAGTACTGTGTCTGGTAGCAGGCATGTATCCATGAAATCTTGGTGAATGAATAGACAAAGGTCAGTGACAAGGGTACCCCAAGCTAGGTGATTTGTGGATTTTTTAAACAAGAGAAGGAATGCACAATGTACAAAGGGGAATATTCTCTGTGGAATAAATGATTGGACTAAGGACAAGTGGACAGGCCCATGTCTTTGAAACTTCAATTACATGAAATGTAAGCTAAAGGAGAAAACAAAAGGTGGTAGCATGATGTGGTTCTGAGAGCTGTCTTTCAACCACAGACATGACATTTGGTGACCCTATGAGTTCCAGACATACTGGTTGATGGTTACCTAGGGGGTGCAATTAGATGACCTGGCACATGACTCAGAAGAGGGTATTAGTATTTAAAAGTCCCCATTTAGGGCTGTGGTGTAGCTCAGTGATAGAGCACCTGGCTAGCATGCACAAGGCTTGGGCTCAATACCTAGCACCACATAAAAAGGCCCCACTAAAAATTAATATTAATTTGGAGTCTGTTTACACTTAATATTTTTTGTCCTCTTTGTTTTAGAATTTTTTAATGATTTCATTAACATCAACATGGTTAATAAATTATTTTCCTGAGAACCTAAGAGGCCACTTGCATGCATAAGACTGTGTGTATGCTCAGGAAAGATCTGAGAACATTCTAACCTCTTATCTCACACCATATGCAAACATTAACTACTAAGAGATATGTAGTTTTAGGTTTGTTATCCTTTGGAGTTGATTTTAGTATGTGGTGTGAGGTAAAGGTCCAACTTCATTCTTTTACATGTGGATACCCAGTTGTCCCAGCAGCATTTGTTGGAGACTGTTCTTTCTCCTTTGAATGATCTTGGCATTTGTGTAAAAACCATTAACTGACCATAGATGTCAGGGTTTATTTCTGGACTCCCAATTCTCTTCCACAGATCTCTAAATTTGTCTTTACTCCCATGTCACAATACCTTGAATATTGTAGGTTTTGTATTAAGTTTTTGAAATTTGAAAGTGTAGGTCCTTCATTTTTTTTTTCCCAAGAGTGTTTTGATGATTCTGGGTCCCTGAATTTCCATATGAATTTTTTGAATCAGCTTTTCCATTTCTGTAAAATGTCCAGCTGGAATCTTGGCAGGAACTGTGTTGAGTCTGTCAGTTGATTTAGGCAGGTGTGTGCTCCTCGTGTATGCTTGCCTCTTATTCCTGAGGCCCAGTCACAGGCATTGCAACCAAGCCAATCAAAGAATGACAATGGCTAACACTTGTTATTTACCTTGTTCCAAGTACTCTCCTGAATGCTTCACATGGATCATCTCATCTAATCCTTACAATTATCCCAGGAGGCAGGGATTATGATTATAATTATCATAATTATAATCATAATTATTATTATTATTATTATATGAGGAAACGGAGGTGCAGAGAAATCAGTTGACTAATCCAACTGAGTATCCACATGCAATAGAATGGCAGAAACATGGTTCAAACCTAGGAAGGGTCTGCCTCGGAGCCCCTGACTTTCTCAACAAAGAATATACAAAGAAACCCTCTAAATTCATTTTAAAAAGACAATCAGTCAGCAGAAAAATGGGGAAAGGATGTGAATAGATAGTTCATCAAAGATGAAATGCAACCGGTCAATAAATATGTGATATGATGTTCTATCTCAGTATAATCAGGGAAATGCAAAATAAACAATGAGATATTATTTTGTCCATCATATTGGGAAAATATTGATAGGTAAAATCCAATGTTGTTGTAGCAGGTCAGAGAAAATCGTTATTATTGTGAAAATATCAGTGGTAGTAATACAACACACCCACTTTGGAATACAATTTGGCAGAATTTACTAAGATGTAAAATACACATATACTTTGCCCTAGCAGTTTCATTACACAAAGGTACAAAGGACAAGGACAAGAATGTTCACTGCAGCCCTATTTGTAATTATGTAAAAAGGAAATAAACTACATATCTGCCAGTGAATAAATGTCATTATTGACCATGGCCAAATCCATACTACTGGAATGCTGGTTCTAAGAGGCACAAGTTTGTGCCTGCTTTGTTCATAGCTTTATCTCCCCAGTGCCTAAAACAATAACTGTCACAAAGCTGGCACGCAGATATTTGCTGAATACATACTGTAGTATACTAAGCAGCAGTCAAAAACAAAAAAGGTCTAGGCCCGGCATGGTGGTGCCCACCTGTAATCCGAGCAGCTTGGAAGGCTAAGACAGGAGGACCTTGAGTTCAAAGCCAGCCTCAGCAACTGCAAGGCACTAAGCAACGCAGTGAGACCCCGTCTCTAAATAAAATACAAAATAGGGCTGGGGATGTGGCTCAGTGGTTAAGTGCCCCTGAGTTCAATCCCTGGTAACAACAACAACAAAAGAAACAGGTATATATGTACATGTGTATATGTGTGCATATATACTATAGATTTTACATAAATATATGTAATATATATTTCCTCATTTGGAGAAAAGACTTTTACAGATGCAATTAAGTGAAAGAACTCAAGATGAGATCATCCTGAATTATCCAGGTGGGTCCTAAATTGAGCAACAGGTGTCCTTGTAAAAGAACAAAAGAGACAGAAAGAGGAATGCCATGCAAAGACAGGCAGAGATCAGAGTGATGCAGCCACAAGTCAAGCAGGGCCTGGGGCCAACCGAAGCCTCAGATTCTTCCCCAGAGCCTTTTGAGGAAGCATGACCCTTCTGACACCTTGACACAGGACTTCAAGAACTGTGAGAAGATGAAGTCCTGATCTTTGAAGCCATACAGCATGTGGTACTTAGTTATGGCCACTGGAACAAACTAATATAGAGAGATATTCCCTTAGGTATTCAGTAGATATAACACGAAAAAAGCCAGTTGTAAAATAATACATATCTGACTATATGAGAAAACCCTATACATGTAATGGAAAACAAAAAAATACCAACTTATTTTTTTCGATAAATTGACAGAACAGCACAAAAATCTAACATACTCCACAGACTGCTGTGGTTCCTTCCCTCTTGGGGACACTGTTAGGTTTTCTCAACAAAGGATTTAAATATTCATATTTTCAAAATAATATAATTTATAACCATACTTAATCTGATCAAGTATAATACAGACTACCTATTGTTATTCTTGAGGGTATATTCTGAGTGGATAGTCCATATTAATCACTATTGTTTGGGTTTAATGGTTTGATTTACTACTCACGCTTTACTGAGGAAGTTTCTTTCAGTGCATCCTCCAGATTAAAGTCATCAAAGTCCCCAGATCCTAAAAATGAAAAGAGAATTGAAAAAGTTTAATTATCTTTGCATGAAACAAAATAATACTGAAATATTTTCTTGATGTAGTAATTTCTCTTTAGAAAATGAAGTGAGGAGAAAGATAGTCTCTACCAATAGAAGCCAAGGGAGTGAGAGTAGCTATACTTATGTTAAACAAAATAGACTTTAAGTCTAATACTATAAAAAGAGACAAAATGTCATTATATAATGAAAAAATGCTAATTATCCAAGAAGCTACAATGATCCTAATATACATGCAATCAACATCAGAACATCTAAATTTTAAGACAAATATAAATAGATATGAAGAGGCTGTAATACAATAATAGGAGACTTCAAAACCCTACTTTCGACATTGGGAAGAAAACAGAAAATCAATAAGCAAACAATGGACTTAAACTACATTTTAGATCAAATTCCATACAATAGCAACAAAATAAACATTCTTCTCAAATGCACACAGCACTTTCTCCAGGACAGATCATAAGTTAGGATACTGAACAAGTCCCAACAAATCTAAGAACACTGAAATCATATCAAGTATCTCTTCTGACCACAAGTGAATGAAACTACAAATCAATAATGGTAATGATCTTGGAGAACTCACAAACGGTGAAAATTAAACAGCATGCTCCTGAGCAATCAATAGGTCAAAGAAGAAATCAAAAAGAAAATTAAAAAGTATCTTGAGACAAACAAAAATGGAAACACAGCTCACCAAAAATTATGGGGTGCAGAAAAATCAGAGCAGTTAGGCAAGAAAAACAAATAAAAGGCAACCACATAGGAAATGAAGAATTGAAATTTTCTTGACTAATGATGTGGTGTTACACATAGTAACCCCTGAAAGTCACCAAAAAATTAGAACCGATAAATTCAGTAGGATTACAGGTTACAAAATAAACACAAAAAAATCAGTCACATTTCTGTATACCCCAAATGTTTTGTTTTGTTTGTGTTTTTTGGGTTTTTTTGTTTGTTTTGTTTTTTTGACACTGGAGATTAAGCCCAGAGGTACTTTACCACTGAGCCACATCCCCGGCCTTTCTAATTTTAAGATAGGATCATACTAAGTTGCTTATGGCCTCTCTGAATTGCTGAGGCTGGCCACAAATTCTCAATTCTCCTGCCTCAGCTGCCCAAGTCAACGGGATTACAAGCCTTTGCCACTGCGCCTGACCAAAATAAGCTTTAAAAAATTATAAAACAATCCTATATATACTATCAAAAACATTTAGGATGATGGGCATGGTGGCTCAAGTCTGCAATCCCAGCTATATGGGAGACTGAGGAAGGTGGATTGCAAGTTTGAGGTCAATTTGGGCAACTTAGTGAGAACTTATCTTGAAATAAATTTTAAAATAGTTTTGGGAAGTACTATATATGTAGCTCAGTAGAACATCCTTGCTTAGTATGTATGAGGCCCTGGGGATGTAGCTGAATAGCAGATTGCTTTCTTAACATGAGTGAGGCCCTGGGTTCGATTTTGGTACCAAAAAAAAAAAAAAAAACCTTAGGAATAAATTTAACCAAGGAAGTAAAAGATGTATACAGGAAAATCGGGGAAAAAAATGGAATAAATTGAAGAAGACATAAATAACTAGAAAGATATCCCATTTTCATTGATAGAAGGCTTAATATTGGTAGTGTTCATACTACCCAAAGCAGAGTACAGACTTAATACCATTCCTATCAAAATTCCAATGTCATCTTTCACAGAAACAGAAAAAAAATCCTATAATTTGTATAGAATCACAGACAATCCTAAATTGACAAAACAATCTTGAGGAAAAAAAACAAATATGGAGGTATTATACTCACTGATTTCAAAATAATTTGAGTATCCCTAATCCAAAAATCTGAAATCCAAAATCCTCCAAAATTATAAAAGTATGCCCCTCCAACATTTTGCTCACAGCCCCAGCTATTCCTTTACTGTTTGTCAAATATCCTGCTACATGTCATTAGCTAAAGAGTTAAGAGCAACATAATCTAATTTTGTAGTATTTATAAATCCTTCAGTGACCCTGGATTCAACAGATACGAACAATCTATGGATAAAAACCATTCAATCTCAAACTAGATTCTGAGCTATTAAGACTTCCTCGAAGCCTTCAACCAGGATCAAGAATATAGCTCAGTGGTAGAGTGTTTGCTTAGCATGAATAAGGCCCTGGGTTCCATCCCTAAACCTGCAAAAAAGAAAATAATCTCACAACCAATCACAGCTGCTAAATCCAAGACAAGAAAAAAATGTTCTTATAAAGATACCATAACTCAAATTTCTTTCAAATAGGTTCATATTCTATAGCCCTCCTGTGCCATCCCAAACTACTCAGTTTTGGATGCAGACAAGAATCCCACAAGTTCTCTCTCTGGCACCAATATAGTTTAAAAAGCAACTGATTCATCCCTGGCTCAGTTCAAAACCTCCAATTCCTGTATGAGGGGACAGTATTCATGTTATCTCATTCCACTGTAGAGGGCCACAAAGAGTTTCTTTTCATGGGAAAGTCACATAGTGAACTGGTGATACCTGTCTGGAAATTCTTTTCATATACTGCAGAACTTTGGAAATGTTGCCCACAGGCTTGTGTGTGTGTCCTTGAGAAGACCTATTGAATAAGAAAAGTGCTGGTTCCACATACAGACACCCCCAGTGGCCAAGGTTTGCCTTCAGAAGATTATGTCACTTTGGAAGGGAACACAAACTTGACCTCATATTGTGACCTGACCCACCACTCCTGGCATCTGAAGCTAAGCGTGCATTTTAATGAAGGCTGTAAAACAAGGCACAACCAGTCCTTATTAGAAAATTCCATCATGAACTGGCAGTGAGTCAGCATCTGCCAAAGCTTTGATGGAAATGTCTGTTCCTTGAGAGACACCATCTAATGGGCCCTAAGTAGCCTTTCATTTGGATTTGATTAATCACCCCCTCCTTTGTTGTTTACATACCCATTCCAGATAAGCGTTTAGGTGCATCTTCTCCCGAGACCTGCCCTGTCCAACATGGTAAGTACTAGCCACATGTGGCTATTTATAATAAAATTAATTAAAATCCAGTAAATATTTAAAATTTAGCTCCTTAGTTGCATTAACCACATTTTAAGTGCTCAATAGCCACATGTGACTGGTGACTACTGGGTTGAACAACTGATAGAGCGCATTTCCATCCTTATAAAAAGTCCCACAGGATAGCAAGGGCAGCAACTTGGTAATCTCCATGTCAATGCCAAATACAGACCTGGAAGTAAGGAAGCATTCCCTATAGGTATGTTCATTTGGGTTACCCGAACTCTGGCTCCATGTGGGGACAGGATCTCTGATCTGTTCCTAGGAATTAACAGCACATAGTAACAGATAATTTGTGACAAAATCCATACATATGCAGAGGAACATGTCTGCTACCTGCTGCTGGATGAAGAACTACAAAGATTTCAGAGGCAAAGTCAGGATTCAAGCAGGGAGATCAGTGCCTCTCATGTGGCCACTGACATCCATTCTCCTGCTTTCTAAGGATGGTTTCTATTCAACCATTTTCCTTTATACATGTAAGCAGTTTTCAGTTCTTTCAGAAAAGGACCTAGTATAAATCCTAAATGAATATATACTCACCCGAACTGTTTCGGTTTTCAAATTTTAAAATCTTGACCCTTTTCCAAGGATGTGAATAAGGAAGAATGCCAGGGGCATCTTAGTCCGGTAAATCGTAGATGTGTAATCTCAGATTTTCAATTTATCTGCTTTCATGGTGGTTTCCATAAATTCCCACACTATATTTAAGTGTGCCCAGGAAGGCCATGATGCTACTCACCTGTCTGTCATCTGGGCTAGTGTCTGTCTACACAACTCCAAGGGCATGAAGCCACTTATCAAAAAGGAAACAGACTTGTCAACAGGGAGACCATCAACCAATGCAAAGAAAGCCCATTACAAGAGAGACTAGATTCAAAACCAGACCTGAGGGATCAAATCATGACCCACAAGAACACAACTATGGCCCAAACCTCTTGTTCATTTGGGTTCAAGGAATAAGAATAACATTGGCCTCTATTAACAGGTGAAGCCTTGATAGAGGGGTAAGGGGAATACCTGAACTTAACCTGAAATAAGCCATATGATAAAGACTTTCCACTACAATGGCATAAAACCCTCACCTGGTGCATCTGCTTGTAAAGCCTGATGTTCCCCCTGCTCTCTGGCAAGGGCTGCTGGGGCCACAATTACTAAAAGGAAAGGCTAGAGGTCAGAGAAACAGGTTCACACCTCCCTACCTACTATGGAAACATTACTAAAAATTGCTTTGTGAGAAATCTATGTGGCAAAGTAACTGGTATGCATGGTCAATTTTCCAAAGGTGTCTTGCTGAAAATAATTTCTCTCCCTTCATGCAAACAAGTAGGTATCCTCTCTCAACTCTTGCTACACAAGAGAGGAAGGTAACCAAAAATGCTAGTTCTATTATTTCCCAATTTCCCTGAAATTTTGCACCCTTTTAAACTTGTTGCCTCAATCTAGACCTGAACACATTTATCTTGATAAATTTATACTTTTACACCTCAAAGCATGCTGAGTAATTAATATCCTCTGGCTTAGTTAGGCTGCAGCATCGCAAGGGAACACGAAAATGACCTGCCTCTTATTCTAATTACTAAATGGTTTAGCTATTGCCACCTGAGCTCCAACTAGTTTCATGAGTAAATTCCAAGCACTCCCAGAGAGGACAATAATGACACAAAGGCAGTTCACGTGAAGAGAGGAATCAGCATTTCAGTCTACCACCACCATCAATCCAACTGCAGTGGCCGCTGCAGAGTCAGGGCTAGCAGCTAATTTCCAGTATGCACAGTGCTGTCCTCCTCCATTTCCACTAGGGAAAGGGAAATTCAGTAAACAGGGATCCTTCAGATGCAGGTACCAGGACTGAAAGTCTTTTTACACATTTCCAGGAACCATCTAAGTGTCTCACATAGCCAGTGGCTTGATCTTCAATGTGGGGAAAGGATTTGTTTAGGAATCATAGAAGTCACTTTGCTGATAAGTTTGTAATGAAAAGTCTTCCTTTCTACACAGAAACCAACTGTCTGATAGATGCTCAGAGAGGAAACTTTAAATGCACTTTGAATGTCTACAAGGATAACCTTTTCATGTAGAAGTCAGAGTTGAGAGCTAGGGACCTCCTTAGTGAAAGAAAAATATAGTAGGTGCCAGGGACTTGTGATGAGAAAAATGGAGACTGCTAATGGGTATGAGGTTTCTTTGGGGGTGTCAGAAATGGTCTAGAATTAGATAGTGGTGATGGTTGTAGGACATAGTGAATCTATTATAAACACTGAATTACAGAAATTAAAATAGTAAATTTTGTGTTCTATGAATTATATCTCAACAAAATATGGAGTAGCTATATCCATGTACTTTCCCTGGGACCTCATTAACCAGATGTTCCTTTTATAGGTGGGACACCAGGGGCCACAGCAACTAATCATTAGGTAGTAGAAATAGAAATGGCCCCCAAACCAGGAGATGCGAGAATTTGTCCCAGTTTCCACTCAGTACCTGAGAACCCAAGAGCAATTACTTGACCCCATAGGATGACCTGTTTCCCATATGTGAAATAAAGGTATCACACCTGATTACTCCTCCCCCTACAGGAGAAGCTGGATGTTATAATGGTAATAAACGACCATGGATAAACCAGGTGCTGTCATGATGCTTCAGGAGACTTAAGGTCTCATGATAGCCCCATGACTACAGGTGCACTACTCTCAGGTCTGCAGTTTCTATGAAGCAGTGCAAGTACTAAGCATGCTGAAGGTGACAATGCTGCTATCACATGGAGAACAGGTCCAAGGCTGTCCCAGGAAAACACCTGAGCATATCAGTACTGGTGACTGACTTTGGAGCCAAAGCCTGGATGCAGATCTCAGTTTACCACTCACCAGCAGGGACACTTGGGCAAGGGACTTAATGGTTCTAGGCCTTGGTTTCCTTGTGTGTAAACTAGAGGTAACAGAACTTACTGCAGTGCAATGATGTCAGAAGTAAGTCATTCTGTACAAAGGGTTTAGTATAGTATCTGACACACAGGAATCCCTCAAATATTACCCATTGTTTTTATTATTATTATTATTATATTTTGTATTAATAGATCAACTAGTAAGTAGAAGATCATCAATTATGTATGAGTAAATAGCTTATAAGTAAATCCTTTTAAAATGTTCAAACACATTTTTATTGGTCCTTTTTAGTTATACATGACAGTAGAATCCATTTGGACATAATTACACAACATGGAATAGATCTTGTTCTAATTCAGACCCCAGGACCTCTCCTTCCCCTTCCCTCTCCCCACCCCCTGCTCCCTTCTCTCTATTGATCTCCCTGCCATTTACCCATAGTTATTTTTTAATTAATTTTTTGCAAACACATTCTTATATAAACCCACCCAGTATCTGTTGAACCTTTAGATTCTATTGTTGTGACATAAGCCTGGGAAACCAAATAAGAATGTTAGTGCTTTGTATACAGCCATACCCAAACACTTCTAAGTCACAGTCTCTCAACTAATGATATAACATATGGCATTCCTTCTCCTGAAGCCAACCTAAACAAGTGGCTTTCTGTGTGATTTCTTAGGTAAGGTGAGAAGTTGTGTCTGGTCACTGCTGCATACATGAATATATTGAAATCAGGGATTCCTATGAGTAAAGGGAGGGACTGAGGAACCATCCCCGCAGCTGTTGAAGCTCCTTTTGTTTCAGTGAACTCCTACCTTCTCTCCATGAACAGGACAGGTTGCTCCAATAAGGTTCACTTTGAGAAAAAGGAAACTGAACTCAGTAAATTTGTGACAACCTTGGTCATTTGTTGTCTTAACCTGATTCCTGCCCTC
The DNA here is from genome assembly GCF_902686455.1 of Sciurus vulgaris. NCBI lineage: Eukaryota > Metazoa > Chordata > Mammalia > Rodentia > Sciuridae > Sciurus > Sciurus vulgaris. The sequence goes on along the minus strand of NC_136471.1, from coordinate 4,252,914 downwards.
TGTATGCCTTGTCCAGTCACCTGCCATCTGCCACTGTGGACCTCTGGACTGCTGAATGCTCTTAACTGCCCATGCCTGACCTGATAGAGAACAAGAATTTGGATTATTTCCCCCAATTTCACCTTCTTTCAGCAGGAAGCAGTTTGGAGATGCCATCACCCAGTTTTCCATACAAATGGAATGTAGAAATTGATAGTGGGGAAATGTAACAATGGTCCACTTTATGCATTGAATGTAGCCCTTGCTGCTCTGTCACTGAAACTTATTTTTTTTTAAATATATTTTCTTTTAGTTGTTGGTGTGCCTTTATTTTACTTATTTATTTATATGTGGTGCTGAGAATTAAACCCAGTGTCTCACACATGTGAGGCAAGCGCTCTACCACTGACACATAGGAATCCCTCAAATATTACCCACAACCCCAGCCTGCAACTTATTTTTAAAATGAACGCTTCTTTCTCTTCCTCTCTCCCTGCTCCTCCCTAATCTCTCCCCCTCCCTAATCCAGGGGAAAAAGGATTACCTTTCTTCCTCATCCTAGGCAGATTTATCTCTCCTTGAGCACACACCCACCATAGGAAAGAAGTATTCCAGACTTTGGGGACAGTACCAGAAGATCTCAGAAATGGCTGTCTCCCAAATTAACAAGTGAATTACAACTCCAACAAAGAGCACGTGGAATGTAGCCTTTGTATCACCTCTTCAAAAGCCCCTGTTACTGCTGATGGGCAGAATCACAGCCTTTGGGACAGGAGTTTCTCCTTTGCTAGTAAAGCAATAAACCTTCTTTCTCCTTTCTCGAAGAAAAAAAGAAAAAGAAAGGAAGAAAGAAAGAAAGAAAGAAAGGAAGGAAGGAAGGAAGAAAGAAAGAAATCAGACGTAGGCAGAGCACCCATGAAAAAAGACTGATTTTTTCAGGTTCTGTTTCAAATTGGTTAAACAAAAACGGGATATTTTATTATAAGAAAGTTCATTTTGCAGTGCAGATGTACTTGGACGAAGCCTGGGTTGCCCCATGGCCCCAACGGGCCAGCCTGGGCAGAGCCTGAACTAACCCAGATGGCTTATAAGGCAAGGCAAAGTAAAGTAATCATGTCACAAGGTCCAGCAATAGCTAGGGGTTTTCCTGTCTGTGTTCAAGGGCCGGCTCAGAAGTAGAATCCAAATATACACTTCCCAGGCCCCAGAAAGACTTTCAGTCTTGCCAGGCATGGTGGTGCACACTTATAATGTCAGCGGCTCAGGAGGCTGAGACGGGGGATCACAAATTCAAAGTTAACCTCAGCAATTTAGTGAGGCCCTAGCAACTCAGTGAGACCCTATCTCTAAATAGGATCTTTTTTCAAAGGGCTGGGGATGTGGCTCAGTGGTTAAACACTGGGCTTAATCTCTAGTGTTAAAAGAAAGACTTTGGTCTTGCCACCCTGCCAGGTCACTTACAAAGGTAGAAACGCACTAGGAGCACCTCCTACATGTCCCTGAACTAGACCTTTCTTCAGAATTGCAATCCTACAGGTCCTATTACTGGAGATAGTCTCACAGCTCCTCCAAGAAAGCATGTCCTGAACTGGCTTCCATCTCCCTGTCACACTAGTAATCATCATTCCAGCTCTTTGTCTTCATGACTGTTGTGTCATATCAACTTTTGAAATTGGGAAGTGGGAGTCCAATAACTTTGTTCTTGTTTTTCAAGTCTGTTTGGCTATTTTAGGTCCCTTGAATTTCCATATGAATTTTAGGATCAGCTTGTCCATTTCTGCAAAAAGGCAGCTGGGATTTTAATGGGGATTGCATTGCATCTGTAGATCAATTTGGGAAGTATCATCCATCTATTTTTAAACATGCTCAAATCTCTCCCGTTTTAAGCTAGAAAACCCTCTTTTAACTGTGCACACCCATCTCAATACTGCTGCCTTCTCTCCCCTTCTTCGTGAGCAAACTTATAAAAATGGTTGTGCATACTCCATTCCCTCCCCCTTTGAATCACTTCCCAATATCTCACAGCCAAATGCCTAAGCTTGCCTCTCTAGCCCAAGTTCCCCATCTGTTTCACTGAATGGCACTGCTACTCAACCCACCATTAAAGCCAGAAACCTGCAAGCCATCCTGGACATGTTCTCTCCCACACTCTGTAGCCACCCCATCACCAGAAAATGTTAATTCTGCTTCCACGACATGCCTGAGGTCCACCTACTTCTCCACATCTAGCCCATGAAGCAAATATCCTTCCCCTGGACCACAAGAGCCATGTGCCTAGGCCTTCTAGGAGAATGGGTAAGGTGGGGAGTAGGTCACAACCCACTCTCCATGCCCACAGGCAGGGAGACACCTTCCTCCTTTCTAAACAAACATCCTAGTACATCACCTGTCTTGCTTAAAGCTCTCAAAGTCATCCTCACTATATGGACTATAAACTGCACATGCCTAACTATGGCCTGCCAAGCCACCAATCCTGTCTGATGTGGCACCTACAGGCCCCCTTTGTACTAGGCCTCTCACTGTTTCATGTAACTTTTATGATTATTTTCAAGTAATGCATGTCCACTGTAGAAATCCTAAAAAATAAGAAATAAAGTAACAGCAAAGAGTTTTACTGGGGTGTAGCTCGTTGGTAGAGCACCTTCCTAGCACAGATGAGACCCTGGTTTCAAGTCTCAGAGTCAAATAAATACATATATAAATAAGCAAGCGATTACACCACAGTGAACCTTGAGGAGGTTCTGCTAAGTGAAATAAGAGTCATGAAAAGGACAGATACTGTATGATTGCACTTATTTGAGAGCCCTAGCCTAGTCAAATTCACAGCAACAGAAAGTAGAATAGGGGTTGCCAGGGGCTGGAGGTGAGGGCATGGGAGGTTGTTTATTGGGGACAGTTTTTGTCCTGCAAGATGAAAACAGTTTTCCACAGATTGATTGCATGAGCTAGATATACTTAACATTACTAACTGTACACTGATAAATGGTTCAAGATGGTAAATTTTGCATGATTTTCACTATTCTTCAAATTAAAACAACAGCAGCAATCAATGGCTTCTTAGTAACAAACTTCACAAAGTCACCTCTCAGAGGGCACATTAACTTTGGACACAACCTGAAATGTCATCAACCTTCCTTAGAATGTAACACACTCATCTCTAATGCATAATGCAGAGATTCTCAACTTGGGGGCAGGATGACCAGGATTAGAACAACTTCTCTCTGAAACTGTGCATTTAAAGAAGTTCATTCATTGGCAGAGTCATGTTTTTAGAAACTTCTTTTTTTGTGTTTATCCCATAATATGTAAATCCTGTGGTAAGCATCACTGGTCACCAGCACTAAGAGATCTTGCTGCTCCCACTTCTTCAACCCTCTGCCCTTCAAGTTGTGCAACTTTTCTCTATGAACTTGTTCACATGCATCATACTGCCAGGAAGTGGCTTGCTCAATCCACTTCCCTGACCCAACCAATGGAAGACTATGGCTTCTATCAACAACCACACTCAAATTCAATACCTGTGTACACAGTAAGGGGACAAAGTCCTCACTGTCTGTGGCACTTGTATGGTGCTCTACAAACACAGACTTGGTGATTTGGTAAACAGGGTCAAAGAGAGAATGAGCCAGTCCTCGGCTAGAAATGCATCCTGCTCCCCAACCTCCTTCTGGAGCTGGCTTATCACTGGAGCAGGCTACCAGCCTGGTTCATCCCACAACACAAATCCTCAAAGGAAGGAAGACCCCATGGTTTCCCTATCTGCAGGAAAGGAGAGATCAGTGTCTTGAGCTAGATAGCAATTTCAAAGAAAATCACCAGGCTTGTGCCTACTAGATTTGGCCAACTAAATCCCTAAATCAGCTAGTTGTACAGGAGAAAATAAATGAAATGCATTATTTAATACTGTGCAAAATAAAGTCACTGATGCTCAGCTGCCCTTTCCCCTTTTTAGCACTCTGTATTTCCATCTCTGAGCAGAAGAGTAATAATTGGAAGCGCTGAGGAGATAGACATTTTGAGGATATAAGAAGACAATTTGAAATCTACTAGAAATGACAAGAATCCTGAAAGTCTAGATTACTGAATGTGCCTGATAAATTTGGAGGGGGAAGAGGAAGGAGCCCAAAGAAAGTCTCCTGTGTGCCCTAAAGTGTTCATTTTCCAAGCCTCTTTTCAGCCCAAATGTTTCCTTAAGACAGGAACTAAGCCAGGCTAGCAGCAGGCACCTCATCATTAAGGCCAGCCTAGCTGTGTGCACACTCACCATTAAAGACCTCATCAGCTGAGCAGAGCATGTTTAGCCCCCAGCTGCCCCAATGTGGAGCCCACATTTCACATTGCCACCTAGTCCATTCAGGCACCTGCAGATGAGCACACATTGACAAACTTAGACAAAACACCACACATGTTGCAATGAAGTGATAGTCATAGAAACAAACAGTACAACAAAAGGATGCTTGCCCTTATTTTGGGGATGGACCTAACTGGTTTCTAATCTACCATGTCTCCTGTGAAGAAGGCTAGTTGCAACCCACTACGCTGCTTGCACAGCCCACTGATGGGTGGACACCCAACTGCAACAATGCTGTAGAGACCCTGCCTGAGAAGCAAGTGCTTTATAGTGATAGCCAAGCCCAGATTGAAGAAACACTTTGGTCAGAAGCATTTTTTGTTAATTTTTAATTTCTAATTTTTAAAATTATTTTAATTGTACAAATTTATGAGATACTATGTAATAATATGACACATGTATGCAGTGTGTAATACAGATCAGAATAGCATATCCATATCCTTAAATATTTTATAGCATTTTATTGACATATAATGTACTCACATATGATGTACAGTATGATATTTCAATACATTCATACAATACGTACTTATCAAATCAAAATGATTGGCACTTCCATCTCCTCATAATTACTTTTTTCTCTTTTTCCCCCTCATCATTTCTTTGTGTTTGGCACCTCTAAGTTCCTCTCTCCCAGTTATAAAGAAAATGCATGATAGATTATTGTGACTAACCAAACATACCAGAAATCTCTGCGCTCCAGGTACAGGCATCTGAACTCTAGGCTTGTTTCTGTGTCTCCTAATTTGGGCAAATTATTTCCACCCTCTGCCTCCATATTCCCATTCTATAGAAGGAAGATATCGGATTAGGTGACAAAACTAAATGACCATTTCTTGAGGACCTGGGATTGGCCAGTCTTCATGGCAGGTGATTGGCAACAACACCCCAAAGGTCAGTGAGCTACTATTGTGCTGATGAGCAATGTCTTTGACAAAGCAGAGCTGGGTTCAGAAAGGCACAGCTGTACCAGGTCATTTGGCCAGTCGATCTGATTCTGCCCCACAGGGCCCTACAGCAGTCCAGTGCTTTGATAAGACAGTTTTATTACCTTTTTTTTTTTTTTTTTTTTTGAGGCTATAACAATTTTCCACACACATAGTGGCTTCAAAGGAAAATTTTATGCTCTTAGAGTTCCAGAGGTCAGAAGTCTGAAGTGGGTCACACTAGGGTAAAATCAGGACACCGGCAAGCTGTGTCTCTTCTGGAGGCTATAAGGGATAGTGTGTCTCCTTCACTTTTCCAGCTCTGGAGGCTGCCTGCATCCAGTACATCACTCTAACCTCTGCTTCTGGCATCACGTGTCTTTCTGTGGCTCTGCTGACTACCTCTTTGACTTATCAAGTCCCTTGTGACAAGAGCTCTTCATGTCACTTGCTTTAGCACTGAAAATCTACTTTAGGTAGGGCAGTCAGAGAACTTGTCTGTGAGGTTAACTTTCACTAAAAGGGACCAATTCTGCAGACTCAGTTGGGCAAACACATCTGGTAAAACTGACTGACATTTTTCAAAGATCCCTCTGTTGTGTGGAGATCTGCTTGCAGGAGGTCAATTGGGGAGTCATGGCTATCAGCCAAACCTATGAGGACAATGGTTTAGCACAGGGTGGCAGCTCCCTACCATGGCAGACCTCTGGAATTCATTTGGTCACTAGACCTCATTGGACTCTTCCCCTCATCAGGGTCTTCATGGGTCCCTCTCCATGAAAACTATTCTCAGCTCATCCCTTCACCAAATTCTGCTCCAGCACCTCAGATTCTATCTTTCTTTCTTTAAAACATGTTTATTGAAGGTATGACATTCAGTGGTTTCTATTTCACAATGGTCTGTAATCATCACACACATCACTTTTTAAAAACATTTCCATCACCCCAAAAGGAAACCCTGAACCTCTTTTTTTTTAATTTATTTTTATTGCAAACAAATGGGATACATGTTGTTTCTGTTTGTACATGGAGTAACAGCATACCATTTGCATAATCATACATTTACATAGGGTAATGATGTTTGATTCATTCCGTTATTTTTTTCTTCTCCCCCCACCCCTCCCACCTCTCTTTTCCCTCTATACACTCCCTCCTTCCACCATTCTTGCCCCCCTCCCACCCCCCATTATGTGTCATCATCTGCTTATCAGTGAGATCATTCATCTTTAGGATTTTTGAGATTGGCTTATCTCACTTAACATGATATTCTCCAATTTCATCCATTTGCCTGCAAATGCCATAATTTTATCATTCTTTAGAGCTGAGTAATATTCCATTGTATATATATACCGCAGTTTCTTTATCCATTCATCAACTGAAGGGCATCTAGGTTGGTTCCACAGTCTGGCTATTGTGAATTGAGCAGCTATGAACATTGATGTGGCTGTATCTCTGTAGTATGCTGATTTTAAGTCCTTTGGGTATAGGCCAAGGAGTGGGATAGCTGGGTCAAATGGTAGGTCCATTCCAAGTTTTCTAAGGAATCTCCACACTGCTTTCCAGAGTGGCTGCACTAATTTGCAGTCCCACCAGCAATGTATGAGTGTACCTTTCTCCCCACATCCTCGCCAACACCTATTGTTGTTTGTATTCTTGACAATCGCCATTCTAATTAGGGTGAGATGGAATCTTAGGGTAGTTTTGATTTGCATTTCTCTTTTTACTAAAGATGGTGAACATTTTTTCATATGTTTGTTGATTGCTTGTAGATCTTCTTCTGTGAAGTGTCTGCTCATATCCTTAGCCCATTTGTTGATTGGGTTATTTGTATTCTTGGTGTAGAGTTTTTTGAGTTCTTTATAGATTCTGGAAATTAGTGCTCTATCTGAAGTATGAGTGGCAAAGATATTCTCCCACTCTGTAGGCTCTCTCTTCGCATTGCTGATAGCTTCCTTTGCTGAGAGAAAGCTATTTAGTTTGAATCTATCCCAGTTATTGATTCTTGCTTTTATTTCTTGTGCTATGGGAGTCCTGTTAAGGAAGTCTGATCCTAAGCCAACAAGGTGAAGATTTGGACCTACTTTTTCTTCTATAAGATGCAGGGTCTCTGGTCTGATTTCAAGGTCCTTGATCCATTGTGAGTTGTGTTTTGTGCAGGGTGAGAGATAGGGGTTCAGTTTCATTCTGTTGCATATGGATTTCCAGTTTTCCCAGCACCATTTGTTGAAGAGGCTATCTTTTCTCCATTGCATATTTTTGGCACCTTTGTCTAGTATTAGAAAATTGTATTTATTTGGGTTTGTGTCCATGTCCTCTATTCTGTACCATTGATCTACCTGTCTATTTTGGTTCCAATACCATGCCGTTTTTGTTACTAGTGCTTTGTAGTATAGTTGAAGTTCTGGTATTGTGATACCCCCTGTTTCATTCTTCCTGCTAAGGATTGCTTTAGCTATTCTGTGTTTCTTATTCTTCCAGATGAATTTCATGATTGCTTGCTCTATTTCTGTGAGGGACGTCATTGGGATTTTAATTGGAATTGCACTGAATCTGTATAGCACTTTTGGTAGTATGGCCATTTTGACAATATTAATTCTGCCTATCCAAGAACATGGGAGATCTTTCCATCTTCTAAGGTCTGCCTTAATTTCTTTCGTCAATGTTTTGTAGTTTTCCTTGTAGAGATTTTTTTACCTCTTTGGTTAGATTGATGCCCAAGTATTTTTTTTTTTTTGAGGCCATTGCAAATGGAGTTGTTTTCCTCATTTCCCTTTCAGCTGTTTCATTGCTTGTGTATAAAAATGCTGTAGATTTATGCGTGTTGATTTTATAGCCTGCTATTTTGCTGAATTCATTGATAAGGTCTAGAAGTTTTCTGGAGGAGGTTTTTGGATCCTCTAAATATAGAATCAAGTCATCTGCAAATAGTGACAGCTTAAGTTCCTCTTTTCCTATTCGTATCCTTTTAATTTCTTTGGTCTGCCTAATTGCTCTGGCTAGAGTTTCGAGGACAATGTTGAATAGAAGTGGTGAAAGAGGACATCCCTGTCTTGTTCCTGTTTTTAAAGGGAATGGTTTCAGTTTTTCTCCATTGAGAATGATGTTGGCCATGGGCTTAGCATAAATAGCCTTTACAATGTTCAGGTATGTTCCTACTATCCCTATTTTTTCTAGTGTTTTGAGCATGAAGGGCTGTTGTATTTTGTCAAACGCTTTTTCTGCGTCAACTGAAATAACCATAACCCTGAACCTCTTAAGCAGCTATTTCTCATTGCCCCTCCCCCCACCTCTTGGAAACCATGAATTTACTTTCTGTCTTCATGGACTTGGCTGTTCTGGATATCTCATATGATTGGAATCTTTTGTGACCACCTTGTTTGTTTGTTTGTTGGTACAAACAAGGGATTAAACCCAGGGGCACTTCACAACTGAGCTATGCCCCAGTCCTTTTTATTTTTTATTTGGATAGAAGGTCTCACTAAATTGCTTACAGCCTCACTAAGTTGTGGAGGCCGGTCTTGAACTACCAATCCTCCTGCCTCAGCCTCCAAATTTTCTGGGATTACAGGCATGTGCCAGTGCACCTGGTTTACTACTTTGCTTTATTCAGCAACATGTCTTCAAGTTCCACCCATATAGAAACATGTGTCAGAAATTCATTCCTTTTATGGCTAAATAATAAGCCCATTGAGTATACAGAACATATTTTGTTTGGCCATTTATCAGTCAATGACCATTTGGGTCAATTCTACCTTTTGATATTATAAATAGTAATGAATATTCATGAAAATGAATACCTCTATGAATATTCATGTACAAGTTTTTGTATAGACATGTTTCCAATCATCTTAGGCATGTATCTAGGAATAGAATTATTACTTTTGACAATAAAATACAATAAGCAATCACCAAGTTGATTTTCTAATTCATTTCATGCCATACTCTCATGCTGCTTACAACCATCTCCTCCCAACTCCTGGTCTTCAGGAGGGCAGGGGACCACTATTCTGCCATTCACAGCCACTAGGCCATGTCACCCAACCTGTGTCTCCAGGTGGAGATGTGTCACACTTACACACACTCCAGTAATAGTAGAATGATATGTATAAAGGATGAGAGTGAGCTGGGGATGCAGCTCAGTGACAGCACTTGCCTAGCATGCTCATAGCCCTAGGTTTGATGCCCACCACTATGGAGGGAAAAAAGGATAAAGGCAAGAAATGGAAAAGTCTTACCCACACATACTGGGATATTCTTTAGGGAGAAAGGTCACTGGACACTTTTACCTGCTTTGACATTCGTGCTATGTGGGATAGGGCCACAAAGAGCACGCGTGCTAGAATCAGAACACTGGGGTTAGAATTGCCTCTGCCCCGGCCCCAGCACTTCACTGCTCAGCAGCTCAGTTTTCTCACCTGGAATGTGGGGGTGATAATGCAGTGCCTGCCAAAGGGGCTCCTGCAAGGGTTCTGCAAGAGAACTTGGGTCCTTCCCTTCCCTAGGACCTTCAAGGATCTTCAGAGACCAAGGTCAGCCAAATCTCAGTTTACAGCTCTGCAAAGGCAGGCCCAGTCAGGTCACTCAAGCGGGTGGACCTGTTTCAGAGCTGTGATCTCTTTAATGACATGTGGTGTAAGTACAACAAAAACCCTTCTGAGGACAACTTGAGAAGGGGTAGGCCTTTTCCATAGTACCCATATCACTGCAAGACCCACTGAGCTGCAGCAACCAAGGGCACTATACTCAACCTGCTAACAACAACCCTAGGCCCTGCCCTCAACCTGGCAATCACTGCTATTGCAAAGCCTGGAGATGCACCTGAGAAGCATGTGCCTGAGAGATGTGCCAACATAGGTACATAGGGGACCCAAGTACCAAAAGAAAGGTTGGTTGAGGAACCAAAAAGTTACAGCCCAACAGCCATGATATGCCTCCGTGAGGAGCCCTTCCCTGATGTGGCCCCTCCACACCCCAAACACAGGGTGCAATATCGTCACCTTGGTCTCTTGCTGTTCCCCACAACTGAAGTCTATGAGTCTATGGGAGCAGCAAAGGGTCAGTCCTGTCTCTAACCCTAAGCTCACAGGTTGGTCCAGGGGGACACACACTTGGACTCTCATTCGATTTATAAAACAAGCAGCATACCAAGCAGTTTTCCCAATAGCATGCCACTCTTGAAATAATTTAATCTGAAATTATCTCATCTCTGTTATCTCTCTGTTCCCTCCACCCCATTTTGGGTCATTTTATTATAGCCACTCATAACAAGACACCACACTGCTTAGGAATTCCCTGGGTGTAAGCTGAAAAAAAAAGAGACTTTTTAGTAGCTAATCTACAGAGAAAAGTTATTCCTCAGCAAAGGCAAAGAGTGACACTTCATACTTTTGCTACAGGCTGAACTGTGTGCCCCCTTATTCATATATTGAAGTCCACTTCTTCTAAAAGTGACTGTATTTGGAGATACATTTTTAACAGAGGCAATCAAATTAATATGAAGTTATTAGGGTGGGCCCTAATCTAATAGGACTGGGGTCTTCACAAGAAGAAAAGAGAGGTCCAGGAATGTAACTCAGTAGTAGAACATTTGCCTAGCATCCATGAGACCTGGGTCAATATCCAGTATGAAAAGGAAGAGCAAGAGGAGGAGGAAGAGGAATAGCAGGAGACACATAGAAAAAAGGCCATGTGTGGAAGAAAACAGACTGGAATTACCAGGAGCTAAAGGAAGAAAGGAAGGGTTTTCTCCTACAGGCTTCAGGAGTGTGCCCTGCCAACACCATGATATCAGATTTCTGGCCTCCAGAAATGTAAGAGTATATTTCTGTTGTTTGCAATCATCCAGTTTGTGGTACTTCATCAGGACAGCTCCAGAAAATTCCAATAGCTACTGGAGTAAAAAAGCATATGTCTGACCCAAAAATTGCTCCCCAGACTGGCCCCAACCTACCACTTTTAGATTCTTCCCTATTGCTCCTCACTGCATACACTCTGGATGCCCCATCTGGGGTGATTTCCTGAAGGATAACTGCCACCTCCTGAACCCAGAGCACCCAAGTCAAGTATCATGTCTTCCAGAAAGCCTGTGCCCACCCTTCAAGGCAAAGGATCACTTCCTCCTGGTTGTCATGTTATGTCTCAGCAAGTTGAATTCTAACTTCTCTGCACAAAGAAGACCCAAAAAGCCTGAGGCCAGGACACTGAAGCAGGCTCACCATAGCACAGGCTCACTGTGTACTCAGCATACCCATCAAATGAAGGCACCCAGCCCAGCACGTTTTTAGTAACATCAAAACATTCCATCTGAGGGGAGAAATGGATAAAAAATAGATACATACAACATCAATGAATCTCAGAATTATGCTGATTGACAGTCAGACACCCCACCCCCTAAAATGTATATGCAACATAATGTATTATCCCATTTCTACAAAAGTCTAGAAAATGTGAAGTTGCCTACAGCAAGAGAGAAAAAAAAATTAGTGGTTACGTTGCTATAGGGAGGAGGAAAGAAAGGGATTACTGGGTTGTGAGGAAGCTTTTTGGGCTGAGTGAGATGTTCATGACTTTGTCTACAGTAATGATATCACAGTTGCATACATTTGCCAGAACTGACCAAACTGTTCAATTTAAACATGGGCAGTTCACTATATGTCCATTATACTTCAATAAAGAAGTTAAAAACAGTAACAAATTATATACCTCTTAGAGAAAGAAAAAAAAGGCCTAAACCACACAATAGTCTCTGGGGATCTGCACCATCTACCCCCCACCTTGCTGACCTATTTGAGTTTTTTCCATTTCTTGTTTTCATAAAGCCTGGAATAATACATATCAAAATGTCACTAGTAGTTGTCCATTTTCTAGGAATATATTATGTTCATATTCAAAATTGGAGCTATTTTTAGTTATAGATGGACACAATATCTTTATTTTATTTATTTATTTTTATGTGGTGCTGAGGATCAAACCCAGTGCCTCACGTGTGCAAGGCAAGTGCTCTATCACTAAGTCACAACCACAGCCCAAGATTAAAACTATTTTTAAAAAGCAATGTGACAGGCTGGGGTTGTAGCTCAGTGGCAGAGCGCTTGCCTAGCATGTGTGAGGTCCTGGGTTCCATCCACAGCACCACATAAATATAAATAAATAAAATAAAGGTATTGTGTCCATCTACAACTAAAAATATTTAAAAAGACAATGTGACAGTACAAAAAGTACTATTATAATACCCAGCATTCCTGCTATAGATGGAATAACTCAAGGATGCTCCCATTCCAACTCCCAAAACCTTGACTTTGTCACATTATGTAGCAGAAAGGACCACAAATGTGATTAAACTAAGGGCCTTCATATGGGGAGAGTCTCCTCAATAACATAGGTGGGCCCAATGTAATCCCAAGGGTCCATATAAAGAAAGAGGGTTGAGAGAGGGCCAGAGGCCATGTGAGAAGAAGGGGCCACAGTTCCAGGAATGCAGGCAATCTCCAGAGAATGGAAAAGACAAGGAAAGAAATTCACCTCTAAAGCCTCTAAAAGGAATATAATCCTGCCAAATCCTTGATTTAGCAGTGAGATCCTTGTCAGCCTTCCAACACCTAGAATGTGAAGGATATACTTTGTATTGCTTTAAGCCTCTAAGTTCATGGCAATTAGTTATAGCAGTAATGTGACTATTTACTCCTTTCCTCTATGTACTTGTCCATCCGGACACCATCCTAGGTCTGGAGAAAAGCATGAACATCACATTCCCTGCATCAGAGAAGTTTCCAGACTAGCTGACATCTGAATGATGTCAAAGCACCCACTCTGTTCTTAACAGATTTGCAGTATTCATTTGGAAACCTTTCTAGATCCTATTCTGCTAACTCTTTAATGTCAGACATTCAACACACAATTATTCTTTTTTCTTAAAAAAAACAAGTCCTACATACAATTATGTATATTCTAATTGGGCAATATGACTGACAAAGGCCTTAATTATGGCCCATAATTCACACCTACTATATTATTAGGCCTTTGCTACATGTTGGCATTTGTGAACATTATACCATGGCTCTGTCATTTGCACAGCTTCTCCCAATTATTGTACTTGTGGGGCACTTGTGTGCAGTGAGGTGACAAATGATGGCAGTCCAACCACCAGAGCCTTATATTTACCTGAGCAAAATAGCCCCCAAACCAAACACAGAAAGGAACTTCCAGGAGGAATCAATTCCATCCATAAGGAATTCAATTTGTAAATCTTGCAAATTATCACATTACTCATGTAAAGGTAGGCTGATCACATTCTCATTTTCAGATGAGAAGACTAAATCGCAAAGCAATCAAAGGCAGCGAGTCAAGAAGAGAGTTGGGGGTTCTGTCTCACACCTCCTTTTGGATCTTGCAACACTGACTCACCAACAGGGCATCAACATTCTCTGGGTGGTTTTCTGTGTACTTCTATTTGTTGAAGTGAAATCTGCCTATATCATAGTACTGGTTCCCCCAAATTCATGTGCAACCAGAACCTGACAAATGTGACCTTCGTTGGAAAAAGGGTCTTTGCAGCTAAAATCAAGCTAAGATGCTGAATTAAAGTGGACCTCAACCCAATGACTAGTGTCCTCACAAGAGAGAAATTTGGACACAGACTCAGGAAAGAACTCCCTGTGAAGGTGGAGGCCCAGTCAGTGGAGCAATGCAGCAGCATGTCAAGGATTGCTAGGGACTGATGGTCACTACCAGGGGCTATGAAGAGGCAAGGAAGGATTCTACCCAGAGTGTAAAAGAGCAAATGAGCATGGCCCTGCTGACACCTTGAATTCTGGAAACTAGTGAGATATATATCCTTTTTTTTTTTTTTTTTTTTTTTGTGTGTGTACCAGGGGTTGAACCCAGGGACTCAAACACTGAGCTACATCCCCAGCCCTTTTTATATTTTATTTAGAGAGAAGGTCTCACTAAGTTGCTTAGGGCCTTGCTAAGTTGCTGCGGCTGGCTTTGAACTTGGTGATCCTCCTGCCTCAGCCTCCCAAGCTGCTGGGATTACAGGCGTGAGCCACTGCACCCAGCGAGAAAATATTTTTTTGTTTTTATTAGTGTATCACAGTTGCACATAATAAGAGATATTCTTATTATTACACATAATAGGAGATATTCTACAATCTTCATATTAAAGAGAGAGAAAAAGAATCAGATTCCCTCTTTGAGAACTTTTCTTTCAAAATGACAATCCATATAAGCAAATAGGTTTTAAAAAATGATTTCAAATATGTTTGCATCTTTGGCCTTTTGAAAGAAGAGGAGGGAAGGAAGAGAAAGGACAGCTGACTGAGAAGGTTGTTCTCATTCCCACCACTGGTGAGGCGTTTCATTTCCTAAGTATTAATCAAAATCACTCTTGATTATGGCAAAAACAACCTTTGCTATCATTTTAATGCAATTAACAAGAATATATGGTAATTCTGAGCAATCTTGCTCTTGAGATTAAAGAACAGCCTGCCAGGAAACATAGGAAAAAAGCTTTAAGATCAAAATTTGCATAATTAGGTTTCTTCACTACTCTGCCCACCCCCACCCCAGCTTCTGTGGCTATGATAAATTCGGTTGAAAAGGATGTTTAAAGGCGACAAGCCTAGTCTGGCTTCCCTCCTACACTGGAGTGTCCCTTTCCAAAACCATGTTCCTGTTTCTACCACACATCTCTGACAGACTAACAGACTGCCAACAAGAGGATGAATTCCTGAGTGCAGCGGTTCTGAGCCATGCTTTGAGACATGGAAGCTTCTGAAACTGCTTTCTGAAAGTTTAGCTCCATGCAAATGTGTGCATTCTGCTCTGGGGCAGCGGGGGCATTGTAGCTTTCTTTATATCATTTAAACAAAAAATCAGAGCCCCAAATGACAGGTTTTGTTTATGAAGCATGATTCAGTGCCCAGTCACAAAAGACATCCTCATCCTCAGGCACTACTGCCACCAGAAAGGCTCCACCTTCTACAGTCCTCCTTTAACCTGGGCTGTGATAGCCAGAGTCACTGCTTCACCCCACTGCGCCATGCCCCCATCCTACCAGCATGATTATCCCAAACCCTCTGGGGAAGGCCTGCTTTGCTCCAGGAAGGAAGAAAAGGAATCAAGCAGTAATTTTCCTGAAGATGGAATAAACAGGGCGCACATTCTGGAAAAGAGGGAGAAATTCGAGGAGTTATAGTGTCCGCTTGCAACCTGGTGTGCTGGCTGGGGGCTGAGCATTCAAGGGAACCAGTGAAACACTTCCACCTCTCACTCTCCATCCTGTGTCACACACAAGACTTTTTCCATTTGGTCCCCAAAAAGATGTTTAATATTTAAAATCATGTAAAATGTCAACAATCCCATTTCCTTTTATAAGTTATTCTTGGACATGCAGTAAGGCTGAGGTTGAAAGGTTAATATCCTTTGATCACAGGCTTGGAGTAAAAAAGGAATCATTATTTTTGTTATTTGTTGCTTTGCAAACAAAATGCAGAAAAGAGAAGATGGGAAAAGTTGGCCCTGTTTTAGAGAGAACAAGCTATGACTTCATGAGAGACACTTGGATAACTAAAAAATGATGTCCTGACTTCCTTTCTCTCAAAACCCTAGAAAAATTTCAGAAAAGGAGCACGCAAGTACATTCATAAAAACACTAGGCACAGGAGCAAGTGGGTAGGACATCAGTGATGCAAAGATTCAGATGAACTTCCCAAAGAATGAAGATGGATGAAATCTAAACAACAGAACAATCAAGTCAGAGGAGACATAATACCAAATATTACAAATGGGAATTCTCATTTGCTGCTAGTGGGAGTGTAAATGCTACAACCACTTTGGAAAACTCCAGCAGTAGTTTGTTGTTTTTTTAGAATTTTTTTCCTTCTCTATTTTCTTTCTTTTTGTACTAGGGATTGAACCCAGGGGCATTTCACCACTAAGCTACATTCCCAGGCCTTTTCATTTTGTATTTTGACACAGGGTCTCAGTAAGTTGCAAAGGCTGGCCTCAAACTTGAGATCCTCCTGCTTCAGCCTCCTGAGCTGCTGTGATTACAGGCATGCACCACCATGCCCAACCCAGCAGTTTCCTAAGTTAACTACATTCATACTCCATGAGTCAGCAACTCCCTTCTGAGTTGCGTCCAAGAGAATGAAAATATACAACTATGAAAAACCTCAAACACAAATGTTCAGCTGCTTTATCATAATCATTCTAAACTGAGAACAACCTAGACGTTCATCAACAGGAGAATGGATAGCCAAATGGAATACACCCATACAATGGAAAACTGCTCAGCAATAAAAAGGGATGTTGAGCAACAGTAAAACATGGATGATCCTTGAAAACATTATGCTGTAGTTAAAAGCCAGTAAACAATATGGTATGGTTTCATTTATATTAAAACCTTGGAGTGAGGGCCATGGATGTAGTGGTGGAATGCTTCCCTAGCATGCTCAAGAAAAAACAAACCTAGAAGTTATATAATATGTGTGGTAAAAATCAGATTACTGATTGCATGGGTAGGGGCAGTGGGGAAATAATGTAAGGGAACTTTCTGGGGAGATAAAAAATGGTCTGTCTTGATACACACTCATCAAAGCTGATTGAACCTAATGATCTTACTATCTTAGCATTTTACTGTATGTGACTTTTACCTCAATAAAAGAATATTTTAAAATCATACCAGAACTGTGTGACAAACTACCAAAGACTACTGAAGATCCTAATATTTAAACATTTTCCTGAATGTAAACTACACTTCAAAAAATGCCTAAGATAGATAAGTACAAATCCCATCATTATGTACAACTACAATGCACCAATAAATGCTGTGGAAAGAAAAAAAAATGCCTAAGATACAAAAGACTTCAACAAATGGAAAGACATACTAGGTAGAAGATAGGAGGTTGCTGTCATTTCTCTGCATTAATTTCTAAATAGGATATGTTTCCAATATAAATTGTAACAGGGAAAGATGGGAAGGAGCCAAATTTAGACAGTCTCTTCCCAGGAGGCATGGTGGCTGGGTTGGAGGTCCCCACCCTTCTCCATCGTGGACAAGAGGAAAGGGGGAGAGGGAGGAGGGTAGCTGAGAAAGTGTTCCCCTCACCACCCACGCTGCCCCTCCACAGTGCACCCATTCCCATCCTCCCAACCTGCAGCTCACTCCCTGCTGCTGCCATTGGGGAAAACCACCAAGAACCACCAGACACTGAGGAAGACCAGCAACCTCTTTTCATTCATTCCATAACTGTTACCAGTAAGCATGACCAGGTGGCCAGCCCTGGAAAACATCCTGGAACAAGGTGGCTACAATTGTTGCCATCACAGAGTATAATTCTAGGGCAAGTGGTCCAGATGCACAATGAAATATCATTCAGCCATAACTAGGAGTGAAACACTGATCTCTGCTACATACTAACTGAGAGTGCCAGTCACAAAAGAACACCTACTATATGATTCCACTTATACAAAATGGTCAAAATAGGCAAATTCATAGAGATAAAGGACATTAGTAGTATCCTGGGGCTAGCAAAGGTTGGGAGATGAAAGGAGAACATCAAGTGACCACTTCATGGGTGCAATCTCTTTTGGGGGATGGTAAAGCTTTTAGAACTGATAAAGGATGCATGACCTATTGACTGTATTAAATGCCACTGAATTGTTCACTTTAAAATGGTGAGCATATGATATGTGAATTATCTCTCATTTTTAAAAGACATTTAAAAAAGAAAACTGCGTTTCCAGATTCCATGTTCATAAAGAAGATTCTATCAGACACTACAGGGAGCCTGGCAGAAGTCAGCTAGCTCCCAAGGAAAAGCAGGTCTGGCCTGCATAATAGGAAATGGGAGGAGTCTTGAGAAGCAGCCAAGTGCCCAGAGCATGAAGAGGAGAGGTAGGTCAGATGTCTTGTTCACTATAAATACACCTGGCCTCCAACCAAGGTCTGAGCCTGACAGTGCAAACATGAAACAGGGTGTACTTCCAAGGACTAGTGTACCTTGCTTGAGCACAACAGAAGCCCCAGTCCTGCTGCTGTGATTCAACTTTCTGCACATCTGTTCCCATTTCCAATGACCTAAAGGGTTTGCATTTAAAGGAAATTCTGCAGTGTGTGCTCTTCATAGGATTCTAGAACCAAAAAGCAAGCATGGGATGACTTAGTTACCGAATACTGAAGACCTACCAGGCACCAGATACTAGGGGAAACTGAAGGATGAGAAAACCAGAGTTCTTTTCCTTAGCCAAGGGGCAGAAACATTTGAACAATGAGGATCTATGACCACAGCAGCAGTGATCAGCTCTGCCTGACAGGCCTTAGGGAATGGGTGGCAGCCCGGACAGGCTCATGAAGAGGAGAAGGGGAGGACTTTCGGGCAGGGGAAACCTCCTGAGCAGACCTTAGCACTTCAAGAGCATGCCATTGTCACAGCCCACAGGGAGCCCAGGTGAGGAGGAAAGAAAGTGGGTATGGCTAGAACGGTGTTTGTCAGGGAATGGCCGAAGAAGAGGAAGGTGGAGGAGGAAAGCCAGTCTGGGGAGGGGCAAGGGACCTAGTTAAGAGGGGCTGCAGGGGTGAGATGGTAAAGAGGATGAGCTCCATGGTCCCTTGGCACATGGGCTTGAATAGTGGCACCATCTACCAAACTGGGAAGCACAGCAGAGGCTAGCTTGCTGGAGAAACAGCACACTTGGGTTTGCACATGGCAGGCAGAAGTTCTCATCCTTTTGGCCTCATTCATCCCTCTACTTGAATTGATGCCCCTGAGCAAGAATCCTTGAAATACTTCGTCTCAAATCTCCACAATATTTTCCTTCTCTCCTTATCTCACTCATCACCATTTCTCAGTCTCCTTCAATGATAAGACTCTGTCTCCAGTTTTGGTGTTCCCCAGAATGCCTTCACATTTACCCCATTCTCCCAGAAGAACTCCACATGCTCCTATAATTTCAGCTTTCATTGATCCCCCACACTCACAGTGGCTCTGGAGCTCTGAACCCAGGGCTTCGTGCCAGGCACTGCTCTCTACCTGATTTATTAGCCTGAGATCTATTTAAATATCACAGTGTTCACAGCCAACTCTGTCCTTCCTGGCTTTCCTTTTCTGAGTACATTATTTTGAACTGCCTCATGCTTGGCTGTTTGATATTAAGTGGATATCTCCAAGCTTCCTGAGTGACATGTACCTCCTAAAGGACATTTTGAACTAAATTTCTTGAGATAATTGCAGATTCCCATAGAGTTGCAAGAAGTAATACAAAGAAATCCCTCATACATTTTGCTGAGTTTTCCCCAAAGGTCATATTATGCAAAATTAAGAGTATACTATCACAATCAGCATGTGCACATTGATATAACCATACATCTCATTCAGACCTCCCCAGTTCACCTGCACTCATTTGTGGGTGTTTAGTAAGTTTCAAACAATTTTATAACATATGTAGATTAGTATGACCACCACCACAGTCCAGAAAAAGAACAATTCTGTCACCACAGGGCTCCCTTTTGCTCAGTTTATACAAGCACACCCACTTGTCTCCACCTCTCCTCTTCCTATGCCCATGCACCTGTCCCTAACCCAACAACCACCAATCTGTTCTCTATGTCTATAATGATGTTATGTCAAGAATGCTATGTAAATGGAATCATTCATTTTGTATTCTTCTTTCATGCATAACACACCTGAGATCCATCCAAATTGTGAGTATCATTAGTTAGTTCTTTTTCCTTGCTGAGTTGTATTCCATGGTATGGGACATGTTGACTCATTCCAGTGTTTGACAGTTACAAATAAAGCTACTGTGAATGTTTGGGTACAGAAGTCTTACATTTTCCCTTTGGGTTGCCACTATGAGAATGACAACTTAAATCACACACTGTTCCTCTAGAGACTGTCCCAATAAAGGATGAAGCAAACTGACTTATTTTTGTCTGACAGGTGATTTGCTCCTTCCACTTCAGTTTTTTTTAAAAAGTCACAAAAAGAGGCCAGTTGCCTTACTAACTTAACCAAGAAAAAGAGTAGGAAAGAACCAACATAGTTAGGAATAAGACAGAAGTAACTACTGATATAAAGGAAATCAAAATAATAGACAAAACTTTACATAGCTCTGTGCTCATAAGTAGAGAAATATGACTTTATTAACTGAATCCCTCTTCCTTTTCATAGACATTTATAAACACCTACTATGCACTCTCCTCTTTTCTAGGTCCTTAGGATATAGCAATTTCAACAACAGACAAAAATTGTTTCTTTGTAGAGTTTATATTCAACTTGACTATATGGATATTATTCTACAAATATATGAATTTTCAAAAATTTGTCAAGATGAAAGAGAAAACCTAAAAAGACCAAATGTCAAGGGGAAAAATGGATTAGTTGTTGTCCAAAAATAATCAAGGAGACTCAATCCACTGGAGAATTATTTCAATTCTCAAAAGACAGTTAATTTCTCTACTGTTAAATATTGCAGAGCAGAGAAACAAGAACAATTTCCCACTTGTTCTCATGATACCTTGAAAAGGTAACACAGAAAAAGTACACTATTGTCTAAATTCACACGATTATTGATATAAAAGGCATAAATAAAACAACACATCTAAACCATAGGGGGCTTACACAGGATTACCTGGATACTCTGTAGTTAAAATTTACAAAATATTAACAGGTTAAAGGGGTGGAGACATCTCAAGACACCAAAACACCCTTGATAAAAATTAATATCTGAGTTTTTCAAAAGCCAAATCCTTACTAAAAAGGAACAGAGATTTATCCTTACCATGATAACACTGTGTAGCACAAGACAAAGTCAAGAGCAAGCAAGGAAGGTAGGCATGGCAGTACATGCCTATAATGCAGCTACTTGGGAGACTGAGGCAAGAGAATTACAAGTTTGAGGCCAGCCTGGGTAATTTAGGGAGACTTGGTCTCAAAAGAAATATTTTAAAAAGGATTGGGGTTGTAACTCCATGGTAGAGCACTTGCTTAACTTGCAAGGCCCTGAATTCAATCCCTAGTACTAAAAAAAAAAAAAAAAAAAAAAAACAGAAAAGTAAGGAGACCCATTAGGACCACTACTACTTTAATAAAGCCAAGGATGTGGTAGCCAGTAGAAGAAGGTAAGAGATTAAAAGGAAGGGGAAAGACAAAAGCATCACTATTTGTTGGTGATATGATTATATCCCTAGGAATGCCCAGAGAATCAAGTGAAAAACTAGGAGAAATTAAAATATGGTTGGACAACCAGTCACTGTGGGAACACACCTATAGTTCCAACTACTTGGAGCAGGAGGATGGCTTAAGTCCAGGAGTTTGTGGCCAGTCTGGGCAACACAGACAGACACCATTCTCTATAAATAAATAAATGAAATGTTCATGTAAGGTGGTTGGTAATTAAAAATATATACAAATATCAGTGGCTTTCTCAGACATCAACAATTATCACCTAGAAAATGAGGCAGGGGGAGATTCCATTTACAACAGAAATAGATCAAGAATAGATATTATAAAGCACTTGGGAATAATTCTAACAAGCAATGTAGAGAATGAAGATGAACATTATAAAACACAAATATAAGAGTACGAAATAGCTACCTTGAGTTTAGGTGGGAAAAAGTCAATACTGTCAAAAATAAATAAAAGTATTAAGAGGTGATTTTCCTAAAAACTATATATACAGCCAATGCAACTCCAATCAAAATCTCAATGGAGGCTGAGTATATGGCCCAGGATATGTGAGGCTCTGGATTCCAGTTCCATCCTCAGCACAGACAGACACACACACACACACACAAACATGAAATCTAAATGGATTTCACATAAAAGAAAAAGTACTTGGAAATTTAACTGTAAAGTATATGAGGAAGAAATGCAGAGGGAAAGTAAAATTTTCACAAAAAATAAGAGTACCTTTGGAAAGGCCTATCCATAATTTCTACAATTCATTATTAGTAAGAGCAATATCTATATGCATTCTTAAAATTATAGAATATGTATGACCCATCTACATCATTGACTGGGTTTGCAGACAATGCTTCATCCCAATATTGTATCAAAGGTCCTTGGAGCTGTTTGGATGTCACTAGTCTAGAAATCTCCTGCCACCAACTCTATGTAATGAGTTCTAAAGCCCCATTACTTCCTTTGCCTGCTCTCTACTATGGTAATTCAAGAGGCTCCCTGCATATACTCTTCTAAATAACAACTCTAGAATGAGAAGTAAGAGTTGTCCTCTTCCTTCCAATTCCACTCCCCAGAGAGATCACTGGTGTGAATGGTTTGATACCTACTACTGCAACAATCAACTTTTAAAATTATAGGTTGAGTATCCTTGTCCAAAAAGTTTAGGACCAGAACTGTGTCAGATTTCAGAGTTTTTCACACTTTGGAATATGTGCATAGACATTTCAGATAACAACATCTCCAATCTGAAAATCAAAAATCCAAATTTTAGTTCATTATAAATTTCAGATTGTTGTATTAGAAATGCTCAATCTGTACTTGTATCCTAGTGGCCTTACTCAAAGCTTTCAGTACACCAATGGGACAAACACAGAAGCCACAGTCTAGTTTGAGAAACTAAAGGGAGATTTGAAGGACAGAAATGGGGTATTTAGAGGAGAGATGGTGCAGGATGAAGGGAAATGAGCAAGTTGTTGGTAAGTGAAAGGAAATGTGAAGGAGGGTTGATTAAAACTACAGAACAGCTGGGTACGGTGGCACATGCCTATAATCCCAGTGGCTAAGGAGGCTGAGGCAGAAGGATCACAAGTTCAAAGCCAACCTCGCAACTTAGTGAGGCCCTAAGCAACTCAGTGAGATCCTGTCTCTAAATAAAATATAATAAAAAATGTCTGGGGATGTGGCTGTGTGGTTAGGCACCCTTGTAGTCAATCCCCATTACCCTCCCCCCAAAAAATATCAGACATGATGGATCTGATCAGTCTCTTTTCTTGAGGAGGACTTACTATTGAAGAATAACAAGTTCACAAAGAAAAAAAAAGAAAAACAACCCATGAAGGACCCACAATGAGGTTGGGTAAGGACAGGGTCTACTGATTCTAGTTTCATACCCTCTGCACTAGATAGATTTTCACTCCAGAACACATGGTCCAATAAGCACAGGAATGGAGAAGGTTGAACTTCATTAGTCACCAGGGATATGTGAATCAAAACCGCAAGGAGCTACCACTTCACACTTACTAGGATGGCAAGAATCAAAAAAGGAAAAGAAAAAGAAATGCTGGTGAGGATGTGGGGAAACTGGAACCCTCATCCACTGCTAGTGGAATTATAAAATGATGCAGCAGTTTTGTAACACAGGCAGTCTCTTACAAAGTTAAACATAGTGTTACCACATGCTTTGGTAATTCCCAAGTAAAACCTAAGTCCACGCAAAACCTAATTCCACATAAAACCCTATACACAAATGTTCATAACAGCATTATTCATAGCAGCCAAAAGTAGAAACAACCCAAATGCCCATCAAGTGAAGAACAGATAAACAGTATGTAATTGTCTATCCATGCAATTGATCACCACAGATATTCTAGTAAATCCATGTCACAATGGTCTATACCCATGCCTGGTCAATCCCCAACTCTAGGAAAAGAATCCATCCTCTCGCCCCACTGGGCTGGGAGTTCACTAAAGCAGGGCCAGTGCTTGCCTGGTCTCCACTGTCCCAGCACCAACCAAGGTGCCTGACACATAAGCAGAACTCAACTGACACTTCCTGGAGGGAACTGACTGGCACACAAGGACCCCACCACTGGCCCCACTACATTCTGGAACAGTGCCACAGAAGCACACCAGAGACCCCCCACCGAGAAGGCCCTTACCATAATTAAGCAGAAACTCCACCGTATTTGTAACACAGAAGTTCCTCTTCTTGTCAGAAAGCTTTATAACAGAACATCAGCAAAAATTTCTACAAAAAACTCAGTGTGGGATAGGACTTCCAATTTCTTGTGAGGACTAAGTCACTCCATCTTGCAAGAACTACGTTTGGCTGCAGACTTCATGATGTTCTTTTTGCTTCTGTCATAAAACCTCTGACTAATGTAAAAAATGGGATAAAAAGCACTTTCTGTGAACTCAAGAAAAAATGCTTTTATGTATATCCTATAAAAATGTAAACCTCCAGGCCCTGTCTCCCCGTGCCTTGGGTATAAAGTTCCAAGAATTTCTAGACTCAAGATCCAAAGAATTTTAGGTGACAGCCCCTCTGGACACTGCATCCAATAAACCTGCTTCCTGAAAATTCCCTGGGTGTCCAGCCTCATCTGTCCTACATCCTCTGTGTTGCAGAAGAAAGTCTCATATCACTATGCTGACTGGCACTGGACCAGCTTCTAGTTCAGGGTATGTGACTGGAGCCAGGTCCCAGGATTTCTTGGCAATCATGATTTCTGAATTGGCTCCCTTTATCTGTCTCCTCCTCCACCGAACAGGCTGAGGCCATCAGGCGGGAATGCACCACATACCCCCTCAGCCATTCCATGGGCACATGTGATGATAATGATAACAAGAGTTAACATTAATTAAATACTAACTAAGGTCTTAGATCCCCCTCTCTCCTGCTTCTTTCTGCCTGCTACCCTGTAACCAGATAGCTTACACTCAACCAAATATCATGCACAAAACGAACACCTAGAGTCAACATAAATATTCACCAAAATCATATATTCAAAGCAATTTTAATTATATAATGAAAAATTCAAAACATAAGGCTAAACAGATAAACAGGACAAAGACATACAGTGTGTGTTTCTATTAATGGCAAAATCGATTATTTGGAACAACTTTCCCATTAAAAACAACTCAAGTGCAATTTTGGTGCTCTAAAGCACAGCAGGGGGACCACAGATAACTACAATATACTGTATAATTTTTTGAAAAGCTAGAAGAAAGGATTTTAAATGGTTTCACCATAAAGAAATAAATGAGGAGATAGATGTGCTTACACTCACTGGAATCTTAATCAATGTACATACATATTAAAAATCACATGGTACTTCATAAATACAAATATGCATAATTTGTATCAGTTAAAAATAAAATTGTGGGGGGGCTCTTATCTTGAATAAGTACCAAAAAAAGTGTGTTTTTTTTTATTTTATTTTGACTCAGGGTCTTGCTGAGTTTTTGAGGCTGACCTTGAACTTGCGATCCTCCTGCCTTAGTCTCCACAGTAGCTGGGACTACAGATGTGGACTACCACACCTTGCCTAAACTGCCTAAACTGATTTTTAAAGCATCATTTAAAAATATTTTAAAGTGCTAAAGAACTGACAAGGTGGTAAAAATAACCACAACAAAACCTATGAGACAGCAGGAAATTCAGAGAGGTGGGAGCCCACACATACCCATCCACTTGCTATAAGGGCATCTGACAAACCATGACTTTGATTTCAGAAACATTCCAAGACAGGCAAAGAGGACTGAAGTCCAGACTTAGGGGCACTAAATGAAGGAATGTAATAAAGTTCTTTCCATATTAACTGGAACCCTAAAATATTATACCAGTGGGGTAAGCATGACTCAGAAACAAACCTCACCCTCCCAAGTTCAACTCCAGAGGACTGCAAAGAAGACTGTCTGGTCCTGATGAAACCAAGGGAAAAGGTAAGAAATCTGTCTCACTCAGGTGGGCCAGACTAGTCACACAGGCAACTAACGAAACTGAACACAAATCTCTGGAAGATGGTATAATTACCCCAGGCTTCAGAGACTGCCTATGTACATATTCAAATGGCAATAAGCAGTACACAGTCCTAAGAAACAAACAACAACAATGGAACTACAACCAAGAACACAAAAAAATAAAGCACTGTGAGTGGGAGCCAACTGGAAAATGAGCCAGAGACTTGACCTGGAAGTTCACAAAAGAAGAAATCAAACTGGATGATAAATAGTAATCAGAGATATGCAAACAAAATCATGATAACATACTACTAGAAACCCACTTGGAGACTAATATCACAATAAACTCTGACAACACCAAGTGTTGCCAAGGTGGTGGCACAACAGTCATTGATAAGCTGCTGGTGGGAAGATAAACAGGTAATCGATTCAGGAGGCAGTTTGACACCACTTAATAAAACCAAAGTTACAAATACTGTGGAATCCAGAAACTCCACTCTTAGGTATAATCCCTAGAGCAGCAATTTTCAAACTATTTGCCCTTACACTAAAAACTGTTGAAGAACTTAAAGAGCTTTGTTTGTGTGGGTTATATCTACTCTTGCTTATCATATTAGAAACTAATTTTTTTTGGTACCAGGGATTGAACCCAAGGGTGCTTAACCACTGAGCCACATCCCCAGCCCTTTCTTAATTTTATTTAGAGACAGGGTCTCATTGAGTTGCTTAGGGCCTTGCTAAGTTGGCTGGCTTTGAACTCAAGATCCACCTGAGCCCCTGGTATTACAGGTGTGCAGCACTGTGCATGGCTTCTAAAACATATTTTTAAAGCACAGAACAGCACACATTCCATCAGCTATTAGAGAAATTCTGTCACACATCACATAGCCTCTGAAATATTCTATAGATTCATCAGAGAAGGAAAGTGCAAAACACAAATGACACCTCAGTGTTACTATGAAAATAGTTAATAGTTGGATTTTGTGGACCCATGAAAGGGGACACATCCCCATGAAGGCTTCCAGGCCACAGTTTGAGAATTTCTGCCCAAGAGAAACTTGGGCACATCAGCATAAAAATGCTGGCAGCACTGCTTGAAATGGCCCCAAACTGGAAACTATGCAAATGTCCATTTATAAAAGAATGTATTTGTATAAACCTCCAAAATTTGTGGTATGTTCAAATAGTGGAATACATAGCAATGAAAATGAATGAAGAGAGCTACATACAACAGATCATCAACAACAGTGGGGGAAAGACACAAAACACAGATTACAGTCAGTGGAATTTCATTTCTATAAAGTTAAAATGAAAGACAGGAAAAACTGAGGCTGGGGTATATAGCTCAGTGGTAGAATGCTTGCTGAGCATGAGTAAGACCATAGACAAGATCACAGATTCCATCCCCCAACCATACACACAACAACAACAACAACAACAACAAAAACCAGGTAAAACTACATTACTTAGGGTTGCATACATAGGCAGTACAAGAATGAAGTAAATCAAGAAAATAACCGCCCTAAAATCAGGGTAGTGGATACCTCTGGGAGGTGGGAGGACAGGTACTGTGATCAGGAGGGGAACATAGGAGTCACCCAGGTGTTCTCAACATTCTGTTTTTCTACCTGGTTGATGGTGATACAGGTTTTCACTTTACACTTCTCTGTTATTCTGTACATATAAGCCTTGTACATTTTTCTATATGTTCTATTTCACAACAAAGGAAGAAAGGGATATAGTAGTCAATTTAACATCAGTAACTTGAAACACATATTTTCTGCATAGAAAAAACTATTGAAATACTGAATTCCAACATGGTACCAGGAGTTAGCCCTAGACTATGGGGTTTGTGTTTTCTCCACACTTTTCTGTATTTTCTACATTTGCCACAAAGAACACATATTACCCTTGTAATCATGTAAACATTTGGTATTGTCAGATTTTATTATAATTTTTAGCCTACTGAAGGGCATGTAATTTTATCTTGTTATAGTTTAATTTGCATCTCTCCAATTACTAATGAGGTTGATCATCTTTTCATATGTTTATTGTCCAATTTGATCTCTTCTTTTATGAACTGCCTGAGTATGTCTTTGGTTCATTTTGCTGTTTACTCTTTTTCTCTGGCTCTCAGAAAAAAAATCAAACATATTAAAAAGGACAAGGTTGTCATCTAAAATGGAAACTAATAAGGTTCAACATGAAACAGATGAGATGAGCCATCTGTGAAAATCTGGGCAGAAAAAAACTAACTACCTGAGGAGATTGGTGACAGACCTGATCTAACCAGGAGGAACTCAAAGCTCATTGAGTTTAGGGCAGATTCCTTGAGTCTGTGGAGCTGATGCCAGTTCACAAGGATTGCCTGTGATTTCCTACAACACATCTATCCTGAGGCAAAGCGAACATGATAAAAAATTTAAGTGATTCATGAAGAATACTGAGAAAAGACAGGGGAACTACAAAGAATATGGCTGTCCTGGGCTGGGGGTATAGCTCAGTGGTAGGTACTTGACTAGTATGCAAGAGGCCCTAGTTTCCATCCCCAGCACTGAAAACAGAGAGAGAGAGAGAGAGAGAGAGAGAGAGAGAGAGAGAGAGAGGGAAACAGAGAGAGAGAGAGAGAGAGAGAGAGAGAGGGAGATATCTTCTCTATAGCAGTTGTTTTCAACCAAGAGAGGATGTAGCCCTTTAGGGCACACTGAACAATGTCTGCAGTCATTTTTGGTTGGCAAGACAGAGGCAACTTCCTCGCTGAGGCCCCAGACACTACAGAGAAAAGACAAGCCATCCCTACTGCATTCTTCTGAATTCTTGACCTATGAAATCTATGGACATAGTAAAATGGGCATTGTTCAAGCCACTGGGTTTGCAGAGGTTGGTTATGCAGCAGATGACAACCGAAAGAGAAAGGGGGCCTTCTAGTCAGATAGCACTGCAGTAACAGTGGAATCCTCATGTCTCTTAAGACATACATGACAGTTATTATGGATTGTTGCTTCCAAAGCTGTCTGGACTCTAAGCTCTTGGAGCAAGTGCCTGATTTAGCCATGTTTCACCCACAGAGTGGTAGAGGGGTGAAACGCAGAGGAGACCTCACATGGGGCCTGCTTTAACACCACTCATTCAGGCATTAGCAGATATGTAGTGGGCTCTCTGTCTGACTGGTATGAGCTGCATCAGTGGGTTCCCTTGCCTCCCGGCTTCCAGTTGGGTTTAGGTTCCCTCAGTGTCTCAAAGTGTCCTTAGGGCAAAAGAAATACCTAACAGTTCCATCATTCCAGGCTAGATGAAACGGGAATAAAGGGTTTTTTTAAATATATTTTTTAGTTGTAGATAGACACAATACCTTTATTTTATTTATTTTTTTCTGTGGTGCTGAGATTTGAACCCAGGGCCTCACATGTGCTAGGCAAGCACTGTACCACTGAGCCACAACCCCAGCCCTAAAGGTTTTTAAATATCAAAATGAGCCCCAGCTGGGTCTTGGCACTGTTACAGTGGTAATGAATTCCACACTGCAGCAATACTTTCTGCAGAGGGCATCACCTATTATTTGGAAAAGAATTCCAAATAGATCCACTTAGCAATGCCAGCCAGGTGTTTTCTAGTCTCTCTTTGAACAGAGGTTCACTGAATAGAGGCCTCATACTTGCAGATTAAACTACCACAGTTTTCAAAGCTATTTTATAGCTGTACGAAGCTAAAAAAAAAAAAAAAAAAAAAAAAAAAAAAAAAACAGAGCTCAAAAGTGGTTGAAGCTAGAGAGGATTTCAGGTGCACACACTCCTGCCCTGGTCCTCTGCCCTCACCAGGCTTGGGAAACAGGAAGTCAGCACAGGCAGGGAAAGCCACATAGGCAGCCAGAAAGGTGAACACAGTCTTCCTCCTCCTCCTCTGGCAAGCATGGCTCAGACAAATGAAACCTATGGTCTGCTGGCCCTAGACCACAGATCTAGAACCCCACTGCAGGTAGCCTACAGCAAGAGCCACAATCCAAAGCAAAAAGCAGTCTAGTCTCCTTGTTAAATAGTTCTGAATCAAACTAAGTAACAGAAACCCAACTGCTCTCCAAAGTGTTTCTGAACACTTGCTGCTGTGCCAATAACATTTATTTCAAAATCCTGAAGTTAGACCATACTGGTGATTGATTTAAACATGTGAAATTACAACAATGTAAGGAAACATCACATACTCAGTTTTCAAAGATGAAGAGGATGTTAATATCTAATCTTAGTTTCTTTTTTGTCTTATTTCTGCTTTAACAAAATATAATAAATTTAAAGATTTAAAACAATGCATTTTTATCTTAATAGTTTTGGAAGTCAGAAGTACAATCTGGGTCTCACTGAGCTAAGATCAAGATGCCAGCGGTTACTTCTGGAAGCTGCAGGGGAGAAACCAATCCTTGCTCTTTATGGTTTCTAGAGGCCACCTACATTCCTCAAGGGGCTCCTGGCCCCTTGAAAGCCAGCATTGGGTCAAGTTGCTTTCTCATGGCATGGCTCTGACACTGACTGTTCTGCCTCCATCTTCCATATTTAAAGAACCTGTGTAATCACATTGGGCCCACCTGAATAATCCAGAATAACCTTATTTTAAGGACAGACATCTAGCAACCTTAATTCCCCCTGCTTCCTCAAGTAATTCCCCTTCGTGTGTAAACTAACTATGGGAAATATTTCACTGTCAGCTCTTCAAAACTGTTTATGATGACTTAATGCTTTCACATGAAAACCACAATTCACCCATCAGTCGACCTCTCAGTCGGCCTCAGGAAGTGCCAGTTCTGGATTGGAGATCAGGAACCCCTTGAGCCAGGCCCCTCAGCATGTAGAGCAGGAGAGGAATATCATGCAAAGTGCAAAATGGAAGAGTGTAAGCAGCAAGAAAAGCAAAAACCCCAGGTGTGGAACAGAGCTGGGAACAGGAAAGTCAGCATATCTGGAAGGCATCTTTTCTGAACTCACCAGGACCAAGCCCAGCTCTCACACTCATATCCCTCCGAAGAGCCAAAAATAGGGGACTTATTGTGTCACCTCTACTGGGACAACTTCAGGCATTTCCTCAGTGCCTGCAGATGCTGGCTCTTGGATGGTCTCTCTCTCTCTCTCTCTCTTTGTGTGTGTGTGTGTGTGTGTGTGTATGTTTTAAAACATATTCAAAGGACATTTTAGTTAGCTAACTGGTATCTAGTGTGATGGAAAGGATGGGGCTGGGGAGGTGACCTTAACAGCAAAGCACTCAAAGCATGTGAGAATAAAAGGTAAGAATGCTCAGGCCCTGTGAAGTGACAAACTGACACACATAATATTGACCTATAAAGCCATCCAGGAAAGGGAAGTTCTCCCTGTCCCCATGATGCTGGATTCCTTTGGACCATTCCAGTACTTAGGCAGCAGGATAAGCAGCTCAGGGCCAACCCTCAGTGCCCCAGGGGCCCAACTAGCTTAGACCTGATATCTCAAGTCATCTCTCAGGTTTGTGCCTAGATCCCAGTCTGGCAAATGAGCACTGCCAATACCTGTGGCCTGTTGTGGTCTCACCCCTCCTGAACAGGCCAAGGGTCCCGAAGACCAGTCCCAACCCAGGGTCATATACTGCCACCTCTCACATTTGTTCTACTTAGACTACATAGTGAATTTTTGTATGGAGATATAATTCACACCTACACAATTCACCCTTTCAATGTGTACCATTCAGTGGTTTTTAGTACATATACAGGTTGTGCAACCATCACCTCTATCTAGTTCCTGAACATTTTCATTACCCCAAAGAAACCTCTCGCCCATTAAGCAGTCCCTCCCCACTCCTTTCCCCTACTCACTAGCAACCACTAATCTACTTTCTGTCTCTATGAACTTGCCAAGTATGGACATTTTGTATAAATGATGCTTTCAAGGTTTGCAATGTGCATTTTTAAAATGTGGCCTGGCACATCTTTGGTAATATGAGTAATAATCACTAACACTAACACGGATCTCACTCTGCCAGGCACCATGCTGAGCACTTTGTGTATTCCTATTTGTTTAATACTAATAACAATGCTATGAGGTGGATAGTGTTGTTATTTTCATTGTACAGATGGGAATAATGAGGCAAAGAGCAGTTAAGCAGATTGCACAGAGTCACCAGGGCACAAGGCAGGCTTGCTTGATCTGAGGATGGGTATGTCACCTGTACGTGCGTATGGAAATGGGAAGCTGCTATGAATACTATCCACCCACACCATGGAGCTCCTACTCCCTGCTGCTCAAAAGAACCAAAGCACTAAAATACACAGTGAACTGAATACCCCTCTGTAATTAGAACCAGGATGACTTGTTAACTGCCCTTTAAATTCCTGGGAGCCTATGCCTGTCTCTACTTGCCAGAGCCTGGAGGGTTTTCACAAATCATGCCCTGATGTCCCGTGAGCTCTCTGAGGTCTGCTGGGGTTGTTCAGTCGTACCCATTACTGAGGACTAGAACCTAGAAGAAGTTGCACTCAAAGAGAGCCAGCCAGTGCCTCACTGAACACCTGCTTTGTGTCTCTTCATTTCCATACAGCAGCTGAAGCTAACCAGCCAGATTCTGGAGCAGACTGCTAATGCAAAAATCTTATTTTGGAGAAAGACCCAGAAAACTGGGTCCCTACCTTGAAACGAACCTGTATCTGGTTCAGCATTCTTAATTTAAACAACAATAAAAGATCACTGGGTAGCAGTCCTATCTGGGTTGAATCCTGGGTCTATTTCTTCTGAGCTATGTGACCAGGATCCCCTCATGTGGAAGGCAAGGATAATATGTAACCTGCAAAATTATTGGGGCAATTAAAAACAAGTTATGTGATATCTGTGTCACACAGCAAGCATGCAGGAGGTGGTAGCTGGTGGCAAGGCTTCAGATCT
Organism: Sciurus vulgaris; assembly: GCF_902686455.1. Lineage (NCBI taxonomy): Eukaryota > Metazoa > Chordata > Mammalia > Rodentia > Sciuridae > Sciurus > Sciurus vulgaris. Next base: position 4,220,117 of record NC_136471.1, on the reverse strand, counting down.
AAGAGTGACACATTCCTGATCCCAAGATACCTTTGTGAATTATTAGGCATTATGTGGTTGAGCAAACAGGTTTAGAGAACTCATTTTCCCAAAGCAACTAAGTATTAGAAGTGGAACAGCTCCAGGTATAAAGCTACAATATCTAGAGCTTAAAGGCTGTGTTTGTAGAGTCAAGTATGCCTGGGATAAAATCTTAACTATGCCAATTAATCTTACTGGATGATCTGAGACAAGTTACTTCACCTCTCTGTGCCTCTTTTCTCATTTGTAAAATGGTTGCACTGGTTCTGTCTCCTTCAGTACCTCCTAAATCAACTAGGTATAACTCAAAACAATAAAAAGCTAATGCTTGATCATTTATATTCATCTTTCAAAATTCCATGCTATTAGTGGCAATTCAATCAAATGATTACAATAGTCTCCCTCTCACACACCTTATCTACCATTTCACTTTCTGAGGATTTTCTTTCCATAGTTTCAGTTACTGGTGGTCAAATGTGGACTGAAAATGTTAAATGGAAAATCCAGAAATAAGTGATTCAAGTTTGAAATTGTATGCACTACCCACGCAAAAGTCACTCAGTAGCTGTCCTGGGTTATCACATCAACAGTGGAGTATTGTGGTGCTTGTGTTCAAGTGACTCTTATTTTACTTAATAAAAAGTTGAAGAGTAATGATGTGGCCAAGAGTTAATAAATGTGATGCATCAAATTAAAAGGCTTCTGCACAGTAAGGGGAACAATTAGGAATGTGGAAAGAGAACCTACAGAATGGAAGATCTTGGCCAGCTACTCTTCTGATGGAGAATTAATATCTACAATATATAAACAACTCAAAAAACTTAATACCAAAAATCAAATAAATGGACAAATGAATTAGACACTTCTCAAAAGAAGAAATACAAATTGCCAACAACTATATGAAAAATGTTCAACATCATTAGCAATTAGGGAAATGAAATTCAACTATACTGAGATTTCATCTCACACCAGTCGGAATGGCAGTCCTCAAGAATACAAATAATAATAAATGCTGGAGAAGATGTGAAGAAAATGGAACACTTTTGCACTGTTGGTGGGACTGTAAACTAGTACAACCACTATGGAAATCAGTATGGAGGTTCCTCAAAAGGCGAAGCATGCAACCACCATATGATCCGCTATAGCAATCCTCAGTATTTACCCTGAAGAATTAAAGTCATTACACTACAGTGATACATGCATACCCATGTTTATAGCAGCACATTTCACAGTAGCCAAACTATGGAACCAGTCTAGGTGTCCATCAACCAATGGATGGATGGATAAAGAAAATGTGGCATATCTACAAAATTGAGTTTTATTCAGCCATAAAAAATGAAATTATGACAATTGCAGGAAAATGCATGGAACCAGAGACCATCATGTTAAGTGAAATAGTCAAACTCAGAAGGTTAAGGGTTGTATGTGTTCTCTCATATGTGGAAGCTAGAGAGGAAAAAGGAAAAGAAAGGTGGGGGTAGTTCTCGTGAAAATCAAAGGGAGAGCAATAAAGGAAATGGACCAAGGGGTGGGAGGAGTAGAGACAGGGGGTAAGTGCTGGGGAGTAATATTGGTCGAATTATATTGTTATATGGTGTGCATTTACCAACATATAACCACAAATCCCATCATTAAGTGCAACTATTATGTACAAATGTAGAAATGTAGAAAGAGAAAAAATGAGGCAGCAGGGCATAGGACATGGAAAGACAGATTAACTTGGTACTCCATGGCAATGCTGCCTGGCATACGGTACAAGACGTGGTATATACAGACTTCAGTAATACTTGTGCTTTGAGGCATCCAATGGGAGACTTGAAATGTATCTATCTCCCCAGGATAAGAGGGGCACAACTGTACACTTTTCTTCACAGATGCATATTAGATGGAATAGATTGCATTCTCAAAGTGGAAAATGAAAGAGAAAATTCAAGAACACTTCGTCCCTATAACCTGCTTAATTTTTCTTCATAACACTAACATATATTCTATAGATGTGTGTACTTGTTTATTCCCTCCTACATGGAGGTCAGCTCCAGAAGTCAGTCTCAGTCTTGTTCACTTCTGCATCAGCAGTTCCTAAAACCAAGCCTACCACCTTTGAAGAATGTTGAATGGTTTTTTGTATCAACTCCAGGAGGGTAGACCACAAGAAAACATTTCTAAATCTTTTGCAAATCTACCTTGGCTAGTACTGTCCACTGATTTCCAGTGTTCCCAATATGTAACATAAATCTTAGTAGAATCCAATACCAGGTCAAAGCTTTGTTTTTCTGAGCTCATGTTTTTCACTCGTTGGATTTACCTTCATTGTCAAGAAGCTCAAAGCATGATTCAGTGCTGAAATTGCAGTGTTTCCCTTAGACCACTTTTCTGATGTGGAGATGGGATATAAATAAGTGTAAGAAGATTCTGCTGGTACATGTTTAGGACCCTATTTTTAACCACAGACTGCATTTATTCTAAGACAATGCTTCTTAAACTTGAATGTGCCTTCAAATTACCCAGGGACCTAGTTAAAACGTTAAACAAAACCCTGAATCTGACTCAGAAGGTCAGGAACAGGGCATAAGATGCTGCATTCTAACAATCTCCCTGGTGATGCCAATGTGGCTGGGCCCTGGACCACACTTTGAGTACAGAGTCTAAGAAACTTGCACCCTTGATTCAGCGAAATTTCTCTCTGCTCCTCCTGGGCAAAATATGACCAAAGGCTCGAAACCTGAAGCAGACACCAAAATCACCTAGAGAGCTAGTTACACCTACACGTCGCGCCCTCCACCCTCCACCCCCACCCCAGCCCCAAGGCGATCCCAACACAAGGGTGTAGGAATCTGCCCAGGAAGTTCCCCAGTTGCTTTTGCTGCAGGTGGCCCCACACAAATTTTGAAAATGACTGCTGTTTCCAAGGTTTTCCCTAAGGTAAACTCGTGGGAACAGCTGTTGTCACCAGTGGTGACACCTGCTTGTTCAGGATTTTAGCGGAGTCCAATCTCCTTGTCTGTAGCTCAGCACCAAGAGGGGCCCCATGCCTCATCTCCAGCTACACTGACCGCGGCGGGGTCGGACCCCGCACCTCCGCCCAGCACAGCCTGGCGCGTCAGCCGCAGGCCTGCAAGGCGGGGGCCGGGCCGCTCAGGCACAGAACGACTCCAGGGCCCCCAGGGCGGGGTCCCCACGCGTCCCCCGCACGCCTTACCTCTCTGGACCAGGATGGCCAAGAAGAAAGCGAGGGAGACAAGGACCGCCGAGCGCCAGGCCACCATGGCTGGGACCAGGCGGAGGGGCCCCAGAGGAGGACAGCGCGAGAGGGCCGGAGGGGGAGGTCGAGGAGGAGCAGGAGGAGGAGCCCTGCTGCCACTGCAGGGCCCCGCCCAGAGCCGGTGCGCGCTGCGCGGCCCCGGGAGGGCGGGGGAAGGGGGCGCGCGAGTACTGGCGCCTGCCGGCGACGAGGCTGGGGCAAGGCCGCCGGGGCGGGACCAGGCTTGGGTCTCCAGAGCGGGGCCCGCAGTCAGGGGGCGGGGAGAGGGGCGGAGCTGGCGCTGGGAGGCGGGGCCGCAGGCGCCTAGGTGGGTGGGGCGGTCTGACTTCCAGGGGGCGGCCCGCCGACCCCTCGCCACTGGGTCCCAGCAATTGAAATTAGGGCCTTGAGGGCCGGGAGTAGTGAGTCGCCAGAGGCCGCGGGCGGGAGGCTGCGGCGGCGAGCATGCGGTGACGTCCCCGAAGCCGGAGTGCACTTGTTGGTGCGTCTGCCTGCTGGGTCACCTTGGCCCGGACTCTTCCCCTTGTGGCCCTGGGGTTCTCCCAATAAATACTGTTCTCTGGGGGCCCCTCCACCGCCGCTCCCGAACTGAGCACCCGCATTCTTAAAAGCCCTTCGCAGCTCCCTCCAGGAAAAAGTAGTGGAACCCTGTCCCAAGACTAAAGAAAAGGGCTGTTTCTTCGTGACTGGCCGCGGTCCCCAGGCAGCGGCCCGGGTGCCAGGGAGGTGTAGAGGAATCGGGGCCCGCCCAGAGCAGGAGCTCCGCGGGCTCGGGAAACTTGGGATAGAGCCAGGGTCAGCACTCGCTAGGCTTTGATGAATGCGCTGAAAATGCAAGTTCACAACTGCAGAGTCGGTCTGAAAACCCCCCCTGACCGACACACGCGCTGCAGTTCTTTCCCATGAACACCCGCAAATAGAGATCATCTCCCAGATGGAGAGAAATCAGATTCTGACACTACCTCGGACAGCAAAATGCCCCGCTGCAGCCTTGACGTGAACGCTTTTGAGAAGAGCACCAGCTGCAAGTAGTATTCAAGGACAAAGAGAAAGCGCCACTGTGCTCCGGAGTGGCGGCGTTGAGCCTGTCCCTGCCATTATGCCGCACAGACTGTCCTGGGCCACGTCCTTCTTACTGGGCGACTATGATCACGTTCCCCCAGTACCCATTAGGCAGCCTTCTTGTGCCTGCCAGACCTGCAGTGGTTACTGCAGCCTCCTGAGCTTCCATTCATTGCTTTGAATCCTGGGGCTGCAGAAAACAAAATGGCATGTAAGGAGTGGATCTTGTGATTTTCAGAGCAGTGCTTATTTTGTGACATGAGCAGGAGACTGAACAGAAGTAGCTGTAGTCACTGAACTGACACTCTACACATGGCACATTCCAGACATATTTCTTTATATTTTATTCTTTACAAGGACCTTATGCATCACCACAGTGATTAAGGAGGTTGAGGAAGGAGCCAGTCCTAGTACCACAGCATCAAAGGAGGAAGTCTCCCCCCACACCAGCGAAAAAGGAGGAAACCCAGCCAGTAAATGGCTAAGAACTCATACTTTAGTACCAGATGTGGTACCTATCAGGTCCACTGGCTGGACCTGAAAAGTGGGCAACCCAGCACACAGTGATGATGGTGGAATTGTTGCTTGTTAATCTTATAACAGCTGAAGAAATACTGGCTACTGTGAGGGTGGGAGTTTACTGTGTATTCCAGGTTGTGGAAATGCCCCCAAATTTTCCACTTAGATGCCCTGGGCCATTACTTAACTCTTTCTGGTAAGTTCTACTAATGGACCACTACACTTCATAGTCTATAGGAACACTTCAGGTTATGATAGGTGAACACTGTGGAAAGTAAACCTCTGAGCTAGGTCATCTCAGTCAACAGGGAGTGGATAGTCACACCCACCTAGAACTCTGGTAAAGGTGCATCAGAGACACCTGAACACACCAGTCAAATGCCTGCCACAGTGTAATAATGTGTGATAGGACTGTGTCCTGGCTCAGGGGCAGTTTGCACACTGCAATCTGCGGACCAAATCTGGCCCACCCACCGTTTTGTGCAGCCTCCCAGCTAAGAGTAGTTTTTACATTTGAAAAGGCTGCCAAAAACTCAAAAAGTATTTTGTGACATGGAAAATTAAAACAAAATTCAAATTTCAGGCCTATGAAGTTTATGGGAACATAGCCGTGGCCATTCTTTTCTGTATTTTCTATGGCTGTGTTTGTGCTACCAGAGCAGAAATGAATATTTGGAACAGAAACTACAGGGCCCACGATGCCTAAAATCTTTACTATTTAACCTTTACAGAAAAAGATTGCTAACCTCCATTCCAGCAGACTGAACCATGACTGGTGAGGATGAGGAACCTAAAACGTATGCTCCTCTAGAACATAGAATGAACACAAAAATGACCTGCTCTGATACAGGAATGAAGACCAAGAGACAAGGACAACGGTTATCATGTGCCAAAAGATACCCAATCAAAAAACCCCTCATTAATTAAAATGTTGCATATGTCCAAGATCAGTGATTCTACCAGATAACTCTCCCTTTGTAATATGGCTCATCTGGGACCTAATTTGTCTCTCATTCTCCTGTAAGTTGGGTTAATGTGAGTCTCTCTGGCCAATGTACCAGGTGGAAGAGCTGCCTGGAACTTGGAACAAGAACTCAATGAGATTGCTGCTACCCTGCTGAATTCCAAGTGAACATGAAATTTGTATACATACAGGAAACCCTACACTTAGAAATCATGATCTGTGCCTCCAACACATACACACTTACTGCCCATTATCAATGCACCTGAGTTCTGGGACCAACTCATGACGAAGCTTGGCTCCTCCATACACCATCCCCTTGTCCTCCACTTCTTCCCCCCAAGGAGCACACTTTTTCCCCCACTGAGCCACATCGCTTTATTTTTCAGAACTAAAAAAGAAAAAAAGACTTTATTTATTGAGGGCAAGAGAATGCAAACAACATAAAAATCAAAAGCTTTAACTTTCTCTGCTTGTCAAACGGGAGTTGGATATTATTTGCACATTTTCTAAGGATCCTGATCCTCTCATGAAATCTTTATACAATGGGAAGCTGTGGGGCAGATTCCTTAAACAGCCCTTTGGGAGAACTCTTATCAGGATGCGAGTAATTGCTGGCTTTTTTGCTTCTTTCCCTTCTGCTTCATGTGTAACTACAAAATAGTCACTGCATGCAATGGTGAGGCCTGCAGTTAGTGAAAAGAAGCTCTGGAAGCCCACTTTGCCATCTCTGCACTGGTCTAGGTCCTTCATTATTTTGTCCACAGTCAGAGGGTCTTTTTGGTTTTCCAAAAATCCAGCAACTCATTTTCCATGAGTACTCTCAGGTCCTCCTTGGTTAAGTAGCCTTTGTCTCCAGTAAATTCGTGAAATGTAAACATCATGGTTTCCATGGTGTATTCCATTTGAGATGGCATTTTGATGAAGGCTGTTGAACGCTTGCAGGGGAGGCGCGATACATCCCTTTGTATTTTATTTTGAGACAGGGTCTTGCTAAGTTGCTTAGGGCCTCATTAAGTTGCTGAGGCTGGCTTTGAACTTGTGATCCTTCTGCCTCAGTCTCCCAAGCCACTGGGATTACAGAAGTGTGCCACAGCACCCAGCTTTCCACCCTCTTGCTACACCCGAAATTCTCATGCCCTGGAAATTGTCACCAATTGGAAAAAGCATTTGGTCCTTAAAGTCCTCGTCCCAAAATGCCCACCTTTCCCCAGCTCTGGCTCAGGCAGAGAAGTGTGGTGTGGACAAATGTCCACCAAGCTACCCTGAGAGCACAGCAGACACACAGATAAGACTGGAAGGTTTACAGCAATCTGAGTTCAGTAGGCTTCTGAGGGCCAGCCTGGTATTTCCAAACCATAAGATTTGGACACACCATGCCCATGGGAGGATGTGTTCTAAATTACAAAACAGCTGTTGCCTCAGAGTCTCTGAGCCTCCCCAGCCTACCAGAACAATTAAAATCCCACTGCTATCACTAACGCAGAGTTCTTGTTCTTGCTCCCAACTGCTCCCAAACCCTTCCTTGTGAAGAACTCTGTCTCCACCCTCAATACTATATTCCTGTGAGTTCCTCAAGGGGGCCTCACTCATTCATGGCCCTCTGGGATACTGGCTGGGTAAGAGGTGGAAACAGGAAAAGAGCACTTTCCCTTCCCACGGGGTTCCTGCTGTGTGAGTCAATTAAGAGACAAAGGCTCTTATAGCGATTGTTTTGGCAATCCCCTCCCCCCAAAAGCTAGAGTACTGACCTTTATTCTGAAATTGTGAACTTTTTTGGTACACAAAAGTCCTTTATTTTCTGCAAAGATGGTACTGTCTTGATTAATTGCTTACTTTGCAAAATAAAAAGTTGGCAACACTACTGGTCCCAAAATTTAAAACAAACAAAATAAAAAAGAAAGCTACTCAGCGAAATTCACAAAGCTGGGATGTTGGGGGCTGTGCCATGTTGGCGGCGCCAGGATGGCACCCTGGGAACCGCTAGTTATCCCAGCAATATGCAGAATTTTGGGAAGACACCCCATATGTCAATAGAAGCCCTCTCACATGTTTCAGGTTGTAAGGAAATTACCCTTCAGTCTTTTCTGCCTCTCCACAGCAGGTTCTCTCCCTGCCTCTGGTACTGGGGATGGAACCCAGGGGTGCTAAACCACTGAGCTCCATCCCCAGCCCTTTTTATTTTAATTTTGAGGCAGGGTCCTGCAAAGTTGTTGAGTTTGACCTTAAACTCGTGATCCTCCTGCCTCAGCCTCCCAAGTTCCTGGGATTATAGGTGTCACCACAGCACCCAGTTCCACAGCATTCTTAATCTCTCCTCTCTTTGTAGCCTGGCAAGTTCAACTACCGACTTTAATGCCTTGCCAATGAGCAAATATTTGAACCTGAGAACAGAGGGAAACCATGAAAGAATTTTAAGCAGTCAGCAGTATGGCGTGGGGTGGGGGGCAGGCAAGTGGTCCACAGGAATGTGACACATATCACCTAGGGGGAGGAGATGGGGTCGTGAGGCTGGATTCAGGGAGTGGGCAGGGTGGAGGTAGCAGTGATAGAAGGAAGGGGGCTAGATGTGTGGCCTGCTCTCAGTACAGGGGAGACTCCAGGAAGCCCAGGAGGTAGAAGATGGGCAGTTAGAACTCCATGGGATCCAGGCAGTTAGAGAAAGAAGACTGGGAGCTGTTAGGGCTCTGGAGCAGGCCCTATTCTGGTGGGCTGATGTAGAGGGAAGGGAACAGTTCCCTGGGCAGATGCGAGGGTGTTCTGGGAGAAGCACTGAGGCGATGGCCCAGAAATGAGAGGATACTTGAAATTTGAGTTGCCTGCAACCTGGTCATGCAGTACTTGTATACCAGCATCAGTTTAGACTCTCCTAGTGGCTGATGTCAACCTCCATGGGTTTTAATTGGGATGGGGTGGCACTGCAGGGCGAGACGATCAGAATATTGACATTTTATGGTTCCATTTCTCGAAGGAACTTCAAGACTTTGTTGTATAGAAATAAGAGTCTGCCTTACAAAATGCTGCTGTAAGTGACAGGAAACATCCAAGAATGAAAAGCTGGGAAGTGGGGGGAAGGAGTCCCAAGAATCCTGCAATCGCACTCAGGAGGAGGGGCACACGGCATCAAAAAGGGAGTCGGGGAGACACAGCCCAGAAAGGACGGGCAGGAGCAGCGACTTTGTACACAGTGTGCTGCCTTCCATCTCCAGTTTTCTACAGAGTTCCGTGCCCCTTAACTTACATGCTGCAAAGTCACTTACCCAGGGAAGGGCCCCTTTACCCAGAGATCGGAATCCTCTCATCCTTTTTTTTTTTTCTTTTTAGATATTCATAACAGTGTCATCTCATCCTGAATCCCTGTGAAGATTCCCATTTGGAGTTTGAGGGGCTTAACACTCCAAGGACAACATGGTGGTGAGCAGTGCAGTCCTGGCCATTGTGGCAACAATCCAGAAGAAACAGTAGGAGGTGCAACAGGGTCAGGATTTCACTTCAAGGCTCGTTATCATGAGAAGCATCCTCTTCTTTTGAAATCTCTATGCAGAACACCTAGTGTCTTCAGGAGGCCTGCGTGCCAAGTCAAGCAGGGCACAACCTCATACCTGCATGTTTTTCTAATGCACAGACTGTTCCGTACATTTCTTTTCAGTGCTCAGTTGAGTTCATATAGAATTTACATAAGCACTTGGCAAGAAATAAATTATGTCTCTGTAATATTTCCCAGGCAGCATTTTCTACTCCCAATTCTGACCTCAATAGGAACAGGACTTAACATTTGCCTCCCAAATGTGGAGTAGGAGTTTATTTAGCCTACCCAGTGAAGTCTCCCTCAAGCACTTGAGAGACTTAAACCACAGAAACCAACGTTTGCTATCTTTACATTGTCTTCTTGTGGTTGAAGCAGTCCAAGAAATCTCCCAGAAAAAGTTACAGAACACCAATGTGGAATACATCATGCAATTAGTCGTGATACCATTTTATTCAGAAGTGACTTTTTAGAGACACCGCACTATCTAAAACACAACTTTCAATCTTTCTTCCCCAAATCACTCTGCTCCTCCCCCAGACCCAGGAGGCATCCTTCAACCCTCTCTGTCTAGTCTTCTATGTGTTCCCATCCCTGCCTTTGCAAGCTGCTGGGCTGCCTCCTCCAGTCCACTCTCTACTCAGCAGCTAAAGGGAGCTCCTTTAAAAGGAGCCGGGATCTTGTCATTCCCTTGCTCAAACCCCACCAATCTCAGTTGGAGGGCTGGCTCTCTAACTCACTCTGAGGAAGACTGAATTCCTGTCTGTGGTCTGCAAAGTCCTACAAGATCGGATCCAGTCTCTCCATCCTGGGCAGCTCCCTCAGCTCACCTCACCAGCTTCCCTCTGCCCAGTTCCATCTCTTCCTTACCCCACCATTCCACCTGTCTGGAGTAACTTTATGCCTTTGCTTCAACTGGCTGGCCCCAGTCTAGCCCTCAGGTTACACTAGAACATACTGTAAACTGCCAGCCCAGGAAGACATGGGGGTCCTTTGCCTGATTCTACCTTAACACACAGCTGTGAGTTCAGCTTTAGGGTTCACTTGCTTTGAAATTTGTTCTTTCCACTGGCCCGGTTTTTCAAACTTAACAGCATGATAGATAGAGTCATCAGGGAAGTTTTGTTTTTAAACTGAGGTAGCATTCACATAAAATTAACCCTTTAAAAGTGATGTGATACCATCTCCTCTACTTCCAGAACATTTTCTTCTCCCCAAAACAAAACCGTCTGCTCACTAGGCAGTCATTCCTCTTTCCCCCTCCACCAGCCTCTAGCAACCACTGATCTCCTTTCTGTGTGTATGAGTTGCCTAATTCTAAATATTTCATATAAAACAGAATCATATTCCACGTGGCCTTCTGTGTCTGACTTCTTTCAGTGAGCATGTTTCTGGGGTTCGTTCATGCTCTGCTACCTGTTTCCATTGCTATAACAAAATATGTAAGGCTGGGTAATTTGTAAAGAAAATAAGCTCACTTAGCTCACAGTTTTGGAGGCTGAGAGTCCAAGATCAGGAGTCCCCATCATTTCAATCACTGGGACCTTATGGCTGGGGCATCACAATGGCAAAAATGCATATCACATGATGAGACAGAAAGCCAGGGAGATTCAGGGGTCAGTCTTGCTCTTTGATAACAATCCACTGTCATGGAAACTAACAAGGGTCCCTTGAGAACTACATTATTCTCTTCCAAGAGAAGTGTCCTAATGACCTAATTACCTTCCACTAAGTTCCAACTCTTAAAAGTTCCAACACCTCCCAACATTGCTGCACTGGGAACCAAGCTTCCTGTACATGAACCCTTGGGGACCCTCTCAAATCTCATCTACCACATCATACCATGTATCAGAATTTCATTTCTTTTTATGGCTGAATAATAATTACTTGTTTAATAGGCCACATTTTATTTATTCATTTTTCAGTAGATGGACACATGGGTTGTTTCCAGTTTGGGGCTATTGTAAATGACACTGCTATGAACATCCACGTATATGTTTTATGGTCTTTTTATTTTTTTGGTGAATGTATGTTTTCATTTCTCTTATAAACATGAGTTGCTGGGCATCAGGGAAGCTATTAAAATGACCCCTCTCAGAGCTGTACTTCCTGAGTTTTTGTACTTGGCCTGAGGAGACCATGGCTGGGCAAACTAAGGCCAGTAGGTCAAGTCCTGTCTACTGTTTTCACATGGCCTACAAGCTAAGAATAATTGAGAAAAATTGTAAATGACAATATTTTGTGACACACAAAAATGATGTAGCATGCAATTTCAGTGTCCATAAAGTTTTATTGGCATAGAGCCACACCCATTTGTTTGTGTATGATCTATCATGCTTTTCTATGGTTCACAAAGCTGACTCTGCACTGTATGGCTCTTTACAGAAAAACGTTGCTGACTCCTGTCATCCTTCATGCTCAGTCCTTCTGTTTCTTGATCTTTCTGTGGCTATGGCCCAGTTGAGCACTCTCTACTTCCTGAAGTGTGTTCTGCTGGAAACCTAGTCTCTACTGAAGCTACTTCTCTGTAGCTTGGGGGAGTTGCATTGAGGGTGGATCTGTGGTGCTCAGCATTCAAGAGCTGGGGCACTACCAGTCTCTCATACAGATATTTTTGGGGTGGAGAGAGAGGTTACGAATCATTTTGTGACTTGAGCAAGTTACTGTCCTTCTCTGGGCCTTGTTTTTCTCTTCTGTAAAATGAGTTGGTTGGACCGAATTATCTCTAAGATTCCTTCTTGTTCCAAGTTGTCTCATAACCATGGTACCAAACACCATCACCTGCATTCCCTTGTCAAGTCATCCCAGCAACCAAGGAGGAGGGCACCATTTCTATTAAATCACAACCTTATAGATGGTATAGCAAATCTTCTAAGAGCGAAACTGACTTTAGTCAGGTCAACCAGCAAGTCAGTGTTCAACTGAGCATTTAAAGTCACATCCAGCCAAGCCCCCTCTTTCTGGTAAGATGTATGAGCTAGGTGCCTGCTGTGTAAGCTGGACAAGGCCTCAGAGAACTTGTGTGCCTGAGTGTGCTTTGTATTGTGGATGTGGGCAGGGGAGAAAAATAATTTCTTGAAAAGCCTTGGGCAATGTGCCTGGTGCTATGATAAGCACTTGGTAAGTCTCATATTTAATAATTTTGATACTCCCATGAGGGGTCGTATTAGTTTCCTGTGGTTGCCATAAAAAATTACCACATGCCTGGGAGCTTAAAACAACAAAAATATGTTCTCTCACAGTTCTAGAGGCCACGGTTCAAAATTAAGAAGGTAGCAGGGCTATGCTCCCAGCAGGCTCTAACAGAAAACCCTTTCTTGCCCCTTCCAGCTCTGGATGACTGACAGGCAATCATAGTCTCCCCCTGCCTGTAGGTGTACCACTCCAATCTCCACCTCTGCCTTGGCATAGCCTTCGAATAAAGACATCAGGGATTGGATTTAGGGCCCATGCTAATCTGATATGACCCTATTTTGACATACTTAATTACATCTTCAAAGACCCTATTTCCAAGTAAGTTCACATTCTGAGGTTCCCAGTGGACACACATTTTAGGAAACACTATTCAGCTTACTATGGGGGCAGTTACCAGCAATTCTCCCATGTATATATGAAAAAGAACAGAAAGTATGGACTTGAACAGATATTTGTGCATATATGTCCATAGCAGCATTATTCAGAAAACCCAAAAGATGGATACAACCCAAGTATCCACTGAACAATGAATGCATAAACAAAATGTGATATACGAACATAAAGGGATACTATTTGGTCACTAAAAGGAATGAATGTTGATGTATGCTAAAACATAGATGGCCCTTAAAAGCATTATGCTGAGCCAAATAAGCCAGAAATTAAAAGATTGATATTGCATGATTCCACTTATATAAGGTAACTCAATGGGCAAATTCTTAGATGGAAAGTAGATAAGAAATTACCATGGGCCATGTGCAGGGGCACATATCTGTAATTCCAGCAACCAGGGAGGCAGAGGCAAGAGCATCACAAATTTGAGGCCAGCTTCAGTAACTGAGACCTTGTTTCAAAATAAAAAAATAAAAATGGCTGGGGATGTGGCTTAGTGTTTAGATGCCTCTGGTTTAATCCCCAGTACCCCCCCCCAAAAAAAAGTGAGCCATTAAAGAATCCATGTATGAGAAAATAGAAGAATGCTCTCCCTAAGTGCAGGGAAGCCGGCTCTGCTCTTAGGCCCTACCACCCATTCAGCCCCCGCACACCTCCTAGCTCCTCGCCTTGCCTCTGGTGAGTGTCCCTGGAATGTACTGAGATGGTTTGGGGGACCAAGGGGCCAGCCCACTGGCTACGGGCTCTCTGGACACTGTCTCCACAGTGTCTCCTGGAATCTGGTTCTCTCCCCATCCTTTCTGCTTAGGTGGAGTCCTGAAGAGAAAGAGGTCTTCAGATACCTGCATCTCCTTCCTGCTCTGTCATTCTTGACATCCAGCCCATTTGTGATCACAGATATCTGCTTCATGCCCCCTCATTTTGGTCTCTGCTCAGGTCGAACTGAGCCCTGGGGTTGACATGTGCCATCCTGTATCTCTGTGCACTCTGTGCTCTTTTCCATGTTGGTTCCCAGAAGTCAGGTTGATTTCCCTGGCTGACTGAGTGGTAGCTTGTGTGTCAAAGTGTCCACAACCAAAATCATCTCCTCCTTTACATATAATGTTCCTTGACTCCCCAGTGTCTACAGGATCAGGCCACATGCCTTGGCCTGGCATTTAATGCTCAGTCTTCCCCGCCTTAGTTCATCTTGCACAACCTATGACTTTACTACCCCTGAATGGGCTTTGTGCTTGCCTGCCTCCTTGTCTTTACTTAATATGATTTCTGCCACCTATGGAACCTTCTCTTAACCTTTCCATCCTTTTATTCAAATGATAATGTCCCTTGAACCCAGGTTAACATGTACTTCTTTCTCAAAGCCTTTGGAGGGCAAACATCATCTCTCTGTTTAGTAAAGAATCCTCTGTGACAAACTTGGGTGGGCATTTCACTTTTTTATTTTTAAATATACCCTACGTACATTTTATCTAGAAGGAAAGCTTCTGGAAGCCAGGGGTACAGCTTTCTTTGTGTTTCTCTAGTGGAGCTGTGCATGTGATTGCTGTGAAGTAGACGTTGGTTGAGTTGGGTCAGTGAAGAGGAGGGGCATACCTAATCTTTGGTGGTCCTGTAACTTGGGTGTCTCTTTCCTCCGCCACCTCCACTCTTTCCATCAAACTCCAGCATGAGGATGGTCCTTGACCCAGAGCAGTACCTTGTCTCCCCAGCTCTTTCCCACCTTGGGACTTAGCCCCAGCATGAAGCCAATAGGTAATCTTTAAAGGAAGCAGTTAGTCCATGGTGAGATCTTACTTCACTCAACTACAGAGGGCATACTCAAAAAGGCAGATAATGACAAGTATTGATGAGGATGGAAAGAAACCAGAACACTCACATATTGCTGGTGGGAATGTAGAATGGTGTCATTTGGGATTTCCTCAAGAAGTGAACTGTGGAGTTACAATATGGTCCAGCAATGGAAACCACTCCTAGGTATATACCCAAGAGAATTGAAAGAGCATGTCCAGGCTGGGGGTATAGTTCTGTAACAGAACCTTTATGTAGCATGGTGAGGCCCTGGGTTTATAATAGTCAAAGTGGAAACTCAAATGTCCAACTGAGGAATAGATAAACAAAATATTACCTATCCATACAATGGAATAGCATTAGGCAATAAAAAGGAATGAAATATGAATGCACACTGGAAACTCTATGAACTTTGAAAACATGATGCCAAGTGAAAGAAGCTGACACAAAAGACCATACTGAGTGATTATGTTCATACACAATGTCTAGAGTGGTCAGATTCATAGAGACAGAAAGCAGATTAATAGTTGTGTAGGGCTGGGTCAGGGGAGGGAGGTTGGGTATGTGATGTCATAGAGTGCCAGGGTTTCATTTTGGAGTCATGAGAATGTTTTGCCGTTAGATAATGGTGATGGCTGTACAACCACATAAATATATTAAAAACATACACAAGCACACACTGAATTATATACTTTAAAAGAGTGAATTATGTGGTGTATGAATGGTATCTTAACAAAGCTGTTATAAAATAATCAACTGGCAAGTGTTTATTGAGTACGTCTTCTAAACAAGACACTGAGCAAATGTTTTAAAAGCTCCATAATTCTTATTAAAATTCTATCAAATGGTGTGAGAGGATGCATGTCTGTGTCCCCCAAAAATTCACATTTTGAAGCCCTCCCCTCTCCATGTGATATTAAGAGGTGGGATCTTTGAGAGGTAATTAGGTCAGTAGGGTGGGACGTTATAAAAAGAGATAGAGTACCCTCTCTGCCATGTGAGGACATGGCAAGAAGGCAGCCATCTGCAAGTCCCAAAGAGGGCTCTCATTGATAACCAAATCTGTTGGCACCTTGATGTTGCCTTCCCAGCCTCCAGAACTATGAGAAATAAATATCTGCTGTTTAAATCACTCAATCTATGGTATTTTGTT
Source organism: Sciurus vulgaris (assembly GCF_902686455.1). Taxonomy (NCBI): domain Eukaryota; kingdom Metazoa; phylum Chordata; class Mammalia; order Rodentia; family Sciuridae; genus Sciurus; species Sciurus vulgaris. The sequence goes on along the minus strand of NC_136471.1, from coordinate 4,204,240 downwards.
AAATCAGCCTGGCCTAAATGATACCAATGGGTACTATTTTTTTTCACGCAAGACATTTATTAAGCAAACAGGCAGAGTGTCTCCCTGCAGGGTGAGAGAGAGAAAATGAGAGGAAAAGAGAGAGAGAGAGCATGCACACAAGAGAGAGTGAAACGCCAAGAGCAGAGATTATGGAAACGAGGAGGAGAGAGGACCAATAGGTACTGTTTTTATAACCACTTTTTAACAGAGGAAACTGAGGCATAGTAAAATAGCTTGCTCAGGATCACACAGCCTGAAGTGGCACCACCAGAAGCTAAACCTACGGAGTCTGGTTTGATAACCTCTGCACTTAGCTGACTCTTGGGTAGAATATATGTTACAGAGTTGGCAGAATTGGTTTTTCATTAGCACTGCTTCAGGAGAAGAGTTTGAAGAACCCCCAGGCCCTAATAGTTACATTATCCTGAGGAGTTGTAGCAGAAGTGCCTACCATATCTCTAGATAGGCAAGATAGGCCAAGTCCCCAAGAGTATTTTAACAAAGATCAGGTTAGTTTAACAAAGGAGGTCTATTGTATTCATCCACAGGAGCCTCACAAGACAGGCTGCTGCTGCCCTCTGTCCCACCAAGGCCTTGAAATTAGGGCTGACATACCAAGCCAAGCCAGCAGGGGTGCCTATTGTCCTGAGGCTACACTCGGAGGGCCTGGGAGAGAGACATGGTGGGCATCCTGACCTTTACCTTCCTGACGCTTCTGTACATGCTTCATGGGCCCAAGGCACAGCGAAGATATTCCTGAAGTCAATACTGGGACCTGGTATTGCTTTTTGCTAGTAGGAGATGTCAATGCTCAGTGAATGGAGGATGACATTATGCTTCAGAGGTTGAGAACAGCTAGCCGCGGCTAGCCAGGCTGGGTAACCTTACACAAATCACCTTGCCTTCCTGAATCTCAGAGTCCTAATGTACAATATGGGCACAGTATCAGCACTTGCATATTAGGACTCTCGTGTAAAGAAAACACACTAACACACGGGGAGAGTGCACAGAGGAAGCTCTTCACAAGTGATAACTTGTTTTATTTTAACAGTTACAATTTTGGTGTAGGTGGGTAGAGAAGGAGGCCCAGTAAGATAACCATCTTATTGATTCTTCTAGAATTACAGCAGAAAGACGTGGACATCTTTTATCCCTACATGCTCTGAAGACCTTGCTGTGCTCTAGGAAAGGGGAGGTGATATCCCATGGCTTCCCAGTCAGCCCACAGTGCCTGGATGTATGTTTTGTATTGGGTATCAGTAGCTCCTCTGAGAGACATTAACAAGCTGAACTTGCTTCAAGAACTGGTGATAGCAACGTCAAAGGGAGCACAGAATTGTCATACAGGGAATAAGCTTGGGAATATTTAGGCAGGACAAAAAATGATTTTAAGGTGTAAAAGGGACAGGGGTGATGAATGAGAAACCTAGAGGATCTCCTGGGGGATTTAATCTGTTGCATGTGACTGAACTTGTGAAAACAAGGATAAAGGGACAAGTTATGGGATGATGGCCTCTAGAACTTTCTAAGAGGTAAATCTATCTCAAAATGGAGCAGCTGCCTCTGCAGGGAAGGAATTCCCTTTCCTCAGGGTAACCAGCTTAGCTGGCCTGTCTCTTGGGGATACTGGGGCCTGGTTCTCTAGCCTTCCTGTGAGGCCCCTTCTAACCTGGAAGTCCTTTGACTCATTTCTCTCTCCAGCCTACAGCCAGGGAAATCTTGGTTTCCAAAACTGCTGCAGAAAAGCCAAAGGAAGGTCTTCTTCCTTTATTCTAAGCCTAAATTTGAGACCCACCTTTGTGGCTCTTGCACATCCTTTGTGAACCATCCATGGAAATTTCTGCCCACATTTCCACACTCACCCTGTCCCCTGGAGCTGAGAGGCTATGGGAGAGATTCTACTGGGCACTTGTAGTTGTCAAGAGAAGGTACATGGTGTCTTTAGACATAGGATGAGTGGGTGAATGAGGAAAGAATTCCTAGGATTCTCTATGGATCCAAGCCAGGGTCTAGCGGCAGAACCAAGGCCTCGTCTATCCTTTCCAGGCAACACAATTTTGAAGTGCATTTCTCAATGCACGTGACATCTCTTTAATGTGAAATAATGCCATTTCAATGTCATTCATGCCCTTGCAGGGTTCCTCATTCAGGTCTGTGATGAAAGGAGCATGGGAACTTTGCCAAGCACTGCACAATAGAGCACAATTCTCATTCAGTGTCATGTGCTCCAGCCCCGGTTTTTACAGATGAAGAGTCTGAGATCCAAAAAGGGAGAATGACTTGTTCAACGTCACCCAGCAAGGCAGCATCTAAAAAAAAAAAAAAGGCCCCCTGCTTTCATGTGGACTCAACAACATCACAGAGTTATGAGTCATGAGGCTTTCTGGGCTGTAACTGCTCAATGGCCCACTGGACACTACCCCCCACACTACCTACTCAACAAAGGCTTTTTCCTTTGTTATAGGTCTTTATGCAATCTCCAAATCAAGCTGAATGGCTTTAAACCAACGGCAGGGTTTTCACTTGTAAAGAAACCATAGGAGGGACCAGCCACTGAGGAGCAACTTGACTTTCCAACTGAACCTAGCATTTGCAGGTATGATAACTTCCTGTTTAAATGTTAGTAAGTTAACATTTGCAATTTACAAGTGATGTACTTTTCTTGTCAAGGGTCCCATTTCCTATGGGCTATTTGGAAATGTAAATGATTTTCAAAGGATTTGTGCTAGCTTGGAGTTTTCACTTACCCATCTGCTTGGAGGGAAAGTCCAATTCCACTGGGCCCCATGATGAGCCCACTCTGGTGGATATCCACCTGTGGTCTGGGAATCAATGCTATTCATAGGCACAGGACAGAATGAACCAACCCATACCAATTAGCTTACTGGATATTCTTTATATCTCTCTACCCCTTAAAGCACAAGCTCGAGGAGGGTTTCAAAGGATGAATATGGTGAAAATGAAGACATCATTTTGGATTGAACTTGGAAAGAGTTGAAATGATATTGAAATATCCCAATCTGTGGGTGGCATGTTTTCAAAGAGATTTACTTGAATGAACTTTGTTGAGGAGTAGTCAGTAACAAAAGTTATTTGCACATGAATGTTCATAGCAGCATCATTCCAAGTAGCTTAAGAGGAAATAACCCAAATGCCCACTGAGGGAAGTGGGATAAACAAAATGTGGTCTCTCTATACAGTGTAATATTATTCAGCTTAGAAAGGAAAGGAACACTAGCCCATGCTGCAACATGGAGGGCCCTTGAAGACATTGTATTAATTGACAGAAGCCAGACACAGTAGGTCACAAGCTATATGATTTGGATGTTCTGAAATTGGGGCTGAGGGTGTAGCTCAGTACTAGAGTGTGTGCTTAACATGCATGTGGCCCTCAGCTCAATTGCCACTATCCTGCCCTCAAAAAATCTAAAATCAATTGTGATGGTCATTGTCCACCTCTGTGAATGGACTAAAAACCAAGATAATACACTTTAACATGGCTAAAGTGGTCTTTCAAAGATTTATAATAGCAAAATATGCATAACAGGAAAGTTACCATTTTAACCATTTAAGTATACAATGGCATTAAGCACATTCACACAATTGTGTGACCATCACCATCACCCACATCTAGATATTTTTCATCTTCTCCACTTGAAACTCTGTCACCATTAGGCACCAACTCCTTATATTACTCCCTACCCCCAACCCCTGCTAATTTTTATTCTATTGTCTGTCTCTATAAATTTTACTATTCTAACCTCACGTAGGTGGGAATCAAACAGTGTCTCTTCATATCTGGATTTTTTCATTTAGCATAATGTTTTCAAAGTTCATTTCTGTTGTAGCACATATCAGAATAGCTAAAAAGGTAAAATTTTTCTTATATGGATTTACCTCAATTAAAAAAAAACATTGTATCTTGATGTGCAATTCCCCTGTGTATGAGGAACAGGCACCTCTTTAAATAGCCTCAGTATCCAGAAATGGGGGTCAATGAACCTCCATTGGCCCACCAGGCTGGATGTGACAGTTCATATGTACATTCCTCATACATGCATTTGAAAGCCCTCTGTAGTTACTGGGAACACAGCTATGCATACAACCCACTCCACATTCTAAAGGGGGTTCTACTGGAATGGGCCAGATAGACCTTTAAAGTGAGTAACAGAGATTCATATTCAAGGACAGTGAAGAATAGATTTGCTTTTGGAAGGGAGTAGTGAGTGAAATTATCCTGGAGGAAGTGGCCCTTTGAAGCCATGCAGAAAGAATAAATACAGTTCTGGAACTACAGAGATTTTGAGTTTACTGTGTGGCTTAGAATTAGTTTTGTACGACTGCTATAACACATTGCCACAAACCTAGTGGCTTAAAAACTACATGTTTATAACTGGGTATGGGTGGCATAAGCCAGTAAACCCAATTACTCAGAAGGTTGAGGTAGAAATATCGTGATTTTGAGGACACCAACTTACCAAGATCCTGTGTCAAAATAGTAATACATATACAGACACAGTCATGTGCACACACACAATTTATTCTCTTTCAGTTCTAGAGGCCAAAAATGGGTCTCATTGGGCTAAAATCAAGGTGTCCACAGGGCTGTGTTCCTTCTGGAGCGCTGAAGGAACCTCCTTCCTTCTCTTCTTCTATGTCAAATCTCCCTCTGCCTCCCTTTTATAAGGACACTTGTAATTGCGTTTAGGGTTAACCTGGACCATCCAAGATAATCTCCAATCTCAGTAACTTAATTCCATCTGATAGTCACTTCTTTCTATATTAGGCGACATGACAGATTCTGTGGGTGGTCAGTGGATGTGTTGGATTTGAACCCTTCTACAGACCTGATCATGGGATGTTGTGAAGCCAAGTTAGGACCATGGAACTTGATCCTGCTGTCAGGGGTGGAGAACAACCACATCAGGGTTTATGGTGTGGGGAGACACAGGTCTAAAGAAGTTCATTCTAGGGCAGTGAGGAGGCAGGATCATTGCCAGCAAGAATGCCATTACACCCTGGGAGCAAGTCTAGGCATTGATATCAGGGAATTCTTTGGGGAAATGGATGAGGCCCACTCTGATATGTCTCTAAAGGGCCCTACCATATATATGATGCCTGGAAAGTATCATGATACATCAGCAAAGGAAAGTAGATGGCCTACTGGTAAGAAACCATAATCAGGGAAGGCATTGCTGACTTACAATCCAGTAGTCCACAGGGCCTAGGGGATGGTGGCTGCTGTTGACCCCAGGAGTGGTACTCTCCTCCACCTGAGTGTGATGGGAATAGGCACCACTGTAACTCAAACCAGTAGAAGGGATTCAGAAGTCCCTCTCATTGCCATTTGGGCATGGGGTGGTGATGGGTTGGACTGGTTGATGTGGATTCCAAACCCACAGACAGACAGTTTCACCTCTGCTACTATAGTAGTATAAGGAATGACCCACAAACATGACCATGAGCTGATCCCTAAGAACATGTGGGTGTGACCTTATATGGGAAAAGGGACTTTGCAAATGGAATTTAGTTAAGAATATTGAGATAGAAAGATGATCTTGGATTATCTGATTGGGCCCTAAATAAAATAAAATAGCAAGTGTCCTCATAAGAGGGGTAGAGGGACATTGCACACAGAGGAGAAGATGATATGACCACTGGAGAAGAATGCTGTACTGTTTGCTTTGAAGGTGGAGATGGGAGCCACAAGCCTAGGAATACAACTTTAGAAATTGTAAAAGGCACAGCTGTGATTTTCTAAGGGAGAGAAGCCCTGATGACACCTTAGTTTTAGCCCAAATAAACCAACTTTGGATTTCTGACTTACAGAAATGTAAGGTAATAAATATGTGATTTTATTTATTATTATTATTTTTTTTTGGTATTGGGAATTGAACTCAGTGGCAATCAACTACTGAGCCACATCCCAGCCCTATTTTTTGTATTTTATTTAGAGACAGGGTCTCACTGAGTTGCTTAGGGCCTCGCTAAATTGATGAGGCTGGCATTGAATTTGTGATCCTCCTGTCTCAGCCTCCCTAGCTGGCTGGGATTACAGGCATGTGCCACTGTACCCTGCTAATATGTGTTGTTTTAGGTCACCAAGTTCCTGGTAATTTGTTACAGAAACCACAGGAAACAAATATAACTTTTCTGATGCAACTGACTCAGGAGCAGGGCATTGGGTCCATTTGCTCCTTGCCAAGGAAAGTATACACTGGCCTGAGTACTGTTATATGCAATGCCCTGACATTCTGTAACTTGCTGGTATGTTCCATGAAATAAAAGGAGGCATGGAAGAGGGCCACACTCTTCAGTCCTGGTATATCAAGCTTGCTCAGTGCACAGGATCCTGCTCTCTTAGCCTGGGGTTACGGGCAGAGTTTGTTCTACCCAACTCTGCCCAGACATCTGACAATGCCATCTGCCCTATATGCCATGCAAAATGTGGTCAAAAGGAATATTCTTTCATTATCCTTAAAAAACCTGTTCTGCAAGGTCTAATCCCCAAAATGACTAGAACTTCTGATCCAGTGATTTAAGTGCTTCTCTGTTCCTCAGTTCCTTCCAAATGCATTCTGCTAATTTAGAAAAAAAGTAAAAAAAAAAAACTTCAGAGTCTTGGGTGAGAAGTTAAAATGAGATCTCAAGGGGAATAGAATCACATGAAATGAAAAGAAATCTGGGGAACCCCTTAGCTCTAATCTCTCTGTTTCAGACCATCCTACATATTCAGAGAGTCATTGGTAGATTGGAAGAGGAGGAGGGGAAGAACAAGGTCCTCTGTGCCTTAGAAATTCTGCATCGTGGCCTAAAATCATGAATGTTTTCCCAACCTGCTTTGTAATCTGACCTTGACAGGACAGTTCTGACTTTTTTCCCAGGTGTCTCTTGGCTTGTCTAGCAATCATCATGCCTTTGTGAGTTTCTATTCTGTGCCCTCAGCTGTGCTTGGTTTAAAAGCTGAGTTGTATTTACTTATTCATTCATGAAACATTCACCAAGGGCCATGCTCTCTTTGAAGTCACTAGAGAAGGATCTGTTTCAAGCTTCTCTCCTAGCTTCTGGTGGCTGATGTTCTTGGCATTCCTTGTCTTATAGCTGAATCACTCCATTCTCTGCCTGTCTTCACATGGTCTTCTCCTCATGGGTTACTGTGTTCCTGTGTCTTCACATGGCCTTTTTACAAGTCATTGAATTTAGGGCCTATCCTACTCCAGTATGACCTTGTCTTATCCTGACTCCATCTGCAAAGACCCTATTTCCAAACAAGTTCACATACATACACAAGTACCAGAGTTTAGGACCCTGCCATCTCTTTTTGGGAGACACGATTCAACCCACAATACCTTCCAATAGTCTTGGCAATATCATGCTGCTCTGGGGCAAAGCTGACAGTCCCCTCCACTGAGTCAACTATGTTCCTCTCCCTTCTACTAGCTAGGGCATTGAGACAAAAAACAGACCTCTCCAGGGCTGTGGTATTCAAGATTGGCCAGTGGGCGCAATGGACCTAACATGCTGGCTGACAATAGATGGAATGACAAGCACATACAGCTCTAGACTCCATGACATAATCAATCTCTTGGCTGGCTTCAGTCAGGCAAGCTAAGCAGGAAGGGGCTATCAGCCAGGGTGGGTATTACCCTGCCCCAGATTGGATCAAGTGAAACTTTTACATGAATGTTTATAGCAGCATTCTCTATAACAGCCCTGTCAAGGAAAAAAAATATGGATGGAGTAATATTTGTATGGACACTTAACATGGGGTCAGGAGGTTATTGTTAATACGATCTCAGATACATGCATGCTGAACATTTGAACTGGGTTGAAGACATGCCGTCCCACAATTTGAGATGACCTTTGAAACATTGTTAATTTCTGCTCACCTTCCATACAACAAATTACCTAGAGTCTGAGTTCATATCCAATCCCTTTCTTATAAGACAGTTTAACTATGGACAACACCAATTATAATTCCTGACTAACAATTGATACAATTACTAATACCCTTACAGTTTAAAGTTTTACAAAGAGCTGCCATTTTGCAAAATCTGGGAATGCATTTTCAAGATTGCTTGAATCTCTTTTCCTGGATTGCAGCCCTAATTAGCCCTAAATAAATATAATTTGCTTTTTTCTTTAAAAGTTTATTTATTTGTTTGTTTGTTTATTTTTTGTGGTACTGGGGATTGAACCCAGGATACTACCACTGAACTACATTCCCAGCTCTTTTATTTTTTTTATTTTGAGACAGGGTCTCCCTAAATTGCCTGGGCTGGCCTGAAACTTGAGATCCTCCTGCCCCAGGCTTCTGAGTTGCTGGGATTAAAGGTATTTGCCTCCATACCCCTGCTTAGTTAATTTTATTAATATAAGTTGCTTTCATTCTCAGTTAACAAATTAAAGGTGAAAACAACTCAGTTGTCCATCAATTGATGAATGAATAAGTAAACTGAGTTAGTATATACAATAATATATTATTAGACCATAAAAAGGAATGAACTGCCTTGCTACAACATGAATGAACCATTGACAACTTTATACTAAGTGAAAGAAACCAGTCATAAAAAGCAATTTATTGTATGATTTCATTCATATAGAAAGTCTAGAATGAGGAAACAACAGAGACCGAAAGTAGATTAGTGGTTGCTTAGGGCCAGGTGAGGGACAGGCTGGAAGTAATGAGTAGGGGAAGGGGATGATAGCCACAGTGTACATTTTTTGAGGTATGAAAATATTCTAAAATTGACTGTGGTGATGGTTTTACAATTTTGTGAATACAATAGAAATCATTGAATTATATACTCAATGAATGGCTTGTATGCAATACAATTGAATTATTGCTCAAGAAAATCATTTAAAAATACACTACAAGCCAGGTATTGTAGCACATGCCTGTAAATCCCAGACACTTGGGAGGCCAAGGCAGGAAAACAGCAGGTTCAAGGCCAGTCTGAACAACTTAGTGAGATTGCTTCAAAATAAAATTTTAAAAGGGCTGGGGATGCAACTCAGTTGTACAATGTATGTTTAGTATGTGTGAGGCCCTGTGTTCAATCCCCAGTAGCACATGCATAAATACACACACACATTCACGTAGTTATATATGCTACAGATTCTTGCCATCTGTACACAGTATATAGTATATGTGTATAATATGTAGTTCACATTCTACCATGCTTATATGTGGGTCTCGCACTCAACTATCTTGTTATTACATTGTTGTTTTACGTAAGTAGTTGGGGTTTATCCCACCTATGTTTTATTTTTATTTTTATTTATTTATTTTTGTACCAAGAATGGAACCCAAGAGTGTTTAACCACTGAGTCACATTCCAGCCCTTTTTATTTTTTATTTTGAGACAGGGTCTTGCTGAGTTGCTGAGGCTGACTTTGAACCTGCAATCCTCCTGCCTCAGCCTCCTGAGTCACTGAGATTACAGGCGTGTGCCACCGTGCCTGGCTGTTTTGATTTGTTTTTTATCTATTTTAATTTTTATTTTTTCTCTTTTGCAGTGTTGAGAATCAAGCCAGTGTCACCAATCTGTACCTCCACTCTCTACCCATATTTTAAAACTATCACTTGAGGGCCGTGGATGTGACTCATTGGTAGAGCACTTGCCTGGCATGCATCAAGCCCTGGGGTCCATTCCCAGGACCACAGAAGAATTATCACTTGAATTCAGTTGACATGTAACATGGAAGCTTAAGTTTACTAAGCAATCTTGGTATTTACCACCACTTAGTTTTGTCAAAAAGAATTAACATTGGCCTTAGAAAGTGTACATTATTATTTTCCTATTGTTGCTGTGGCAAATTACCATAAACGTAGTGACTTCAAATCACTCACATTTATTATCTTAGGTTCTTGATATCAGAAATCTTTAAATGAAGGTATCAGCAGTGCCATATCCTCTGGAGGCCTAGGGCAGAATCTGTTTCCTTTCCTTTCCTGGCTCTCAGAGTGTAAGGGATCCCACAGAAACCACGCCCAACATGGGAAATCACATAAGGGAATTTATTAAGCAAACAGTGTCTCCCTGCAGGGTAAGAGAGAAAATGAGAGGAAACGAAAGGGGAAGAGAAAGGGCACGCGCTAGAGAGAGTGGAAAGTGAGAAGGAGAAAGAAAGCAAGTGAGTAGGAGAGAAAAAGCAAGAGAGAAAAGATGGCGGGGTAGCTACCCTTAAGCAGTTGAATTCTGCCGGGCTAACAGGGGACCGATAACAGAGAAGGATACTTGCAAGCTGACTGATGAACCAATAGCTAGCTAGGATGTTCACAGACTGACTGTAGTTGGGAGGCGGGGAAATGGCTGCAACGGAAAGGGCGGGAGAGCAGCTTTGTACATTACACAGAGGCCATGTATACTCCTTGGCTCATGGCCTTCTTCTCCTTCAAAGTCACCAAGCAAGCATTCAACCACTGACCTACATCCCTAGCCCTTTTTTTGAAATGGGGTCTTACTATGTTGTCTAAAGTGGTCTCAGACTCCTGGGCTCAAGCAATCTTCCTCCTCAGCCTCCCAAGTGGCTGGAATTACAGGTATGCCATCGTGCCAGGCCCTGCCTCCTCTTATGGATGAAACTGGTTCACTTAGAAAACACACAAAAAAGGTACACATTTCAAGATCCTAAACTTAACCACATCTGCATGAGTTCCTTTTATCATGGAGGTCTCATATTCATAGGTTGCAGAGATCAGGGCAGGGGCTTCGTGGGGGCTATTATTCAGTTCATCACAGTGAAGTTCCCTTTTAGATAGCATTTTATGGAATCTCCCAGGAAAGTAAGCTGAGAGTTAAAAGGGAATGAAACTTCTGGGTACAGTGGCACACACCTGTGATCCCATGGCTTGGGAGGCTGAGGCAGGAGGATCCTAAGTTTGAAGTCAGCCTCAGCAACTTAGTGAAGCCAAGGCTCAGTGGTTAAGCACCTCTGAGATCAACTCCTGGTAACAAAAAAAAAAAAAAAAAAAAAAAAAAAAAGAAAGAAAGAAAGAAAGAAAAGAAAAGGAATGAGACTTTTTTAATTTTTATTTTTAGTTGTAGATAGACCTTTAATTTATTTATTTATATGTGGTCCTGGAAATCAAACCCAGTACCTTACACATGCCAGGCACGTGCTCTACCACTGAGCCAGAAGCCCAGCCCAAGGGAATGAGACTTTGTAACCTGGTTCCTTCTTTTCCCTCTTCTGTAGCTTATCCTCCCATTTGCAAATCCCAGGGGGTAAAATGTCCAGATCCCTGTGTGGCACAGCCTCTCTACCACTGGTAAATGGACTGCTCAGTGCCTTCAGTCTCCAGGGCACTGCTTTGCACACCCCATGTGGTCAGAAACAACTCGATCAAGGCTGATTGGATCCCTGCCTGAGGGAGGATGATGTGCAGTCTAAAGGGGTCCCCATGTATGGACTGTTTCGAGGTCACCACTAAAGAATCTTCTTAACTACCAGTTCCATTCCTGGAAGCTTTTGGGGGAGCTGATTTAAATCTCTTTTGCCATGATGGAAGCCCATTTCATTCACAGTTGTTTTGTTCCCAGGGCAAGTGTACAATAGTTTCTGAACAGAATGTCTGTAGCCTAGAAAAGCATTGCCAATTTACTCTGAGGTCTTTTGGGAGGTGAGACATTGCAATTCCTTTATATTTGTTTCACAGGGCCTCTTTTCTCAGGAATTATCTATACTTGCAACAAACCTTAGTCCTGTTTTCTAAAAGACCCAGAAATTCTCCACTGTCTAATCCCTCACTGGAAGCAGATACTGGTCAAGTAATGTGCTGTGAGCTTGCCTGCTTTTCTGCTCACCTCACTGGCCTTCTGTCTCTGCCTGATTCTTGCTTGTTTCATTGTAGGCAGGTGTCATGGGGGATTAGAAAGAACATGGGATTCAGAATCAAAAGCAGGAATTGGAGTTCATCTGTGAACTTGCTGGCAGTGTGACCTTTGGCCAGCTATCTCCCATCTAGAACCTAAATCTCTGCATTTGAAAGGGCAGGAGTTGGCCCTGGGGTGGGACAGGTTTAAAATCCCTGTGTTCAGCCCTTCCCACCAAAGGTGAGGAGTGGAGATGGAGGCTCTTCAGGGCCTGGTGATAGAACACTGCTTTCCCCAAACCTCTTGATCAAGTTATAACAAAAGGAGCACTGATTGACCTTCACCTTCAGATGCTCAAATGAAACAACAGCCTTAGGGAATGAGACTTTGAGCCCAACAGAATGTAAATCAAAGCAGCCATCCTTTCCCTTAACTCAAAATGGATCAAAGGCTTACATATGAGAGCTATAATACAAAAGTCTTAGGAGAAAACAAGGGTAAATCTTTATAACTGCAGCAAACATTTTCTCCATATGACAACAAAAGCACAAACAAACAAAGAAAAAATAAACTGGATTTTATCAAAATTAAAAGCCTACATGCCATGTGTACTTGTGCATGTCTGTAGTTCTAGCTACTTGGGAGGCTGAGACAGGAAGATCACTCAAACCCACAAGTTTGACACCAACCTGGGCAACACATCAAGATTGTCACAAGAAATGTTTTTTTTTTTTTCTTCAAAGGATATGTCCTCAAAGGATATTCCCTATGTATTATATCATCTTGAGATCCCTGAATTAAAAATTTGCATGGGTCTGGGTTTAGTGTCACACAACTGTAATTCAAGCTACTCAGAAGGTTGAGGCAGGAGGATCCCAAATTCAAGGCCAGCCTGGTCAATTTAACAAGATCTTGTCTCAAAATTTAAAAGAATGATAAGGGCTGGAAATGTAGCTCCGTGGTAGGGTGCTTGCCTAGTATGTGTGAGGTTCAGCATTCAATCCCCAGTACTGCAAAAAAAAAATTGCCTGGGCATGGTTCTGACATAGGTATTGGCATATAGACAGAAATATTGGAGTGTCCTCAAGAAATCAGGCATATGCTCAAAAGTTACTCACCAAGGCAAACTTTTTTTCTGCAGAAGGGTGTGCTACAGAACTAAGCCTGCCAAGCAAGTGTAACAGTGGTTCACTTTATGCTTTGAATGTAGCCCTTGCTGCTCTGCCACTGAGGCTTATTTTTTAAATGGACGTGTTTGTCTCTTTCTCTTCTCTCCCTGCTCCTCCCTAATCTCTCCCCATCCCTAATCTTAGGGGAAAAGGAAGTACCTTTCTTCCTCATCCTAGGAAAAGTTATCAGTCCCTGAGCACACACCCGCCATAGGAACGAAGTAATCTAGATTTTGGGGATGGCACCAGAAGAGCTCAGAAATGACTGTCTCCCAAATTAACAAGTGAATTACAGCTCCAACAGAGAGCACGTGGAAAGTAGCCTTTGAATCACCTCTTTAAAAGCTCCCTGTTCCTGCTGATGGGCAGAATCACAACCTCTGGGACAGGAGTTCCCTGTGTTTCTCCTTTGGTAGCAAAGTAATAAACCTTCTTTCTCCTCTTTGTCAAATCCATGTCCTTGTTATTGGGTTGGCATCAGGGACAAGGACTGAGCTTTCAATAAGAAATTGATTTTGAACAAAAGCTAAGACAATTCAATGGGGAAGGAAATGTCTTTTCTTAAATGGTGCTCAATATTTGGAGCTAGACCCCCGACCTCACATCATATGCAAACATTAACTCAAGATGGATCAGAACCTAAGTGTGGACTGGGGATATAGCTCAGTTGGTAGAGTGCTTGCCTTGCAAGCATCAAAGCCCTGGGTTCAATCCCCAGCGCTGCAAAAAAGAAAAAAAAAAAAAAAAAAGACCTAAGTGTAAGAGCTAAAGCTATAAAATCCTCAGAAGAAAACACAGAAATTTTTATCTAGGCCTTGAGTTAGGAAATGATTCCTTAGCTAGAACTCTGAAAGTACAAGTAACTGTGATGGTTAATTTTATGCTTGAACTTGACTAAGGGATGCTCAGATATATGTTAAAACATTTCTGTCTGTGTCAGTGAGTGTGATTCAGGAAGAGATTAGCATCTGAATAGGTAAACTGAGCAACAAAATTTGGCCACCATTCAATCTGAGAGAGCCCTAATATAAGAAAACAATGAAAGAAGGGTGATTTCCCTCTCTGTGTTTGAGCTGAAACACCCATCTTCTGCCTCAGACATGGGTGCTTCTGGTTCTTGGGCCTTTGTACTGAGGCTGATTTATACCACTGACTTGCCTGGTTCTCCGGCCTCACACAGACTAAGGAAATTCTCAGCCTCCATAATCATGTGAGTCAATTCCTATCAGATAGGTAGGTAGGTAGGTAGGTAAGTGGGTAGGTAGGTAGACAGAGCACTACTAAAGCAGGCAGTGCTGGTATACTTCTGATTGTGGTGTGGTTGTTTTTCTCAGGAGGACAAGAAAAGACTCAAGTTGGGTTATATGGTGTCTTCAAGTCTCTTTAGTGCTATCAAGGACAGATGAAGTAAGAAGCTTTCCCCAAGGTCTGAGCAGTAAAAATAGGAGGAATAGAAGCATGTTATAGGAGGCAGATTCAGCTCAAGTAGGGGAAAATTTTCTTCAGGGATTTACCTGGGGCAGTGGACTGCCTTAAGAGGTAGTAAGGAGCAGATTCTTGGGAGGCTGAGACAGGAGGATGGCAAGAACCTGTCTCAAAATAAAGAATAAAAGGGCTGGGGATGTGGCTCAGTGATAGAGTACCCCAGGGTTCAATCCCCAGGTCTGAAAAGGAGAGTTAGTGAGCAGTAGGATGCCAGTGGGCTACTGTGGTGGGTCTGATGCCCATCCTGATCTGGGCCAGACAACTGCTCAGCCTCCAACCGTGAGAAGCTTGGGTTTTATGGATTACACAGCGAGTTGGGTGATGACTCTGTGGGGAGGCTGCCAACGTTCTCTGTGATGCTCCTGTGAACTGGAGAAAAGCCAATTTGCTTCCGCCAGGAGGAAAAGGAAGGAAGCTGACAGAAAATGAACATGGCTTGTGTAAGGAGGTGAAGAAGTAGCCCTTTGTCAGGCTGGATGCTTGCAGTTATGTACCCAAGGGCATCTGTATACCTCTCCTGGTGTCCCAATGAAGGCAGGGCTCCCTCTAGCCTCCTGAGAACTAGGTGGGTAACTCCGTCTCCCTTGTCTTTTTGAACAGCAGCATCAGGAAAGATGGCAAAGGCACCTGAAAGGTAGTCCCCTTGGGCCCTCCTCTCAGGGGAGAGACTGGGGCTGATCCAGACCTAACAGGCATCCCACCTTTGAATACTCCTCCAAAGATGGGGTTGGAACTCCTCACATTTCTGGCCACCCTCCTCTCAGAAGCTGACCCTTCAGTCCATTGGCAATATTAAAAACCCACATATCATATGATTCCATTCAAATCAAATTCCACACTAGGGAAATCTATACAGACTGGAACGAGATTAGTGGTTGTCAGGGGCTGGGGGAAGGGGGAAGCAGGAAGATAATAGCTTAAAGTGTATGAGGTTTCTTTTAGAGGTGACAAAAATATTCTAAAATTGGTGATGGTTGTGAATATACCCAAAACTCTTGAATTGTACACCTTAATTGGTTGAGCTGCATAGTATATTAATTACACATAAACAAAGCTGCTTTTCAAAACAAAACAAAAACAAAAACAGAAAGCCAATCACTGGGCAGCCCTTCCTTAGCTGACCTGTATCTCTTTCAATTTCCAAGAAACCCCAGAAGAAGGTGTGTGTGCCATGAAGCCATCTGCATCTTGGGGCTGTTGTTGCTGGTGCTGGGCACCGCTCTGTTGGGCTGGGTACCTCATTGTGATTACAGATGGCTGGCCAAATGCACCGTGTGTATGCAGCAATGAGAACTATCTGGAAGGCATTTAATATAGTGACTCACAGGGTCATGCTTGGAAAATTAATTCAAATTGGCTTGGCATCAGGCCAAGGAAAACTGTCTGAAGAGGCTGTAAACAGAAGGTAATGGATTGAGTTGAAGGAGGGCTAGAGGGAAGGCAGCAGGGGGAGACTCAGCCACACAGCCCCCAAGGCAGCTGACAGGAAGGGGCTCTCATGGTCACTGGCACTCTCCGTGCTTGTTCAGGACTTGTTCCTCTCCCCACTCCGGAGCCCATGGTATCTGATCTGTTCCTCCTGGCAGCACTGATCCCTGTCACTCCCCAGAATCCCTGACATTCCAGATATTTCTGCTGGTACCTTATCTCCCTCCCTTCTGTTAGCTCCTTGAAGGCGGGGGCCGGGGGGCAGCTGAAAACAACTGGTAGCTGCATGTTGAAACGGGGAGTTGCTAGTGGGCTGCCCAGGGATGTCATCTTTTTAAACCCCCACCTTACCAGAAAAATATTTTATGTGTGTGTGTGTGTGTGTGTGTGTATGTGTGTGTGTGCGTGTGCGCGCGTGCAAGCACTGTGCTGGGGATGAAACCCAGGGCCTTGTGCATGCTAGGCCAATACTGTACCACAGAACCACACCCCCAGCCCTAGACACAAATATTAGTTCCAGTAGTTTCTGCTGGATAAATATAGGTTTTTTAAATGGGTTTTCCAGAGAGATGTTACAATGCCTTTTTAAAAACAGATTTATTAGGTTATAATGTAGAGAACATAAATTGTAGGTATACATACAACTTAGAGATTTTTAGGAAATTTATAGAGTCCTGCAACATCAGCACGATCTCTTTTTAGAACATTTCAATCACAAAATGTGCTGTTTAAATGATACATTGCTACACATTCTGATATACCCAAGGATACAAGATGTCCCCTTTCTTCCATCCCTGGCTCTGGGGAAGGGAAAGTTTTGTGACCTGGAGCTCAGCTATCTGCAATACCAATCCAGTTCTGTCACTGGGTGGTCATCAGACTTCGGGCAAAACTTTTCCCCTGTCTGGGCCTTGTTTACCCAAAGAAAGTGAGGAGGTTGGGACTGGACCAGTGTGGGAGATAACTCAGCTGTCCAGCTCAGGCAATTTATCAGCATCCCTACCCTGGCAGGGGGGCAGGGCAAAGGCCACTGGCAAGGATTTCTGGGAACTTGCAGTCCTGAAACCAAAACCTGGGCCCAGCTTGCACCTGTACCACTGGGTGGAATACAGGAGGCTCCAGTTGTTTCGTGGGTTGCCAGAGTGCTTGCATCTGGGATTCCTTTCCTAGACATTAAAATGCCTTCTACTTTGACTCCCAGAAGGCCCATTTGGGAGGTCTCGTATTTGCCAAGCCCTCCTGCCCTCAGTGCCCTCTCTGGTTAAATGAATTCAAACGATCATTTCCTAAGAGGCTATTAAGAGGTCAGGAGTCAGAGGAAGAGGTCCTTCAAGACACAGGGCCATGAACAAGACACAGTGTAGGCCTTGGAGAGCCCCACATTCTCCACAGTGGAGGAAATGAGGTGTGTTAGTTTCTGATAAATGTTGTCACAAAGCACCCCAAATGTACTAGCCTAACTCAACACAAATTGTTTCTCTTACAATGCTGGAGCTTAGAAGTCCCAAATAGGTCTCACAGAAGAATCTGTTTCCCTACTTTTCCAACTTCTAGAGACTGCCCATGTCCCTAGGCTTATGGCCATATCAGTCCACCTCTCTTTGTGTCATTACATCTCCTTCTCTAACTCTGATTATCCTGCCTCCCTCTTATAAAGAATGTTTGCAGTTATCCAGGATAAGTTTTCCATCTCAAGATCCTTAATCGCATCTACTAAGTCTCTTTTGCCATGTAAGCTAACAAATTCACAGATTGTGGGGTCTGGGACGTGGACATCTTTGGGGAGAGAGAGGCAGGATGAATTTGTACAAATTTCTGAGTGTCCAAAAACAATGAGCTGGGCACAGTGGCACATGCCTGTAATCCCAGTGACTCAGGAGGCTGAGGAAGGAATATTGCAAGTCAAGTTCAGACTCAGCAATTTAGGGAGGCCCTAAAGACTTAGTGAGACCTTGTTTGAAAATAAAAACAAAAATGGGCTTGGGATGTAGCTCAATGGTTAAGTGACCTGGGTTCAATCTCTGGTAAAAATAAAATAAAATAAAATAAAATAATGTCCTATGTAGCAAAAACAAAATCCAAACAGAAACACCTTTGTTATCATCATTATCATCATCATCTTCCCGTGTGTGCGTGTGTGTGTGTGTGTGTGTGTGTGTGTGTGTGTTGCTGGTAATGGAACTCAGGTCCCCACACATGCCAGATAAGCACTCTGCCACTCAGCTATATCCCCAGCCAACAACAATAACAACTTTTTCTTTTTCCTTATTTCCTTTCTGGTGCTGGATCCAATCCTGGACCATATGTTGCATATACTTGTCATTCAGTCTGGAATAGTTTCTCAGTCTTGCCTTGTTTTTTATGACCTCAATATTCTTAAAGAGCACAGTCCAGTTATTTTGTAGAATGTCCCTTGAATTGGGTTTTGTTGATATGTCCTCAGGAACACTTTGGGAGTGATGTGTCCTCAGTATACCATATTCCTAGTGAGCATGGGCCCACTGCCCTGTGCAAATTCAGGCCAATACTAAGGTTTCTTTGCTAGCAAAGCAATAAAACTTCTTTTTCCTTTTTCTCTAAACAGGGACAAACACCAAACTATCAGGGACACACACCAAGCTATCAGTAACATCTTGGGTACACTTTCTACCCCATTCTCTCCTGTCTAGAGCCCAGAGCCCAACCTTAACTCCTCTGTCACCATAGTCCTGGAAAGGTCCAGGACTCTCTTAGAGGTCAACTTGCCCACCTCATGATAGCAGTGGTTGGCCCCAAGAGCTGCCCGTGGTGTGGCCATATCCTCCAACAGCTCATCACAAGCACAGAGTGATGTTTACCTCTTAAGCTGGCACATCTGCATAGGCCAGCCTCTAAGGCAACAAGTGCCTTGGGTTCTGTTGGATTAATCCAGCTTCTCCATGAGTGTCTGCTTAATCGAGTGTTAGCAGCCAGGGATTATTTGTTGCTGACTTTGAAAGCTGTATCATAACCCTCTGAGCTGACTCTGGACAGTGGATTCATTGATCTGCAGGCGTGGAGCTCAGGGAGCTCCCAGCTCTGAGGAGAATAGCAGGAGCTTGCCCAGCAGACAGGGCCAATGCTCACTGTGCAGTGGGCCCTGCAGCCAGGAATAATTATCATCAATTCGATTCAACCCACATTGCCTGGCAGGCCCCCAGAGAGAGGCCCTGGGCAGGTGCCGAGGGGATACAAGGTGAAGCGGCAGCCCCGGCTGCGACCTCGTTGGCTCTGGTCTTCACGAGGCCAGGTGAGGGGCCAGGCGGGCACGCAACCTGGAGGCATAAAGCCCATGGGTCCACAGTTTTGCAGAGGCACACTTTGCATATGGCTGGGTGTAGACTCCCAAGCAGCAGAGGTTAGGTAGCTGCTGCTGTGCTGTGCTTCTTTCTCTCCCACCTCTGTGGATCTCACACTCACATGCATTTCCTCCTGCTCCTGAACACGTCTCCCCACTGCACTCTCCACATGCCTTCCCTCCCTCACACACGCACCCCCAGGCATGCACACACGTTTGCACGTGCTCTCACAAACCCTCACACATTCACACATGCTCGCTCACTCACACATGCCTTCACATACACACACAACTGCACACACATGAGCCCTCACTCATATCATTTCACAACCAATGCTCACACACACTGTCATTCACACATACACAAACCCATATATTCCCATACACACAGTGTGCTCTCACACATGCACTCTCAAGTCACACACACCCAGACACCCTCCTGCTCACTTATTCTAGTTATCATTCTCTCCACAGTCACTTGTGGCAGTTGTGAATCTGGCAGATCCAGAGTTCTGGGTGAGAAATACAGTTTTCTCAAAATCATGAAGAAGGAAGGTTGGTCAGAGGTTGAAAGGGGAATGGGAGGGAGTTATTTTTTGAAACGCCTCAAGCAGCAGGGGAAAGCCTTCACTCATTCATTCTGTCCGTCAATCAGGCTCTCGATTATTGACTAAGTGTCCACTAAGCACCTGGTATTAAGAATGCATACAGACTGTGGAACCAACCTAGATGCCCTTCAATTGATGAATGGATAAAGAAATTGTGGTATATACATATACAATGGAATATTACTCAGCTATAAAGAATGATAAAATTATGGCATTTGCAGGCAAATGGATGAAATTGGAGAATATCATGCTAAGTGAGATAAGCCAATCTCAAAAATCCAAAAGGCGAATGATCTCACTGATAAGCGGATGATGACACATAATGGGGGGTGGGAGGGAGGCAAGAATGGAGGAAGGAGGGACTGTTTAGAGGGAAAAGAGAGGTGGGAGGGGTGGGGGGAAGGAAAAAAATAACGGAATGAATCAGACATCATTACTCTATGTAAATGTATGAAGATGCAAATGGTATGCTGTTACTCCATGTACAAACAGAAACAACATGTATCCCATTTGTTTACAATAAAAATAAATTTAAAAAAAATTAAAAAAAAAAGAATGCATACAACCGCAGGGCATGGTGGCACACATGCCTGTAGTCCCAGTGGCTGGGGTCCAGAGCCTGAGGCAGGAAGATCGCAAATTCAAAGCCAGCCTCAGCAACTTAGTGAGGCCCTAAGCCACTCAGTGAGACCCCATCTCAAAATAAAAAAATAAAAAGGGCTAGGGAGTGGCTCAGTGGTAAAGCACCCCTGGGATCTATCCACAGTACCCGCCCCCCACAAAGAAAAGATCACATACAGCCTTGAACAAGAAGACACAGTCTCTGTACTGGCTGTGGGAAAGACTGCTGTCCAGAACACCAATAAGGCACAGATGTACTCATTACACACGAGGAAGGAAGGCACTCGGTGGCAAAGGGTGGCAGTAGTGCCTGCCTGCTCTCTGGAAGGGAAGGGAGCCACATATAAATAAGAAACCCTGGGTTCCAATCTCCAGGAAGCCACCAAGTCTTTGATTAGGATCTATGATTTATACCACATTACTTGCCAAAAGGTCTCAAATAGCTTCTAATAAAGTCATGCGCATGTCTAAGCCACTGATGAGGGGGAAAGCAAACACTGCTGTGTTAGTCTCCACAGGCGGTCATAACAACATACCTCAGATGGGGTGGCTTAAACTACCACAGTTTCAAAGGTGGGGAAGTCTAAGAGCAAGATGCTGGTCAATTCAGTTCCTGCTGAGGGTTCCTTACTTGCAGATGGCCACCTTCTTGCTGTGTCTTCACGTGTGGAGGAAAATCTCTGGTGTCTCCTCCTCTTATGAGAGCACTGACCTATCCAGTTATGGAAAGACCCACACTTTGAACGTCAGATCACTTTTATCCCCTCCTCACTGCACTCTCTTTCAATACAGTTACATTGGGGGTTAAGGCTTTAACATATGAATTATAATAGTTTGTTATAGCAACTATAAGAACAAGGCCCAGGCTGTGTCCCTGAGGAGTACCCAGTATGTTAAGCTGGTCACTTCCACACCAGAGGGAGAGGGATAAGTCACCTCTCCTACCATTCCAAAGTGATATCCAGGGACCAGAGGGATTCAGAGAGGACACCAGCTGCTTTGCTTTCATCAGCAACCCAGTTTGGCATTGCTCACCAGTGCTGGGAGAAGTCCAAAATGAAGCTGTTGGATGGTACACTCCCTCTGGAGGCTGCAGGGGACACTCCATTACCTCTCCAGCTTCTGGGGGTTTCTGGCATTCCTTGGTCTGTGGCTGCACCAGTCCAATCTCTCCCTTTGTCATTAAGTAGCCTCCTCTTCTGTGTGTGTCATAAAAATCTCCCTCTTCTGAGGATATGTGGGATTCATTTGTGGTCCACCTGGATAATCCAGGGCAATATCCCCATCTCAAGATCTTTAACTACATCTGTAAAATCCTTTTGCCACATAAAGTAGCATTCATAAGTTCCAAGGTTTAGGACCTATGGATCTTGGGGAACTATTATGTATCCACTAAGTAGGAAGTCTGGGGCCTGGCTCAGAAGAGGTATTCAAAAAGATGTTTGTGGGCTGCCTGAAAGAATTATAGTTTCAACTCTAAGGTCTAAAATCTCTGTAGTTCCCATGTGGATTTTGGGCCCTCAAGCAAAGGCTTGTTTTGGAGTTAATTGTTTAATTGTCCCTTAAGGAAGAAGTTACAATCAGTTGTAGACTGCAGGGTACAGATATAAGTGTTCAAGATCAAGAGTACTGAACTAGCTGGGCTCCTTAGAACAAATTGATAGCCCTCTCTGGACCTTGAGTTCTGTAGTGATCAAATCACTGCCTCTAAGCATGAGTGCAATGACTATGTGAAGGAGAAGGTGTAACTATTACAGACTTGAGAAGAAGAGAGCAGAAAGAGGGCAACATTCAATGCAGAGGATCGCATCTCTAGTGGTGGAGTTTAGGTATGTGGAAGGCCTGCAGAAGTCTCTCAAAGCCTGTGGGCTCCTCTGGCTGCTGTTAAGGAGGCATGAGCACTTCAAAACTCTCCTGCCACCTTGGCTACTGAAGCTGGAGTTGGAGCTTGCCTGAGCACCTGCTGCAGCCCTGATCTACTATTACCTTCCCTCTACTTTCCCCTAACATGCCATCTGGATCCCAGAAAGCCATGCATCCCCTCACGGTGCTGAGCACGCCAGGAAAGAGTGGTATGTGGAGAAGAAGAAGAAATACCACAGACAGAAGTTGTCAGATAGTTTTGTGAAATGATATGGAGATTGGCTCTTGGCACCTCATGGAATTCCTGTTTTCATTGTTGTTCCTCACCCTGCCCTTTCTTTCAGAGGACCACATTGCCCTGAGAATTCTAGGCCAGCCTCCTCTCTGCTCCTGGGTTAAACTCTGTCCTCTGACCCTGCCATGGCTGTTCGCTCTCAGGGTCCTCACCCACCAGCCTGTTCCTCAGGCTTTTCTCCAATACCTGCTCCCTTTACACAAAGTAAGGCAGAAAAAGCATGCCCGTGAGTTGGTACCCAGTTGAGCTGTGTGAACTTTGCAAAGATCACTCAGGTTTCACCTGCTGCCCTGTTCCCCTAGGGAAAGAACAGTGTGCTCTTTTATATATATATATATATATATATATATATATATATATATACTGAATTTATTTACTGGTTGTATTCTCCATTTTGCAATAAAACACTGGTGGCAAGTTGTTTTTTAAAGAAAAGGGGTTTATGTAGTTCACCGTTTTGGAGGCTGAATGTCCAAGATCAGACAGTTCCACTGGTTCAGCCTCTGTAAAGGTCCAATAGTGTGCTCTTGTTGCATCACATGCAATGCCAGGAGCCTTGAGCAGAGAGGCATTTAAGTCCCTAAGAACTAGGTGGGTAGTAAACTCTCTCAGGCTTCCCATTACACCAGTTTCCAGTGATTTTCCTATGAAGTGAGCATGGTCTTCAGAATGGCTTAACTTTCCTGGTTCCCAAGGCAATTCATCAATTCCCTTTGGGTCTTGCAGATTTTCTTGGCATGCAACTGCTAGTTATAAGTGGGGTGTGTGTGTATTGTGGGGAGCACCAACACCAGGGTTTGGGGGCTGCTACAACCCCAGAGGTCAACAGGAGTAGCCAAGAATGAGAGATGGGAAACGACCAGTGCAGGCAAACTGGAAAGGGTCGAGCAGTGGGTTGGGAAAAAAAGGAGGATAGAAAAGGCACCTGCTGGAGGGCTGGAGCCAAGGTTTCTAGTCTCCACTCAACTACTGACCAGCTTTGGGACTTTGGGAAAGTCACTCCCCCAACTGGAGCCTTGCTTGCATCATCTGACACAAGAAGGAGGGGACTTGATTCTTTCAGGGTGTACAATTTCTGAGTCTGTGTGCGGTTCTTTTGGTGTACAACAGGTATGGACTTGCTGGGTCTTAGGTAATTGTGTTTAACTTTTGGAGGAACCAAACTTTTCCACAGCAACTGGACCATTTGATATTCCTGTGACAGCATAGGAAGCTCCAATGTGTCCCTATCCTGTCTGACATTTGTAAGGGGTAGGGTAAAGAGCACGAGTCTAAGGGCAAGCAGGAGTAGCAGCCAGGGAGTGCAGAGGAAAACCTGGCACCAGGAGGTGGCAAGTGGTCAGTGGCAGCAGATGCTAACAGGATGACTGACAGTGCCCTCCACTGGTCAGAGGACTTTTTGGGGGGAGGGGCCAAGGCAAGGGTCAGCCCAGGTGCTTGAGGTATGGTGGGAGATGAGGAAATGGGAGGAGTCAGTGTGGTGCAGGTGAGGGGCACACGGGACATAAAGGAGGGCTCTTGTCAGGGCTGGGAGGCTTTCATGATAAAATCTGAGCCACTCCCCATGCTGGCAGGGGAACAATAGTGCCCTCCATGATTGCTGGGGGTCAGATGGGGGGTTGGAGCACAAGCCAAAGAACCAAGGTCCTGTGGTCTGACAGCTGGTTGCATGAGATACTGTCCAGAGCCAGTCTAGGGAAACCTATGGAAGTAGCACTGGGGAAAACAGGGAAGACAGGATTTGGGGAAACTCAGGAAAGCTGGAGAAAGTGCTGGAATCATGCCAATGACTGAAATGAGCAGTTCATGTCTGACTTCATGGGAAACTATGGGTTCCCTGTGGGCGGGCATCCTGAAAGCCCCGGTACCCAGCTTAGTAACTGGCTGACAGCAGGGAGTCAATTAATGGGTCTGGATGAATGAATGAGTGAACAAATGAATGACAGGAGGGGTTGCGCAAGCTCCCAGGACTCCACTTGCATGAGTCCTTGTGAGCCCAGGGGCAGGTGGCGTGGCAGCTGCTGGGGTGCTGGCAGGCCAAGTGGCTTAAGGGTCATGCTGGGCCACATCCTCCTGCCCCTTCTCCTTGGCCTGCTTCCCACTATTTGATGCAAGGGCCTCAGAAAGATCCAGAGTGAGGGTAAAGTCCCCAAGCAGCCCTTCAGCAGTGGCCAAATGCCAGGACCTGAGCCCAGCTGGCAGTGCAGTTGCCTGACTGCATTCTGTGGCCCCACAGTCAGCCAGCTTGGTACAGGTGGGTGCCCAGTGTGCTCGGCGAGTGCTGCAAGGTTACCTTGGCATGGTAGAGGCAACCCTGGATGCTGGAATCTCCGGATAGCCTGTCAGTCTCCCCAGCTTGGCAGATGTTTTGCTGTAAACCAGGAAGGCTGGACGTCAGAACTGGAAGTAGGAATGTAAGGTGGGGGGGGGTAAGAGAGACAAGGAAGGTTGGGGTCTGAGTGTCAGGACTATTCCACTTTTCTTTTCCAGAAAGCACATCACTCTTTCTAAACTCTTTCCCATCTACTATCCGTCTCACAGAGGTGCCCAAGTTGAATACCTAATGTGACTGTCTCCAGGGGTTCTCCCACTGTACCCAGCCTTGCTGCCTCCTTTGAGCACTCCAGTAAAGTTAGGCCATTCCCTCTCCGAGGGTAATCAATTTCCCTCCTGTTTGCCTTCCTGCCCTTCTCTGGACCCTTCCTCCTCATTTTCCCTCTCCTTGTGGCTCATGTCCCAGCATCCCTTCCACCTTGGTTCCCCCTTCTCCTCAGTTGTGTTCTCTTCACTAGTCCCAGGCTCCCTCCATCCTTCCCTCTAGGGCAAGCGTTCCTCCCACTCCCCTCTGAGCTCCCTGCTCGCCCCACCCCCTACCTGAACTGGGTAGCTGCACAAGGCTTGCTTCTCCTATTCTCTGCTGTCTGTCGGGAGAATATGCTCTCTCCCTTGCCAAATGGAGGAGGAGGCAGTGAAGTCCCAAGCTGGGGCCAGCCTGCACTAGAAGTCACCTCCTGTCCTGGTCTCAGGAAGCCTAGAGTTAGCTGGGATTTGCTCTTCCAATGACACCCCATCCCTGTCCATACCTCCCAGTCTACTATCCCTTGCTTCCATCTGGTGCACAACCAGTGGCCCTGGTGCTGCTCCAAAGTGCCCAAGAAGGAAAGAATGTGTTCTACATGGATGCTTTCTAGGTGCTGCTTGGCTTCATTCTGCTGGACAAGCCATGATAATGGATGTACTGGTGTGGAATGTTATAAGGAGACTGACTGTCAGAGAGGTCTGTTGGCCATTCCAAAGTACATGTCTTCTAGGAAAATGGGAGAGGGGATGTGAAAAGTACACTGGCTGGGCAGTCTAAACTCGACCACCATTTAATTGGATTAACCCCCTTCGGGCCTCATTTTCTCCTTCTGTCAAAGATTATGTCATTCATATTCCCTTGGGTACCTTTCAACTCTGGCATTAAGTGATTATCAGCCTTTCTCCTGCCCTCTCCACACTTCCTGATCTGCTTGGTCAATGACAGGCATCAGTGGTTTCTATTTCTTCCAAGCATTATCATGCTGGCCTTCCCTGTCTACCATAGAGTGGCTCTCCAGGTGTGGTCCCTGGCCTGCAACACCAGCATCATCTGCATCTTATCAGAAATGCATATTGTTGCCCATCCCAGACTTGCTGCATCAGAAACTCTGGGGGTGGCACCCAGGAATCTGAGTTTAAACAAGCCCTCTGAGTGACTCTAGTGCATACTAAAGTCTGAGAACCACTGTGCTGAACTGTTTGTCTTAGCAGGGAGAGCAGAGGAGCAGTTAATCCCAAAGTGTGGCTAAGGGACCCATCCCTGGGGGTGACCTTCACTCAGAGGTGTGTGCTCATGTTTCACCCACATCACACACGTGCACAATACAGACATGCTGTCTCACACACACACCAGTACACCCTCCTGTTGGCAGCCTCAAATTGGCTAGATTTGATTAGAGCACAGTTAAGGATTTCCTTTCTGGAAGAACAGCAAAGATAGAGTTAAGAGAGAGATGACAGATGGGGAGGAGATATTTGCTGGTTTAAAACTGACAAGAGATTAATGGGGAAATATACAAGAAAATTCGCAAACCAACAAGAAAAAGACCCAAGGGGAAGATGAGCAAAGCATATGAATAGGCAATTACCAGAAGGAGAACCCAAAAGACTAGCGAGTATGTATGTGAGGAGGGACTCAGGCTCCAGATTCTCTAGGAACCAGAGAAATGCGAATGAAAACAATGAGATAGGATGTGCACATGTCAGATTGGCAAAACTCAGCTGTCTGATGCCAAGCGTTGCCTAGGATAAGGAGAAAGAGGAACCATTGTGTGGGACTGATGACAGTCCAGCTAGATGGATGCAGCTGCTTCGGAAAGCCACTTGGCAACATTTAGTGAGGTCAAAGGTCTGTGCCCACACTTCCCAGGCAAGCCCACTCCTGAATATGCCCCCTGTCTGTTGCAGGCACACGAAGGGACTACTAGTTTCCTGTGGCTGCTGTAACAAATTATCACCAACTTTGTGCCTTCAAACAACAGAGACATAACCTCTCACAGTTCTGGAGGCCAGAAGTCCAAAATCAGTATCACTGGCTTAAACCAAGGTGCCAGCAAGGCCATGCTCTCTCAAGAGGCTCCATGGGAGAATCCATTCCTTGTCTCTTCTAGCTCCTGCTGGCTGCCAGCCTTCCTTGGTTTGTGGTTGTATCACTGTTGTTCAAACATTTCTCTGCTGCATTTTTACTTCTCTCTCTCTCTCTCTCTCTCTCTCTCTCTCTCTCTCTCTCTCTCTCTCTCTCTCTCTCCCTGAAATCTACATCTACTTCCCTTTTATAAGAAAGTAAGCATAGTGGGTTGAATAGTATCTCCTAAAATTCATGTTTGCATAGAACCTCAGAAAGTGATCTTAAGGGAAATAGGGTCTTGGTAGGTGCAATTAGTTAAGGTGAGGTCACACTGGATGAGGAGGAGCCCTTAATTCATTAGCTGGTGCTTTAATAGGGGGAGAGGGGGAAGAACACACAGAGATACAAAGAAAGCCATCTGAAGAAGGAGGCAGATTTTGGAGTGATTCTGCCACAAGCCAAGGAATACATGGGGCTGCTTGCATCTGTAAGTGACAAGTAAGGATTCACTCTACAGCCTCTGGAAAGTGAGGCCCTGCCGATAGCTCGATTTCAGATTTCTGGCCTTCAGAACCGTTAGGATAGATTTCTGAGGTTTTAAGCTACCGAATTTGCAATACTTAGTTATGGCAGCCACAGACAAGTAATAAAGCGTGTGAGTGCATTTTGAGCCCAACCTGATAATCCAGGATAATCCCCCAATCTCAAAATCCTTAACTGAATCACATCTGCAAAGCCCCCTTTTCCATATAACATTCACATTTACGGGACCTACCACCTGATAGCTTTGAGGGCCATTATTCAGCTTGTTCCAGGGACCTGTACCACAATCATTGCACATTGCTTGTGCTAACAAAGGATTGGAGGCAACCACTGAGGAAAAGCAGAAGTAGTTGAGTTGTTACAAGTATCCAATTTAGGGACACATAGTGAAATGGAGAGTTAACACACCTGCAGGGCAGTGGAAAAGCACCCATCAAAGAACCCCACTTGTTCTCCAGGGCAATACTTTTGTTTATGCAAAATGCACCTGTGTGTGTGTGTGTGTGTGTGTGTGTGTGTGCGCGCGCGTGCACACACACACACACACACACACAATGTACACAAACGCTCCCCTATTCTCTTTGTCAGAGCACGTAGTCAAGTGGTAGCTACTGAGGGAGGGGAATTGGAGAGGAGAGCAGTGATGAGCAGGACTGCATAGATGGCTAGATTAACTCAGCTGGAGAGGGTCCTCACAGACCAATGATGGTGGGGATGCCAGGAATTGAGGTCCATTACCTGAGGACCACAGTAAACAAAGGAAAAGAAAAAGTCTGTGAGAGGTCCTCTCTGGGGAAGGCTGGCCCACCTCTGAAGTGCCATGGTGTATTTTGCATAAAGATACATTGTCCCATTAGTTGCAGCAGTGGGCAGCAGCCAGTGAGCTACGTTCCCCCCTTCCATTTGTAAAGGGAGGAACCATGTGTCCTCCAGAGTAGAGGGAGGACACCCTCCTTAGTCATACCAAGGAACAAAGAAAGCTACACTGATGCCATTTGCTGTCGCCTGACAGTTGTTTTCCATCTGCTGTGCTGAGTGTTCCCTCCCAGCAGCCTTGAGCGGCTGCTGATGTTGGCTCGCCCCCTGGCCTTGGTGCAGGCTTCCCATTGTTTTGTTTGTTCTCGAAACACACCCTTGCCTCCCTTTTGCCAGATGCAATATTTCTCCCAATGCCACTTTGACAAGTGACAGGGATGCAAAGTAGAACAGAGTCAGTGGCCCAGATAGTCTTATAAATCATTGTGAATTCAGAATTAGTTTGGCAAATGGTCAGCCATTTTAATCCCTGGGGAGAGGGCTTTGCACTTGTTTGCTTAATTTCCCATTGGGTTCCTCTCTGTTCCTTGTAAAATTCCCTTTGAAAATGCCATCACATGTTGACTATGCTTGAGGAGGAAAGAGAACCCGACTTTTTAATGTTTTGTCTGTTAGTACCAAGGCCAGAGGGAAAAGGGGAGTAATATTTTATTGTAACCTTTTCTTTATCCTCCACAAAGTCCTCTTAGCAGAACTGACCTTCGATACTTTTAAATCTAACAACAACAACAAAAATCTGGTTGTGCATTCAGCTGTGTTCTCTTATGGGCTCTCCTTGAGCCACTTAAGGATTCGTATTTTGGGGTACACCAACAGATGCTTAATGCTGCTCTTCATTCTTGCCTAACTCTTTACTGTCATAGCTACAGTCAGACCCAGGAAACTAAACATCTAAATACAGGTGAAGAATCAAGCAGTGGCTTTTCATCTTGAAAGATGCTTTAACAGCCTGCGCAAGGTCTGTGCTCTTCATGAGCAAATATTTCATTTGAGCCTCACCACATTTGGCACAGCTGGCAGTCCTTGCTCAAAACAGAAACTGGTGCTAAAAACAAGATTCATCTAGAGATACCAATGTCTTCTTGGCTGTTTGCTTGGGAGAGTGGGATTTAGTCAAGCCAGGCAAGGGAAGAGTAGAGATCAGGCAGAAGTAACGTGCCTGGTTTCCTTCTGGAAAATATTCCTTGTTACTCACCAAGAGAGGCCTTTAGTCAGTTGCTCAGCCCCCATAGCCTCAACTCACTCATCTGTACAATGAGGTGGTTGAACTAGATGGATGTTTTCACCTTCTGTTGGTGGAAGGTTCTGTAATGTGCTTCACAAGCCACCATGGAGATGGCAACCTGACAGGGATACTGACCCTCTTTTTTAAACATTATTTTTAAAATTTGTTCTTTTTAGTTATACAAGACAGTAGAGTCTATTTTGACATATTTGTACAAACGTGGAGTATATCTTATTCTAATTAGGATCCCAGTCTTGTGGATGTACACAACACTGACCTTTTATCAACCACCTCCCCTTCACTTTCGTCTATCGTATCTATAGGCAATGATTTTGTTCGAAAAGTCATTAATTTTGCTGCTATTACGTGTATGAAAATGATTGGACTAAGTTAACTTCAAGGATCTGGTGTTAGTTTTCTGGGGTTGCTATAACAAAGATCCACAAACTGGGGCCTCTGAACAACAAGAATTCAGTGTCTCGCAGTTCTGCAGGCTTGAAGTCTGAAATCAGTATTGCTGGGCTCAAACCATGGTGCTGGTAGGGCCCCACTCCTCCTCAGTGAATCCCTTCCTTATTTCTTCTGGCTTCTGGTGGCTGCGTCATTCCAGTATTTAAGACTAGCATCTTCAGTCTGTCTACTCCAACTTCACAACTTCCCATTGTCTTCTCTCTGTGCATCAAATCTTCCTTTGTCCCCCTCTCATAAAGATATATAGGATTGCATTCAGGGCCCACCTAGATAATCCAAGATAACATCTTGTCTTAGTCTATTTGGTGTTGCTATGACAAAATACCTGAGGCTTTTTTCTTTTAAAAATTTCTTTATTTATTTTAAAATTTGTTCTAATTAGTTATACATCACAGTAGAATGCATTTTGACACATTGTACACAAATGGAGCATGACTTCTCATTCCTCTGGCTGTACATGGTGCTGAGTCACACTAGTATTGTAATCATACATGTATATAGGGGTAATAATGTCTGTCTCATTCTACCGTCCTTCCCACCCTTGCACCCCCCTCCCCTCTGCACAATTCAAAGTTCCTACCTACCCCCCACTATAGATCAGCATCAGCTTATCAGAGAAAGCATTCTGCCTTTGGTTTTGGGGGGGATTGACTTATTTCACTTAGCATGATATTCTCTAGTTCCATCCATTAATCTTATCTGGGCATGCCTGTAATGCCAGCATCTTGGGAGGCTGAGCAGGAAGATGGCAAGTTTGAAGCCAACTTTAGTAATTTAGCAGTACCCTGTCTCAAAATAAAAAATAAAAAGGGCCTGGGTGTAGCTCAGTGGTAGAGGTCCCCTGGGTTCAATCCCTTATACCAGGAAGAAAGCAAGAAAGGGAGGAAAGAAGGAAGGAATATCATTTTGTTTGGCTTATGATTCCAGTGCTTGGAAAATCCAGACAACATGGCACCAGCATCTGGCTTTGTCACATGGGTGACTTCACTTTATAACAACTCACTCTCCATAGAACAAATCCAATCCTATGAGAACTACATTATTTCCTTCTGAGGGTGGTCATGACCCAATCACCTCTCACCAGATCCTGCCTTTTAAAGATCCTACTATCTTTTGATTCTATTACACTGGGAACTAGGCCTTCACACATGAACCTTTGGGGGACAAACCATCACAGTCTCTACCTCAAGATCCTAAACTTTATCATATCTGCATAAACATTTTATGTTTTTTTTCCACATAAGTTAACATTCACAGGTTCTGGTGATTGGGATGTGGATTTTTCTTGGGGAAGTACTTTTCAGTCAACCACAGTCCCTTTCAACAATGAAGTTCTAAGATCCTTCTCCCCAAATAATTCCCATCATTACTTTTCTCTACATTCCCATGTCTCAATGTAAAAGCATAGCACTGTTTTTTGTTCAACTCAGGAATAAGGAACCCACATTTCATTCCTATATCATGAAAGATTGTCAACTTGAGAGCTCACCTGAGCTTTGCTATTTTTATTTCTCTAAAAGTCAAATGGGACTCATAAGTTGGTTTTGCTTTGATTGGCCTTGCTGCCAGAAGATGGTGTATGTCATACATGAACAGAGGGAAATATAAAGAGGAAGGGCAAGTGTTGACCCCAGAGCACAGCTTAGGACCACAAGTTCCACTACCTGACTCCCAGCATGGGCTCTTTCCAGTGTCAATACTCTGGCATGCTAAGAACTGATTTAAAAACCTGCTATAAAGTCTGGGCTTTTGACCACTGTACCCACCATATGCCCTTGGTACAATTTTGTATTCAAGGATTTCAAGACAACATGACAGCAAGCCTGTATGCCCAAAAGTCATAGCCCCATCAGGATGTATCTTCACCAGGAATGATTTATATTGCTTTGTTCTAGATCTCATTCTGCAAGGCTATTGCATTTTTTCTGAGTTTCTGGAGGTTGCAGTTGATGTGGTACCCATCTGGCTACAAGTGGATCAAAAGACTTGTGAAAACCAAGATTCCATACAGAGCTGAGGGATCTCTCCCCACTTCTACCCATTTGGGAGGGAAGGGAAGAGTGGTATATCTCAAGGGTTATTCCTCAACAGGAATGGCAGCACCTCTGTGGAATAGCTTTGCTGGGGAGGGGCAGGCAGTATGGAGGGAGGTCACATGTATTTCTCTTACCCTTCAGTGAGCTATCTCACCATCTCTGTCCAGTTCTTACATTTCCTTTCCCAGAGAATTATGTGCCTCCCTTTCCTTTGATGCAGGATAAACTTGACCCACATCCATTTCCAAAGTATCAGAAGCTTTCTAGTCCCCACTTTTTTGGGGAAGAAATGACAGTGTGGTGCAATTAGCAGAGCCTAGGGAAGTGAGCCAGGAGTCCTGAGTTTGAGGCCTAGCTCTGCCGCTAACACCCATATGACCTCGATTCAACTCCTGACTCTCTCTGGGACTGAGTTCCCCATCTAGAAAAGGAACAATTCACACTAGATGTTAAAGGTCCTCCCACCTGTAATGTCATAGGATTTAAAAGGTGTCAATACTCTGGCATTCTAAGAGGCAATTTGAAAACCCACCATAAATATTTAAATTAGCTAGCAACATATGCTGGCTCATCACATAATCAGGAACTGTATTAGTGGAACAAGATCTCCAAGAGAAAGAGTGATGCCTATTTTGATAGTCTTCCCTCTGAATCCCCTATCAAGTGTTCCAGAAGCTGGGCTTCAGTACGATCCCTCATCATTATTATCGTCACCCAGGTTTTAAGATGAAAGGCAGGAAGCTAGTGGGAGGCACTTCCCAGAGGCTGTTGCAGCAGCAGCAACAACAGCAGCAAGGTCACTGCGGATTTTTCTCTCTCATCATCCTTTTTTCCCCCAGAGCTTTTAGGTTGCTGCATTTATTACTAAACAATGCTGCCCCTCATTGCTGAACACCAGCAAGCTAATTCAATTCTGTTCCAATTTTACTCTGAGTTCCTAGTGAAGACCAAATAGTCCATTGTGTGCTGCTATAACAGCCTACCTCAGACTTGATCATTTATAATGAACAGAAATTTATTTGGCTCACGGTTCTGGAGGCTGGGAAGTTTGAGGTTGAGGGGCTGCATCTGGTGAAGGCCTTCTTGTTGCCTCATAACATGACAAAAGGCATCACGTGGGTGACAAGGAGCCATTCAAGTCATTTTATAATCAGCATGAATCCCTTCATAGGGTAGGGCCCTCATGACCTAAACATCTCCAAACACTCTGGCATGGGAATTTAGTTTCCACATGCTTCTTGGAGATATGTTCAGACCGTAGCACGTTTATAGAACAACGGGCAGTCTAGAGAGCTCTGGGAGGTGATTTCTACCCTCTGGGCACTCTAGGTCCTCTACAGAAGGTAGATAGGCACAGAAACACCTGGTTTTCCTGGCTCTGGGATTCTACAGAGCTGCCAATCAAATGTTGTATTCGTTGTGATGGTTTATTTCAGTCTAAGTTGAGTGCATCCAGGAAGCCTCAAAAGGAAGGTGTTATTTGAGATTGAAAAGTGAGCAGGATCTCCATAGAGATGAAGGGAAAAGGGAAATCCAGCCCTCAGGAATAATGTGAGCGAAGTACTTGGAGGCAGAGAAGTGCTGTGTATTGATGGGGGCGGGGCGGTGGCAGGAACCTGACTGGAAAGAAATCCCAAAGGATCTTTCTAGGGCTTTATCTCAAGCTTATGGGAAGTAACGAAAGGTTTTAAACTGTATAGAAAATTACATTTATACAAGATCCCTCCAGTTGCTGAGTGGAGATAAAATGAGAGGGCTGAGCTGGAAGACAGTGGAGGGCTATTGTAGCCATGGGGCAGTGGAGATGATCACTCTGGGTAGTGGGAGGTAGGGAGAAAAAGCTGGATTCAGGGCATGTTTAGCAGATTGAATCAGTAGGATCTAACCATCACATGGATGCAGGAGATGCAGGAGGGAGGGGAGCTGAGCAAGATGCTGGTTGGATGGAGGTGCCATTTTCTGAACATGGATGTGAGGGCAGGAGCCGAGGTTGGGGAGTGTAGTTTGAGACATGCTGGGATCTGGTACTGGCAGATAACTCATCTGATGATTTCAGCAATTACCTCAGGCCTTTTGACCTTTGTTGCTCTTCTCTCTGCAGGCCAGAGAGTCCAGGATGGTCATTGACACTGGAAATGCCCTCTGTGCATTCAAGTCCTCCTTGTTTGTTTGTTCTCTGAACATAACCAAGCAGGAAGTCCTATTAAAAAGCCTGAGGGAGCCGTTGCAGTGGTGCACACCTGTAATCCCAGTGTCTCAGGAGGCTGAGGCAGGAGGATCTCAAGTTCAAAGTCAGCTTTGGCAACTTAGCAAGGCCCTAAGTGAGATGCTGTCTCAAAATAAAATACAAAAAAGGACTGGGATGTGGCTCAGTGGTTATGTGCTCCTGAGTTCAATCCCTGGTGCCAAACCAAAAAAAAAAAAGACTGGGGCAGAGAAGACATTAGTTCTAGTCCAAGTTTACCAGTGATGGTTTGGTCTGGTACATTTGGGCAAAACACTTGCCTTCTCTGGACTTTGGTTTTTCTAAAATACATCAAAGCCTCTCATATGACCATTGCTGGACACAGCAATGGCAAGCACCTCACTTAGGAACAAAATTCAAGGAGCATCATTCTCAGCATCAGCATTCCCATCATGTTCTGTGCTTGGACTGGGGCCATTTGTAGTTTCGCCTTACAGTTCTTTACCCTTATCCCTTGATCTGATCGCCCTTTTCTCTGTTAACCAGTGCATCATGCGGGTCAGGTGCAAATATAAGCAAAAGGAAGTAGAAAATTTGAGATGATAACCTAGATAAATCATGTTTAAAAGAAAGGATTTTACTTGAAACATCTCAAGGCAGGCTGACTTGAGAGCTACATCATACATATTCTTTAAGATAGGGTCTTCCTATGTTGTCCAGGATGGCCTGGAAGTCCAGATCTTCCAGTCTCCATCTCCTAAGCATGTGCCTAACTCCTTAAGTGGGGCCTACGATCTTCCTTCTTTTCCTCCTTCCTTTCTTCCTTCCATCCATCCTTCCTTCCTTCCTTATCCTTTTCCTTTTTTATCCTCTCTCTTTTCTTCTTTCTTTCTTTCTTTTTGCCCTCTCTCACTTTTTCTTTTTGAAATAGAGTTTTGCTATGTTGCTCAGGCTGATCTCAAACTCCTAGGCTCAAGCAATCCCCCTGCCTCAGCCTCCCAAATAGCTAGGATGACAGGTGCCCAGCACAAACATAGGACCCAGTCACACCATACTTTTAATGGGGCTAGGATTGCAACTCAGTGGTAGATGTGCAAGGCCCTGAGTTCAATACCCAGCCCCCACTAAAACAAAAAACAAACAAACAAAACCCTTATTTTCATTATAAAACATTATCAAATAGAGGAGAACTATTGTGAATACAAGCATACCTTTCCTAATTCACCACAAGACCATCAGAAGACAATGCAATTTGAGCATCTTCATCCATTCATTCAGCAAATATTCATTGGACATATATAATAGGCTGTCACTTAGGCAGTTGGGAAACATGATGAAAAGAAAACAAAAAAATCCCTGCCCTTGAGGAGTTTATACTCCAGTGGATGTTAGTATGTAGTGAAACTTGCTGACTGTATTGAAGGGGAATCTGAGGATCAGCAAGACTCTTGGAAGAGCAGACAGCAGAGTCTCCATCCTATGTTTTCTGGGTTACTAGCCTTTCTTCTGTACCTTTGTTGATTTGGTCTTGGCAAAACTGAGCTATCTGTCCAATATTTTGTGAACTGATTTCGCCTGTACAGACAGAACACAAGGACACAGGATGTGGTCAGCCCTCACCAAATGCACATTGGCTCTCCTGGAGGTGAAACTCCCCCTTAGAGCAAACACTCACTGAGCTTATGCTCAGTGCTAGGCTTTGGAGGTAGAGCCACTGAGAGGATGGGATTCAGTCCTTGCCTTGGAGAAGCTGCCAGTAGGCCCTGGTAATTACGGTGCCATGGCCTATGTGCTCCCGCCTTACTCCTCAGCAGGACAAGGTACACAGGACCAGGCCCCCAGCAGGTGTTAGAGGTAAGGCTAGTGCTGACAGTGTATGTGCATGTGTACGTATGTGTGCATTCAGATGCTTCAGGTCACATTGTCTTGATATTATAGTTCAGGTCACAGGCAGCCTAGAGATAGGTAATTAGCTAGGGAAGACAGGACTCCCCGCAGGGGCAACTGTTTCTCAGTTGTAGGAGAACACAGTGCAACCTTGTGCCACAAAGGATTATCTTCCAGTCACTGATATCCTGCATCCTCTGAAGAATTAAGAATGAAATCAAAGATGACTCTTTTACCTCAGCAAACCTTTCTTGTGCATGCATTTTGTACCAGGCATTTCTCTAAGTGTTTCAGATTGCATTGATTCATTTAATCCCCACAATTTATGAGGTGGGTCCTATCACCTAGTTAGCACTGTAAATGAACGGTAGGTTCCAGTGCTCCAAAAAAAGAGGAAGAATGTTTCTGGTGCTCTGCCTTCCTTCAGTCCATGGCTCTGTCCTGTGCAGCCTCAAGGAACCAGGTGGATACAGTGAATCCCCTGCCTGATTGAAACGATTCCTTCGTGCAGTTGGCATTTGTCCTCTCCCAGTCAGGTCCTCTTCTTTGTTTGGGTCAAAGAGACCACAAGTGTCATGTATGTCTAAAAACAACAACAAAAACAGAAACCCAAAAAACAAAAGAAACGAAAAAACCAAACAGACCACAGTTTCAGGGAGAGGGCTGCCTGCCTCCTTCTGAGGGGCATGCCCTCCACACCTAGCATCCACTAACACAGCCATTTCTTTACTAGCTGTGGCTTTTTCATTTATCAAATACTTCTCAGAGGCTCTGGGCCCCAGGCCCTGTGCCACTTGCAGGAGAGGCCAGGTGACACTGACATTCAACAAGCAATCACCCAGAGGCCAGATAACAGTTCTGAGAAGTGCCATAAAGGAGGCCAGAGGGAGCAAGGAAAATATGGACCTGGGAAATCAGGGAGCCTTTTGGGGGAGGTGGTAGCAACTGGGCCAAGGACTCCAGGCTGGGTAGCACTTGCTTAGGGTACAGCAAGTGCACATTCCCAGTGAGGGAAAGGAGAGAAGGCGGAGTTAGCATTGAGAGTGCAGGGACACCACTAGAGGAGACTGCAGATAGGCAGGGCAATGTCTGGGGTCCAGAGAAGGGGGATACCTCACTGCCATGAGAGGAGAAACCCTTGGAGGACTGACCACTCTTAAGGGGAGATTGACTGAGGGACAAGTGGGGCACAAATTCAGCTACTTCTCCTGACCCACAATGCCAGTATCTCAAATCCACATCCAAGCCAGCTATGGCCTGCAATCTCCCCTAAGGGATCTCTCTGCTTCTGCCCCCTCACCCACTCAGGCCCATCCTCCCACAGCAGCAGGGACAGTTTTCTCCAATACAGCTTTGATTGGGCCATTCCCCTGTTCAAACTCCTGCAATGTCTCCCTACTGCCTGCTGGAGAGAACTTACAGATAACAATCTCTGCCATGAACAGCCTTTGGCCTGCCAAGTCTGTGCCTTGCCTCTATGACCCTGGAGCAGCTCTACCACACTGTGTAAGAATCCTGCTTTCTCTGTAGTCTGAGGTCATTTGCTCCTTCTCTGCCCATGGAAACTTCACTAGCCCCCCGATGCTCTCAAATTGACCTCCTTGTCCATAAAACCTTCCTCTCAATTTTGCTTGCTCTATTTGCTTGTGCCTCTATTTCACATTTATTTCACCTACACTTCATTTAGAGTTGGTGGTGTGTCGAATCTGTCTGGATTGTAAATTTTTTGAGGGTGGGGATTCTCTGAGAATGTTTGGAAGCCCTCCTGCCCTGGGGCCTACCTAGATCATGGTCACGGAATGGTCAAGATCAAAGGGAAACTGATTTGTTTATTTGATATATTTTTTGGGGGATTGAACCTAGGAGTGCTTAATCATTGAGCTATATCCCCAGCCCTTTTTATTTTTTATTTTGAGAAAGGCTCTAGCTAAGTTGCTGAGGCTGGCTTTGAACTCACAATTCCTTAGCCTCCGAAGCTGCTGGGATTACAGGTGTGTGTCATCACACCCAGCGCCATTCAATGAATTTTAATGGAATGATTGCTCTGAGCCACATACTGGGGAGACAATGGAAAAGAGAGCACAGTAAAGACCCTGCCTTTACAAGGCTAACTGTGTGGTGGTAGGGGGACAGGAGGGGTCAGTCAATCAGTAAGATAAATGTTGTAAAGGTGTTAAGTGCACACAGGAAAAGAAAGCAGGATGGGGGGCACAGGCAAGGGTGGGTGCTCAGGAAGAGACCTACCAGAGGTCAGAGTGAGGGCAGATTCACAGGAGGAAAGCATTTCAGGCAGTGGGAAGGCAAGTGCCATGATCTTGAGGCGGCTCTTGCTTGGGCAGGATGAGGAGGGAATTGAGAGATGCAGTTCGAGGTGTATGTGGCAGGGATGACTCACATGATCCTTTGAGAGCCACTGTGAAGCCTGGGGTTCGCCCTGAGGATGGGGCAACTCTGAGAGGGTTCCGATTGAGGAGGGATCCTCTGGCCACCATGCTCAGAATGGACTGAATGCTGTCCTTTCCACAGTCACACTTTCATCATCCACTAGGCCCGTGTCTAAAGTCCTCTTACAGTGTGCTGGTTCATGCAGAGGACCTTTGCAAGGCCACCTCTCAGGTTTGTTTGTATTGATTTGCAGGCTTTTGGGGAGGGTCGGTGTATGGAGATAGGAGGACTGTTTTACTTTGAAGTCCCTCTGTGGAGCTCTACTGGCAATCCTAAGTATGCTGATGCTTTAAAGAACTCACTGGGGCTCCCCCTTTCCAAGAGGAGAAACAGACCCAGAAAGAGGGAGGAGGGGCATTTATGTGTTATTGTTTGTTTTCAGTGCTGGGGATGGAACAAGAGCTTCAGACTTGCTAGGCTAGCTCTATCACTGGACTACATCCCCAGCTCCAGGAACACTTTTTTTTTTTTTTTTTTTTTTTTTTTTTTTTGGTACTGGGGATTGAACTCAGGGGTACTTAACCAGTGAGCCACATCCCCAGCCCTTTTTTATATTTTATTAGAGATAGGGTCTCCCTGAGTTGCTTACAGCCTCACTAAGTTGTTAAGTTGTTGATACTGGCTTTGAACTTGCACTCCTCCTGAGCCACTGTGCCCAGCTGCAGGAGCACTTTTTAAAAAGCTGCTCCAAACCCACAGCTTCCCCCTCCCCCACTGCGGGAATCCCTTTGGCTCAGGTAAAGACAGACAGCTTGTACCTTTTCCCTAAGAGGGAGATGCTGGCCCATTATCTGCTTCGTGAGTCAGAGTCCTGGACACAGAAGGACCACCACTCCACAACTCAGGGCAAGGTGGCAGACTACTGTGAGTGTGCATGCTCTGAATGGGATGGGGGCTGAAGGTGAGGTAGTCTCCACCAGGTTACCCAGCAACATGGTGAAGATGGCAAGGTCTGTGAGAGCAGGGCTCTTCCTTCTCTTCCCCCAGTGGAGGGTTCTTGAGCTCTCCCAGGACCAGGTGTCTGGCAGGAGCATGGGGGCTTCTTTTCCACCACCTCTTCCCAAAAGGCCTGGGCTGCCTAGTGTCCTTGTCCCTGGGTGTGGGTGATAAAATGCAGTCAATCCTTTGCAAGCTCACCCACTTCCTGCTTTTCAGTCTACCTGAGGAGGGCCCTTGTGATACTTGCGCTGCTCAAGGGAGCTGCGTCAGGCTCAATGACCCTGGCTTCCAAGTTCCTTTTGTGGTTCTGGTAAAGGCTGCTCATCCCACGCCAGGGCAAGCTCAGTGCCGTAGGAAGGAGCTTCCCCCAGTTGCTTCCAAATGTGAGGACCCAGATGCCTCTGTGCAGACCAGCATCACATTCAGACCCCAAGGCTCAAGACCTGATCAGGACTTTAGGCCTCAGAGTCTTAGGAAGCCTGAGGAGCCTGTATGGTGGAGTGTAGTGGGAGAGGAGATACAGGCCTGCCGCACTCACTGGGTTCTCTGTGGACCTAATCTGGGGCCACCCTTTTCAAGGGTGTTATTTTAAATGGTTCAACAGTCCCATACTAATACACCCCTGCCCCATTCCCCTACACTTCCATTGATTGTTGGTGTGTGTGTGTGTTGCTGGGATTGAACCCAGGGCCTTGGGCATGCTAGGCTGACCACACACCCAGTCCTACATTGATTATTAAATGGGAGTTGGCCTGGCTAGGTTTCTGGCAATTCGACTTTAAGTGCTGGGTACCCAAGTGAGGACTCAGAGGGACGTGGGAGAGGCTGCACCAGGGGATCAGAGATTCATCTTTGTTGAATGATAAGAATTTCTCTTAATCTTTCGGGGACCTTCAACTGACAGGAACTGAAAACCTCTTTAAATAGCATTCACCACACTTCGTCCTATTTCTTATTTACTTTCAATGTTTTAATAACTTCTCTAGGCAGCTGAGCAGCTTAAGGGATTCTAGTGTGAGGTTCTCCTTTGTGGATAGGCTTTGCTTGGTACTGGGCCTCAGAGTTGACTGATGGGTTGAAGTGCTTTCCCCAGAGGCCAGGGCAGAGGCCTAAAGCACCTTCCTTCACCCCATCAGTTGCTTATTTGCTTAGCTGGTCTGGGCTCCTGTGGAAGTTACCCCCAAAACAACATATATTAACTGACCTCTCTGCTGCACAGAGGAGGAGACCTGCCTTGTGGTCCCTGACACCTCTGGCTTTCTGTTACTTTCTTCATCTTCCACACTGGTTATCAGTCCTACCCTGGGCAGCTTTTGACTAGGGACAACCAGACCACCCTCACTCACAGCTTTCCTCACCATCAGACTGGGAAGTGGTCTAGGTGGAGAAGACAGGTTGAATTGGTTTGACAGAGAATACTGAGGCTGGGAGGGGTGAGATGACATGTCCAAGAGCAAATCAGGAAGTCATCAACAGAGCCCAAGTGGTCACAGCCTTGTCCCTTCCTTCCAGCCCTACCCTCCATTTCATCTCCTTTCCGTTATTCATTAGAAGTCATTCAATACATGTACATGGAATTAAATTATGAGAGATTTGGTGAGGTAGGAATCCCCTAGGCCGCATAGAGGTAAACCAAGTTATTGAGACTCTCTAAGCGGAGTCCTGAGGAGGAGTTGGAGGAAATGGTGAGGTTGAAAATGAAGAGGACGTGTGTTTGTTTGTGGCCGGTAGGAGCAGGGAACCATGGCACCTTCAGATCTCTAACACTCTAAGCTATGTCATAGTCATGTTCTGTAAGGTTCTGATGATTGCAACCACAGGTTGAAGCTTCACACCAAGTGCTTCAGCTCCTGTAAGGAGGAGCCTTCTCTAGAGCAGAGATGGAAACACCTCCCTCGAAGAGCAGGAGCAACCCTTTTCACTTTCGAAGTAAGTGTGCAGAAAGAGGTTGGGGGTGGGGTTGTGGCAGCTGGGTGGGGAAATAGGGCCCTGGGTGGTTTGGAGATGCTCTTATCTTTCTGGTTGGACCTTCAAGCTGCTGCCTATGGGAATACTAAGTGTCACTTCCCAGTGTGGGCAGGATGCTGGGCAGTAGCTGGCTCAGAAAGAGACCCTGTCCTAAAACTTCGGCCCAAATCTCTGACTTAGGAAGGTCTGACAATCTTGAGAGGTCAATATGCTCTAGCAGAACGGACGTCAGATCACATGGGGGGACTTCTCTGGGCTAGGCAGAGGCAGGGGACTCAGGAAAAGAAAGCAGCTCCAGCCTGGGCAGGTTGGGCCCTGACATTTTGGTTGTAGAAGCTGGAACTGTCTGCCTGGAGAAAAGGCCTAGCCTGGCATGAATCTCTGAAGGATGAGGGTTTGGATTGTGTGTGGGATGGTGGTCCCCAAGGTTTGGATATGGCTAGAGATGGAAGGGACATCCAAGAAGGGAGGTGGTAAGCTCTCTATAATTGGAGATAGTCAAGAAGGTAAGCAACCACTCAGCTGGTTCTAATGGGGCGAAGGGTCAGATGAGGTGGTCTAAGATCTGAACTCCTGATAGTCTGTAGATTGGAGATTTGGGATAGTGACTTGACACCTGTCAGTTCTTGTCAAAAGCAGCACTATCTTTGTCTTTTGGTCTTTTGTCTTTTGGTCTGGATTGGATGCTTAGGTGTTCCAGCTTCAGGGGCTCAGAGGATGTCTTGGCAAGGTCTGAGGAGACAGGTGCTGTGTGAGGCTAGTTCCTTTGCACACTTCAAACCCAATCACACTCTATGGAAAGCACTTGAAAAATCAATCTTATGGTGAGTCTCCTTTCAAAATATGAGAATCATAAATAGCTGGATCTTGTGGCCTTTGGAAACGGAACTTCACATGGGGGGGATGAACTCATGTTTCTTCCTTTGTACTATTTTCTTCAAATTTCAGCCTTTAAAATGTTCTCATTTTTCTCACCCTTCCCTTTTCTTTCATCCTTTCCAGGAAGTTTGTGGTAACCTCAAAGAGACAAGAGCTCTCAGATGTTCTTCAAACACGGTTGATATTAGTATTTGGAGTGAGACACTTAGTAATGGCCCTGTCCAGTGCAGGACATTTGGCATTCCTGAAAATCCCTTTCTCTTATTCAATTTAGCAACACTTCCAGTCTTCTTGGTAACCAAAAATCGACATAAATTTCCAAACATCCATTAGAGAGGTGACACTGGCCACCTCACACTTTGAAAACCATTGACCGATTCCCCCCCAAAAGTGACTTGCTTAAGGCTATGCATCAGCCAGTGACAAAGTCAAGAACAAGTCAAATCCCATTCATTCTTTCATTCCAAACACTTATTCTTCACCAGGGGGTATGTCCAGATGGAAGAAGGAATGTCTATCTGAACAGAGACAGTGAGGAGGAACCAGTTTCACTCTTACTCCCTGTTCACAAAACTACAATTTCTGACAATTTTTCTGCTCTTATCAAACTCCTTTTGGGTCTTCTAGTCCGCCATTTCTGAAATTGCAGGCCCAAATACAGACTTT
Source organism: Sciurus vulgaris (assembly GCF_902686455.1). NCBI lineage: Eukaryota > Metazoa > Chordata > Mammalia > Rodentia > Sciuridae > Sciurus > Sciurus vulgaris. The sequence goes on along the minus strand of NC_136471.1, from coordinate 4,160,907 downwards.
CCGGCAATCAGTGCAAAGAGCCTAGTGGAAAGCGATCTGCAAGAACCGAGTCAGACTCCTTTGGAGCGGGCAGTGGGATCCGAGGGCCGAAACATCCAAGTCTCCAAGAGAATGCAGCGGCTCTCAGCGGGGCATGGAGGAGGGAGCTATAACCAGCTCCTGCCGCTGCCTTGCCGCGGAACTGGGTAGAGATGGAGGACCGTTGGTCCTCGCTGGTTGGTCCAGGGAGGTTTCCCGGGCAGGGGAGCGGACTAGGGGCCAGGGGCCAGGGCCGGGGGCGTGCAGGCCGCGGCGCGGTGGGAGCAGAGGGCAGAGCAGCTGGGCTCGACCTCGCCTTCCCACGCCAGAGGCCAAGACCTCTGGGAATTGAGGGGCCATCTCTGCAAAGTCCTTCGAGATCGCAGCTCAGTTCAGAGAGGACGGTGCGGCAGGGGTAGGCAAGTGAGAATATTATTATTATTCTCTTGCCTCCGCAGCCGGCCCCGGCGGGTTGTTCTGTTTGAATGAATGATCCCAGAGGCCGCGCCCAATGGGCGACCGCGCCTGCTTAATATGCATGAGGCCCTCAGCCAATGGTCAGGCGAGGAGGCTGTTTTAAACGGCGGAGCCCGCTGGCCAATCAGGCGGCTCTCGTGGAGGCAGCTAGCGCGAGGCTGGGGAGCGCTGAGCCGCGCGTCGTGCCCTGCGCTGCCCAGACTAGCGAACAATACAGGTACGTTTCGCACCGCCCGCGCCCGTCGCCGCCGCCGCCGCCGCAGCAGCAGCAGCAGCGCCCGCACAACTTTCTGGCCCGCGCCGCCGCGAGCGCGCCTGCCGCCGCCTCCCCCTGCCTCTCCTCCTGCGCCCTTCCCGCCCCTTCGCCTTCCCTCTTGCTAGGTGGCCGGGAAGGAAGACGCGATTCAGGTGTTTCAACTTTTCAAATGCTTTCGCCCCAGCTCCTTGCTTTCGGGGCTTGGCACCCTCCGCGGAACCACACTTAGCAGTCGCCCCCAGGGGCGGCCGAGGGGCCAGGGCTTCCAGGCCAGATGTTCCTGCAGCTGCGGCGGCGCGAGATGAGGGGTGGCTGCGGGTTGCGGGCGCTGGCGGCGCGCGTCCCGGCGCCAGGCGGGCGGCGGCAGCGAGAAGGGGGCCGGGTGCACCCCGGCCCGAGACGGACTCAGCGGGTGGCGGGCAGCGGGTGCCCGCCGGGGGCTGTGGTGCCGGCAAACTTCGCTCCAGGGCTTGGCCGGGCACCCTGCGAGCCCGCGGGCTGCGCTGCGGGCTCTGCATTAACATGGCCGTCGCGGAGCGCCGGGCGGCCCGGGGGGGCTCGGGCCGGCTGCCCCCCGCTAGGCTCCGGCTCACCGAGCGCCGCCGCCGGGGCTAACATGGCTGGCGCGGTGCGGGACTCTGGCGAGGGGCGGAGAGGCGGGCGGAACCGGCGGCAGGAGCTCGCAGCGGTTCTGGCCTGGGGCCCGGGCGCCCGCGGCCCCGGGCGGACGGCGTGAAGGGCCGGGGGCGCAGCCGCGGGCCCCTGCGCGGCCGAGCGTCATGGCTGCACGGGCGCCTTTGTTATCCCGAGGAGTGCGCCCCTCGCCGGGGGGGCGGGGAGGTCCGGCCAGTGGCCCCCGCGCCCCGGGCGACCCCGGCGGGGCGGGGCGGGGTGGGGGCCGGCAAGCGGGTGGCGGCGGCGGTGGCGGGGCCCGGGCCGCTTTGTTCGCCGCCGCCGCCGTCGCCGCCTGCGCCGGCCGCGCGCGGATCAGCCATTTTAGCGAGCGGGGCTAAGGAGGCGCGGCGGGCGCCACCGCTGCTGCCGCGGCTGCCGCGGGCCGGCCCCACACCCCCAGCGGATGCCTGCCGCCGCTGCCCCCGGTTCCGCGCGCCCCCCGGGGGTGGCAGCATCGGATTTGAGGGGCAGTTTCTTTCATCAGGAGGCTTTTGACAAAATGGAAGGTGAATTATGGGTGTCCGGGGGACGGGGCACGGGGGCCGAGTCGGGTTGCCAGCTGCCGGCCGGGGCTCCCCTGCTCCCGGTCCCGCCCCGCAAGCGCTGCCACTGCGGGCCTCTAATGCAGCCCCGGGGGCGGTCGCTGCCAAGGGGAGTGCTTTAGTTTTACATGATGACCTTGGGTGTGGGAAAAGGAAAAGATGGCGGGAAGCTGGGGGGTGGGACAGGGACGATGACACGCCACAGCTGCATTTTTATTTGGAAACTTTAGAGAAAGTATTCCTGACTGGAACTGCATTCTGCTTTACACATGGGCAAGACTAGCCTTTTTGGTATCTCCTCCCCCTTTAGATAGTGACGGATTTCAACTACTAGTACAAGGGATACCTGCTCACTTTCCAGATGATGTTTTAAAACCCATTTTCACAAACCAAAATGAATTGTCCGGTAGTGATGTTTCAGATGTTTCCTATTCACGTCTTTCCCCCCTTTGATCTTGTTCAGTATGGAGATGACAGTATTTTTAAACGTATAGCCAGCTAGCTTTAAACCATTTTCTTCAAGCTTATGTCACATAACCCTTCCAAATATTTCCTCCCTGTGCTCTTCCCACTTTGTGTTGTAATTTACAAAACATACTGCTTCAGTAATGTAGCACTGAGCCACCCGACTTAGGTCAGCTCCATTTGGAGAACTTGATCGCTCTGGAGAAGTAACTCGCAAACCAGCGCGCTTCATGCTGGTCAAAAGTTAAATGACAAACGACGGTGAAGCTGCTTTCTTTCTTACTCTTCCTTCTGCTGCAAGTGGTGTCAGGTGTTGGTGAAGGGGGCTTTCTAACAACTTAATTTTGCTCTTCCTTTGGCATATCTTGTAGTTTTGTTCCTCGTTGTCATTCCTTATTTTTTGTCTGTCTTTTTTTCCATCCATCACAGTCAGGATGGCTAAAGGTGACCCCAAGAAACCAAAGGGCAAGATGTCTGCTTATGCCTTCTTTGTGCAGACTTGCAGGGAAGAACACAAGAAGAAAAATCCAGAAGTCCCTGTCAATTTTGCAGAATTTTCCAAGAAGTGCTCTGAGAGGTGGAAGGTATTTTTCTTTTGCATCCTCATATTAGGCTTAGTTGGAGTTCATGTTTTGGGGTTACTTACCTTCAAAGTTACCCCACATGGCTCTTTTTTATTTCTAACTTAGACATTATTTTACTTGCCTTTAGAATTTTGTGTGTGCCTTTATTTGTGAAGGCTCTAATAATTTAAATCTTTCATTCCCAAAGTGGTTCTATAGATGTCATTTTAATTATAGAAAAATTGGGCAAGTATGTACTCATTGAATTAAGGAATTTAACAGATCCTATTCTTTGCAGACAATGTCTGGGAAGGAGAAATCTAAATTTGATGAAATGGCAAAGGCGGATAAAGTGCGCTATGATCGGGAAATGAAGGATTATGGACCAGCTAAGGGAGGCAAGAAGAAAAAGGACCCTAATGCCCCCAAAAGACCCCCGTAAGTGACTATAGACTTGAAATAACAAGAGCTTTCTTTCTGCTTGGAAGATTTTTTTAAAGATATTTTACCTAAGAAATGAGATGCCTCTGCAAAGAATTCTGTACTTCGAGCTTTAAAATGCCATACCAGCATTGTCCATAGTTAGGGCTGATGTGTTTGTGGGCTCTGTGTGTGTGTCATGTGTAAGTGCATGTGCAGTAGTCGCCTGTTGGCTCTTCCACTGGGAAGGATGCACCCTGGTTCTGGAAGCCAATGTCTTAGGTATGTTATTTACTCCTTAGCCAGTAACTGAAATAAAGCACCATACATTTCTGAAGTATCTTAACCGTTCTAGAATCTATAGCTTTGTAGCATTGAATGTAGTATGTGTTTCTTCACTTTGGGGAGAACTTATGCTGAGAGGTACGTGAGCTCAATAACATGGGAATTTAATCTAAACTCATGTTTTTGTGGATTCTCTAAGTTATATATTTCTCTCCAAGGTCTGGATTCTTCCTGTTCTGTTCAGAATTCCGCCCCAAGATCAAGTCCACAAATCCTGGTATCTCCATTGGAGATGTCGCCAAAAAGCTGGGTGAGATGTGGAATAACTTAAGTGACAGTGAAAAGCAGCCATACATAACTAAGGCTGCAAAGCTGAAGGAGAAATATGAGAAGGTAAGGTGGACTGGAGTCTGCCATAAGATTGGTGGGTTGGGGGTAATGTGGCTGCTTTGCAAGGCTGAGTACTTGGCACAGCATGCAACAGCCTATCTCTCAAGATCAGCCCTGTGTGCTGGTAGTCACGCTTAGAACAGATGTTTGTCTTGGGCATGATTTTTTGCAGTGCTGAGAATCAAATCTAGGGCCTCATATCCTGCGCTCTACCACTGAGCTGTATCCTCAGCCCCAGTTTTCAAATGCAATGCTGGGGATCCAGCTCAGTAGTGCATTGCTTGCCCAGCAGTACAATGCCCTTGACTCCATCCCCACAACTGCAAAAAATAAAAAAGAAAAATTGATAAGGGAAAATTGATAGGGCTGTTAATATGACCTAAAAGACACTTGAGTATCCTATAACTTTAGAATTTGAATGGTCAAGAATCCACTTTGTATGTGGAAACAGATACTTGGAATATAACAGCAGCCCTATTTCCTGTTTTATTCACTTGTTTTCAATTCCTGATTTCTTATGTGAGGTAAAGGCTGCATGCTTCTACCTTTTGCTATAATAGCTGCAGGAGAGCTTGGACACTGATTTGGAATGTGTCCCTGTTCCTTCCAGGATGTTGCTGACTATAAGTCTAAAGGAAAGTTTGATGGCGCAAAGGGTCCTGCTAAAGTTGCCCGGAAAAAAGTGGAAGAGGAAGATGATGAAGAGGAGGAGGAAGAAGAGGAGGAGGAGGAGGAGGAGGATGAATAAAAAACTTTATCCGTCTCCTTGTGAATACCTTAGAGTAGGGGAGCGCCGTGATTGACACATCTCATTTTAGATGTGTCTGTTTCTCTCATTAGGTTCAGTTACAGAATTTGATCACGATCATATTGTAGTCTCTCAAAGTGCTCTAGAAATTGTCAGTGGTTTACATGAAGTGGCCCTGGGTGTCCAGAGCACCCTGAAACTGTATCAAAGTTGTACATATTTCCAAACATTTTTAAAATGGAAAGGCACTCTCGTGTTCTCCTCACTCTGTGCACTTTGCTGTTGGTGTGACAAGGCATTTGAAGATGTTTCTGGCATTTTTTTTTTAATTTGTAAGGTGGTGTTAACTATATGGTTATTGGCTAGAAATCCTCAGTTATCGACTGTACATATCTATAGTCTGTAAAAAGAACAAAACAACCAAGAAAAACTCTTGATGCTCCTTGCTGGCGTTGAGGCTGTGGGGGAAGATGCCTTTTGGAGGGGCCATAGCTCAGGGCGTGCACTGTGAGGCTGGACCTGTTGACACTGCGGTGGGCATCCATTTAGCTTCAGGTTGTCTTGTTTTTGTATATAGTGATATAGCATTCTGCTGCCTTTCTTAGTTGTGGAAAAAGGGGGGTCAGCTGGCATGAGAAGTGTTTGAATTTTTTTTAGTTAAGTACAGTAGATTTTAAACTTTGTTTTCAAACAAACTGTAGAACTCTTCATTGTCAGCAAAGAGCCACTGCATCAATGAAAGTTCAAGAACCTTCTGTACTTAAATACAATTTGCAATGTTATGTTATTTTTTGTATGTTTAGAATGCTGAAATGTTTTTGAAGTTAAATAAACAGTATTACATTTTTAAAACTGTTCCTCCCTGTAAATCTAGTAATTTCTATTTTACCCAGTGACCAGTTTAGGACTGAGATGAGGAGGGGGCCCTTGAAGTTTGCATGATTTGTTGTGTTTAAATGGCAGTAAATGAAGTGTAAACCAGTGAATGTAGCGACATAGGCAAGGGTCAGCAGCCTCCAGTAGTTGAAGGCAGGCAGGCAGGATGGGGGCTAGCTCACTCCAGATTTTACTTTTCCCTTTTACTGTCACACCCCATGTGCTGGGGTCAGTGCACTGCTAACAGCAAGAATGTCTTCCAGAGTGTATGGGGTGTAAAACTTCAGGTATTCTCTCACTCCTCCCTGACACTACACATGTAGTGGGACACAGTTATTTCTGTGCTCAACATTTGAGGCCTCAAACTGCTGCTTTGTCTCCTAGACCCCAATGAGGGTAGTGGGGCGGGGTAGGGGACATTTTCTCTGTTTTTAACCTTAGTTTCCTCCTAAAGGCCAAACATCCCAAGAAAGATCCTAGGCTCCATTTCTAAGCACTAAATGTATCAAGAAAGTAGAGTGGCCTACCAGTGATCTGAGCTTATTCACCACAAATGTAGATTATTGTTCAATGTTCTTAAACTAGAAAAAACTTGGTTTCAGTGGTTATATTAGTAAACAGTGTTAACATTTTGCCCAGGTTAGGACAGCAGTGGCAAATGGTGATCCTAGATACCACTGGATGGCTGGTGTGCCCTTCACTGCAGTTACAATGGGTGCTGTGTTGTGGGTGAGTGTCAGCATTGCCTAGCATTAACACTTGGATGTAGAAATTTGAGACTGTGGAGCATGTGGGTGTGTTTTTTGTGGTATTTTAAGAGGAAGCAGCTTTTTCATAGAAGTTCACTATTTGGAAACTTGCATGTGTACGGAGCTGTCCTCTCACCCCGTCAGGTCTGAGGTGGGTGCCAGTCATGGTCACAGCCTGATCTCCATTCACAACCATTCCTTCTCCATCAGAACTGTTTGTCCTAAATACATTTCTTTTGAAATCTTCCACTAATTTAAAAAACCCTTGATCATTAGGTTTGCCCAGAGGCACTTGTTCCAGAATCATTCATCCTGCTTTAGCCATGCCCTTGTACTTGGCATTCTAAACTAAACCTGCTACTGCGGCCCAATGCTCAACATACAGGTCAGCCTCATCAGATAATGGAAGAGGTGTTCAACCTGTACTCCCAAGGAAGCAGTTTTCTAACTGTGGAAGTGGGTGGCTTTTGTGCTCCCTCAGTAGCCAAATAGAAGTGGGTAGCTATTTGCCTAAGTGATATTTGATTAAGCAGACTTCTTGGTTGTAGAGACTCCATTTGAGCCACTTTTCCAATTAGCTGCTTGTTATAAGACCACTACTCTAAGGTTTGCACACCACCACTAGATGCCCCAGTGGAATGATGCTCCCTAGCTTCCCTGAGATGCTTGAAGTGGCATGATGTTACCAACAAAGGTTTAGACTTAGCTTGATTTCTGGACCAATGTTCTTGCAATGCCATCTTGTTCCTTTTTTTTTTTTTAAGCCAAAAGAACAGTGCCCATTTCCTCTAAACACCTCCCTTCCAACTCCCTTATTCTGTTCTTGGGTGACATTTTATCTTTTGGAAAGAACAAGGCTGTAATGTAGCAACTATTGTCTGTGTCTCCCTTGTGTCTGTTTTTGTCACAAATGTACTTGGGGACGTTGGTTGCATTCATTTTCTGTAATAAAGTTTCTTAATCAGTCTTCCCAAAAAGTAATCAGTGGGCTGTCTGCAATCTGTTTTGAGATACTGGAACTCTGATTTTGGTTGATGAGAATCAGGATTTTAGAAAATACCAACACTATCGTAACCAGTGATCTGAACTATTAACATTTAGTGGAACAATGCCATCCAGAATGCCAAGTGTGAAGGACTTCAAGGCCCCTAGATCAGCCTTTTAGCCAGAGGAGTAGAGGGGGAGTTGGCTCTGAAGCCCTGTGCCTGAAGAAATATGCAACTTTCAGGATGCTACCAGGCTGCTGTTTGATAAAGTGGCTGGGTACTTGTAATCAGCCAGCCCTGCCAACCAGGTCTCCCTGAGGCTGAGGGTCGGGGCTTAGTTGGCTGGCAGAGCCAGGCCCAACAAGGAGTTCTGGATGAGAGCCATGGGGGCTGCTTTGTTGTTCTTGGCTCCCAGCTCAGTTTTCTCTGGAGCTCAAGGCTACCTGGGAGGGAAAGGCCAGTAAGCCAGCTTGGCAACCCCAGGCCTCTGTGCCTTCTTCAACCATAGCAGTCCCCTGCCCCGTTTTGTATGTTGGGCAGCATCCTAAGATTTCGGCTTTAAAAACAAGCTGGGACACCATATTCATAGAGGGGAAAGCATGCACGATTATCTTACTAGGCACATAAAATAATTTAATAAAATCCAACGTTCTTTCATGATTTAAAAAAACAAAGCTAGAAGGAAAGTTGCTCAATCTAATAAAGGGCACTTAGGAAGGCCCACAGCTCACAATCTAGATGAAATGCTGCAGGCTTTCCCCTGTTTAGGAACTAGATGAGAACGCCCACTTTTGCCACTTTCATTCATCACTGTGCTAGAAATTTGAGTCCGGGTAATGAGGCAAGAAAACAGGAAATGAAAGAACTGTATTTGCAGATGACATGATCTTGTATATAGAAAATCCTGCTGGTGCAGTGGCACACACCTGTAATCCCAGTGGTTCAGGAGGCTGAGACAAGAGGATGGCAAGTTCAAAGCCAGCCTCAGCAACTGAGTTAGGCCTTGTCTCAAAAGAAAAACCAGGGCTTGGATGTGGGTCAGTGGTTAAGCACCCCTTGGTTCTACCCCCCAAAAAGTGCCCTCCCAAATATCCTAAGGAATTTCTAAATAAAACTGTTAGAGGACAAGTGAGTTCAGCAATGCATGAAGATGAATAAACAAATATTGGTGGTACACATGAGACCCTGGGTTTGATCCCCAGCATTGCAAAATTTCAAAAAAAGTGCATTTCTAAACACCAGCAGTGGAAAACCTGAAAATGAAACTAGGAAAATTCCATTGATATTTAACAAAGAAAACATTTAGGAATAAACAGTAAAAAAGTGAAAAACTTATGTGGGGGGAACTGCAGCTGGCTTCTCTGTAGAAATTGAAAAACTGATCCTAAATTTCATATGAAAACTCCAGGAACCCAGGATAGCCAGACCAATCTTAAGAAGACTTGGAGAGTCCACATGTCTTGATGTCTACAAAGCTACAGTAATCAAGACAGTCTGCTACTGGTATAAGGACAAACATGTAGGTGGATGAAATAAAACAGTCCAGAAATAAACCCAGACATCCATGACCGATTGATTTTCAACCAAGGGTACAAATACCATTGAGTGGGGGAAATAATCTTTTCAACAAATGCTGGAATAACTGGATCTCCACAGGCAAAGGAATTTTCTCCCCTACCTCATGCCACATCAAAAAAATATATATATACAAAGTACTCAAAAAATAAAATTTGCAGTAGGAAACAGGTATACATCTTCATGGCCTTTAATTTGGCAATGGTTTCACCCAAAACATAAGCAACTAAAGGAAACAACAGATAAATTGAGCCTCATCAAAATTTTAAAGAAACCAAAAAAACTTTCGTGCTTCAACAATACCATCAGGGAAGTGGAAAGATAATCTATAGAATGGGAGGAAATGCTTGCAAAGCACTTATTTGATAAGGGTCCAGTATCCAAAATATAGAGATAATTAATACAACTCAACAATAAAGACAAATAGCCCAATTAAAAATGGTCAGAATATCTGCATAGACAGTTCTTCACAGAAGATGTGTAAATGGCCAGTAAACATGAAAAGATACTTGGCATTATCTATCAGGATATATAAATCAAAGCCATAATAAGATACTACCTCACACACATTAGGATGGCTGTAATAGTAATAATAAAGGAGAATAATCTGGAAACTTGGGAATGTAAAATGGTGCAGTTGTTATGAAAAACTGGAGATTTCTCAATAAGTTAAGCATAGAATTGGCATATGACCATCAATTCCACTCCTAGGTGTAGTCCCAAAAGAACTGAAAAGAGGGCAGGGTGTTGTGGCACATGCCTGTAATCCCAGCATCTTGAGAAACTGAGGCAGGAGGATCACAAGTTCAAGGTGAGCCTGAGCACCTTTTAGAGAGATCTTGCTTCAGGAAATCAAAAGAGCAGGGGATGCTTAGTGGTAGAGCACCCTTGGATTAAATTCCCAGTAACAGAAAAAAAAATCAGAAAGAGGTACTAAAACAAATTCTTGTATCTTAATATTTGTGTACATTTTTCTTAATAGCCCCGAAGTGGAAACAACCCAAATACCTATCAAGTGGCGAATGGATAAAATGTAGTACATCCATATGATGGGATATTATTAAGCTATGAAAAGGAATGAAGTTCTAACACATTCTACCACAAAGGTGAACCTTGAAATCAATATGCTAAGGGAAAGAAGCCAGCCACAAAAGGCCACATATTGTATGATTCCATTCATATGAGGTAGTCAGAAGAGGAAAATCTACAGAAAGTAAGTTAATGGTACCTAGGGCTGGAAGTTATTAGGAGAAAATGAAGAGTGACTGCTAGTAAGTACAGAGTTTCTTTTGGGGATAATTAAAAGTAGTGGTTATTATTGTACAACTGTGGATTTTCAAAAAAATGTATATTTTAAGTGGAATGTGAAGTACATCTCAATAAATCTGTTGAAAATAAGTGAAGGAATGTCAATATACTCTAAAAGTTCATGTTTTTTGTGGTTCTAGGGATCAAATCCAGGGCCTTGGGCATACATGGCAACATCATGTTTTGATTAATAGGTACAATTGTACTTGTTAATTTAAAAAATCCTACAAATTCTGTAAAGCAGGGATTGATCAGCGAACTTTGCCCACAAGGTAAATAATGTACTCTCTTATTTTTTGTATATAAAGTTTTATCAGCATTCAAAAATAAATGATGGGAAATTTTCAGTATAAAGGGCAATGTTAAAGCACACAAGGGAGAATTTCAACTGATGTGTGAAGGGCCCCTGGGTGGACAGAGGAAAAGGATCCAGAGCAGACTTCAAAGAATTGGCCTTTTATAGATGGCGAAACTGTAGAGTGGTTGGTGGGTGGTGATGGTGTTCCTATCTGGCAATTTTTTTCTTGTGAAGGTGATGGGGAGGGGAGCAGAGAGAAAGAGTGCCATTTGAAGGATACCCAGCTAAGGAAGTACATGAAGGCCAAGGGAAGTGGATTTTGAGAAGAGAGGAGTCCATGTAGTCATATGCTGCTGAGAGATAAAGCTGTGACTAAATGACCCAACTAGCACAACTGTGGCAGAGGAAGAGTTTATTTGAGGGCTCTTGGTTTCAGAAGTCTTAGTCCATGGAAAGCAGGCTCCATTCCTTGGGGCTTGAGGTGAGGCGGGAGAGTGTGGTGGAGAGAAGCAGCTCAGGACATCAGGAAGCAGAGAGAGACTCCACTCTACAGATATAAAGTATACAACCCAAAGGCACACCCCCAATGAACCACCTCCTTCAGCCACACCCCACCTGCCTCCAGTTACCACTCAGCTAATCCCATCAGGGACTAATTCACTGATGGAGTTAAGGCTTTCCCAACCCAATCATTTCTCCTCTGAACTTCCTTGCATTATGTCACAGGAGAGCTTTTGGGGGACACCTCACATCCAAACCATAACACATCGGAAGCCTGAGTGTCCTAGTTCAGGGGAATGATGGGGATGGAGACCCAATTCTAAGTGTGAGGAGGTTGGTAGAGTATGCCTAGAGTGGGGACATTTCTTATAGGATATACAACCTTAAAGGGGAGATGGAACACAGAGTAGGGAGCAGAATTCAGGGTTCTTTTTGTTTTTAAGATGGGAGCAACTTCAGGATTTGTAATCAATGAGGATGCTATGTGTACATTACCAGGTCAGGCCTCTTCCCAGGGCTTGGGACCTGTAGCTCCAATTGCCTCTTTGACACAACATCTTCCTTCAGATCTGTTTTTCACTCCCACCTCCAAACGAACTTCACCCAGGCACTTCCTTTTCTCACCCTATATATCCAGTCAGTTCCCAAATCATGCCAATAATTCCTAGGATTTCTTACCTCCACCCCTCTCATTCATGTTGGCAGTATAAGTGAGTCTCTTCTCTCATCTCCATATTCTCTCCTGATTTCTTAAAGTATTTTCAGACGTTTGCTCATCAGTTTCTCTCTAGGGAAATTTCTAACTCAGAAGCCCTGGTTGATTCTGTTAGGGTTGCATTTTACTAGTCAGAGTTGGAGACACTGTAGCTCAGGCCCTTATTATCTTTTGTTTAAATGTAACAGATTCCCAAATGATATCTCAGTTTACCCTCTTACCCCTACTCTCTCCCCACATCTAGTATAACTCCTGAAAGGTAATTGGTGCTCAATAAATAGTCATTGAATAAGTAAATGGCCAAGTGAATGAATGAATAGGGACAGATCAGGGGAAAATTTATAAAAGGTATACCATGCAGGGCCTTGCAAGCCATCTTCCAATTTGGATTCCATGGAAAACATTTAATAATTTTTATCTGTAGGGAGTATTAGGGTGATCAATGGTGATATAATCAGATATGTATTGTAATTTAATCACTCTACAGCTGCAAGAATATATTAGAAGCCATTAGGGACAAAAGTAGAAGCAGGGTGTCAGGATAAGCCTGCTACTACAATAGCAACCCTCCTTCTTAGTGACTTAACGTGAATGGTTACTGGTCACTGGCATTACAGTCCAATCAAATATTTGGCAGGCAGCTTTTCACACTGCGATTCAGGGATCTTGGCTCCTTCCATTTTGTGGCACCACTGTGTTTAGCCCATAACCTCCCTGTCATTGCAGAAAGGGTTTTAGGCTCATCCCTGGAAGTGGCATCATATTACTCTTGGCCATATTCCATGGTTCCCAACCGATCTGCAAGGGGAGTTGAGATATGGGCGATCTGTTTGCCTAGGGAGAAAATGAACTGGGTTCGTGAGTACAGGGTATTGTCTCTGACATTCAAGGAGATGGGATGGGGTGGTTGTGGGAATCTGTCTAGATGAGAGATGCTGGAGACTTTCATAAGAACAGCAGCAGTGGAGGTACAGAAAAATAAGCGGGTTCAAATGATATTTAGATTTATTCTTCTTATATAACTTACTTAGTACCCTTAGACTTATATCTCCCCATTCTCCTGCTACCCCAGCCTCTAGTTACCACTGTTTATTTTCTTTCTGTGCATTTGAATTTTCAAGCTCCATGTATGAGTGAGATGATGTGGTATTTGTCTTTCTATACCTGGTTTAGTTTGCTTGGTATAATGTCCTCTAAATTCATACATGTTGTAATGAATGACAGCATTTTCTTCTTTTGTAAGACAGAATAGTATTCCTGTATGTGTGTGTGTGTGTGTGTGTACATACGAACATTGTGGTGCTTTTGTGTATGTGGTGCTGGGGAATGAATCATCACATTTTGTTCATCAGTTCATCAGTTGTTATGGTTTAGATATGAAGTGTCCCCCAAAAGCTCATGTGTGAGACAATGTAAGGAAGTTCAGAGAAGAAATGATTGGGTTGTGAGAGTCTTAACCTAATCAGTGAATTAATCCTGATGGGATTAACTGAGTAGTGACTGGAGGAAGGTGGGGTGTGGGTGGAAGGAGTATATATTTTGTATATGGAGAGTGAGATCTGCTTTCTGATCATGATGTGAATTGCTTCCCTGTGCCACACTCTCCTGCCATTGGTATTCTGCCTCATCTTGAGCCCCAAGGAATTGAGCTGGCCTTCTATGGACTAAGACCTTTGAAACCTTGAGCCCTCAAATAAACTGTTCCTCCTCTACTATTGGGTCGTTTAGTCACAGCAGCAAAAAAGCTGACTAAAACATTAGTAGATGGACATTTAGGTTGTTTTCGTTTCTCTGTTATTGTGAATAATACTGTAATGAACATGGGAGTATAGATGTCTCTTTCATATCCTGATTTCATTTCCTTTGGCTATCCACCCAGTAGTGGGACTGCTGGATCACATGGCATCTCTATTTCTGTTTCTTTGAGGGACTAACGACCATACTGTTTTCAGTAATGCTGTACTAACTTATATTCCCACCAACAGTGGGTTGTATGAAGGCTTCCTTTCCTCGACCTCCATGCCAGCACTTGCTATCTTTAGTCTTTTTGATAATAATCATCCTAACAGGTAAGGTGTTAATTAAAAGAGTGTACAGAGTTGCAGTGATGTAGGATGGATACAGATCTAATACACAGCAAAGGTCTACAGTTATTAATATTGTATTATCTAATGGAAATTTGCCAAGAATAGATGTTAGGTGCCCTTATGACATAGAAGATAAATATATGGATATAGTCATTGGTCTTACTGTAGTAATCATTTCACTATGTATATCAAAATGTTTCATACCTTAAATATATATAATAAAATAAAATAAAAATTCAATTTCTTCCTGTGGCAAAAAAGGAGAGGATTTAGGAAGTAGGATTGCTGGGACTTGGTGGAGAATTGGATGTGCTGGATGAGAAAGTGGGATGAATTGAAAAATATTTTAATTTTATCACTCAGGACACCAGAGTGAGCAATGGTAGAGTCTTTCAAAAACATAGAGGCTCAAGGAAAAGCAGGTCTGAGAGGGAATCATCTTCAGACTGAGCAATGTTCAGAAAGAGTATCAGGTCCAAGTTCACACTTCTCTGCAGGGAAAAGTTGGTAACGGAATCACACAGCATGTGTGCTGTCAGTCTAAGCACAGCTCTCCCTTCCCGCTTGGGACCAGACTTGAATTTGCATTTCTCAGTCTTTTCCCCATCCATTTCCCTTTAGGGAAATCTCCTGTTCTGACAGCCTACTAGGATTTGTCTTCTATGGTTTAATCTTAGGAGGGTGTCAGAGCTAGGAATTTCCCTGGAGGGAAACTGAATCCCTTAGGCTAGAAGGGTGCTTCCCCCTTTCAACACTCACACTTCTAAATCTGTTGCTAAACTGGGAGCATTTGAGGAAAGGCTCAAAGAACTTTCCTGTTGCTGGCCTCAGGCCACAGTTGGATTTTTCAATCCACATAGGAAATATGAGATGCACATTTTCCTAGACTGTGTATTTTGTTCCAGGCCTGTGGTGGGTTTTTGTCTTAAAAGTGTTTTGGAAGCTTGTCAGCGGTGATACTGTGGCAATGTTGATTGCAAAATTTGACAGTTCTCATTGCAAGATGTGTAGAACATATGATGCTTTTGTCCTCTGTCCAAACCCTCGCTAGTTTACATGAAAAAGGGCTGATATTTCAGTGATGAAACATTAGCAGAAGGCTGAAATATGTCACTTAAAAATATTGGGCTAGCCATGCTTTAAAAAAAAAAACACCTTGTGCTTGAGCAGCTTTTAACTTCCACTAAGAAGTCTCTTCTGCATATATTTAATTATCAAACAAAAGCTGCTGATTGAGAAGCATAATCTCCGAAGTTTCTACCTCGATTTAGATATTGAAGACTAAGTCCTAAGACTGAGTCCACATGGACTGGAGTTCTGCACTTGGGATGTAGGGAGAAGAGAAACACTAATTTCCTTTTCTGGTGTTGCTCTCCTACCCGAGGGCCAGGAAGGAATAGGTCTGGGTTCCAGGGAGGGTAATTGATTTGTCTAATGCTACACAAATAGCCAGGGAGTGGAGCTGGGATTCAAGTTGACAGCTGCTGAGCCCAAAGCCTGCACTGTTACCCAATATGACTCTATAGAGCACATACTGGGTGCCAAGCCTGCCACTAGAAGCTGAGTGTGTGGAAATTGTGGCCCTGTGTCATGATCCTGGCCCTCAAGCAGTTCAGAGGGTTAGGTACACGGAGAAAATACAGCATGATGGCTGTGATAGTAGCAGACAGTTGGCTGGTAAGGAGAAGGAGGAGGAGGAATTTATGTCCTACACAGTTAGGGGAGTCTTCCTGGAGGAGGAGGTGCTTGAACTCTTAAGGGCAGCCAGAGAGAGGAGAAGCAACATGGTGTGGCTTGGGAAATGGAGAACAGTTCCTTTCTTGGAAAGTGTTTTGGTATTTATTGTTGCATGACAAATTACCCTAAACTTTAGTGCCCTAGAGTAACTATGTCGTGACTTTATGTGTCAGGAATCCAGAGCACTTAGCGGATCCTTTGGTTCAAGGTCTTCAAAAGGCTAAAGCCAAGGGATTAGACATGGCTGTAGTCATTTCCAGGCTCAGCTGGAGGATAGCTTCCTAGCTCATTCACATAGCTCTAGGCAGTGTTCAGTTTCTTGCTGTGTATTGGTTGGATGCTGCCCTCGGTCCCTCGTCACATGGGCCCTTCCATAGGTCAGCTTGCAATATGGCAGTTGGATTCCTCCAGAGTGATCAAGTGAGATGATCTAGAGCATGAGCCAGATGGGAGTCCCAGTGCTTTGGGAACACGATTTCAGAAGGGAAATCCCAAAGCCTTTACCATATTCTATTCATCGGAAGCAAGTTACTTGGTCTAATATTCACTCCATGAAAGTAGATTCCACAAGGCCATGAATCCCAGGAGATGGGGATCACCAGGAACCATGTTAAAAGCTTCCTACCACAGCCTGTCATCTGCCTCTCAGTGATTCATGTCCTTTCCACAAACTCAGGTCTCCAAACATTTCATCCCATTATAAAATTATATCAGTAGAAGTCCACAATTTCATTATCTAAACCAGGTCTAGATGTGGATGAAGCTCCTTGAGTGCAGCTCCTACATACAGCTCCTGGAGTACAATTCTTCTCTATCTGGGCTGGGATGTAGCTCAGGGGCAGAACTCATGCCTAGCATATGTGAGACTCTGGGATCACTCCCCAGTAGTGAGGAAAAAACGTGGACACAATCCAAATGAAAGTGTAGAGAATTATTCCCAGGCCATGAAATACAATCAAGGAACTTCCAATATTTGCTTGACTGAGCTTTTTAATTGCTGTGAATCAGTGAATCCTTTGTGCCTCCCATTTCTCCCTTTCTGAACAAGACCATCTATGATTCTATCCCACAGTGAAGCCAGATATTGCTACCTGTAATCCCAGCAACACGGCAGGCTGAGATGGGAGGATTGTAAGTTTGAGGCCAGCCTGTGCTGGATCTTAGTGAGGCCCTAAGTAACTTAGTGGGACCCTGTCTAAAAAGAAAATATAAATAAATAAAAAGGGCTGTAGCTCAGTGGTAAAGTGCCCCTGGGATCAATCCCCAGTACCAAAAATAAATTAGTAAATAAAAAAACTACAGTGAAATATCACTACAGACTTGCCAGAATGGCTAAAATAATAGAAAAGACAACACACTAATGGTGACAGTATAAATTGGTAGATCCATTTTGAAAGACTACTTGGTTGTATTTATTTATTTTTGGTACTGGGGATTAAACCCAGCCATGCTTTGCCAATGAACTACATCCCCAGTCTTTTTATTTTTTTTTTAAATTTTGAGACAGCGTCTTGATAAGTTGCTGAGGATCTCTTGCTGAGTTGCTGAGGCTGGCCTCAAACTTGCAATCCCCCTGCCTCAGGGTCCTGAGTCACTGAGATTATAGGTGTACGCCACCATGCTTGGTTCTGGTAGTATTTATTAAAAGAAAATATGGCATGAACAAGATGTTCATACCAGCACCGTTTACAGAAGGCCCAGACTACAAATAATACAAATAAATGCTCATCAGCAGTAGAAAGGGTAAATATATTGTGCTGTCTTCATACAGTGGAATACTGGGCAACAATGAAAGATTGTGAAATATAGGTATATGCAACAACATGGGTGAATCTTGCAGGCATATTGTTGAATGAAAAAAAGCCAGACACAAAAAAGGGCCCATGTAGTATGGTTCCATTTGCAAAACAGATGAAACCCATGGATAGAAATTGGTTATGCCTAACAGTGGGGGTACTGCCTGGGAAGGGGAATGATGAAATCTTTGGGGCACTAGAAGTATTCTTTGTCTTGATCTGAATGATGGTTATATGGGTTATACTTTTAAAAATGTATTGGTGTATCATGCTAAGTGAGATAAGCCAATCTCAAAAAGCCAAAGGACGAATGATATCGCTAATAAGTGGAGGTTGACACATAATGGGGGGGAGGGAAGGGTTAGAGTTAGGGTTAGGGAGGGGGGCAAGTATAGAGGAAGGAACTACTGTATAGAGGGTAAAGAGGGGTGGGAGGGGTGGGGGGAAGGGAAAAAAATAACAGAATGAATCAAACAACATTGCTCTATGTAAATTTATGATTACACAAATGGTATGCCTTTACGCCATGTACAAACAGAGAAACAACATGTATCCCATTTGTTTACAATAAAAAAAAAAAAAAAAAAAAAAAAAAAAAAAAAAATGTATTGGTGTGTACAGTTCAGATCAGTAGATTTTTGTATGCTTAATTGTATGTTATCCCTTAATTTTTAAAAAAAGGGATTTTTTTCTGAGAATGAAAGGATGTGCACATTCTGGACTTTCCTTTCCATTAATGGCAGACTGTGTAATTTGGAGCAACCCTCCCACTGAGAAAACTGTAGAAAAAAGTCATCATAAAAGCTCTAGTGAGCTGAGCACAGTGGCACCCACCTGTAATTCCAGCAATTTGGGAGGCTGAGGCAGGAGGATCACAAGTTCAAAGCCAGCCTCAGCAACTTAGCGAGGCCCTAAGCAACTTAGTGAGACCCTGTCTCTAAATAAAAACATAAAAAGGGCTGGGGATATGGCTCAGTGGTTAAGTGCCCCTGGGTTTGATCCCTGGTACCAAAATAAATACATAAATAGATAGGTAAATGAATAAATAAATAAATAACCCACAAAAAAGCACTGTTGAGCTAACCACATAGTGAAAATAAAATACTGAGCTAAGATTTAGAATACAGGGTAATTCAGAGACATGAGCCTGGCTCTGGAAAGTGCCTTGATTCTGGGCTGTTCAGGGCTTTCTGAAGCAACTGAGAGGCTGAGCCTTACTTGTGGCTGTGTCCAGAGGTTAGAACAAAGAGTCACAGTCCAGAGTCCACCTAAAGTATGCACAGATACTTCATGTGACAACTGTGTTACTGTGCTAGGACAAATGTGTAACAAAGCTAGGACAATTAGCCATATAAAAAGATAAAATTAAAACCCTGGCTGGAACTACACACAAAAAACAATTGTGGTGGATAACAGACCTAAGGCAATAGCTAAACAAATAACAATTTTAGAAGATAATATTGTAGGATGGCTTCATAGAATAGAGTAGGAAGGACTTTGTGATCAAAACAGACACAAAAAGCCATGGAAGACTGATAAATGGCACAACATTCAAATCAACAGTTTCTGTTCATTAGAAGGCAGCATTAAGAGAGTGAGTAGGCGAGCTAAAGTGGAGAAGATATTTGCAACACATAGCAGCAAAGGGCTTGCATGCAGAATATGTAAAGAACTTCTACAAATGAATAAGGAAAAGTCGGACGACCCTGTAGAAAAAATGGACCAAAGATTTGAACAATTACTTCATAGGGAGGATACTTAATGGTCAATGTGTACATGAAACTGGGTGCTGTGGCACATGTTTGTAATCCCAGTGACTTGGGAGGCTGAGGTAGGAGGATTGCAAGTTTGAGGCCAGCCTTAGCAATTTAGCAAGGCCCTAAGCAACTTAGTGAGACCCTGTCTCTAAATAGAAAATACAAAAGGCTGAGAATGTAACTCAGTGTTTGTTAAAGCACCCATGGGTTCGAGTCCCAGTACCAAAAAAAAAAAAAAAAAAAAAAAAACCAAAAAACAAAAAACAAAAAACTCAGTAATGATAAAAATGAAAATCATAATGAAATGCTTTCAGTTACTCATCACATTGACCAAAATAAATGAAGCCTGACAATTAATTCTCTCTCTCTCTCTCTCTTTTTATACCAGGGATTAAAACCAGGAGTGCTTAACCATTTAGCCACATCCCCAGCCCTTTTTATTTTGTATTTTGAGACAGGGTCTCACCTTATTGCTTAGGGACTTGTGAAGTTGCTGAGACTGGCCTCGAAATTGCAATCCTCCTGTCTCAGCCTTCCAGCTGCTGGAATTACAGGCATGTGCCACTGTGCCTGGCCAAGGCTGACGATTCTAAGCATTGATGAAGATATGGAACAATGAAAGTTCTTGCGCTGCTCCTGGCAGTTTATATTGGTCTGATCACTTTGAAACACAGCTTAGCATTTCTTAGCAAATTAAGTGGGTACTTCACAGAGGTGCAGGTACATGATGACCAAGAGACATGGTCACAGCAGCACTGTTTGTAATGGACCCAAAGTGGAAACACCACAAATGTCCATTGAGGGGGAAATAATAAGTAACTCATGGTGTGTTGATACAGTGGAAAGAAATGAACTTCAGACATCCACAGCAATGTGAATAAATCTCACAAGCATTGTGGCAAATGAGAGAAGCCAGATGACTGTCCATATATTCTACATTTGCTTATTCACAAACAGGCAAAACTAAGCTCTGTTGTTCAGAGGTGCTCACAGAGATGGTTCAACTATTAATAAAAGCAAGTGGTGTTACTCTAAAGTAAAAAAAAAGTGTTGCATCTTGGTGGGGGATGAAGGAGATAGTTATCATGAGGGGCATTATGAGCTGAGTCATGTCCCCCAAATTCAAATGTTGAAATCCTAACTCCCAGTACCTTTGAATGGGACCATACTTGGAGACAGAGACTTTAAAGCAATGACTTGGTTAAAATAAGGTCATCAGGGTGTTTCCTAATCCAATGTGACCTGTATCTTTATGAAAAGATAAAATTGGGACACAGTCATACACACAGGGACGACCATGTGGAGACCAGGTGGAAGACAGCCATTTGCAAGCCAAGGAGAGAGGCCTCAGAAGGAACCAGTTCTGTTCACAGCTTGATCCTGCATTTCAGCCTCCAGAACTGTGAGAAAATACATTTCTGTTGCTCAAGTCACCTGGTCCGAGGTAGTTTGTGGCAGCCAGAGCAAACTAATACTAGGGTACATTTGGAGGGCTCCTGGTGCTTCCAATTTTGTGTTTCTTGATTAGGATAGTATTGCACAGGCATGTGCTTTGACATAAATTGTTAAATTGTACACTTTCGCTTCATTCACTTTTCTGTATAAGTGTGATGTTTCATGAAAAAAGCAAACCAGAAAAGGATGGCTTGGCCTCGGGGGCGGGGGGCGGGGGCGCGGAGAAAAAAGTATGCTCTCACTGGGTCATCAAACCAAACCTTTGAAAGAGACCAGAAAAAAACTATTTTATTTTTGTGAACAGTTTTATTGAGATAATTCACATACCATGCAATTTATCCATTTATAATGTACAACTCAATAGTTTTTAGTATAGGCAGCTGTGTAGCCAATTTTGCCATAGTTAATCCTAGAACGTTTTCATCACTTCAAGAAGGAAACCCAGGACCTTAGCTATGGCCTCCACATACCCCCTATTCGCCCTGCCCCTGGCAAGCAATCACTGACTTTCTGTCTCTTTAGGCCTATTCTGGGTCTTTCAAATAAATCAAATAATCTAGTATGTGGTTTTAAAGATCTGGATTCTTTCACTTAGTATATTGGCAAGTTTCATCCATATTGCACCTCATTCCTTTTTATGGCTCTATGGCTAGACCACATCATATTTATCCATTTATCAGTAGAGGGACATTTGAGCTATTTCCATGTTTTGGCTATTATGAATAATGCTGCTATAAGCATTTGTGTACAAGTTTTTTTGTGTGTGTGTGTGCACATGCATTTTCTTTTTTTATTCAATTTTTTTAGTTGTCGAAGGACTTTTTTTACTTATTTATATGTGGTGCTGAGAATTGAACCCAGTGCCTCTCACATGCTAGGCAAGCACTCTGCCACTAAGCCACAACCCCAGCCCAAGCACATGCATTTTCAATTGTCTTGGATATATACCTAGGAGTAGGGTTGTCGGGTCGAATGGTAACTCTGTTTACTTATTGGGGATCCACCAAACTGTTTTTCACAGTAGCTGTGCCATTTACTTCCCATTAGTAATATTGGTTGCAATTTCTCCAAATTCTTGCCAACACTTGCTCTTGTCTACTTTTAAAAACTCTAGCCATCCTTAGTGGGTATGAGATGGCATCTAATTGTGGTTTTGATTTTGTATATCCCTAATGACAAATGATAAAGAGTGTCACATTGGCAAGGACTGTCAGCTCCATTTTCCAGCTGAGAGAACCAAGTCTCAGAGAGGTTAACTGGCTTGTCCCACACCACACAGGCCAAGGCTCCTTTCTCCTTTGAATACACCTCTACCTTCATGGAAGGAAGAATCTTGTGAGTAGATAAATACAAAGGTCTGTTCATCAGTTTTTGATGCCAATGGCTGGGCCCCTTGGGGATCTACCCTGGTCCCTCCCTAGGGCTTTTGCTTTGTCTTAGGTCAGTTTTTGTTACTGTAAACAAGCCCCTAAAGTCTCACTGCGTCCTCTGGCATCACATCACAGCACCTGTTGCCTGTTGCAGCTGAAGCCTTCTCCTGGATGCTTGGGACTTCTCATACAGAGGGAATCTTGGCTTTACCCCAACCTGATACTCACATTCCAGCTCAGCAAACAGAGAATCCCAGAATACCACGATGGGAAGGGTCCTGTGAGCACATGAAGTCCAAACCCTTATCATTCAGAGAGGGAAGCTGAGGTTCAGAGAAGGCCAGGAGCTCTTGGAGGTCTCACAAAATGTTAGTGATGGAGCTGAGGACTGGGGAAAGCTTCTCTTGTTGTGCACACGATGGAAACAATAGAATATTCTGTCCTTTACACTCTTCTTCTGCAAAGGAACACATGGTCTTCCATGTGTCTGTCTTGAGGGGGAAGGGCAAATGCCCACTGGTTGCTCCTCAGGAAAGGAGGCCAGAGCAGGGCTCCACATGTGATTGGGGTGTTGAGGGCAAACAGGCTGTCACCACTGAAAACTGGATTTGACCAGCCCATTGCAGGTGTCCCTATCAAGCAGCACAAGGTCTTCTGCTCTGGTGACAGGTTAACCACAGTCACTTGATAGAGGTAAAGATAAATGGATTTTTCCTCCAAACCCTTTGACCTCTGGGAACCAGCTGCAAAGCTGCCCTGAGCCCTAGAGGAGTTGCTGGGGAGAGAGGGAAGGATAGGTCTTTTCTTTTTCAGGTTTCCAAGCTTTGACCTTCAGCCAGTCCACTTGTTGCCTCCCAGAGTCTCCACTGAGAGGGAAAGCCAGTTTCCATGGGGCCCTCCATGATGTTGTTTTTCTACTTACATGATTGGCCTGTTGGAGCTAAGCATCGAGCTTGGGGTCAGAGTTCTGTGGAAACCATCTCTCCTTCTAGAACGTCAGTACTGCCTCCTTCAGCCCTGTGGGTGCTGCCCTTCATGTCTCCACTAACTTACTACATCAGTATGGGCAGTTTTCTGAGCCTCTGTTTCCTCATCTATAAAATGGAGTGAAGAATATCCCTATCACACCTTCCTCAAGAGAGCCTCATGAAGGTAAAATTAGATTATACATCTTGCTGTACTTTGAAATTCCTGAGTGGACAGATAAGTAGGAAGTATCCTTAATTAAAAAAAGAACAACTAAGAACAATAGGAAAAGATAAGTCCTATGATGGCAACTGAGGAAAGTTATTAAAAGAAAGTTCTGAAGTTCTGCAGATGGAGCATAGTGGTAGAGCCCTTTCCCAGCACATGGCATGTCCTGAGTTCAACCCCTAGTACAGCAAAAAAGTGAAAAGAAAGTTCACAAAAATAAGGAAGGCAAATGATCACTAAATGTATGAAAGATTTCAACTTACTATTCAAAGAAAATAAAACTGAGGCAAAACAAAAATATATTTTTGCTTATGAGGTTAGCACAAAATAAGAATGATCATTGTTGACAATGATGTGAGAGATTAAATTATGATATTGTGTCTGGAGGACAATTTAGTTACTGTTACAAAATCCTTAAAAAGGTGCATGTACTTTACTCAGATTGTATCTTAAGAAAGCAGTTGAGATGCATGTAAAAATATAAGTGCATGCCATTTTATTAATTCTTTAAAAATCCTAACAAATAATTCAAGTGGTGACTTTTATTTAAAAAAATAAACTTCCATAATGCTTTCAAAATATGGCCAATTAAGTCAGGCATGGTGGCACATTCCTGTAATCCCAGATACTCAGGAGACTGAGACCGAAGGATCTCAAGTTGGAGGTCAGTCTAGAAAATTTACTGAGACCCTATCTCAAAATAAATTAGAGCTAGGTGTGGTAGTGCAGCCTGTAATCTCAGCAATTTGAGAGGATGAGGCAGGAAGAACACAAGATCAAGGCCAGCTTGGGCAATTTAGGGAGGCCCTGTCTCAAAAGAAAAAAAAAATAAAAAGGGCTGGGGATGTCACTTAGTGGTTAAGCACCCCTGGGTTCAGTCCCTGGTATCAACAACAACAACAACAACAGCAAAAATTAGAAAGGGCTGGGAATGGAGTGAGTGGTCAGGTGTTTGCTTAGCATGTGTGAAAATATTTGAAACCAATTAAAAAAACATGCTTATATTAAAGGTATTTTTTCTTTCTAATTTCTCTTCTACTTATCCAAGTCAAAAATTGCAGGAAATTGGCATGTTTTTCATTTTATATTACTTTACTGCCTAATCTAGATACATACAAATTTTATATTGAATATGTTTAAGTTGTAGAAACTGACATCTTTATTAGGGAATAAATACATTTGCACTATGGCCTACAGATGTAGCCTACAATTGCAAAGGAAATGTTGTAAGATGCCACATCTTTAAACCTGGTACACCTGCCTGATTTTATACTTTTGGTTTATATGGAATATTTCACAATAACATTTAAAACAATAAGCTGCATTAAAAACTGGAGAAATTATTAAACAGGGATGATCATCATGGCTCTGCCTATAGTACAAAATTCAGAAGAGTTGAGGAGGAGCAGGCCATCATGATAATGTTCCAGTGAATTTTACTCCCCTGCGGACTCCCTCTTTTGCAACATAACATAGTTGCTCCTTCCATGAAGAGACAGAAGGAAGTTTTCTTTCCTTGACTCTGGGCTCTAGTTGACTCTGGGCTAGTCTTGTGACTTGCTTTGGCTAGTGGACTGCTTCAGGAATGATACTCTGCAGCCAGGCTTAGAGGCACAGT
This sequence comes from Sciurus vulgaris, assembly GCF_902686455.1. NCBI lineage: Eukaryota > Metazoa > Chordata > Mammalia > Rodentia > Sciuridae > Sciurus > Sciurus vulgaris. The sequence continues at coordinate 4,136,046 of NC_136471.1, read as the reverse complement.
CCTGTAATTCCAGCAACTCAGGAGGCTAAGCCAGGAGGATTGCAAGTTTGAGGCCAACCAGAACACCTTAGTGAGACCCTGTCTTAAAATAGAATTTAAAAAGGGCCGTGGATATAGTTCCATGGTAGAGCACTTGCCTAGTATGTGTGACCGCCTAGGTTCAATCATTTTTTTTTTAAGGAGATACTGTGTGACTTCCAAGATCAGGACTTAAGAAGCCTTGAACTTTCCATTTTCAGCCTCTTGGAATCCCCAGATTGCTGTGCTGTGATGAAACCCAGCGCTAGGTGATGAGAGATGTTCAGCAAAGGGTTAATTTAGCAGCTTGGGTTGCACAAGAGCTTCACACTCCAGAGAGAAGGGGCTGGCCTTTGCCTAGTTCTCCTCTGAGGCTTTGACACAGTCTACCTGATACACATGTCCTGCTTGAGAGTATTTATGCATGCCTGAGGCCTGAGCTTTTGTATGGGATTGACCTGTGGGGGGCCTGGGGTCTGTGTAGCTGAGGTCAGTCACCTGGGTATTGTATGCCTTACATATGAAGCCCTAATAAAAATCCTGGACGCCAAGGTTGAGGTGCGATTCCCTGGTTGGCAACACTTTATATGCGTCATCTCACATCATTGCTGGGAGAATACATCTGGCCCCATGAGACTCCACTGAGGGGATACCTAGAAGCTTGGGATTGTTTCTCTTGGACTTTTCCCTTTGCTGATTTGGATGAGAATCCATTCACTATCATAAACCCTAACCACGAGGATAACAGCTTTTCTGAGTCTTGTGAGCCTTTCTAGCGAATCATCAAGCCTGAGGTAGTCACCTCATGTAGACATGTGACACTGAGGCATGTACAGAAGAGTGGATGAGCAGCCACTTGAGTGAGAGTATCTGGAGCCCTTGAGCCCTGTTACCTATTGGATGTTTACAGTTGTATGAAGGACCCCAGGAAAACCCAGCAGATGGATCACCAGCCAACCTGCAAAACCATGACATATACTACATCATTGTTGTTTTAAGGCACTAAGGTTTGGGGTAGCTTGTTAGCACCTATAGGTAGCTGAAATAATACATAATCAAAAGTAGGCAAACAGTTAAGTTTTTATTTATGTATAACTGGAATACTAAGATGTCATTAACATTTTGATGCAGATTCTCTCTATATATTAACAGAACTCTGTTGGCTATGTATTTCAAAAATAGTTATAAATATGTATAAATGCTCCTATTTTGAAAAAATATTTAATATATTATGAACATTTAAATGTCTAATTAGGATGAGTGATAGTCAACCATTTTGACCTACTAAAACAAATATCTCCTGTGACTCAAATAGTGCTAATTGATATCATCTAGGCTGGAAGGCTCCACAGCAAAATGTTAAGTGTTTGGTGAGGAAGGAGCATTTTTTTTCATTTATGTACTTTTTGGTGCTGGAAATGGAACTCATGGCCTTGCCCATAGTCCATAAATACTGTATCACTGAGCTATATCCCTCACCATCATCTGTATTCTCCAAATCTTATCCACCGATATATATTCCTTATTGTACTCAGGAAAAACATACAAGGAAATACTAGCCATTATTTATAGAAAATGCTAAATAAACTTGGGAAGTAATGATGAACTATGAGAAGACTGAAAAGGGAGAAGGGCTGAGCTGGGCTCAGAGCCTGGCTTCCTATTACCCTGGGATTCAGACCTACCACTTGTGATTCAGAGCAAGTTCCCACAAGCTGGGCAAAGCAATTGGAGGCTGAGGCCCAGGGTGGAGGCTTCTAGATGAGGTGTCTGAGTGTGCAGCTGGCTTCTATTTGGGTCTGCTTGTTTAGAGCCCTGTTAATCATTGCTTTTTAGTTCTCATCAGCCTCTCTCCAGGTGTCTCAGGCATCTTCAGGCAGGTCATAAGCCAGGAAGGTCAGCCTGCCCTTGAAGGAGGCCTGGGCAAGTGTGGGAGAGACAGCCTACGCCTGGCCTCAAGCACAATGGAACTGGTTGCTCAAGTGGTCAGCTTGCCCCTGTGGCTACCTCTTTCTCTGAACTGGAGCAGAACTGCAGCACATCTGAGGCGGCGGGGGGATGTCTTAGCTCTGGAGGAAGCCTTAGAAATCATCTCGGGGCACCCCTCCAGGGTGCAGAACTCTCCCAGCAGGTGCTCCCTCCACCTGCCCCCAACAAAGGCTATCATCCTCTGCCCATCTTCCAACAGTCCTGCAAAGAGGGCGAGTTCACTACTCTCAGTCGCACCCACCCCAAGTGACTGCAATAGAAAGTCCATCCTTACTTGGTGGGATGGTTAGATTCGTGTCAACTTGGCTGAGAGAAGGGATGCTCAGATAGCTGGCAAAACTTTGAGTGTGTCCATCAGGGTGTTTCTGGAAGAGATTAGCATTTGAATGCTGGACTAAGTAAGGCAGATGACCCTCCCCAGTGTGGGTGGGCAGGCAGTCTCCAATCCATGGAAGGCCTAAGTAGAAGAAAAAGGCAGATATGGACGAATTCCCTCTTTGTTTGCTCTAGCTGAGACATTGCTCTTCTGTCCTCAGACTGGGACTTACACTAATGGTGCCCCCGTTCTCAGACTGGGATTTATACCACCAGCTTCTGAAGTCTCCAGCATGCTGGTGGTAAATGTTGGTACTTGGCTGCCTCCATAGTCATGTGAATCAATTCCATATAATAAACCTCATTCATAAATATTATTTCCAAGAATCTCCTATTGGTTCTGTTCTTGTGGTAAACCTGGCTGATATACTTGGAATCCCAAATCAGACTGAGTCTTCCTTCTTTCCCCCTAGAATCTTTTCCTTTCCATTTGGCCACATTTGTTTTCCCTCTGCATGTAGCCCATGGCAGCAGCTCAGTTTGCTTTGAATAAAATACCCCCTTTAAAAATACATATGTTGAAACATCATGCTGTATCCCATCAAGATGTACAAATATTATGTCTCAATTAAAAATATAAATCTTTATTGACTGCATGAGGTATCCCAGGAATGGACCTTGGTGTTTTATTATCCAAACAACCCTGTCCATGACGCATTATCCAAAGGGAGTATCCAAAGGGACACCTGAGGAAAGGACATAGCTGGGGTTTGAACCATGGTTTGTCTGTCATTGACTGATGCCTGACCTCATTCCACAATGGATTTGAGACAGCTTAGAATAAAACACAAATTAATAATCAGACCAAAAGAAAATAGAAATGACAGTAGAAAATGAAGACCAGAGCTCTGAGTTTCTAGGTTACAAAAGTAAAAATGCAAAGCCAATTACCTTTATATTCCTCATTACCAGAAGCATGTTGTTTAGCAGAAACACGACCAGAAATGAATTTGTAAAGGCATTTGTAAATGCTGTGATGATCCTATGAATTCCTAGCACTTGGAGCCTCCCACCTACCATTAAACCCAACTTTGGGGTCAGATGTCAATATTGAGGAAAAAATATGTCTGTACCTGTGTATGTGTCTGTAACTGTATGTGTGTATCTACCTGTATCTGGGTCTGTATCTATGCTTCTGTCTGTATCCATAGCTATATCTACACCTGTATCTGAGTCTGGATCTCTGTGTGTGCCTGTATATGAATCTTTGTCTCTGTATCTGTGTCCATGCATGTGTCTTATCAGTTTCTGTGTTTACATGTGTATCTGTGTCTTTGTCTTTATCTATGCTCCTGTCTTTAACTGAATCTGTTCTCTCTGTGTCCAGATGTGTCTGTACCTATACATGTAGCTGTGATTCTATCTGTATCTGTATCAGTTTCTCTATCTGGTTTGAATTTCTTCCTGCCCATCTATCTGTATTTATGTTTTTATTGTGTCTCCAACTATATCTGTGTTTCTGCCTGTGTCTGTTTCTCTCTCTTCTTGTATCCCTATCTCCACCAATATCTGTCTCTGGCTCTCTGTTTCTAACAGTATCAGTACATCTGTATCAGCGCCCCTACCCTGTCTATATTATGTATCTGTCTCTGTCTCATTCGGTGTTTCTGTGTCTTCATGTACCTCTATCTGTATTGTGCCTCTAACCTCTATCTGTATCTCTGTCTTTGTGTCTACCTGTATCTACATCCATTTCTGTGAGGTCACCTGTATTTGTCTCTGAGTCTCTATTGGATCTGTTTCTTCATTGTTCTCTCATCTGTGTCTCTACCTGTGTCTACATCTGTAACTGAATTTACATCTCATCTCTCTCTGTGTGTCTGTCTGCACCTGTAACTTTCCTCTCTCTCTCCATCTGCCTCTGTGTCTCTGTGTCTACAGTGTATCTTTATTCCAATCACATCTGTACTGTGTCTTTACCTTTATCTGAATCTGCAGTCTTATCTGTTACTATGATTTGGAGGTGGGGGTCAAACCCCTACTCCAGTGTACCCAGAACACAGGAGATGGAGTCAGGGAAAGTTATTCTGGAGCCTTAATGTTTAATTCTGTTTACTCTGTTCAGTTTTGGATTACTTGAGACCAGACACTCCTTTCTTCCTGCTTATTACTTTTTTTTTTTAATATCTATCTTATACCCGCCCCACTATTTTATCTTGGAAATAGATATCTTGTTTGACTTCGCAGGGGCACAGGTGGAGGGTAATTTGTCTCAGGATGGATCATGCCTTGAGTCTCACCCATATCTGATTTTGATGAGACTCTGGAGTTTTGAAATGGGTCTGGAATGTGTTAAGACTTGAGGCTATTGAAGGGTGCGAATGTATTTTGCAGGTGAGAAGGATACAAATTTCTGGGGTCAGTGGTGGAATGCTGTGGTTTGAATGCACCTCCAAAGTGCATGTGTTGGAAACTTAATCTTCAATGCAACAGTGTTGGGTGGTAAGACCTTGAAGAGGTAATTAGGCTCTGACCTCATGAATGCATTCATGTCATTGTCACAGGAATGGTTAGTTATCTTAGGAGTGGGTTCCTATAAAAGGATGAGCCGGCTCCTTTCCTCTCTTTCACACATGCTTTCTTGTCCTTCTGCTTTCCACTGTGGGATAACACAACAAGAACACCCTCTTTGGATGTGAGTGCCTTGACCTTGGACTTCCCAGACTCTAAAATTGAAAGAAATAAATCTCTGTTCCTTATAGAGTAATCTCAGACATTCTGTTACACTAGCACAAAACAGTCTAAGGTACCTTTGTTTCTGCCAACTATTGCCCATCCTCACCAAGGTCTTTCTGAAGAACTTCTAGAACTCCCAGTGCACCGCTAACAAATGCCACTACCTTCTTGATCTCTTCACAAAGGGCTTTCTTCATTATATTTCAGCCTTGACTGGGAACATGCTTGGTCTTCCACTAGAGTGAAACCTCCTCCACTGCACATAATCTTGGGGAGTGGATTCTCCTGGCTTTGTGCTGCTGGGTCTAGAATAGACCATGATTGTTCTATTGTCAAAGATGACCCTTTGGAGCCTCACACTATCACACTGATCACTTTTCCTTAAAAGAAAACAGGTTTTAAGTCATGCAAATAATACACAAAGAAATCCGTCTTTTAAATATTTCATTCTTTACAGAAAAACAAAACAAAACAAAACAAAACAAAAAAAAAAAAACAAAAAAAAAAAAAACACCACCCAGAACTTAGCACTGTGCCAGCTGCTCTTGGAGAAATCCCAGTTATCCAGGTGGTGAATTTCTCTCCTCACCTTTTCCTCCACAATAACCCCAATACACACACACCCTGAGTATAAACATTCTGTAACTTGCCTCCTTCATCTATCTGTCCTGCTGATCTTTTCATTTTAATATGTATAATTCTACATCATTCTTTTTTACTTTTATTTCTTGAAGTACTGGGAATGGATTCCAGGGCCTCACACATGCTAGGCAAGTGCTCTACCACTGAGCTACACCCTGGTCATTTTATTTTGAGACAGGGTCTTGCTAAATTACTGAGGTTGGCCTTGAACTTATATCCTCCTGCCTCAGCCGCCTGAGTAGCTGGGATTACAGACATGTGCCACCACACCAGCTTCTACTTTATTCTTTTAAATCTTGCTATCATAGCTCATTTTGGAAATACCATGAAGTTTCTTTAACCATTTCTGTGATATAAACATTTATTTCATTTTATTTTCTCCCTGTTATAAACAATGTGGCAACATGTTGGCTTGCACACCAGGGGAGGTGTTTTTTCTTTCTTGATTTTTAAAAAGAATAATGAACTTATTGTTTTTATAAAGCAGATAATGCATATTATAAAAATTGAAGCAATTTAAGAATTATAATGAAGAAACAAATAAATCAGTAACGATTTCATCTCCCAGAAAAGAAACAAATACAGATAACATTTGGTAAACAACTTCCCAATTGCTATGGTTGAAATGCATTTCTCTAAAACTTCATATTGAAACTTAATCCCCAGTGCAACAGTAATAGGTGCTGTGGCCCATGGATGGTGATTGAGTCATGCCAGCTCCCCACTGATGGATGGGATGAAGTGCCCTTTTGAAGGAGGACAGAGGAAGTTTGTCCCCATTTCCCTTCTGCCTTCCATTATGAGGAAAGGGTACCAAGCCCTTAATCAAATGCCAAATGCTGGTACCTTCATCGTGGACTTCCCAGCCTCCACCATTTGAGAAATATCTTTCTATTCCATATAAATCACCCAGTCTTGGATATTCTGCTATAGCAGCAGAAAACAGACTAAGATACCTACCATCTTTACACACATATACAGGGAGAAGTCAACAGCTATCAAGAAATAATCTTGTAACAAAAGGATCCACCAGTCATGTTATGTTTAATAGAAATTGTCAGGTTTGATTTTGCTTGAATTTAAAACATAAACAGGGAACTGGTGTTGAAAACACAAATTGCCAAACTCGGTGTAAATGTTTTTTCCCTATAAGATCTATCAGTTCTGCTAGCAACCCCCTCTGGGGCTAAAGGGATTATAAAGAGCATTTCTTTTTTCTCTTCTTTTAGCACTTTCCTTCTTCTTCCCTCCTCCTTCATTTCCCTTTCTTTTCCTTTTTATTTGGGGGGGGGCAGTTTAAGATCTATGAAGATCCTATCAATAGATTCCTCACAATGGAAGAAAACTTTTACATTGTCTTGATCCCTCACCTACCAATTTTATTGGTTACACTTTCTTTACTTTTTCAATGGTTATAATGCACTTTAATTTTTAATGATGTACCCCTCAGCCATTTATTGACGGTTTTATAGTGAGTTTTAGATTTTAATAGATTCAATGCTCACAGCTGTCTATTTCAGACACAGCTGATCTATCCTTCGGTTTGCAGAATTTTTTTCATTTGGTTGTGTTTTTTTTTTTTTCATTTTTAAACTGATCAACAATGAAGAAATAATGGGTGCTTAATTCACTGAGTCTTCCCTGTTTGTGAGTACTTATTTATTTATTTAGTACCGAGGATTAAACCCAGGGTTGCTTAACCACTGAGCCACATCTCCAACCATTTTTATTTTTTTATTTAGAGACAGGGTCTTTCTAAGTCGCTTAGGGCTTAGCCACAAACTTGACATCCTCCTGCCTCAGCAGGTGTGTGCCAGCGCACCTGGCTCTGATTAGCATTTATAATTGAATAAAAAATTGTCTTGCTGTAATATTCTTGGGCCATACTTTCTTTTCCTTAGAAATTTGTAGTCATTGCTCCACTGTCCTCTGGCACTGATAGTTTCTGTGGAGAATATAAAGGGAATCTAGTTTTTATTCTCCTTGGCAACTTGCTTTTTCAGAGTGCTTCTGAAGCACTCTCTCCTTGATACTTCAAGTTAAATAATTTAACCAGGACATGTCTTCAGGTTAATGATTCTATATCCACTTTACCCTTGGCTTATGGAATGCTTTTACAATCTGCTGATTCAGTTATTCCTTTATTTTGAGAACATTTGTTCATGACAGACCTCGGAATACTTTTTCTGTTGTATTTGTTGAGTTCTCTTTAAACTTGTTTTATTAAGTCCATTCGTGCACTCAGTCAACAAATACTTATTAAAGACCTAACAAGTGCCAGGCATTAGGCCAGACAAAACTCCTGCCTTCCTGGATCTGACATTGTAGTGACTAAAGAAACAGGTAATAAAGAAAATAAACATGTACAGTAGAAAATACATTGAATTGTGCATGTTTTCTGTGAAGTAGGCAATCTATGGGACTCAAATTCTAACAGGGTGGTCAGGACAAATCTCATGTAGAAGGTGCCATTTAAGAAGGGTTCCAGCTCAGACCTGTCTCCTGAACTCCAGAGGCCATTTTCAAGTGCCTACATGATCTCTCAACTGGATGTTTAAGAAAAATCTCTTAACCTGTATACAATGCAGCTCTGGATGTTTCCTAACGTTCCACAAAAATAAGAATTGACGAATGGGCCAGAAATATAGCTCAGTGGCAGAAGGCTTGCCTAGCTTGTGCAAGAATCCCTGGGTTCAGTCCCTAGGACTGAAACCAGCACAAGGAAAAAAAGAAAAAGAAAAAGACAAGTAGGATGACATCAAACTAACAAGTTTCTGTACAGCAAGAGAAACAATCAACAGAGTGAAGAGACAACTTCGAGAATGGGAGGAAATATTTGCCAGCTCTTCATCTGACAGAGGATTAATACCCAGAATATACTCCCCTGTCATGTATAGCTAAAAAGAACAAATAAAAATATCCAGAATGCATAAGAAACTCAAAAACACCAAAATAAGCTTTCTAATTAAAAAGTGGGCCAGTGATCTGAATAGACACATCTCAGCAGAAGAAATTCAAATGCTAAAAACATATGAAAAGATGCTTAATATCATTAGCCATCAGGGAAAGGAAATCAAAACTACAATCAGATACCATCCCATCCCAGTTACAAATGGCCAGTGTAAACAAAACAAAACAAAACACAAAATAACAAATGCTGGTGAGGATGTGGAGAAAAAGACCCTTTCACGCTGTTGGTAGGAATGTAAATTAATAGAATTGTTACGGAAAACAGTATGAAGATTCCTCAAAAAAGTACAAAGTAGAACCACCCTATGATCCAGCAATCCCACTACTGGGTATATAAGCAAAGGAAATGAAATTAGTATATCAAAGAGACACATGCCCGTGCTTATTGTGGCACTCTCACAGTAGCTAAGATGCAGAATCAAACTAGGAGTCCATCAAGAGACGAATACATAACAGAAAATGTGGTATAGATACACAATGGAGCACTAGTCAACTCTAAAGAATAATGAAATCCTGTCATTTGCAGAAAAAAATGAATTAAACTGGACATAATAATGTTAAGTAAAATAATCCAGACAGAAAGACAAATACTGCATGCTCTCTCTCATGCAAAAACTAAAAATTGTTAAAATCAATGTAGAGTAGTGATTCACAGATGTTGGGAAGGGTGTGTGGAGAAGGGAAAGGGTAATTGGATTTAATTGGTGCATGCTGTATTAATGTACAGAAATATTGCATAGGATCCCATTAATATGTACAATTAATATATATTAATCAAAAACTAAAAAAGAAAACTCTTCCACTAGCCTCCACCATCAGCCCGACCTCTAGTTTCTTTTGTCTCCCCTGACAGTTCCTTTTTCCTCACCTGGTTGTCTAACAACGTCCCATGCATATCAATGAATAAAAACCAACTTGTGGCATAGAGCGAAGGACTTATTATAGGAATTAGAATTTAGGCAATTGTGAAAGCTTTTGAACTATTACATTTCAGTTTCTTACAGGTACAACACCCGTTGACCCAGGACCTTAAATATCTGAAGGATAAGATCTGATGAGAGCTGGAATATTAATTTTACGTATTTATGGGGTTCAGTGTGCTCTTTCAACACATATGTACATTCATAGCATGTGCAGATCAAAGCCAGCCATTTCACCCTCCCCACCAATACAGTTTTTCTGATTCCTAGTAATCACTATTCTACTTTAGGTTGACTTTAAAAATTTCCACCTGTGAGAGAGAATATGCAGTGTTTTCCTGTGTCTGGCTTATTTCACTTAATGTAATGTCCTCCATTTCCATCCATTTTGCTGCAAATGACAGAATTTCATTCTTCTTTATGGATATATAATATTCCATTATGCATGTGTACTTCAAATACTTAAAAAATATGTGTATATAACAACTTCATCATATTCACACACATATCTACAGCTCTGCAATAGATCTTCATTATAATTTCGTTTTGAACTGTGTGAAATAGTACTGTGGATGTGGTCTTCTTCCTAAGCTTGCTTTTCTCCTCCACATAGTTCTCTGAGATTACAGTACATTCACATTCAGTGCTGAATCACAGACCATAATTTGTTTATCTATCCTCTCGGGACTTGTCATTTAGATTGTTCTTGTTTCTTCTATTGCCACTACATGTCTCCTGTTGTACCTAGAAGTGCATTTACTGCATTATAGGGTTTACAAACATTCAAATTCACAATATTGTGCCAATTATTTTGGCTAAGAAGTAGTACCAATTTTCACTCCCATCAGCAAAGTATAAGGGATTCTGTTGTCCCTCATTCTCTCCATCACTTGTCAGATTTCTTAATTTTTGCCAATTGAATGGGTGTAAAATGGCATCTCACTGTAGTTTTGACTTTGATTTTCATTTCTCTGGTTGCTAATGAGGTTGAGCATCTGCTCATATGGGTTTTGGCCATATGCGTTTCCTCTACTATGAAAAGTCTGTTTGTGTCTTCTGCCTATTTTCATGTGGACTTGTTTGTTTCTTCTATCATTGATTTGTAGTTCTTTATATACTAATTCTTTGTCAATCAAATGCATTGCCAATTATCTTTTCCCAGTTCGTGGCTCATCTTTTGGTTTTTGTTATGGTGACTTTCTTTCTTTCTTTCTTTCTTTCTTTCTTTCTTTCTTTCTTTCTTTCTTTCTTTCTTTCTTTCTTTCTTTCTTTCTTTCTTTCTTTCTTTCTTTCTTTCGGTACATGCAGATTGAATGCACTATCACTGAGCTACATCCTCATGCCCTTTTATTTTGAGACAGGATCTTCTTAATTACAAAATTAATTATTAATTATTTACAACCAATAATGTAATTTTGTCTTTTGTGGTCAGTGCTTTCATAAATAAGTCAAGAAATCTGTGCAGGATATTTGTACAATTACTTTCAAACTTATTCACTGCCCTCGCTCTTCCCTGCTTCGAAACACTAGGTGTGCATTGGCATCCTGTAGATGCCCACTGGCTGCCAGCTAGGTTTGGTGATTGGGATGAAATGGCATGATATTGAAAAGCAGGTGGAGGGGGAAGCTGGGATATGTTGTTCCCTTTCCTCCTTGCTTTTGGGAGCATACTGGCAGTGGCCACATCCACTCAGTAGTTTCAGCTCCCCCTACATGACTCCATCTGTGTTCCCACTGAGAAGTAGCTTGATGGATGCAGATACTTCCCCAATTCGAGGTGAAGAAGCTATTCATCCATAGTTTGATCTAAAATTTTCAAGTTTTTCTTTTGATATTGAAGGTTTTACTCCATATGCAGGTAATTGTTGTGTATGGTGGAAGGTAGTACTTGATTTTCATCTTCATGTGCAAAAAGCTATTTTTCTAGCCCCATTAAATATATAATCTTTTTTCCTTAACTGTCATGTCCACTCTCATGTATGTGTGATTAGTTACCAATCTCTCTATTCTGTTCCATTGATCTGTTTACATCAATTTGTCCCTGCATGAATTCCACTTTAGTTTTTGGTACTGGGGATTGAACCCAGGGGTACTTAACCACTGAGCCACATCCTCAGTCTTTTTTATATATGTTATTCTGAGACAGGGTCTCTCTAAGTTGCTTAAAGCTTTGCTAAGTTTCTGAGGCTGACTTTGAACTTGCAATCCTCCTGCCTCAACCTCCTGAGTCATTGAGATTACAGCCATGCACCACTGCGCCTGCTTTCAAAGTTTTGATTATAGTGAGACAATATCTTCTAGAGTATGTCCTCCCTCCTTATTACTTTTTAAAAGGAATGTCGTGGGTTTTTTCTTTTTGGCATTTTGCTCTTCCATCTACATTTTAGAGCCAGCTTGTCAGATTCCTTGAGAATGTTGACTTTGGTTAACAACTATTGAATCTTTAGAGCAAGTTTGGAAGAATTGACATTTTATATTGTGCATTTCTGTCCATGAACATTTGCTATGTCTTTATTTAAATTTTCATAATGCTCTTCAATAAAGTTTTAGAATTCTGATATATGACTTACGCATCTTTTGTTAGACTTCTTCCTCAGTATTTTATGAATCTATTTCTATTTTAAATGGTATTTTTTAAATTAAGAAAAAAAATTCTAATTCTTTATTGCTGATAGATAGAAATGTAATTACTTTATATAATGTTTTCATATTCAGTTACCTAACTAAGTTCTTATCTTCCTTCATAATTTGTCTGTAGAGTACTCTGAGTTTGATATGGAGGCTATCATGTCATCTCTAAATGATAAAAGTTTTACATATATATATATATATATATATATATATATATATATATATGCATTATTTTCCTTGCTAGGAACTTGAGTAGAATGTTGAATAGATGTGGTGATTTTGACATTACTCACTTGCTCCTGATTTAAATGAGATGCTTCTAACTTTTCTACATTTAGGATGATGTGCATTTTAGATATTTTTCTAAATGACTATTGGGTTAAGGAAGTTCCATTGTTCTTAGTTTATTAAAAGCTTTTTTTAAAATAGGAACCAATATTGAACTTTAATACTTCTTCTGTTTTTTCCTTTAATCTACTAATATAGTCAATAAAATCTATAGATTTTATGATAATAAAGCATCCCTGGTACAAATTTAAATTGGTTAAAGTCCATCATTATTCTTATAGACTCTTAGACTTCATTTTTTCTAGAATTTTGTTTAGATTTTTCCCATAAAATGAGCCTGTAATTTTCAATCTCATTATGTTCTTGTTTGTTTTTTGGCAACTGGTTATACTTATATAAGTATCTGTTACTTTATATACCTATGAGAATGATCTGGAGAATATTTTCTCTTTTTCTGTGTCCAATGTTTAGATCAGAGTGGAATTACTGGTTTCTTGTAAGTCTGATAAAATGTTCCTGTAAAATCATCTGGGCCTAGTGTTTTTGTCATAGGAATATTTTAAAAATCACTGTTTCAATTTATTCAGTAGTTATAGGATTATGTCTGATTGAATGTTTGGTCTTGATTAGTGACTGCTTTTTAATAGAATTATATATGCACATCCTTGCCATTGCTGAATCAGGAAAGGAGTATAGTTTTCTTCTCCTTGATTTTGGACTTGCCTTATGACTTGCTTTAGGATGCCAGCAGAGGATTGACCTGAGCAACTGGAGTCCAATTTAGAATTTCTTCTAAGTTTACTTTTATCAGTCTCAAAGTTTCAGGTCTTACCTTTACATCTTTGATTCATTTTGAGTTGATTTTTGTATAGGGAAAGAGGTAGGGACCTAGTTTTGATCTTCTATGTATAAATATTCAGTTTTCCAAGTTCCATTAGTTAAAAGGACTGTCCTTTCTACACTGTATGTTTTGGGCACCTTTGTCAAGCATCAGATGGTTGTAGCTGCATGTGTTTATTTCTGTGGCCTCTATTCCAGTCCATTGGTCTATGTGTCGGTTTTATGCCAATAACATGCTCTTTCGGGGGGTCTGTTTGTCTTGTTTTTTACTATTAATCTGTACTATGTCTTGAAATTGTGCATCATGATGCTTCTAACACTGCTCCTTTTGCTCAGGACTGCTTTGATTATTTGGGGTTCTTTGTGATTCTATGTGAATGTCAGGACTGTTTTTTCTAGTTCTGTGAAGAACATCTTTGGGCTCTCTCTCTCTCTCTCTGTCTCTCTCTCTCTCTCTCCCTCCCTCCTCCTCGCTTTCATGCTCTCTCCTCCTGACTTTTCACTCTCTCTTGCTCTCTCTCTCTCTCTCTCTCTCTCTCTCTCTCTTTTTCTCTTACCCTGCAGGGAGACACTCTGCCTGTTTGCTTAGTAAATTCTCTTATGTGAGTTCCCATGTCCAGAGTGGTTTCTGGGTTCTTACATTGGTGCTGTGACTCGGATGGGCTCTTGCACTGTCTCTTAAGTAAGTGGAACCTCATCTGATGCCCCAGTGCCCCCGGACATGGCCTCACCTTCCATTCATCCAGACGCTCTGCTCTGTATCACCGGACTTCAGATTGAAGATTCATCACTTATGAATAGCAATGATTGCTGATGGAGTTGCAAATTGGTGCAGCCACTCTGAAAAGCAGTATGAAGATTCCTCAGAAAACTTGGAATGGACTCACCATTTGACCCAGTTATCCCACTCCTCAGTTTATACACAAAGGACTTAAAATCAGCATACTACAGTAACGCAGTCACTTCAATGTTTATAGCAGCTCAATTCATAATAACTAGATTGCAGAACCAATCTAGAGGCCATCAATTGATGAATGGATAAAGAAACTGTGGCATATATACACAATGGGATACTTCTCAGACATAAAGAAGAATAAAATCGTGGCATTTGCTAGTAAATGAATGGAATTGGAGAATATCATGCTAAGTGAAATAAGGCCATCCCCAAAAACCAAAGGCAAAATGTTTTCTCTGATAAGTGGATTATGAGACCTCACAGGGGAAGGAAGTGACCAAGGGGGCTAAGAGAAGAATACAGGCACTTTGGATGGTGTAGAAGGAAATGGGGTGGGAGGAGGTGGGAAAAGGAAAGATAGTGGACTGACACAGACATCATTACCTTATGTACATGTATGATTACATGAATGGTGTGAATCTTCATTATGTACAACCATAGAAATGAAAAGTTGTACCCCGTTAGTGTACAATGAATCAAAATGCAGTCTATAAAAATAAAACATAATTTTTAAAAAGTAAAAAAAAAAAAAATCTTTGGTATTTTGTCAGGAATTGCATTGTAGATTGCTTTTACCATCTTCTTTAATTTCTTTCTTCAGGATTCTTTAAATTTCACTATAGAAGTCTTTCCCCTCCTTGTTTAGATTTATTCTTAAGCATTTTATGTTTTACAGCTACCATAAATAGAATCATTCTCATTTCTTTCTCAGTGACTTTGTTATTTATTTATTTTCTGTTTTGGTACCAGGGATTGACCCAAGGGGTACTTAACCACTGAGCCATATCCCCAGCCCTTTTTATATTTTATTTAGAGACAGGATCTCACTAGGTTGCTTAGGGCCTCGCTAAGTTGCTGAGGCTGGCTTTGAATTTGCCATACTCCTGCCTCCATCTCCCAAGTCTTTGGAATTATAGTCACGCACCATCATGCTAGTGGCTAGTGGCTTTGTTACTGATGTGTAGAAAAGCTACTCATTTTTCTAGGTGACGTTGTATCCTTCTATTTTGCTGAATTTGTTTATCAGATATAAACGTCTTCTGGTGGAGTCTTTAGGGTCTTCCAAGTACAGGATCACATCATCTGCAAATATGGATAATCTGACTTCTTTCTTTCCTGTTTATATCTTCCTATTTGTATTTATTTCTTTCTCTCCTAATTGTTCTGCCTATAATTTCATGTACTACATTGAATAGGAGTGTTGAGAGTGGGCATCCTTTTCTTATTTCTGATTTTAGAGGAAATATTTTCAGTTTTTCCCCACTTAGCATGTTGGCTATGGGTTTGTTGTGTATAACCTTTATTATATTGAGGTAAGACCCTTCTATAGCCAGTTGGTTCACAACTTTTATCATGAAGGAATGTTGAACTTTTTAATTAATTTTTTAAAATTTGTTTTGATTAGCTATACATGACAGTAGAATGCACTTTGATGCATCATGTCTAATGGAGGACAATTTCTCATTTTTCTGATTATACATATTGTAGGATCACATTGGTTATGCAGTCATATATGAACATGAGATTATAATGTCTGCTTTATTCCACTATCCTTCCTACCCCCATACCCCCTCCCCTCCCTTCACTCCCTTCTACCTAGTATAAAGTAACTCTATTCTTCTCTAGGCCCCCACATTGTGAATGAGTATCTGCATATCAGAGAAAATATTCAACTTTTGTTTTTTTCTGGATTGGCTTATTTCCCTTATCATGATATTCTCTAACTCCATCCATTTGCCCACAAATGCCAAATTTCTTCTTTAAGGTTAAGTAATAGTTCACTGTAAATATATACCACATTTTTTTTTATCCATTCATCTGTTGAAGGGCAGATGAAGGGCACCTAAGTTGGTTCCATAGTTCAGCTATTGTGAAGTGGTGTTGAATTTTAACAAATGCTTTTTCTGCATCTGTTGAGATGATCATGTGATTTTTATCCTTCAGTCAATTTTGGGGATTTATTACATTTATTGATATGTTGAACCATCCTTGCATTCTTGCAATAAAACCAATTTGATTATGGTGTATGATACTTTTAATGTGTTGTTGAATTTGATTTGCAAGTATTTAATTGAGGATTGTTGTATCTATGTACATCAAAGATATTAGTCAGTAATTTTCTTCTTTCTTCTTTCCTTCCTTCCTTCCTTCCTTCCTGCCTTCCTTCCTTCCTTTTATTGGTACTGGGGATTGAATCCAGGGGCACTTAACCACTGAGCCACATCCCCAACCCTTTTTAATGTTTTATTTTGAGACAGGGTCTCGTTAAGTCCTTAGGGCCTTGCTACATTGTTGGGGTTGTTCTCAAACTTGCCTCAGCCTCCTAAGTCACTGGGATTACAGGTCTACATGCTACCATGCCCTCTCCTTCCCTCCCTCCTTCCTTCCTCCCTCCCTCCCTCCCTCCCTCCCTCCCTCCCTCTCCCTTCCTTCCTTCCTTCCTTCCTTCCTTCCTTCCTTCCTTCCTTCCTTCCTTCCTTCCTTCCTTCCTTCCTTCCTTCCTTCCTTCCTTCCTTCCTTCCTTTCTTTCTTTCTTTCTTTCTTTCTTTCTTTCTTTCTTTCTTTCTTTCTCTTTCTTCTCTCGTTTCCTCCCTCCATTCTTCTCTCCTCTCTCTCTCTCTCTCCCTCTCTTTCTTTCTTCATTCAATTTTGGTATCCAGATGGCACTGGCTTCATAGAATGAGTTTGGAAACATTCTTTACCCTTCTATTTCATGGAGTAATTTGAGGAGCATTGGTTTTAGTTCTTCTTTAAAGATCTGGTAAAAGTCAGCAGTAAATCTGTCTGTTCTTGGGCTTTTTTTTTGTTGTTGTTGGAAGACTTTATTAGTGCTTATGATTGACCTGTTTCAATATTTTATATTCTTTTGGTTCAATTTAGTAGATCATATATGTCTAGAAAATTTCATTTCTTCTAGATTTTCCAATGTGTTGGAATATGGATTTTCATAATAATCCCTAATGTTCCTCTGGATTTCAGTGGCATCTGGTATAATGTTCTTTTCATCCCTGATTTTGGTCTCATCTCTTTTTATTTTGCTTAGTTTGGCAAATGGTTTATCACTTCCTTGATCTCATTTACATCAGCTGTGTCCATTCTCCTTATAAGCCCCTCAAATGCCTTCTTCACTGCTGCTATGGTGTTTTTGATTTGCAGCATTTGTTTTCTATTCTTTCTTGGAATTTCACTGTATCGGCTTGCATTGTCCATCTGTTCTTGCACATTGTCTAAGTTTTTCCATTAATGCCCTTAGCAGATTAATCATAGTTGTTGTAAATTCCTGGCCTGATAATTCTAACTTCCCTGCCATATCTAAATTGGGGTCTACTGCTTGTTTTGTTTGTTTGCTTTTCTTCTGGTGCTGGGGTTGGAAATAGAAATAGATTCATAAAGAATCTCAAAGGACTTAAATAGCCAAGAACTAATTTCTTACTTGTAAATGGACAGAATGCCTTTATTTATTTATTTATTTATTTATTTATTTATTTATTTTTATGTGGTGCTGAGGATTTAACCCAGTGCCTCACACATGCCAGGCAAGCACTCCACCACTGAGCTGAATCTCCAACCCCCTTTCGTGTGTTTAAACAGTGATTATCTTGTAGTTTTCCCTGAAATTTTCTGTTCGGAAGCTGGATGTGATGCCCTGATTAAAAGAAATTCTTGTAAATAGGCCTTTAGTGATGTTCTGGTGAGGTGAATGAAGGAGAGTATCATTTTATTAGCAGGTCTCAGTCTTTTAGTGAATCTGTGACTCTGAACTGTGAGCTTTACAACTGCTTCTCACATTCTGCCCCTTGTAGGTGAGAGAGGATGGCTACAACAGACTGGAGTTGGGTATTCCCCTTCCACCACTTGGATGGCTAGAGCCAGTTGCAGATAGGTAACCCCTCCAGGTAGATTAGGTTCTGAAAAAGCTCTAGCAGCTGAGGCACTTGTAAAATGGTTTCTTCTGAGGGCAGGACTTGTTCAGAACAGAATACCGTGGCATGTTTCAAAATGGTTCCTTTTCTCCCACCTCTGCATGAAGTATGAGAGGCTTTTCCTTTGATCTTCACTGTGAGGACCTGGTAGAGCTCATGAAGGTAAAACTGACATGGGAACACCCTATGGCCGAATCCCTTTGGAGTTATTAACTTCCAGATTTGTCACACTAAATCTTCAGCAATATTTCAGCTGCAGCAAGGTTTTCCTACCCTGGCACTGATTCCAGAAGACATTTATGTTGTGATTCTCTGTACCACCTGTTTGTATTTCCAATTTCAGGGAAATGGTTTGCCCTATGACCTCACTTTTCTGATAGATCTAAAAAGAATTGTTGATTATTTTTTCAGTTTGTCTGAACTTTTACTACTTTTTTGAAATATTTTTAAATGCATTTTTTAGTTGGAGATGGACACAATACCTTTATTTATTTGTTTAACTTTATGTGGTGCTGAGGATGGAACCCAGTGCCTCACACATGCTAGACAAGTGCGCTACCACTGAGCCACAACCCCAGCCCCTTACTTCTTTTTTTATTGGTCC
Organism: Sciurus vulgaris; assembly: GCF_902686455.1. Classification (NCBI taxonomy): domain Eukaryota; kingdom Metazoa; phylum Chordata; class Mammalia; order Rodentia; family Sciuridae; genus Sciurus; species Sciurus vulgaris. The sequence goes on along the minus strand of NC_136471.1, from coordinate 4,117,215 downwards.
TTTTTAGTTATACCTGACAGTAGGATCCATTTGGACATAATTACCCAACATGGGATAGATCTTGTCCTAATTCAGACCCCGGGACCTCTCCTTCCCCTTCCCTCTCCTGTTCCCATAGTTATTTTTTAAATTAATTTCTTGTGGTTGTACATGATGGTGAGTTTCACGCTGGTGTGTTCATATATGAACATAGAAAAGTTACGTGCAATGCATTCTATTGTCTTTCCTATTTCCATCCCCAGCCCTTCCCTTAATTCCCTTTTGTCTAATCCAGTGAACTTCTATTCTTTTTTGTATCACTCCCACTTATTGTGGATAAACTTCCACATATTAGTGAAAACATTCAACCTTTGGTTTTTGGGATTGGCTTATCTTTTGCTTCTTATTGCAATGGGGTGACAACTTCTAAGCTAATTATATGTAGGACTAGAAGTTCGAAATTGTATTTTTGTCATTTTCATTACATTTTTTCCCTTGTTTTTTTCTTCAGTTACTTTTTTACAATGTGCATCTTCTTTGGACACATTATTTATAACATAAATAATTGTTTTATTTATGATATGATTTTATGTTCTTTACTTTTCCCCTGTATAACCAATTCCTGTTTCATCATTTTCTGTTTTTTCCAATTTCATTTTTTTTTTGCTCAAGATGTTTAAACTCTAAAGTGCTTATTTGTGAATATAAACTTAGAATATTTTATTACACCTTTGGTCTACTTTGTCATTGATTTATTCGGGGCAGTTTTGACCAAATTATTTCACTTCTCATTTTTCTGCTTTGTTTCTATAGTATTGTATAAATGAAGACATTTCTTACCCCTGTGGATAGGGCTGGTAGTTTGGGGTGGTTTATGAGACAACTAATGCCATCCTTCTCAGTTAGTGTTTTTAAAATTATGAGTTCTTTAATAAGTGAGGGGCAGGAGGTGTTGTTGCATGTTCTCTGAGTTGTTTTTTAATATCACGATGTCATTTTTCTTCGGTTTTTCATTCGACAATGTTGAGTAGCTAATTTTCCAGAGAACAAGTATTCCAAGGAGAGCAGTCCCTGCTCTCAAGCAATGCACAGTAAGGTTGTAGAGATAGGTAAATAGTGCCTTTGGGGGATAACAGTGGTACTGGGGCATAATCCTTATACCATCCATTCATTCAAAGTGCATGTATAATTTTGTGGCACTTTTAGTGTATACAAAATAGAAAATAAGCAAAACCACTTTTAGTATATTTGCAGAATTGTGTAATCACTACCACCATCATTTACAGAACATTTGCCTTCTATGAAATCACTCCTCATTCCCCCCTCCCCCAACCCTTGACAACTGTAAATCTGCCTTAGGAATCTCTGAATTTGCCAGAGATCTGACTCTCAACATTTAATAAAAATGGAGGCATAGGTTTTGGCCTCTTTTGACTGACTTACCTATCAAAATAAGTTCATCCATGTTGTGCCATATATCGACACTTTATTCCTTTTTATGGCTGAATACTATTCCATTGTGTTTTGACCTAAATTTGTTTATCCATTCACCCATTGAAGTACATTTGGGTTACTTCCAGTTTGGGGTTATTATGAATAATGTTGTTATGAACATTCATGAATAAATTCTTGTGTTTATGCATGATTTTATTTCTCTTGAGTATGTATCTAGTGTCTATTTATTACTTGCAGGATACTATATTTCCTCCTCTTATCTCATTTCTCTTTATGTATTTTCTGAGGGGGTCTCTCCTTTCCTTCCTTTGAACCCTTTCAGTGTTTCTCCTTTGTCCCATGTATTCCTTTTTATATATAGAATGGACATAATACCTTTATTTAATTTTTATGTGGTGCTGAGGATCAAACCCAGGGCTTCACATGTACTAGGCAAGCGCTCTACCATTGAGCTACAGCTCTAGCCCCTGTCCTACGTGTTTTTTAAAGTTGCTCTCCTGCAATCAGTGTTCAGACTTACCAGGACAATTTTCTTCAGTATTTTCACACTTAGAGTGAATTTTCTCTTACTTGTGATTTTTGAAATCACTATTCTCAAGCTCATAGCTTCTATCTTTTGCATAGATTTTCTTGGGCTGTGTTTGCAATCCATCAAAGCTTGTGGCTGTGGCATGAGAGATGGCTTATTGAGATTTGTTTATTTCCATTTACAGATAATTTGACATTTCAATGTTCTTTGCCTTCTAGTTATGCTGAAGATACGGGGCTTCAGTGGTTTTATTTATTCTTTTTATCTAATTATTTTTGGAGAAAGACATGTTGGGAAATTTGGACTATGCTGTCACCAGCATACACGTGTTGTGTGGCTCCCTTGGGCTCTGTTGATATCTAACTCTTATTATGGGCCTGGAAGCAATGAGAGATGGTGAGGTGAGGCCTTAGTTTTTGAGTCTCTGCCTGATGCGTGACCTTGGCAGGCTTTTCATGAAGGCCCAGAGGGAGGGGATGCCTCTCCATGACTTCTCAGAAGTCTTCATTCCACTTTTCAGAGTCCAGTCCTTCCCTCTCTGTGCCCTTATGACACCTTAAGAGACCTAAGGACTGAATATTTCATTGACCTTCAGTCACCCCTGCCCTGTGCCTGAGGAGATAGGGACCTACTTAAAGATGCCATGGAAGCAAAGCCTTCTGCTGCTCTATTTATAGTCTTTTTTTTTTTATTTATAGTCTTAATTGCATGTTCATAGTCTTTTTGTTTTTTTGTATTCCTAGAAATTCTTTTTAAAAACATTTCATTGACTCATAATATTTGCACATGTTTATGGATTGTGGTATGATAAATTATATACACCTATACAATGCATAATAACCAAATAATAGTAATTAGCATGTTCATAGTTCTAAACTTTTTCCTATGATTTCTAGAGCCTTGATATGGATGTAAGTGCCTGCAATGTTCATAATCACTGTCTTTGCCATGTCAACCATGTGCTGTAATCACTTGATCTCTGATCACATTGCCCTCTACTTGTACCCCACCCCAGTTATGGGATGGTGATCATGTGAGTCGTCATAATGATTTTGAATGCCATGGATTGCCCACATGCTATTTCATTTTGGAAGAACACTATCCCCGCATTGCTCCAAAACATGTCCAATTCAAACCCAGAGCCCATTTTGAGTATTTGTTTCCTGGGGCTTTTTCTGGTGCCAACAATTGTACTAGACAGGGTGCCATAGCAAAAATAAGGGACAAGACAGGAGGGAAAGGTGGGAACTAGACTAGTTTTAAAAGGTATAGTATAAAAATGTGGGACTTCATAGCAGTTTATCTGTTAACACACCTAAGCCTGAAGAGATCAGTAGAGGGAGCAGTTCCCAGGACACGATTGTATAAAGAGTGTATAAAGTCAATTATTTCAAGAGGGGCAGTGACCTTCAGTCAAGAGACCAGTTATCTCAAGGTGCCCTTGCTGAGATGGAGCCAAGAAAGTAAATACCATGACCCAATTCTCTGTCCTTCCTCCAATCTTCTGCTGGGACATCTCATTGACTACAACCCAAATGGGAAATAGAGGCTAAGGGACCAACGCTGATGAAGTTCATATACGTGGCTTCATTTTTGGAGGGGAGTACCTGGAATTGAACTCAGGGGCACTGAACCACTGAGCCACATCCCCAGCCCTATTTTGTATTTTATTTAGAGACAGGGTCTCACTGAGTTTTTTAATGTCTTGCTGTTGCTGAGGTTGGCTTTGAACTTGTCATCCTCCTGCCTCAGCCTCCCAAGCTGCTGGGATTATAGGCTTGCACCACCATGCCTGGCCATATAAGTGGCTTCTGAGGCAGTGGGCAGGTAGCAGGTGAAGAGTGAACCTGGGAAGGGATAGGCAGTAAGCCAAAGATGCCCAGGTCAGGAATTTTTTGGCTTCTTTAACATCTAAAAATGGCTGTATTTTTCATTCATAAAATTGGTTTGAGTGAATACAAAATTTAGCATGCAATTGTTTTCTGTTTTAGTCGGTTTTTTCACTGCTGTGATCAAAAACCCTAACAAGGACAATTTTAGAGGAAGATAAGTTTATTTGGGGACTCAGAGTTTCAGAGGTCTCAGCTCATAGATGGCCAGTTCCATTCTTTTAACCTAAAGTGAAGCAGAACATCATGGCAGAAGACTGTAAGAGGAAGGCAGCTCAGAACATGGTACCAGGAAGGAAAGAGAGAGCGCTCCCTCCTCACCACTGACAAAACATAAACCCCAAAGGCACACCCCAAGGCCCACCTCCTCTGCCACACCCTACCTGCTTACAGTTACCACCCAGTTAATCCCTATCAAGGAATTAAAGCACTGATAGGTTAAGGCTCTCCGAACCCAATCATTTCACCTCTAAACCTTCTTGCATTTTCTCACATGTCACGGACACATCATATCTAAACTATGACATTTTCCCTTGGAAGTATGTGCAGATTGTTTCATTGTTTTTAGCATTTAATATTATGGATGGAAAGTTGAACTCTGATCTGATTTTCTTTTCCTTGTGAATAATTTAGTTTTATCCTTTTGGAAGCAGCATAGACTATCTCTTTACCCTTGGGATGCAGAAATTTCCCCAAAAGGTATGTTTGAGTTTTTTTTTTCCTGATCAGCACTCAGTGGGCTTTTTCTACAAATATCAAATGACACTCAAATCTTTTACTCTTGTCTCCAATTCCCATCTCCTTGTCATTTTGCTTAGCACTCTGGGCTCATTCCTTGGAGTATTCTATTAATTAATAAATTTGGTTTCAGCACCATTCAATTGCTAGTCAGTACATAATTTGTATTTTTATTTTGTCAATCATGTTAAATATTTCTAAGCCCCTGTTTTTGTTCTCTAATATATATTTTTTTCATTTTCACAGTGCTCTGAAGGAGAATATGTGCATATCCTCTCAAATATTACAGAGCTTACCAATTAGATTTTAGAAAGTTATTTCCTATTTGCTAGATTGGCTCTGTGTCACTTGTTTGAACTCATTTCGCGGAATGGTTTTGCTTTTTCTTTGGGGAGGGGTTTGCTACTAATTCTCCCTGTATATTCAGTGATTGCCTATTGCCTGTTACTTTGTTTATTATTACGGGTACTTTGTGTCGTATGTAATTCTGCCCTTCTCTAGCCCCAGTTTAGGTGGCAAAGCCCAGACTCCCTTAATTTTTTCATCATTTCAAGCTGGTTTTAACAGGAAAAAACTCACTCTCAGCTACCATAATTTGACTGTAACTCCAGTGAGTGACAGTGTGGGAAAAGAGGATTGTTTCTTATTCTTTCTAAAGCACTTTTTATATCCTGTCCCTCTAAGCCACAGAAAATATTGAGACAAATTGGAATTGCCCCATGCTCAGGAGCTGGAGGGTCTTCTGGTGGCTCCTAGAATCCTCTCTTCCTTTACTATGAATTGTACTATGCCCAGCATATGTATTCACCAGAGGAGAAGTTTTCTTTTCTCTTTGGGCCTTTTTGTTCATTTCAGTGGTAGGAGATTTCTGTCAAGCACACTTGTGCTGGCATCTTTCCCAGAGGCCAATTGGGTTTATAAATAAAGGAGAAAGAATAAAAAGAAAAGATTGTGCACTGAATTCAAGAAGCAAGAGTGAAACAGCAATAACATGAACCACAGTGAAAAATCTAAAGAAAATAAAGAGGAGTAATTAATATAGGCAAAATAAGAAATTACTGATGTGGAAGACAGTTGAAAATAAATTGAAGAGCTCCTTCTTTGAAAAAATAAAATAAAATTGGCTAAACTCTGACAAATAATATCAGGAAAAGAGGAAATTCATACAGATACACTTGACTCAAAATACCAAAGGGTATCTCTAGCCCAGATATGGAGGTAAATTCGATGGCAAATTTTGAAAATTTTGGATATCATGGATAGTTTTATAGGAAAATGCAAATGGTCAAAATTGCTCATGTATCAATACAGAGTTCAACGAATGGATAATATTGAGAGAAATTGAAAACACTAAAGCATACTGTTTTCCAAATATTGGTCCTTCTGGATCTGCATCAGTCCCATGGAGTGCTTGTAAATTGCTTCTTTTTTAGGTACTGGGGATTGAACTGGAGCCTCGTACATTCTAGGCAAACACTCTACCACTGAGCTCCATCCCCAGCCCTTTTGTACTTTATTTGGAGATAGCATCTTGCTAAGTTGTGCAGGCTGGCCTCAAACTTGCAATCCTCCTGCCTCAGCCTCTGGAGTACCTTGGATGACAAGCATGCACCACCACATCTGGCTCCATGGAGCACTTTTAAAATGAACATTCTGGGCTCTAATTTGGGCCATTCAGATGGGAATCTTTAATGTAATTTGAGTTTGAAAGCCTGGAAATGACAGTTCAAGAGAAAAGGAAAAAAGTGCATACCTATCAAGTAAAAGTTCCTAAATAAAATGGTAGCAAATGGATTCACCAAAATATTAAAATGATGATAAAACACACCTAATAGGGATTATTCCAGATGTATGTATGAAATGCTCACTTACCTGCTCTTGGGTATCTAACAGGCACCTCAGACTTAAACCCATCCCAAACAAACTCCTCATCTTCCCTCCAAAATCTGCTACTACAAGGTACTGCTGGTGACTTCTCTTTTCTCTTATGCCTTCTAATGCCTTCAACATGTAAGCAAATACATCTACCCCCACCTCCACTGCTAGTTTTGTGGTCTGAGCCAAGGCCCTCCATCACTTCTCACTGGGAAGTATGCAACAGCCTCCTAAATGGTCTTTCTGCTTCCCATCTGGCCCTTCTCCAACCTATTTTCCACTCAGCAGCTGTAGTGATCTTTTTCATGCATAAATCAGATTGTCTCTCCCACACTTAAAACCCTCTAAAGGCGTTCCAGGCACACAAGTCATTTTGCCATTGCCCAAACACACCAAGTCTATCCTTATCTTTGGCATGGGAGTTCTAGATTCAATTCTTGTTATTGCTTCTCTCCCCACCACAATGTGAGTTCCACGAAAGCAGGGACTTGGTCTGTCTTGTTTGTTGTTGCATCACCAGGGCCAAGAACAGTGCCTGGCACATAGCAGATGCCTCATAAATATTTTATGAGTGAGGGAATACACAATCACAAGGGTGATTCACCATTAGGGAATTCACTGTTATAAGTCATATCAACCGGTAGTTCAAAGGTGACTGAGAGCATGGTAATTACAATAGATGCCAATGAGATATTTGGTAAAATTGAACAAACATTCCTAGTAAAGAATTTTGATTAACTTCCTGATTTTAAAAATCCATTTCAAATGAATAACCCAAATCATAGCTGGTTGTGAAAACCTAGAGACAATGTTATTCAACCCAGAACAGAACATGAAGTCCTTTACCTTAAGAGTATGTAGCAACTTATTTTCTTTTTCTTTTGGTACTTTAACTGGGACTTATTAAGCTTCAGACACTGTGCTAAGTTCCTCATCCTCACATATATTGTTCAATTAATCTTCATGCTGATCCTATGATGGCAGCATTATCCTTTGTCTGTAGCCAATGAAATCATGACTGGGTATCATTAACCCCTTTCCCAAAGTTATTGCATTAGTAGGGAGGCAGGGAGACAGCTAGGGCTCAAAGCCTGGGGTGACACAGGACGAGGATCTGGCTCAAACGCACCCTACAATAAGAATGAACATCGGAGTGGTGAACTCCAAATGGCCCACAGACTTGAAGAAGCATAACTCATTCTCATTAATAAACAGAGAAATGCAAACAAAAGTAATTATGCCTATAAAACTGCAAATATTTGTAGAAAGGTAGAACAGCCACCATTAATGAGGGTATAAATGGCGGGTATTGTCTTTCAGCACAGGGGAGTGACAACTTTTCTGTTTAGTCTTTCTGGAAGGCAATTGTCAACTCAGCTTAAGCCCTGTGACTGCTCATTTGCCTTGACCCAGCAATTCTGCTTCTGGTAATTTATCCTCAGGGAATAATTCAGGATGTTGGCAAAGATTTAGTTACAAGGATATTTATTACAGACTGATCTTAAAAAATGGCTTATTCAGCATGAATTCCATTATATATTATATATGATGTTTATTTATTTACTTATATGTATCCATGCATTCATTTATCTATCTATCTTCTATCTAGCTGGAGAGACTGGAGAGAAATATACCAAAATATTCACAGTGATTTTCTCTGGATATTCAGATTACATGTGATTTTTGAATTTCTTCTGAATACTTTGTCCTATTTTCTGAAGGTTTATCATGATTATACATTTTAAAGAACACAATAAAATTGCTTTCATTTTGGAAATAAGGTGGGCACTTCTTTGTCTCCTGCCTGGCGTTTGAGGTAGGATCACCTGCATTTCATTGAACAAGTAGGTCCTACAGCAGGGTGGCATACAGCAGTTAACCAAAGACCCGAAACTTCTGTTCTCAGAACGTCTTTTATACTTACGCATGTGTTTGTGTTCCCCCTTGTCAGCTCTGGACTTCAGTAAAACTCCTCAGAAAGACTGGAGGGCCTGACACATTTGGGTTAAAATTATTAAAATATTTTTAAGATAAGTAGGAGAGTCTTTGTTATTATTCCTATTTTGTTTCTCAGAAAACAGAGGCCTAGAGAAGTAATCTCTTCAGGGTCATGTATTAGTAGGAGAGTCAGGACTCAAATGCAGTTTTTCAAATCCTCCTGCTTTGCTGTCCTGCTTTTCAGCCATGGTCCTCCATGCCTCGCCTGTAACCCTGGACTTCCACATACTCACCTATGAAATGAATGTTCTGCCTCAGTCAACATTTTCCTGTTGAGTGTATGGAATGATGTTCCATGGATTTCTAGAATTGAAGATGATAACTCCTAGTTCAATTTCAGTTCAATATTAATGTCATTAAAATTATGTAACTATCTTCCCCTTTAAAACCAGACTAGTTTGAAAGTATCTCAATGAGTATTGAGTGAGTACCTGTGGGGTTTAATGTAGATACAATTAATATCAGTTTAAATTCAGCTGTATAATACTCTACCCCATATTCATTTTGAGTCATTATGCCATTGTAAATTGATTTCTTCTTTTTTTTTTTGGGGGGGGGGTGCAGTGCCAGGGATTGAACTCAGGGGCCCTCAATCACTGAACTACGTTCCCAGTCCTCTTTTATATTTTATTTAGAAGTAGGGTCTCACTGAGTTGCTTAGGGCCTTGCTAAGTTGCTGAGGCTGTCGTTGAATTCGAGATCCTCCTGCCTCAGCCTCCTGAGCCCCTGGGATTACAGGTGTGTGCCACCGCACCTAGCTTCAGTTTATTTTTATATAAATAAAATATTGCTTATAGTATATCTGTAAAAGACCATTATTTAAAGGCATAAGCACAAGAACTACCCAATATTCAAATATGAGGTGTATAAAAATAGTAATTGTTTTGAATTTCACCTTGATGATTTTTACCAGATGTAAATTTTGTTCACCTCACAAAATTCCTATAAAACTCACTAAGAAATTTCTATTACTTCTTTTTTTATTTTTCTTTTTAGTTATTCATGGCAGTAGAATGTATTTTGACATATTATACATATATGGAGTATAACTTCCCATTCTTATTATTGTACATGGTGTGGTCTATTATTTCTTTCTTTTTTTTTTTTTGTACCAGGGAGTGAACTCAGGGGCACGTGACTACTGAGCCATATCCCCAACCCTTTTTGTCTTTTACTTAGAGACGCTGAGTTGCTTAGCACCTCACTGTTACTGAAGTTGGCTTTGAACTTGTGATCCTCCTGCCTCAGCCTCCTGAGCTGCAGGGAGTACAGGCATGCACCACAGGGCCTGGCTATTACTTCTTAAAACAATGTGAAGAAGAGAAAACATGATCTTTCATTTATATGAAGTAGAGACTAGTAATTTATTTTGGGAGGAAAGTGCTGACAACTATCAGCCTGAAATGCTGTCACTTAGCTAATCACTTAGACACAAGAACTATAAATTACAAATAATAACTACATGATTTTCAATTTAAAAAGTTTTTGTCAAAGTACACTCTACTGTCATGTATATCTAAGAAGAACAATAAAATTTTTTAAAAAAATTTGGATTGGTACATAATATTTATACATATTTACAAGGTACAATGTTGTGTTTTGATTCATGTATACCTTGGGTAGCAATCAACTTGGGATAATTAGCATATCTGTATCTTAACATTATTTCATTTCTTAAAAGAATTTTTTTGAGACAGGGTCTCACTATGTCGCCCAGGCTGGTCTTGAACTCCTGGGCTCAAGTGATCCTCCTGTCTGAGCTTCCTGATTAGTTATGACTACAGGAATGTGTGACTACATTCAGCTTTCATGTCTTTTTTATTTTTAATTTATTTTTAGTTATAGATGGATACAATACCCTTTTTAAAATTATTTACGTATGCCATGCTGAGGATGGAACCCAGTGCCCCACGCATGTGAGGCAAGCACTCTACCACTGAGCCCTAGCCCCAGCCCCCTCAGCTTTCATTTCTTTATAGTGATTTTTAAGGTTCAAGTACGAGAACCCCAAATATTAGGTTACTTCTATAATTTGGATCTGCAAGGTTTCCCAAAGGTCCATGTATTTAAAGACTAGTTGCCAGGGTCTCACTGCATGAAGGTGGTAGGAAATTTAACATGTGGGACCTGGTGGGAGCTCAGGTCCTTGGTGTGCCCTTGAGGATTGTGGCACCCTGGTCTCATCCCCTTTCTCTTGCTTTACAGCCATGAGACAAATGGCTTTGTTCTGCCATGCACTCCCACCATAATGTGCTGCCTTCCCATAGGCTCAAAAGCAAGGGGGCCAGTTGATCATGAACAGAAAACTTTGAAACTGTGAGCCCAAATAAACAACTCTGTAAGTTGATTCTCTCAGATATTTTGTTACAGTAACAGAAAGCTGACTAAAAATCACAAAATTAGTTTTGGCTACTGCAACAAGTGGTTGAATGTAATCTACATCTTAACATACATTTGGTTCTGAAGTTAAACATGTTCCATATCACTCTAAAAGTTAACAAATCATGCTTTATGTTCCATAAATAATATATAAAGATTTGTCACTTTTTAAAAAATGGTAGAAGTCTAAATTTATATTTATTATGAATGTTATTAAAGATTATGATTAACATGAAAATTCTATGAGTTTTATAACCATATAATAAGGTATTTTGGACTTAAATTCTTTATTATATGCCATGTAAAATAACAAAAAAATTTTAAAATTTCTAACAGTTTGGAAGAGTGTATATTATTATGTTGTTATTAGCATGAAAGAAGTTATAAGCAAAAAAAGATTGGGATGTGTCACCTTGGATGTCTCTCTGACTTTCTTCAACTCCCTCCATCCTTATTTCCCCATCCTGTAGAGCAGTGTGCACAGGAAACTGTGGGCAGAAAATAGTGCTGCCTTAGGGATTCCCCATCCTGAGGTGTGCCACTTGTGAATGTGGATGTTCAAACGTGAGAGTGTTGGTGAGTGAGCATGTTTGTGATTGTGCATATGTGGATATGAGCGTGTGTGTGTGTTTGTGAGTGATGGTTTGGGAGTAAATGCACAGATGTGTCTGTGGGAGTGTGTCTGTATCTTTGAGTGACCCTATGTGTGACTGTGTGTGTGTGAAAACAAACCCTGAGGAAGGGAATCTATATTCATATGACTGTGAAAGAAAATTCCAAAACACACAAATCTATTAAACTCCAGGAAATAGATCCCTGGACCCTGAGTGAAGCTGAGGAGAGCAACGTCATCCTTCTGTGCTCATTTGGCGGTTGGTCATACAGAGAATGAGCCTATATTTGATTTAGTAGAAGCAGATACCTTCACACATGCGCTGTGTGTGTGGGGGCGGTTTGTGGAAGGAGGGCTGGTGGAGTACACTCCACAAAGTGGATCAAGCTGCCAGCCCAGGCGCAGTGAATGTGGTGCCCTTGCGGGTGAGGGCAGTCGTGGGTGGCAGCAGCTGAATCTACACCCCAGCGTAGAGTGGAAATCTCAGCCTCTTGGCAGGCCCTCCTTTCATCTCTCCTTTCCTCCATCTCTCCCTTCCTCCCTCCATCCTATCTCCTCCTTAGGACATGCACCAAAGTGGACTCAAGCCTCTGTCTTTAATAAGCTTAGAAGACAGTAAATCATAGTAATGAGAAAAACAAGGAGCACATCTGCTCCCGATGAAGTATTACACATGGGCTGATCAATTGCTCTAGAAATTGTCCTTTGAACATTATTCAGGATGAAGTTGTCCTGCTACTGTACGTTTCTCATACATAACTGGATGATACAGGTTTCTTGAGCTGTCACAATTTAGCATCTCCTGGTCAGAGAGAAGGAGGGGCAGGAAAAAGAGTCTCATCTGGGGCTGAGGTGGCAAAGGCTGCCCTGGTGGGAGAGGGAGTGGAGGCTGTGGGGGCAGATACACAGGTGTTCATGGGATGAGTTTCGAGCTGTTGGATTCTGGAGCCTCCATATGCATATTTATCAGATCTCTCTCCCTTAACCTGAGAGAAATTTGAGTAGTAATGGATTGCTAATGCTATGACACTGTGTAGTTCATGTGGGACTGGAGTAGTTAATGGGAAAAAAATCAGATGACGTGTCAGACTGGCTACAGGTTCTTTTAGTAAAACAATCATTATGTTTTCAGTTCAGGTCATCGTAAGGAATTTGGGATTGTCCTTCCCAAAAGCTTTTCTTTTCTTTTTTAAACTTTAGAGTCCATTTTCACCAAAATTAGTCTCATGAAAGGGGTGAATTTTTAGGAGCACCTTCTGACTAAAATACATGCTTTTGAACCCTGAATTGTTTGTGGAGTCTCCCATCAACATTACCCCCTCCCCATAAATTTTTATTTTTTCTGGCAAGGGTTAGAGGCTATTTGTGATTCAAAGCATTTATGGGTCTGGCTCTGAGCCCCTTGGGAGTATGTTCTCTCGACCAGTTCTGATTCTCTCATGCCCCATCCAGAGCCACAGGGAAGGGAATTATAAGTATATACAACCCCCTCAGGGCTCCTAAGAACCGCTCATGCACATTCACTTGACACTGGCTTAGACGCTTGGGTTATACCAGTGAAGCAAACAAACATCACTGCCCTCCTGAGGTTTATGGGAAAGCAGAGAAACAGAGAGAGAGGGAGAGAGAGAGAGAGAGAGAGAGAGAGAGAGAGAGAGAGAGAGAGAGAGAGAGACAGAGAGACAGAGAGACAGAGAGGGCATCATAAATAAGGAAATAAAATATGTGTTAGCAGGTGATATGAAACAAAAAAAGAACAAAGGTATGGGGGCAGTCACAAGTGTTAAATGAAGTGGCTGGGGAAGGCCTTGGTGAGAAGTGACATTTGAGCAGACTTGAAGGATGAAGCTGATACCTAAGGAAGGTGGATGCTGCAGGGGAGACAGCTGGAACCAAGGCCCCAAGGAGGGCATATGCCTGGCAGGTTTGGAGAACAGCAAAGAGCCCTGTGTGGCTGATTCAGAAAGAGCAAGGGGAAGAGTTGATGAGGTCAGATGACATCTAGGTGCTTGCAGGTCATGGTGAGGCCCTGGACTTTTACTCTGTGTGAGATGGGAGCCAGTGCAGGGTTTTGTGTTGAGGAGGGGTGGGCCCTCGCTTGTGCTGAAGGCAATCTCTCTGGCATAGACTGTAAAGCAGCGAGGGTGGAAGCTGGCTAATGTAGTCATTTGGGTGAGAAACGATGGCAACTTGTCCCATTTGCTGGGCTGAACTGCTGAATTGAGAAATCTCCTCTAGGATAATGGTAGAAATTTAGCAGGGTGGATTTTAAGTCTGGAAACAGACAAATGTTTTTGCTTGTATGGGAGCTGGGTTTTGCTTCCAACTCCCCTGGAACTGGCCATGTATATGGTACTCTAGGAGAAAGAGCCAAGGCAAGAGCTGGATTCAGGTTCTCCTTAGGGAGACAGACTGAAACTGAACATGCAAAATCTTCAGTGTTCTGGGTCCAAGGACCTGGGTGCCTGGTGGGGGTCGGATCCCTAGCCTGGCAGATAGCCTAGAGGGAGGTTTGACTGCTTTTCCTTCCTCAGTTTCCACTTAGGCCCCTGCCTGCTACTGATGGCAGTCTTTGAAAAATTTCAGGACGCACATGGCCCTCATTAAATGTCTCCACTAGCCTTTCATGGTGTACCCTGAAAGAAATCCGCGGAGACTGCAGCCTCTTTTCTCCCCCCGCCCCCTGGACTTGCCATGGAGGAACTCAGGAAAGGACTCTGCAGGTACATCTGGGCTGGAGGACGTGGAAACAGTGTACTTTGGGGCCTGGGGATGAGAGTTGCAGTAAACTCCAGGGAAGGGGACAGATTGGGGACCTATGCAGTGGGGCCCTTGAGCCATAGGGTCCATATTCAGGAGGGTCTCTGTTCATAGGGTCTCTATTCAGGAGGTTGCGCTTCTAGTTCTGGCTGCGCTACCACGGACCTTAAGGGGGGCCTGCACCCTCCTGGTGCAATCTCTGAATTAGGGGGCGGACCCTAGTGACCTCTGAGGCTTTCCAGCTGGGACACGAGGGACTGCGGCTTAGGCAGAGGCTTGCTTCTCCCGGTGCGTTGAGCCAGCTCCGCAGAGGGCGAGATGCGCCGACGCTGGAGAGCTCGCTGTGAGTCGGGGCTTTAATAATTCACCGCAGGCTCCCTCGGAATACAAATGCAGCGGGGGCCGCGGGGCGGAGTGGAGCGCCAGGGCCGGCAGCCGCCAGGGAGGCCCCTGTGCGCGCGCGCCCCCCTGCGGCCATCCCGAGCACCGCGCTGCGCTTCTGCTGCCGCGTTGGTGTGGGCGGGGCGCTGGAACGCAGGCGCTCACAGCGCCGCCGCTGTGCAGCTCAACCTTCCCGGTGCCTAGTCCGCTTTCCTCTTGTGCCCATCTACTGGGCATCTTCTTCACAGAGTCCAAACTCGACTTGTCCTTTCTGAATTTTAGCTAGGTGGGGACAATAACAGCCACCTTACAGGTCGTTGAGGTGATCAGTATTGCCTTTGAACCAGAGCAAGTCGGCCCAAAGTTTCAGGGACCTGTGCTTTGCCATGCCTTCCTTGAGGGAAACTCCCCACCAGTTCCTGGGGCCTCTGGTTCAGCCAGGAGGGAGCCTCAAGGCCAGATCACAACCTGCCTAGGTTTTGGGGTTGTTCTTGGTCCTCTGGGCTATCTTGGACCCCTCCCAGCTCTCCCATGGGGTTGATCGATTGGGATTCCTACCTGTGGGCATTATCTCAGGGCCCATGGCCAAGCCTTGGTTGGGTGGGGGAGAGCTTCTGGAAAGCGGATTGCTTACTCTGGCCAGCGAGTTATTTATTTAGAAGGAGTGGGAGAGATTGGGTGGCCAGACTGGCTCGGATCCCCCAATTTTGGTGACTCAAATAGTTTATATAGACGGGGACCCAGTACACCCTAGGAGTGCTCTTCCACTAACCATTATCCGAGGGATTGCTGCCTGTGCTGTTTATTGCAGGAAGCATCAAGGCATTACTCCCCTCATTCCACAATCCTAAGTGCTTCTTCTGTGCCAGGCACATTGCTGAGTGCTGGGCCTGGTTCTGAACTCAGAAATTCTTATTTTCTGCAGATTGAACCAGTGCCTCTGCTTCTAGCTCTCATCTTTCCTCTGAGCTCCTGGATCACATGCTCCACTGCTAGGTGGGCATATCCACATAGATGTCCCATAGCTGATACACACTTACTGCAACCAGATTTGACCCCACACTCTCCTTCACCCCTGGTGGGTTCCATGGCTGTCAGGATAGACTGCAAAATCCTTACTGTGACCTACAAAGCCACTAATAGTGCAGGCCCTGCTTGCTACCTCTCTCCCCAGCTTCCCATTGGCCTCCAGCCTCTCAGGCCCTCATGTGGTGCACACATCTTCTCTGTCCAAGCTATTCCCACTGCCCCACTGATCTTCTTACTGGTTCATAAGCCCCCCGGACCCTGGCCTGTTGCTTCTCCATCTATCTTAGCCCCCATGGCACAGCAGTTTAACCTGTCTTTCAAAACTTGCAGTATAATTCCCCACAGTCACCACAGATCCTGCAGCTGCATCTACCCTGAGGACCCTCACTGGCCACCCACCCTCTCCCAGATGTAACTCCTTTCCTACTAAGCTTGTGAGACTGTTTCTCAACAAAATGTCTTTGGGGGACTGGTAGCATGTCTTGCCTTTACCCTCTAAATGCCAGCAGCATACTCCTCAACCCTATTAATTGTGTCAGCCTCAAATTCTCCATGTTCTTTTCCAAATGCTCCCTGGGGACATGGTACCTCTGCTAATTGAGAACCAGTCTAGTTTTTGGAAGACCCCTACTCTTTTGGGAAAACATGGAAACAAAACGAGAACTGACTAACTCCACTTTCTGTCTGCCACTAGAAAATTTGCACCATCTGATTCAAACTAGGGGTCAGGTAATGACAGAGATTATTGTCATTTAGATGTGGGGAAACAGGAAAATCCAGGGCACTGGTAACACAGGAATTCATGCCAGGGGAAGGGTATCAATAGGTCCCTGGCAGCAGAGTAGCACAGGGTGGGAGCATAAAGGCAACAGGATCTAGTTCCCAAGAGCAGGGAACTCGATTCCTGCATTTTAGAGGAGCCCATCTGGGGTTGTTTCCCTTGATCTTGGATCTACATCAGGGACAGAAGGCTCCGCCATCCTGGTTGGCATTCTAGAGCTCTTGCCCACAAGAGGAATGTGGAACTAATAGTGTCTCGCTTGCTCCTAGGAGCTAGTGCCCCGAGGGAAGTCACCCTCCCAGGGCATTTGCCCTGCAAAGGTGGCATTCTGGTTCTCTTCCAGTCTTGAGCCCCGTACAGATTAGCTGCCTAACTTAGATTCTTGCCTTTTCACTGAGATCTCTTCAGAGAGATTACATCAACTCCCTATCTGTACCTCTTCAGCGTCTATGACCACCCAGACTGTGCTCCATGCTCTTCAGTGACCTCCCTGTGCTGAATTCAGTGATCCCTGTTCAGTCTGTATCTTACTTGACTTATTTGTGATACAGAGCTTCTTCCTTCTAGTCCTTGATTTCCAATACATGCTTGCTTTCCTGGTTCTTCTACCTCTGTGACTGTCCTTTCTTGTTCTTCATAATGTTAGTGCCCTATTTGCTAGGGCAGAAGTTCTCTACTCATATATGGGTATATATTTCAGTCCACAAACACTGAAACAAGAAATATTTATTTTTTCATTTCTAAAACTGAACCTAGTTGCTAATGCCATGATCCCATTCTTCCAGGATGTCAGAAAACTTACACTCAGGATACTCACCCCCCAGTTGTGCCACATATCTGAGACATCAAGGCTATAATTTCATCAGCCCCTGCAGCTATTCAACGCCTCAAATGATCTCAGCCACATTGGGGAGCCCCAGAATCACTTAAGATGTGTGTTAAGTCTCTGACTTCATTCACCCTCAGAGGGTCACTTTCAGTAAATGTGCCATTTGCTCCTCACTGTGACATCTGTTACACTCTATAGGCGCCAGGCATTGTGTTGAGCATGCTTCATGTATGTTCTCATGTGGAGGTAGTAAAGAATTGGGTTACCTGTGCCGACTCTGCAGTCAAAATACCTGGGTTTAAATCCCAACTCTGCTTCCTACTAGTTGAGTACCCTTGTGTGAACTGTGTACATGCTCCACACTTTGGTGTTCAACTTGATAGAATGTACCAACATCATGGAGTTGTCTTAAGGATCACATATTCTGATATCCACAACGTGCTTAGAACACGGCTTGGTGGGGAGTAAGTACCATGAAGTTTTTGGCACTATTATTAATTATCCCAATAATACCGTGAACTAGGTATTTAATAATATCCTTATTTTATAAGATGAGAGAATTGAGGCTTACAGAAATCAAGCAACTAGATTGGGATCACAGAGATGGGAAATGACAGAGCAAAACGTCAAACGACGTCAGTCATGTGCTCGTGGTCATGCCTTCGTTTCTCAATATTGGGAGGTTCCAGTGACCAGTCCTCTCACTCTTTCCTTACTACATTCTGTGATTCCACCCAGTCTTATGACTTTAAATATCATCCAATGCTGCTATTTCCCAAATGTCTACCTCCAGCTCAAAACTCTCCCTGAATTCCAGACTTGTGTCTGCAGTTATCTCTTCCACTTCATGATGAGATTGCCTGGTAGGAATGCATGCATACTGAACTCTTGGGGTATTTATTCCAAATGTGTTACTACAGTTATGTTTCCATCTTTCCATTTGATCAAGCCCTGAACCTTGGAGTCTTCTTTGATTCCTTCTTCACTCCCCACAACCAATCATTTACTTCTCAGTCCATTGACTAATATGACACATTCTGTTGGCTTTCCTTGAGGAACATCTCCAGAATGTTAAACCATATGCCCACCATCTTGGTTCCAGCAACCACAGATCCTTGCCTTGTTTATTCTAATAGCATCTTAAGTGGTTTTATTGTTTGTACTCTTGCATACCTTATACACAGTCTGTTGTTAGTCCAGCAGCCAGAGGGGTCTTTCCAGAACATAAGGCAGATCATGCAAAGCTTTCCAGTAATGTCATAGAAGTCTTTACAGTAGCTTGCTTAATATGGCTCATGATCCACTCTCTCACATTATTTCCCTCTGCTGCCCTCTTTACTCGCTGCTCTCTAGTCATACTGCATTCCTTGCTGGTCCTCTAATGAGGCAACTCACTATGCTTCAGTGCAGTGTCACTAACTGATCCCTGTCTGGAATGCTCTTCATCTACTTATCTGCCAGTCTTTGCTCAAATGTTACCTTCTTACAGAGTGCTCCTTTGACATCCCCAATTTAAAATTGAAACCCCTTTGCACCTGTGTTCCTGTTCCCCTTCTCAGTTTCTCCACAGCACTTACCATCATCTGTCATCCTCTAGCATTTACTTATTTACTCCTGTCTCCTCCAACCAGAAAGTCAATTCCATAGGATAGAGAATTTTGCTTGTTGTGTTCTCTGATGTATCCTTAGTTCTTATAACAACCTAGAATGAACTAAGCACTTAATAATTATTTACTGAATGAACACATGAATTTAAAACCTTGTAATTCTGAACACAGTTAACTGGGCATCACATCTATTTCAAACACTTTTTTTTTTTTACATAGTGTACTTCTTTGCCTACTTTTCTGAAATCTAGTGCTTCACCCTCAACTCCCTCATCCCAGCCTCCACACTGTGACCCATACCTTTCCTTATGCTTTCCTCCATACAAACATCATTAATATTTATGTATAAAACTCATTCTTTTGCAGTCAGAATTGCTGAAAATCTTATCTGCATTGTTGTCTGCTTTTCCTTACCGCTCATCCACTTCTCAATTCATTCCAATCTGATTTCCTTCTCTATCTATGTCATCAAAACAGTTCATGCTAAGGATATCAAGGCTCTTTCTGTCACCAAATCCCTTAGCAATTTTGGCAGCACAACATTCAGGCAGTGGCATGGATATTGATGGTGGATTTTAGCCAAGGTTACGGTGATAATCAAGAGTGGAAAGCAGAGCAGAAAGATTTGAAAAACTTGCAGTTTGGCCAGAAATCTACAAGTAAAACTGGGTCTAAGGAAAATATGGTTGTTAAAGGGAGTATAGTTACTAAATAGACACTAAGTACTATATCAAGAACCAATATAAAACTTGGTTTGAAGATATCTTATAATTTGGCAAGAACTTACCCATCTCAGGCTCAAAGGTGTAAGAGAAAAAATTGTCTTGAGAAGAGATCAGTGTGGCACCCTGCTTGCACAGGGTGGCCTGGGAAGTTGTTTCACCATACCCAGCTACCCAGGCACTCAGAGGGTGCTGCAGCCTGGGTCCCTGGAGGCTTAACTGCTGCTCAAGACGGTGGCAGACCTTGGTGTCAACCATGTGGTGCTGGTTCTGCAGGAATGCAGGATGCTGGAGTTAGAGGGTCATGGAGGCTTCCACTCAGATTTCAAAGGAAGGCCTGGGAGGCCAGGCAACGTGTAGTGGGCTTGGAATTCCTGAAGGAAGACCTGAAAAGGATGGGCATGAAAGGGTAAAAAGGAAGCTGAAGCTACAGTAGAGACCCTTAAGATTAAGAGGTTACTGGTGTTGTGAAACTGTACTACCAAGGAAAGCTGATGGAATTGTGTAGAAATAAGCCAAGAGAGAGGCAACATGGGCTGCAACCAGTAAGGCCATAGGGATGGAGATACATAAGCCCTTTGAAGAGAACATTACCATGCCATGTGCTTCAGTTGCTGGATGTGGAGAAACAGGACTTGTTTGCCAGCTGAATTTCATTCTGGCTTTGGTCCCATCCCTTCTTTCTGTGCCCTTATGTTTCCCTTGTGGAATGGAAAAGTTTATATATATATATATTATTATATCATATATATAACTTGTTTATATATAATATATATATTATATATATAATTATATATATTATTGTTTATATATTATATGTATTATATATATTATATACATAACTTGATTTTGATTTTCACTCTCACAACTTAGAGTTTGCCTTATATATGTATAATATATAATTATATATATTATTATTGTTTATATATATTATATATATATATATAAAACTTGATTTTGATTTTCACTCTCTCAACTTAGAGTTTGCCTTGCATCTCAGATGAGATTTTGGACTTGGACTTCTGTAAATGCTGGAACTGTTAAGACTATGGGGACTCTTGGAGATGGACTAAATGTATTTTGCATTGCGAGATGGGCATGATTTTTGGGAGCCAGGGGCAAAATGTTATGGTTTAGATGTGAGGCATCCCCCAAAACCTCATGTGTGAGACAATACAGGAATGTTCAGAGAGAATGGTTGTATTGTGAGAGTTGTAACTTAATGAGTGGGTTAATCCACTGATACGGATTAATTGGGTGGTAACTATAGGCAGTTGAGGAGTGACTGGAGGAGGTAGGTCACAGGGGGCATGCCTCTGAGATTTTTATTTTGTCCCTGGTTAGTGGAGCTCTCTCTCTGTGCTTCCTGGTTGCCATGTCCTGAGATTTCCTCCACCTCACTCTTACGTCATGATGTTCTGCCTCACCTCAGGCCCAGAGCTGTGGAGTAGGCTGACCTTGGACCAGACTTCTGAAGCTGTGAGCTCAAATAAACTTTTCCCCCTTAATTTTTTTCTTCAGGTCATTTGGACACAGCAATACAAAAGCCAAATAAAACAGATGCTTATCTTTAGTTATTTTAGTTGTTTTGATTTATGTATATATTGGTTAATATTTAACTCAGGGTAATTAACATACCATTCACCTAAAACTTTTATCATTTTTTCCAGTGCTGGGAATTGGACCTAGGGTCTCACACATGCTAATTGTGTGCTCACCAACCTCTATCATTTTTATATGGCAAGTACATTCAAAAACCTTTCTTCTGATGCTTGACTCTCACACACTCCTTCTTGAAACTCCTTTGCTTCCAACACAGTACTCTTTGGGTCTTCCTCATACTGCTCCAGCTTCTCCTTTGCATGTTTTTTATCCACATCCACAAAATTGCACAGTTAGAAATCCAAGCATTATCCTTGAAGTCTCCCTTCATGCCATATCTAAGCTAGCACCAAGCTCTGACGGTTTTATAAAATAGAGCTCAAATACATCTGCTTCTCCATATCCATTATAATCGTCCCAAGTCTAGCCACCATTATCTCTTGTGTCAACAACTACACTCTCTTCCTAGCTGGTTTCTCCATTTTCCATGTAGGCTCCTCCAGCCTGCTCCCCATGCTACAGTTAAAGTAATGTTTTGAAAATGTAAGTGAGACTGCTTCACTTTCCTGCTTAACATTCTCTCTGTCTTCCCATGATTCTTGGGAATAAAGCAAAAATCCTTTGTGTGCCATGTAGCTCTGGCATGTTTCTAACTACACCGCCATCCATATTCCTCATCTTTCTCCTCCACTCTGGCTCTCTTCTAGACCCATCAATGAACCTGGTACAGGGCCTTCACAGATAGGATTCCCTGTGTTTGAAATGCTTTCCCTTTCATCTTGGCTGGATTCATTTCTAATCATTCTTGATGTCTCAGTGCAGTCATCACATCTTAGGGAAGCCTTCCCTGACCTTCCTGATTCAGAAAAAAATATCTCATTCTACTCCTCTGTAGCATCATGTACCTCTCCAGAGCACTTTTCTCAGTTGCCATTTAAAATTTACTCACGTGATAATATAGTTGATATCTATCTCCCCCATCAGACTCACTGTCCATGAGAGTAGGTTCTGATCTTTGTTTACACTGCCTCCTAGCATCTAATGCAGTTTCCCGCACAATGGGAGTTCAACAAATATTTGTCGAGTGAATGAAGGCAAGGAGGTGGTTGATGACCTCAGCGAGGTCAACTTCAGGGCTAAGGGTTGTGGTCAGATCGTGTGATGACTGCATGAGGAATGTTAGAGGATAAGGTGCTTTGGGTCATGATTTTGGATGGGTTGTCCTCCCAAGAGGATAGTCTGGTGCTGGGGGAGGAGGACGACTATGACCTAGTAGACTGAGATGCTAGTGACTGCAACCAGGAGGGAAAGAGAGTGGTGGAAACAAATGGGTGGAGTGAGTAACTAAAGGAGGCAGAACAATGATCTGAGAAGAGTATACCTCAAAGATAAGAATGCTTAGCTCTTCAACCCTGAGCAGAGGGGCTCAAGAAAACTACAGGAGAGAGCCAGGGCTAAGAAAGAGGAGGCAGAAAGAGCCTTTAGTTGAGAGAGCTAGGGGGAAGACTTGGATTTTATAGTTGGGAGGTGACCAAATAATGCAATGGTGAAATACTTAGCCATAAACATGTGTGACCTTAGGGACCTCGTCCTCCCTATGCCTCCATTTCCCTGCTAGTACAATAAGATTATGCTAGTGCCTACCTCATAGGACTGTTGAAGAAATTAAGAGTTCATGCACGCAGAGTGAAGAGAACAGTAACTTCTTAGAGCAGTCGTCAGCAAATTATATGTCTTCAAGAGTGGTTTTATTTTTCCTTTTAATTTGGCCCTCATCAAAACCCTGAGGTAAGGATTATTACCCCCAGTTGAAAAATATGTTACTCAGAGAGTTTTAAGAGTTTATCAAGGCACACAATAAGGAGCAGAGTTGGGACAAGTCCTTGATCTCCTGACTGCAGCTGAGCGCATTTCAACCACTGCTTCCTGTGGAAGGGACTGAGAAGGGGTGAGAGCAGGTCAGAGGCTGAGCAGTTTCGTCTGCTAGGAACTTCACTTCTCATCAAATGATTCCTTCCCACAGCCCTCAGTTACAGCAACCCCGCCTCACAATCACCTAGACTGCTCACCATCAGCCTCCTCAAGCTGGAGTCCAGGTTTCAATTGTCCTCGATTCCAAGTCCCTCCCCTACTTAGTCAAGAGAGCTGACAGAAGATTTAATCTGCCCTTGGTCTGACCCGGTGCGTCCCACTGAGTTCCTGCTGAGCATAATGTTCAGACAAACTAGTGATCTGATTAGCTCAGGCGCCTCCTGCCCTGGTCAGCCCCCTGTGGCGCTAATAGAGGAGGAGGGAGATTAAATTAGCAATGATGCTGAGCTGGTAGAGCTGCTGAAATGCATTTATAAATGGATTTTTAATATAAAAATAAGGGCAATTGGCACTGGCAATTAAGATATAATGAAGGCCCTTGTAGCTAGAGCTGCTGATAAAAAGATAATAAATTGAAGAACAAAAAATTTCCAAACCAATAGATTTTAAGAGCAAATATCTGGAGATATCCAGACACCCAATAACTATGGGCTTTTCTTTGCCACTGCTTCGGTGTAAAGGTATAATGCTAAACTACAAGCATGTTGTGACTAAGAGTAGAGCAGACAAGCAGAAAGCAGACATGATCCCCAAATCTCAAGAGGCAGAGCCCAGTGGAATCCTTTTAGCAGGTTAGAGCAGGGTTCATGGGCACTTAATATACAATGCTGACAAAAGCCTCAGAGGAAGGTGTCTGCCTCACGGGCCTGGTTAGTGATAGCTAGGAGGAAGCAGGGTTCAGTGCAGTTGCCTGCTACGATGACGATATTCTATGGAAAGCCATCTGAAAGAGTAATTCCCATTGCTCAGCAATGTGAAATATGGCTTCCACTCTGACTGACTGCATTAAAAATAGAACAGCTTTATTGAGATAGGATTTATGCACCATGAACTGCACTCTTAAAGTATGCAGTCTGCTCTTTATTTAAGCCATATTCACAGTGGTGCCATCATCACCACAACCAATTTTGGAATATTTCCTTTTTAAATCACTTCATTAGGGTGTGATCAAGTATTAAAAGTTGTATTCAGTGTATGCATCTGAATGAGTTTGGGGATAAGTATACGCATGTGAAGCCATCACCACCGTCAAGACCATACCCTTATCTGTCACCTCTCAAAGTTTCTTCCTGTCCTCTTTATCATTATTATTGTTGTTATTATTTTAATATTCTCTAAAAGGATGATGATTATTTAAAATACTAAAATTATCAGTATTATTGTTAGGAAATTACTTTTGACTTTTTGATCGTATTTTATAAATTCTCATGTTGTATTGTGCCATTATCTTTAAGCCATGGAGTGCTTCTTATTAGAAGGGACTAGAAAATTCATAGCAATTCCAGAAACTGAAGATAATCATCATATAAAGCTTATTTTATTTTTGTAATTTAAATTAAATTAATTTAAAACCAATTAATAGACCAGGTTTCAAGATGGCGGCCTAGAGGGTGGCTGCATTTCATGTTGCTCCAGGACTCAGGATTCAAAAGAGGAGATATTGAGACGCTTGGGACCAACTCAAAGCAGCCGGGTGACTCTCACCCCCTGGGGAGGCATCCCGGATGGGACGGTGGTCCCGGAACGCAGGAAACTTTGGGAAGTAGAACTGCCGGCGAGACGCCCCTCCCCCCGCTGGAGCAGTGAACTCGGACAGCTGGGAGCACCGTAAAGGAGGCCGCTCGGCACAGCGCTGGGACTCGGAGCAACCACTGGGGCTCCGGCGGCTGCCCAGGGGAAGAGTGGCGAGGAGAGCTGTGTGGACTCAGGACACCGGGGCCTGCCCTGAGGAGGAGGAGGAGGAGCGTGGCCACTTGGATTTGGAGTGACTGCACCAGAGCTACAGGCGGTTGCCAGAGGAGAAGCTGCGCGGCGGGCGAGCTGTTTGGACTCAGAACGACGCTTCTGAACCCCGGGGCCTGCCCTGAGGACGAGGAGGAGGAAGAGGAGCGCGGCCGCTTGGATTCAGGGTGACTACACCAGAGCTACAGGCGGTTGCCAGAGAAGGGGCTGCGTGGCGAGCTGTTTGGACTCAGACCACTTCTGAACCCCGGGGCCTGCCCTGAGGAGTAGGAGGAGGAGGAGGAGGAGCGCGGCGGGTCGTGTGGACTGCAGTGACTGCATTAGTGCTCCAGGCGGCTGCTCAGAGGAGAAGGCGAGTGGTGATTTGTTTGGACTTAAAGTGACAGCTCCTGAACACAGGGGGGCTGCCTGGAGGAGAAGCGTGGAGGGATGCATGGTCTTGAGTGGCCGCACCAGAGCTCCGGGCGGTTGCCCAGAGGACCCGTGCTGCGGGTCACGTGGACTCAGAGCCACTCAGAGCGACCGCTCCTGAACACCCCGGGGGTTATCTGGAGAAGGAGGAGGAACGGGGAGGGTCACTTCGACTCGGAGTGATTGATTGCCCAGGTCTACGGGTGGTTGGTGGGAGGTGGAGGCACGCAGTGAGTTCCTTGGACTCCTAGTGACCCCACCGGAATACTGGGCGGCTGTCTGGAGGAAGAGGCGTGTGGCGGGTCTCTGGGATTCAGAGCGATTGTACAGGGCCCCAGGTGGCTGCTCAGAGGAGGGGCCGCATAGCCAGGCGATTAGGTGCAGAGCCGGGTCCCAGGATCTAGGAGGCTTCTTGGTGGAAGAGCCGCACAGAGACAGGCTTAGGGTGGAGTGAAGGTTCCAGGCCTGCGGACAGATTCTCTGAGGAAGGGCAGCCTAAGGAGAGTCATCTGCAAAGGGTGAGGCTCCCAGGCCCAGGAGGTAGGGCCGGGCCCCTGGGAACATTGCAGAGGAAGGCAGCCCAGCCCAGGCGGTAGCTGTAAATTGAGGGGAACCTCTAGGAGGGAACTGACCAGCGAGACCTCCCCACCGGGTGAGTCTTCCCTGCTGGGTGAGGTTTCCCCACAAGGACGGTAAAACCAGAGACTCAGGCCCAAACAGGCCTTGCCTCAGCCCACAGCCTAGGTCCCCTTTGGATGAACATTGGTCAACAAGTGGAGGCACCTCTGCCCACTAACAGGGATTATACACCACCTGAAGGCCACCACTCCTAGAGAGGCAGCTTCCTTGTGGAGCACCGCATTATCAACTTCCTCCAAGACTTCAGCCTACCGAAGGCTAAGGGGGGATATATATAGAAATCTTCAGGGACATTGTAAGTCAATAGAGGAAATCTGCAATATCTCAGCGGTCCTCTGATACCTGAACAATATGAGAAAACAAGGATAGAAAATGCTGCAAACAAATCTAGATGTTACATCAATAAAACCCAGTGACAGCATGGCAGAAGAAATGACAGAAAAGGAGTTCAGAATGTACATAATTAAAATGATCAGAGAAGCAAACAATGAGATGAAAGAGCAAATGCACGCACTGAATGATGAGATGAAAGAGCAAATGCCAGCATTGATTGATCGCACCAATCGACAGTTAAAAGAGCAAATACAGGAAGCAAAAGATCATTTCAATAAAGAGTTAGAGATATTGAAAAAAAACCAAACAGAAATCCTTGACATGAAGGAAACAATAAACCAAATTAAGAACTCCATAGAAAGCATATCCAATAGGATAGAACACCTGGAAGACAGAACCTCAGACATTGAAGACAAAATATTTAACCTTGAAAACAAAGTTGAACAAACAGAGAAGATGGTAAGAAATCATGAACAGAATCTACAAGAACTATGGGATATCATGAAAAGGCCAAATTTAAGAATTATTGGGATTGAGGAAGGCCTAGAGAAACAAGCCAAAGGAATGAACAACCTATTCAATGAAATAATATCAGAAAATTTCCCAAATCTGAAGAATGAAATGGAAAATCAAGTTCAAGAGGCTTATAGGACTCCAAATACACAAAATTACAACAGACCCACACCAAGGCACATTATAATGAAAAGACCGAACATACAAAATAAAGACAGAATTTTAAAGGCTGTGAGAGAAAAGAACCAAATTACATTCAGGGGGAAACCAATACGGATATCAGCAGATTTTTCAATCCAGACCCTAAAAGCTAGAAGGGCCTGGAACAACATTTTTCAAGCCCTGAAAGAAAATGGATGCCAACCAAGAATCTTATACCCAGCAAAACTTACCTTCAAATTTGACGATGAAATAAAATCCTTCCATGATAAACAAAAGCTAAAAGAATTTACAAAAAGAAAGCCAGCATTACAGAACATTCTCAGCAAAATATTCCATGAGGAAGAGATGAAAAACAAAGAAGCAAATCAGCAAAGGGAGGAATTATCCTAAAGGAATTGTCAAATAAAGGAGGAAACAAGTTGTGTCAAACAAATAAATAAATAAAATTTTAAAAATGAACCAAATGACCGGGAAACCAAATCATATCTCTATAATAACCCTGAATGTTAATGGCCTGAATTCATCAATCAAAAGACATAGACTGGCAGATTGGATTAAAAAGAAAGATCCAACAATATGTTGCCTGCAAGAGACTCACCTCATAGAAAAAGATACCCATAGATTAAAGGTGAAAGGATGGGGAAAAACATACCATGCACATGGACTCAGCAAAAAAGCTGGAGTATCCATCCTCATTTCAGATAATGTGGACTTCAAGCCAAAGTTAGTCAGAAGGGATAAAGAAGGACATTTCATACTGCTTAAGGGAAGCATAAATCAGGAAGATATAACAATCATAAACATCTATGCCCCAAACAGTGGCTCATCCATGTATGTCAAACAAATCCTTCTCAATTTCAGAAACCAAATAGACCATAACACAATAATACTAGGTGATTTTAACATGCCTCTCTCACCACTGGACAGATCATCCAGACAAAAATTGAACAAAGAAACCATAGATCTCAATAACACAATCAATAATTTAGACTTAACAGACATTTATAGAATATACCATCCAACCAAGAGCGAATACACTTTCTTCTCAGCAGCACATGGATCCTTCTCTAAAATAGACCATAAATTATGCCACAAAGCTAATGTTAGCAAATACAAGAAGATAGAGACACTAGCATGTATTCTATCAGATCATAGTGGATTGAAGTTAGAAATAAATGAAAGAGTAAAACACAGAAACTATTCCAACATCTGGAGATTAAACAATATGCTATTATATGATGAATGGGTAACAGAAGATATTAGGAAGGAAATTTAAAAATTCTTAGAGGTAAATGAGAACAAAGAAACATCATATCAAAATCTCTGGGACACTATGAAAGCAGTACTTAGAGGGAAATTTATTTCATGGAGCGCATTTAATAAAAGAAGTAAAACTCAACAAATAAACGACCTAACACTACAGCTCAAAGCCCTAGAAAAAGAAGAACAGAACAGCACCAAAAGTAGTAGAAGACAGGAAATAGTTAAACTCAGAGCTGAAATCAATGAAATTGAAACAAAAGAAACAATACAAAAAATTGACAAAATAAATAGTTGGTTCTTCGAAAAAATAAACAAAATTGATAAACCTTTAGCCACACTAACAAAGAGAAGACGAGAGAAAACCCAAATCACTAAAATTCGGAATGAACAAGGAAATATCACAACAGACACGATTGAAATACAAAACATAATTAGAAGCTATTTTGAAAATCTATACTCCAACAAAATAGAAAATTTTGAAGGCATCAACAGGTTTCTAGAGACATATGAATTGCCTAAACTGAACGAGGAGGACATAAACAATTTAAATAGACCAATTTCAAGTACTGAAATAGAAGAAGTCATCAAAAGCCTACCAACAAAGAAAAGTCCGGGACCAGATGGGTTCTCAGCCGAGTTCTACAAAACCTTTAAAGAAGAGCTCATTCCAATACTTCTCAAAGTATTCCATAAAATAGAAGAGGAGGGAACCCTCCCAAACTCATTCTATGAAGCCAATATCACCCTGATACCTAAACCAGACAGAGACTCAT
This sequence comes from Sciurus vulgaris, assembly GCF_902686455.1. NCBI lineage: Eukaryota > Metazoa > Chordata > Mammalia > Rodentia > Sciuridae > Sciurus > Sciurus vulgaris. The sequence goes on along the minus strand of NC_136471.1, from coordinate 4,088,121 downwards.
CAAGGAAAGAAAATTTCAGACCAATATCCTTAATGAACATCGACGCAAAAATTCTCAACAAAATTTTAGCAAATCGCATACAAAAACATATTAAAAAGATAGTGCACCATGATCAAGTGGGTTTCATCCCAGGGATGCAAGGTTGGTTCAACATCAGGAAATCAATAAACGTAATTCACCACATTAATAGACTTAAAGTCAAGAATCACATGATTATTTCAATAGATGCAGAAAAAGCATTTGATAAAATACAGCACCCCTTCATGCTCAAAACACTAGAAAAAATAGGGATAGTGGGAACATTCCTTAACATTGTAAAGGCCATTTATGCTAAGCCCATGGCTAATATCATTCTAAATGGTGAAAAACTGAAAGCATTCCCCCTAAAAACTGGAACAAGGCAGGGATGCCCTCTTTCACCACTTCTATTCAACATCGTTCTTGAGTCTCTGGCGAAAGCAATTAGACAAACCAAAGAGATTAAAGGGATACGAATTGGGAAAGAAGAACTCAAACTATCCCTGTTCGCTGATGACATGATTATATATTTAGAGGAACCTGGAAATTCCACCAGAAAACTCTTAGAACTCATAAGTGAATTCAGTAAAGTAGCAGGTTACAAGATCAATGCCCATAAATCCAATGCATTTTTATACATAAGTGATGAATCTTCAGAAAGAGAAATTAGGAAAACTACCCCATTCACAATAGCCTCGAAAAAAATAAAATACTTGGGAATCAATCTCACAAAAGAGGTGAAAGACCTGTACAATGAGAACTACAGAACACTAAAGAAAGAAATTAAAGAACACCTTAGAAGATGGAAAGATCTTCCATGTTCTTGGATAGGAAGAATTAATATTGTCAAAATGGCCATACTACCTAAAGTGCTATACAAATTCAATGCAATTCCAATTAAAATCCCAATGATGTACCTTACAGAAATAGAGCAAGCAATTATGAAATTCATCTGGAAGAATAAGAAACCCAGAATAGCTAAAGCAATACTTAGTAGGAAGAGTGAAACAGGGGGTATTGCAATACCAGATCTTCAACTCTACTACAAAGCAATAGTAACAAAAACGGCATGGTATTGGTACCAAAATAGAAAGGTAGATCAATGGTATAGAATAGAGGACACGGACACAAACCCAAATAAATACAATTTTCTCATACTAGACGAAGGTGCCAAAAATATGCAATGGAGAAAAGATAGCCTCTTCAACAAATGGTGCTGGGAGAATTGGAAATCCATATGCAACAGAATGAAACTAAACCCATATCTCTCACCATGCACGAAACTAAACTCAAAATGGATTAAGGACCTCGGAATCAGACCAGAGACCCTGCAGATTATAGAAGAAAAAGTAGGTCCAAATCTTCACCTTGTTGGTCTAGGATCAGACTTCCTTAACAGGACTCCCATAGCAAAAGAAATAAAAGCTAGAATCAACCACTGGGATAGATTCAAACTAAAAAGCTTTCTCTCAGCAAAGGAAACTATCAGCAATGCGAAGAAAGAGCCTACAGAGTGGGAGAATATCTTTGCCAATCATACTTCAGATAGAGCACTAATCTCCAGAATCTATAAAGAACTCAAAAAACTCTACACGAAGAATACAAATAACCCAATCAACAAATGGGCTAAGGAAATGAATACACACTTCACAGAAGAAGGTCTACAGGCAATCAACAAACATATGGAAAAATGTTCAACATCTCTAGTAATAAGAGAAATGCAAATCAAAACTACCCTAAGATTCCATCTCACCCCAATTAGAATGGCGATTATCAAGAATACGAGCAACAACAGGTGTTGGCGAGGATGTGGGGAGAAAGGTACACTCTTACATTGCTGGTGGGGCTGCAAATTAGTGCAGCCACTCTGGAAAGCAGTGTGGAGATTCCTTAGAAAACTCAGAATGGACCCTCCATTTGACCCAGCTATCCCACTCCTTGGCCTATACCCAAAGGACTTAAAATCAGCATACTACAGAGATACAGCCACATCAATGTTCATAGCTGCTCAATTCACAATAGCCAGACTGTGGAACCAACCTAGATGCCCTTCAATTGATGAGTGGATAAAGAAACTGTGGTATATATATACAATGGAATATTACTCAGCCATAAAGAATGATAAAATTATGGCATTTGCAGGCAAATGGATGAAATTGGAGAATATCATGCTAAGTGAGATAAGCCAATCTCAAAAAGCCAAAGGACGAATGATATCGCTAATAAGTGGAGGATGACACATAATGGGGGGGAGGGAAGGGTTAGTGTTAGGGTTAGAGTTAGGGTTAGGGAGGGGGGCAAGTATGGAGGAAGGAAGTACTGTATAGAGGGTAAAGAGGGGTGGGAGGGGTGGGGGGAAGGGAAAAAATAACAGAATAAAAAAAATAAAACCAATTAATAAAACATAAAAATCATACATATTAATGCAATACCATGTGATATTTTGATACATGCCATGCCTAGATTGTATAGCATTTAAACCAGGTTAAATATATCTATCTCCTGTGCCATTTATCTTTTCTTTTGTGTGTGTGTGTTGCTAGGGATTGACACATTTATCATTTCTTTATAGTGAAATCATTAAAAATCCTTCCTTCCAGCTTTTACAAATACATTATCATTATCTGTAGTCACCCTACTGTACAATAGCACACCAGAATTTCTTACTGCTGTTACTAGGTGCCCCTGCATCAACCTTTTCCCCTCCCTCCCTCCCCTTCTCACCCCAGTCTCTGGTACCCACTATTTACTTTCGCCTTCTATGGGATCAACATATTTAGATTCCATATATGAGCAAGAATATATGGTGCTTGTCTTTATGTGCTTGGTTTATTTCACTTAGCATAATGTACTCCAGTTCATTCCACATCACTGCAAATGAGAAGATTTAATCTTTTTTATGACCACATAGTGTTCCATCATTTCTTTATCCATTCATCTCATGATGGGTATTGAGGTTTTTTCTTCTTCTTGGCTACAATGAATAGTGTTACAGTGAACATGGGAATTCTGATATCTCTTCAGCATACTGATTTCAATGCCTTTGGATATAGTCCCAGTCTGGGATTGGTGGATCATAAGGCAGCAGCATTTTTAATTTTTCGAGGAATCTCCAAAGAGAATACCACAAACTGGGTGGTTTAAACAACAAAAATTTATTCTCTCATAGCTCTAGCACCTGGAAGTCCCAAGTGCAGGGGACTGCAGATTTTTTTCCATGTGGAGTCCCTGTTCTTTTGTCTCTTCTAACTTCTGGTAGTTGCTGGAAACCCTTGGGGTTTCTTGTCTTGTGGATGTTTCCCCCCATCTGTATGTGTCTTCACATCACTTTAATCTGTTCTCTTCTGAGGACACTTGTCATTGGATCTGGAGCCCACCTTAAAATAAGATGATTGCATTTGGAGATCCTTAATGACAGTTTTGTTTTGCCTCATATAATCCAAGTTGTGGTAGGGTCTTGTTAAACCTTCTGCCATCATGAATCTGTTTGAGAAAAACGTGGGGCTCCATTGGCCAAGACTCCTGGGGTGGGGCCTGAGTGTAGTCATGAGTCTAGAGCCTTCTTGCTCCTGCTGATGCTGGATCTCTTGGAAAAGTTGTGCAGGCTGGCAGGCTTTTATCATCCCCAAAAAGAGTCATCTAACTTTCTGTATGCATCTCAACCAGTTAGAATAAATGATAGTGATATGGATGGCTGTCTTACACAGAGCACCTACTATGTGCCAAACTCTGTGTATGAAGATTATGCTATAGATGGACATGTGAACATGTTGCTATGGTTTGGATATTATTTGTTTCCACAAAAGATTCGTTTTTGAAACTTTGTGCCCAGGGCGTCAACATAGACAACATAGTGAGATCCTGTTGCAAAATAAATAAATAAATAAATAAATAAACAAATAAATACAAAAAAGGTAGGAAGGAAGAGAGAGATCCAGAGAGAAAGAGACACTGAGACAGAGAAGAGAGACAGAGACAGAAACAGGTGGGGCCTAGTGGGAGGTTGTTAGAGGGAATTAAGAGAGTTTTCGTGGGACTTCTTGGTAATTCTCATGAGATCAAGATGTTACATAAAAGACTAAGCCTGACCCTTGAACTGCTATCCAACTTCCTGTTTTTGAGATGATGTTCCCCCATAACTGTGCTCTGCCATGATGTTTTGCCATTCACTCTAAGGCCCTACCAGGGGCTGAATCAATGGGACACCCTTCCTGCTAGATCTTGAACTTTAAACTGGCAAAACTTTTCTCAGATAAATAACCCTCTTTTCTTTATGAAGGTAGCCTGACTCGAGAATTTTCTTATTGCAATATGTTATAAGGTGTTGAAAATTGAGTAACCCCCACAGGTCTATGTGTTAAATAAAGGCTTGGTATCCAGGGTGGTGATATGGGATTGGTGGAATTTTTACGAGTTGGGGCCCAGTGGGAAAATATTAGGTCACTGGGGGCAGGCTCTTTGAGGGAATTGTGGGACCCTGGTCTCTTCCTCCTCCTCTTTGCTCCTTGACTGATAAGGTTAGCAGTTTGTTCTACTGCATGCTCCTGTGATGACATGCTGCTCTCTACAGAGGCCTGAAGCAATGAGGCCACTTGATCCTGTACTGGAAACTCCAAAAATGTGAGCCCAAATAACCCCTTTCTCTTTACAATTATCTCGAGCATTTTGTTACAGCAATAGAAAGTTGACTAATACATAATGCCAAATGAATTACTATCCATGTTTCTCTCTTTTCATCCTCACAACAGCTCCAGGAGGTGGATACTGCATTCATCCCTTCTTCACAGAATCAGGGAACTGATGTGCAGACATGTCAATCACACAGTGTCAGTCGAAATTTCAGCTTAGGCAGTCGAGCTTGAGAACTTCCACCCTCAGCCACCTCACTCTACAGCCTCCCTAGCTGTAGCAGTTAGCAAGTACTGCCCCTCAGATCTAAACTCAGCTCACCTTCTGCTCAGGATCCTGGAATATTCACCCTTTGTCAGTTGGCAGGATCAAAGGTATGCCAGTACAGGGTATTGGAGGGACACTGGAGGATGATGAAATGACTTTTCATGGTTCTGGCATGCTTTGCTTTTTCCTGCTCCTGGGATCATTGGCTGGTGTGTAGGACACAGAATAACTGCTTTCTGGTGAGTTTCAGCAGTAACTCTTCTGCCCCTCATTCTAGGTGCCTTTCCAGAGACAATTCAGACATTATCCCCCCTCCCCTGTACATGGATTCCCTGCTTTCTAGGCAAATTCAGTAGCACCTGGCAGAAGGTCTGTTTCCTGGTGAGTTCCACACCTTTTCTTAACTACTCAGAATTTATTGGAAACCTAGTGATGGTTTCCTGCCTGCCAGCCTCAGCCTACTGACATCCCAGTAAGAGGCATCTGCCCAAGTGAGTTTCTCCTCAATTTGGTACATTGGAAAATCAAACCTCTTCAACAAGATCTAAATTCCAGCCTTGGAAAGACTTCTCCCCCTTCCAAGATTTTTCTTTTCTTGGGTATTCACCCTTGGTCCTAGCCTGCTTTTTTTTTTTTTGGTGGGGAAGTACCAGAGATTGAACTCAGAGGCACTAGACCACTAAGCCACATCCCCAGCCCTATTTTGTATTTTATTTAGAGATAGAATCTCACCGAGTTGCTTAGGGCCTCACTTTTGCTAAGGCTGGCTTTGAACTTGTGATCCTCCTGCCTCAAGCTCCTGAGCCACTGGGATTACAGGTGTGTGCCACCATGCCTGGATCCTAGCATACTCTTTAGAGTCCTTTTCATATTCCTTTTTAGCCATTGCAACACTGGAATATCATGACTGTCAGTCTGATAAGACAGCTATGATAGGATAGAGCAGGATGGCACAAAGTTTCATCACAGTACTCAGAGCAATGTGCAATTAAAAAACTTATTGCTTATTTCTGGAATTTTCCATTTAATATTTTTGGCCCACAGTTGACCACATAAATGGAACTTTAGAAAGCAAAATTGTAGATAAGGTGGTGGTGGGGACACTGTATTTGTAATGGTGAAAGAGCAGTAACTGTTTTAAAATTTCACATACATGTAATAATAGTGACAATAATAGCTACCATTCATTGACTATCTACTATCTGCTAAGCACTTTATGAAGTACACATCACCTTCTTTAATCCTGACAATAGCACTATGAGTTAAATTCCATTATCCTCAGATTGCAGAAACGACAATGTCATGCGTCCTGTATGGTACTTGGGTGGTATTTTGTTGATAAGCACACATGCCATCCTTCTTTCTCTGCTGATCTATTTTTACATTTGAATGTCATCTGATTTATTCTATAACTTTTAGATTCATGGTACTGGAACTTCTGAGTTGCCTACAATGGCTCCACCTGCTGGCCATCCAGAAAACTGCATATTTGAAAAGCCTAGAGGTAGAAAGTCTGGGTGACCTTCTGTCCAGTTGTGGCATCCTGACAGGAAAGCTGTCCCACACTAGGAGGCTATGGTGGGAGGAGTCTGCGGTGACTGGAAGGCCTGCCTCCACATGCTGCCGTTCCCAGATCTCTGACTCAACTCAGGTTCCTTCTCATCTACCTGAGTATTTCCTTAGACTAATGGTAGTCACTTTCACTCTTCTGGGCTTTTCAATCATTCTACCAACAAATATTTGCTAACTTAGTCCTATGTTCTACGTGGTGGCTGAAGTTACAGTGGTGAAGTAGACACTTTTCATCTTGGAGTACCGCCCAATATTTAGACTTTTGCTGTATTTGGGGAATACCTAGCCCACCTCCCAGTTGAGAAGATGAAAATACCACACATGTCAGTATTTACTGCCACTGTGACCTAGGCTTACAATTGTACATACCCTTCTGAATCTTTGAACCCGACATTAGTGACCTAAAGAATCAGAGCAGCAGAGAATTCTCCCGCCAGCAATGGTACTTATGGTATGACCAAGATTCAAGGGGCAGCACTGTTAGAAATGACGTGGCAGTGTCCAGTGTTTACTGCCCAAATCTGGGGTTTAAAGCTACAGCACCTTCTGCTTAGTGGTGACAGCTGCAGGATTTTCTCCAGTGCAACTCTGTTGTATGACTTGATGCATTGTTTCTGGTCACATAGCTTGAATCTGGTTTTTCCAATGTCCCCAGTGACTTAATGGTTTACCAACTATCTTTTTGTGAAATTAGTTTTGTGTTTTATTAAACAAGAGTCTGTTTCCATTGATTTCATGTAGGGATCTTGATTAATGTAAAATATAGCAGCAGAAGTTGGGTGCTCCAAGTAATAGATCTAAAATATCTCTGGATGAATGGATACAGTTATGAGCAGCGGCTCCTCATGAGTTGCCCAAAGGTTGAGGCTGATAAATGATGGATGAGGAGTACAGGCATGCTGCAAGACTCAACTAGGAGACTAGATTTTCCATCTTCAAAGACTATGTCTAGACAAGCTCTTTGGTTCTAGCATTAATCCCTAGAATTGATCACAAGCAAATAGACCAGATGACTTCTAAATTATTCAATAATGATTTATATTTTGAACTTTTCTATCAAAACAAAACTCACATAGGAAGCAGCAATAAATGTTGATTGGAATCAAAGTGGAGAGTAGTATAGTGGCCAGTAGAGTCTAGGAAGTATAGGGTGAGGATGGGTAGACAGAAGTACCAAAATAGACTTAGATGGGGTAATAAGTTTTCATGTTCTGCACGGAAGTATGACTACATTTTACAACAATTTATTAAGTATTTTTAAAAAACCTCGAAGAGAGGAGTTTAATACTCCCATGCTTTAGACATGCAGTAAGTTTTCTGTGTTCTTTTTCTGGGAGAAAAAAGAACTATAAGAGCAAATTTGGAGAGTTCCAACAACAAAATGATAACTGCTTAAGGAGATGGAATGTCCCCTGAAGGTTCAAATGTTGGAGACATGGTCCCACTAAAAATGTTCAGAGGTGAGAATTTGGGGAAGTGATCGGATCATGAGGGCTCTGACCTCATCAGTAGAGTAATTTACTGATAGATTCATAACTGATGGTGGAAACTGTGGGAGGCGGGGCCTAGCTAGAGGAAGTAGGACACTAGAGATGTGCCCTGGAAGGGTACTTCTTGTCTTTGGCTTCTTCCTCCTCATCTGTCTCTGATTCCTGTTTGCCACAAAGGGAGCAATTTTTTCTCTGCCACACCCTTCTGCCATAATGTTCCGCCTCACCTCAGGCCCCGAAATGATGGAGCCAGTCAATTGTGAGCTGAAACCTCTGACACCATGAGCCAAAATGTCTTTCCTCTTTAAGGTTATTTTTCTCAGGTATTTGGTCATGGTAACAAAAACATGACTAATACATCTGATTTGATCATTATACATTGTATACATGTCTTGAATGATCACACAGTACCCTATAAATATATGTGTCAATTAAAAATAAAGCACACATAGGAGACTTTACAAATTATCACAGAATGGAAATACCTGAATAACCACCATCCAGGTCATGAAGTAGAACACGAACAATGCTCCAGAATTCACTTCCTAGAGTACCTCTCCCTCTTTTTCAACTGTAAACACCATCTAGACTTCTGATACTACATATTAATTTGCCTGTTTCTATTACCAGAATCCTATGGTATGTGTTTTTTGAGTCTGGTCTCTTTTACTCAACATTTTGCTTGTGAAGTTGACCCACAGTTTTATGTATATTTGAAGTCTGTTCATATTCATTGATGTTTAGTGTTCTGTTTTGACATCACCACAACTTATGTATCATTCTAAAGTGGATGGACATTCAGGTTCTTTCCAATTATTACTGCCAATATACAATTTTCATATTTCAATTGAAAATGTATATGTAGAAGTTGAATATCTCAGTCCTAGATCATATACAAGTTTGACTTTAGAGATATGGAACAGGTAATTGAAAAACTTTATATTTCCACCTGCAGTGTATGAATTCCCAGTATTCCATATCATTACCAATACTTGAATTTGGCAGCCTTTCCACTTAATTTTTTGATTTTTGATATAATTCCAAACTTACAGAAAAGCTGCAAGAATAATAAACTACTGCTGCAGTATAAAATAAACAACTCTTCCTCAAACTTTCACCGCTTTCTGGTTCTCTCTCTAACCATTACTACCTGTTAATGGACATCCTGCTTTCGACATTTTGCAAGTATGAATAATGCCTCAATAAAAATGCGTATAGATACCTGCTCAATTACTTATGGAAAAGTTTTTCTTGGTCATTTACATATAAGTGGAATTGTTGGGATAGGGGATCTATCTTCAAATTTGCTACACTGATATAAAATGTTATTTTATCACTTTAGTTTGTATCTCTGACTACTAGAGAAGTTCACTATCTTAGAATGTTTATCATTCATTTGGGTTTCTTATTCTTTGAAGTTAGTTTCATAGTCATAACCCATTTTTCTGTTGAGTAATTTTTCTGTTATTTGCACAAGACATTCTGTTTGGGACACTAACATTTTAAATGGTGTGTGTGCGTGGGGGGATCATAAGTATTATGTTCCTAGCATACAGCTTGTCTTTAAACTTAATATATGAAAAGTTTTGCATTTTTGTCACCCTTTTTATCATGGCTTGTATTTCTTTGGGCCTTCACTGGAAATCCTACCCTGCCCTAACATACTAAACAAAATCCTCTACAATTTCTTCTCTTCATCTTGAAGTGTTGTTTTCCAAATGTACATTTTTAATCTATTTGAGATTTTAAAAAGCTCATTTGAGATATAATTTACATAATGTAAAATTCCTCACTGTAAGTGCTCATTTCTATGAGTTTTGACAAATGCATAAAACTGTATAATTTTCATCAAATTATAGAGCATTCCCATTACCCCCAAAGTTCTCTCATTATCCTTCCCGGTAAGTCCCCTTTTTATCATTCAGAAGAAACCACAACTCGGATTTTTTTCGCAACATATATTTTTGTTCCTTTTCTACAATTTCAAGTGATTGTAAATACACAATAAGTATTTGTGTGTGTGTGTGTGTGTGTGTAAGGCTCTTTTCCCCACCCAACATGAGATTGTTGAGATTCATCATATTGTTGTATGTATATACAGTTTATTCCTAATTACTACTGAGTAGAATCCAATTCATTTTTTTTTCTACTCAAACAGTTGTTTGTTGCATCATTTCTAGTTTTGGGCCCTAATGGTGAAGTTGCTGTGAACATTCATGCGACACTCTTTCTGTGGATGTGTTTTCATATCTCTTAGGTAGACAGCTAGAAGGAGAAGTGTTGAGTAGTGTGGTAGATGTGTTTAACACTTGGAGGAAACTAACAGCATCCTGTTCATGGGGTCACATCATTTTGCTATCCCTCCAGCAATGTACAAATATTTCAACTGGAGTCTAGAGAACTAGAGCTCCAAGGAATAATCATTCATGGCCTTCTGCATGGAACTGCCTACTATGGGAATCAAGCAAATGATTTCTTCTACATAGGCGGGAGGCACTGGTCTCAGTAAAAATGAAAGGAGTCAGAAAGCTTTGTGTGTAGGTGGCTGGATAGTAAACGGTCAGGCTGCATGCCAGCGGGTTCTGTCACCACTTCTGCTTCACCATTGCAGCATGGAAGCAGTCATAGACAAATGTGGAAACCCATGAGGCTGGCTATGTTCAATGTTTATGAAGTATGAAATGTAAATTTTGTTTAAATTTTTGATGTCAAAAGTTTCTTTTTATCCAGGCAGGGTGGTGCACACCTGTAATCCCAGCAACTCAGGAGGCTGAGGCAGGAGGATCACAAGTTTGAGGCCAACCTCAGCAATTTAGCAAGGCCCTGCCTCAAAATAAAAAAAATAAAGGGCTGGGAAGGTTTGTTCAGTGGTTAAGCACCCCTGGGTTCAATCCCTGGTACCAAAAAAATTCTTTATTAATTTTCTTTCCTATTTAAACATTCTTAGCTCACAAACTATGGCATGGAATATTTTTGTCCATGCCTCTATAAGACACTCCTGTCCAGGAGAACTTCCTGCAATGCTGTGAGGTTGTTTTGTGTATCTGTGTCCCACTTGGAGAGAACTTGCCGGCATCAGTCCCAGAGATTAGCCCTTATATTCTAGAAGTTTTATTGTTTACTTCTCCCATTTAGATCAATGAGAATTTTCAAGCAAACTTTTATTTAACATGTGGAATATGTTTGTACCTTAACAGAAGATTTTTATGTGTTACTTATTTAAAAACATTCAAGAGAATAATTTTAAAAACAAAATCATAAGCCATTTATATGATAAACTCAGGAGATGGAATTTTCCCTTACTTTTATATTTAAAGCAATTGAAATCTTAATAAAATTAAAACATATATATATTAAAAGTTACAATTGCACTGCATTCTTGCCAATAGTTAGAACTGACGATTTAAGAAAAGGAAGTTAGCTCTTCCAATGGCTGTGCAACAGTATCTCCTTGGGGCTTTTATTGTAATTTATTTGATGACTAATTATATTGAGCATCTTTTTGTGTGCTAATTGAATATTTGCATATCTTCTGTGAGTGTTCATTCAAATCTTTTCCCCATTTAAATTTTTTGGTTGTTTGTATTCTTTTTGTGGAATAATAAGAATTCTTCCTATATCCAGGTCCTCTGTTATATCTAAGTATAACAAATGTTTTCTCGTATTCTGTGACTTGAAGTCTTTCAAAAAGCAAGAAATTTCCAAATATCAACAAAGTCTAGTTCGCTTTTTTTTTTTGGTGGTGCTGGGGATTGAACCCAGGGCTTTGTGCATGCAAGGAAGGCACTCTGTCAACTGAGCTATATCCCCAGCCCCTTTTATCTGGACGACTTGTGCTTTTCATTTTCTATATGGAAATAATCTCTGTCAACCTAATTATCGCAACTGTTTTCTGTGTTTTGTCCTAGGAGCTTCATAGTTTAAGCCATCATATTTAGGTCAAGGATCTGAGTGGAGTTAACTTTTCTGCACAAATAAAGTGATTTTCTCCCCTCTGGATTTGAAAACATTTTTCTCCTTATCAATGGCTTTCAGCAATTCGATTGTTTTTCAGCAGCACGGTTGGAACCTCGGGGTGCTCTACTACTGGTCTACATTCCTAGCCCTTCTGATTTTTTTTCTGAGACAGGGTCTCACTGAGTTGCCCAGGGTGACCTGAACTTGTGATCCTCCCCCCTCAGTCTCCTGAGTCACTGTGATTACAGGTGTATATCACTGTTTCCTGTAGCAATTGGATTCTGATATGCTTTGTCCTGATTTTCTTTGATGTTTAATCTACTTGGAGTTTGTTTAGCTTTTATACTATAATTTTCATTAAATTTTGAAAAATTTTGGCTACTATTTCTTCAACTTTTGTCTGTGCCCCTTTTCAATCTCCCACTATAAGTATGTTCAAGTGCTTGATGTTTTCTCCTAGGTCACTGGGGCTCTTTATTATTTTTAGCCTTTTTGTTCTCCAGGGATTGCTTAGCCACCAAACCACATCCCCAGCACATTTTATGTTTTATTTAGAGGCAGGGTCTCACTAAGTTGTTTAGGGTCTCGCTAAGTTCCTGAGACCGGCTTTGAACTTGTGATCCTTCTGCCTCAGTCTCCGGAGCCGCTTGGATTTCAGGTGTGCGCCACTGCACCTGGCTCATTATGATAGATTTCATTGCTGTTTTCAAGTTCACTTATCTTTTCTTCTATAGTCTCTATTTGGCTATTACTCTTATCCAGTGAAAATTTTGTTTCAGGTATTGTTTCCTCATTTTGCACATAAATAATCATGTGCCCTTAGTTACAGAAGTTGCTTTATTGACATAGTCTTATTAGTTTCATCATCTTGGTTGTTTTTCTGTTTTTATGGTCTGATTATTCTCCTGGTTATAGATCACATACTCTTGCTTCTTGGTGTATCTAATGATTTTTATTGGATCCTGGACATAGTGAATACAACATTTTGGGAAGTCTATTTTTTTTCCTTCCATGTGCGTAATCACAGCAATTGAGGAAGTTGAGGTAGGAGGATCACAAGTTCAAGGCCAGCCTTGGCAAGTTAGTGAAAAATAAAAAATGAAAAGAGGTGGGAGTGTAGCTCAGTGTTAGAGCACAATTCCTGTTACAAAAAAAGTTGGACTTTGTTTTAGCAGAGAAGCAAGTTCCTTGTTGATCAGTTTCATCCCTTGGGTGGGTCTAGGGTAGCCTTTACCCTTGGGATCCTTCAGATCTATTACTAACATGTGATATCCCTTGGGTCTCCACTGAATGTCCTGGATGAATCTTAAGGACTCTCCTACTCTTTCTAGCCAGCCCTTGAATATCTGCTAGTCTTGTATGAGCTCTGGGAATAGTTGTATTTAAAACCCCACAGCCAGGTGTGGTAGCACACGCCTGTAATCCCTGCAGCTTGGGAGGCTGAGGCAGGAGGATTGCAAGTTTAAGACCAGCCTTGGTAATTTAGTGAGGCCCTAAGCAATTTAGTGGGAACTTCTCTCAAAATTAAAAGGTGGCGGGGGGGGGGGTGCCTGGGGATGCCCCTCAGGGTTAAAGTGCCTCTCAGTTCAATCCCCTGTCCAAAAACAAATAAATAAGTAAATCACCATAGATACTCTGGTTCAGTCTGGTACTCAGTAAAGATTCAAGGATGACTCTTCTCACATACCTAGAGCCCTTTCTCCATATCATTGCTTCATATCTAGTATTCTCCCCTCCACATTTCAGCTGCCTCAACTTCCTTGAACTCTGATGACTAACTTTTCAACTCAGGGAGACTTCTGTGCTCTGCTTGAGTCCCTCCTCTCTGTTCCAAGGTTTGGGCTCATGTCCTTATCTTGGAGACTATGTTCATTAGACATGGTTGTCTAATGCCCAAGTTTCAGTTGCTTATGGTAGGTCATGTTTCCACATTCTGTTGCTTCTTCATAACCAGAAACTTCACTTAGTTATGTTTTTCAAGCTTTCTGAAACAAATATAGAACAATTTTCTATAAAAATATAGTTGTCCATCAGTATTCAAAGGTGATTGGTTCCAGGATTCCCAGATGCCTGAATCTTTAGATGGCTAAGTCCCTTATATACCATGATGTAGTATTTGCAGATAGTCCTCACAGTTTATTTGAAATTACCTCTAGACTACTTAGAATACTCAATTCAATTTAAATACTATGTATGTGGATGGTAAATTGTATTTTTTTGGTATTGGGGATTAAACCCTGGGGGACTTCACCACTAGGCTACATCTCCAGTCCTTTCTATTTTATTTTGAGTCATGGCCTCACTAAGTTGCTGAGGCTGACCTTGAAATTGCAATCCTCCTGCCTCAGCCTACTGAGTAGCTGGGACTACAGGTGCTTGCCACTGTGCCCAGCACGTCGTAATTTTTAGGAAAAAAGTTACAAGAAAAATTCTATTGTTCAGTATAGATGCAATTTTTCCCCAAATATTTTCAATCCTTGGTTGAATTTGTGGATATGAACCCACAGATGACCTGGAATTAAAAAAAAAACTAGGTTGTGAAGAAAAATGATGAGCATGTGTGTGCATATGCACACGAGAACTTTGACATCATGAAGAATAACAATATTTCCAGGGCCTAGTTGGCTGTTGGGGGTTGTCCGCACTGTTGGCCTCACTTACTCAGATTTCACACTTAGACTCCAGCCTAGAATTCCTGGAAATACACAAATCCACCCCGATATCACTTCCTTTCCTTACTTGCATTTATCCATGTTTTGGAGGGACATTGGGGTGAAATTAAGTTTTCTGAGGAGGTGCTTCCCATGATTTCCATTCTTCAGTGCTGCCAAGATCTCTTTTGGACACTAGAGGGCGCTCGTGCAACGAAAATGACGTACCCTTCTTTACCCATTGTATGGGTTTTCAGAGCCTGAGACTGAGCCTTGCTAAGGCTAGTTCCTTGTGTGAAGCCAGGTTTGCTTTGCCATGGGATCCCAGGTGGCCTGATTTCCTATCTCTGCAGTGCCATACATATCACTTTCAAGGGCAAATCTCTCTGTATTACTATCCCCTCTTTCCGAATGACTCATCCTGGCCTCCCAAAATGCCTCCTAGCCCTGGAGTCACCTTTCCTGCTTTTGGCCAAGGGCCAGTAGGGGAAGGAGGCCTAGATTACTAGGTGTTTCTCTTCATGCCAAAACATTCTCTAAGGCCCATCATACATGGTTCAAAATAGAGAAATGGATTTCCCAGCAATTCCTTTGCTACAAAGCATCTCTGAAGCTGGGGGTCTCTGAGAAGTGACCCACTGGCTCACGCTGTCTGAGGCCCCAGCCCTGTCTGGATCTCAGCCTCTGCAGTAGTACGTTGATGCAGGTGGATGGGTACATCGAGGCCTACACTCTCAGCTGGAGAGGAAGGAGAGTCCTGGCAGCAATGGGCCTGGCATTTTGTTTTTCCATGCAGGGAGTAGCCCTTAGTCCTAATTGGGCCTAAGGGGCCTTCATTAGTGCTTAAAAGCAATGCTGTAAATCAGAACAAATAAAGGCCTCAGGGAGTGAAATGATTTCCCTGGAACACTGGGAATTTTGTGGCAAAACCAGTATTGAATCCCAGAGTTCTGATTTCTGGTCTAGAGTCTGCCTGACTCCAATATGCAGCACAAAGCCCTTGGATATTCGCATCCTCAGGAGGTTGGTGGTAGGCAGGCATAATTGGTGTGCTCATGATGAATTGCTGCCTGTGCTGGCTGGAAACCAGTACTTTTCCAGGGCTCCAGCATCTCTGGCCATCAGTTCTAATTGCTTACTGAAGAATTGCTCTTTGCTACATGTGCTGCCATTGTGCACGCTGGGGGTGCTGTTGTTTAAGCAGTGGGCTTATTTGCTCAGTTATTTTCCACTGTGTCTTTGGGGTGCTTAGAGATAGATTCAGGGCTGTTGGAAACATGTTCAGGTGTGACTATGCTTGGCTGCTAACCCTTCCTGAGTTTCTGCCCATAGTAACAGACTGCCCATGCCCCAGGAACCTTCTTAGATCATGTGAAGCAGTGATGTAAGAATTTGGGCATTGCAAACTGTACTGAAGATTGAAAAGTTGCACGTGTGCACGAAAGTGCCATACTATTTAGGGGTTCACTGCTGCTAAACAGTTTGTGGGTCATGGATTAAGAACCTTTGCTTAGATGTTTTCTCCTGAGAAAAGGTGAACATACAACCATGCTAGGAACACTTGACACATGAATGATTGTATTTTTGGGGAGCAACATTTCCTCTGGAGAACAGAGAGGGGTTGGGGATGGGGCATCAAGGATTTTGAATGCCCCACAGGAAGTCTTTTCCCAGAGGACCCTTCCATCTTCTTTTGTACAGATTGCAAGCTTCAAGAGGTATACAGCTCAGCAAGTCGTGACTGTGTCATTATATTCTCATCAGCACAGATGATTCAGTCACCGTATAAGCAAGTACAATTGCATTTCATAAGACTTTCAAATCAGCTCATTTTCAAGTCAGCAAGTCTGATCACCAGCCCCACGAGTAGAACCAGTTCTAGGGGCTTCACCTGTTAAGACAGTTTGGCTTGTTTGCAAGTCTTTTGCAGACAGCGAGAGGGACAATCTTCCCACTACTCTATAATTAAAGTGCTGGGGGCAGGCTGGGGAGACGGCGTGAGCATGAGGCACTCATTCTTATTCAGTGAGCATCTGTAATTCAGACTGCACTGGGGACCCTCAAATGTAATATTCTCTCTGCAAATTAAGGAAATATTTTCTCTTAGAACATCTCATCACTGCGACTTTGCTGCAAGGCTTCATCTGATGGGTATATAAAAAAACAAAACTCACCTGTTTCCTTCTTTAATTCCTTCAAATTTTTTGTGTGTGCATAAAATCAAACAAGCCCTGTATGATCTGTGTGTGTGCATGTGCACTCCTGCCTTAGCGCAGCTTGACTAACTTCACCTGATCATTTGGCTTCTTGAGCCTTTGCTGCCCTGTGATTTTGAGAAATGCAGAAGCTTTATCACCTTTTATAAACATCGTCACTTTTTGAACTCTACAATACCTGGGGTAGGGAGGTAAGCTACTAGGCTTGTGACAATTTCATTCTGTAACTTTTGAGTGGGAGCATTCTGTCCTCCAGAAGGTTCTCACATTCCCTGGTCTAGTAAGCCGAGCCAAGTCCCCCTGCGTCTCTTGCTCCTGGAAACCCTGGACTCAGACTCTGAGTTAAAGCTTTCCTCTCAGCCTTCACTTAACCACCCATGGGTTGCTCGTTCTGTTCTCTGCTCTTCTCCCAACCTTGCCTTGCACCACACTTCTGCCCAACCTGAAGGGGGACCCATCTGGGCCAGGGGCCTTGCTTGATTCTTCCCTGTGCTTCTTGACCCCAGTACAGGGCCTGGGGCACATCAGAGACTTGGGGCACTCAGATTGAACTAAAGACATTGTAACTGACTTGCTTGGATTCCATGCCTGGTGACTGTGATCAGATCATTTCCTCTCTTGGGGACTTGATTGTCTCAATTGTATCAGAAGGTACTAGATGACCTCTGACTTCTCAAATCTTTTTTTTTTCTTTTGATAATGTTTCCTGTTTCCTAATTCTAATACTATTTTCTAAATTTATTTATTTACTTATTCATTTATTACTTTTTTCTTTTCCTTCTTTCTAGTAGGAAACAGTAGACAAAGCCCCACACAAACAAAAGAACTCAACCACTACCTTCCCTCTACTGTCCTAAAAATGACATCACCATTTTACAGCAGTTGCTTTTGCTGACTTATCAAGGGTCATCTGTTCATGTATTTTGAAGATGACAAACCGCTTACTTAGCTCCTGCTACTGGAACTGAGCACTTGAATGATAACGATTCTCTCCACAACACCAAACTCGTTCTTTTCCTGACATATCGACTGACCCCCAGCAAGCCATCCTGTGTCCACATGAACTTGCTGCAAATTAACCAAAGGTTCAGACAGTGGGGTATGTCTGAAAATAGAATGGGATCCATTAGCTTAATACCAAGTATGACAGGTTCTGAATCAGTTTTTCTTGTCGGAAGGGAGTACTGGTAAATTCCACTGCAATATACCTGGACCCAGGGAAGTCTCCTAGCAGAGACCTAGGGGTTTGCACATCTGCAGTGCCAGCTGTAGCTAGATGCTCTTGTGATGGCCTTAGAAGCGCCACTCTGTGCCTTGTGAGAACCAATCATAAAAGAGGGAACGCTAAGACAGTTGTAAACAACCATAAACTAGATTTATGAGCTAATAATGGCAGATATTCAGCACAATATAGGAAGAACACAAAGCTCTAGATTGCAATATATACAACAGCATGAAAAAAATTTTTTGTGTGTGTGTGTGGTCCTGGGGATTGAACCCAGGGCCTTGTGCATGTGAGTCAAGTACTCTACCAACTGAGCTATATCCCCAGTCCCATGAAGGTGTTATTGATTACAATTTTAAGTTAAGGTATCTTCTAGTAATGTGGTGTTGGTGTGGGCATGGGGAGGCAGTACTAACATATACTGTTGATCAGGGGAAAACTGGCACAACCAATTCAACTCCCATGAATTTCTCTTCCAGACGCTCACACATGATGGGGCATGCAGAAAGATGTTCACTGAAGTGAAGACCGTAATAGTGAGAAGCTGATGGCAAAGTGAATGTCCATGTAACTATAAATGGTGACACTGTTATAGCTGAGCATCCTACAGAACTGTTTACACAAATGAAGTATCTAGCATTTACTACGCACCAGACACTGTTCAAAGTGCTTTGTGTGCATTACCTCATTTAATCATCCTAGCAATTTACAACTTACAAGGTTGGCACCCATTTTCAGATGAGCTTGCTAGAAAGAAAAAGAGTTCATAACTTGCATGGAATCACTCAGCTAGTAACATGGAGGCAGGATTTGAACCTATACCCTATAGCTCCAGATCTGTCATCTAATGAACACTACCCTCCTCCTGGATATCAAGGAATAATAGTAAATACATTGTTAGGTGAAAAGAATCAAGTTATTGAATACTGTGCATAGTAGGATTTCAGCTGGGTAAATGAAAGGAACTGTAGTAAGCTCATGCACAAGCAACATCTAGAAGGACTCCAGGGGGTGGTCTCATTATCCCTTTTTTTTCCAGGTGGGGAAAACTGAAGCACAGATCAGCAAAGGGATGTATCCAAACTGACATGACCCTATGTGGTAGAAGAAGAATGTGGGCTGGACATTCAGGCTTCAGAACCTATCCTAGAAAAGGTCTCAGGACTAGGCCCTGCCCAGGAACTTTCTGGAACCCTGTTCTGAGAGGACTTGTCCTGCCTTCTTCCACTGGGACCCCTACATGCATTTTGTCTCCCCTTCTCCTCTTTTGGGTCCTTTTGTTTTCCTCACCTCACTGCCCATTTTCTCAGATGCACCAGCCCCTTTTTTCCTCTCTTTGGCCTCCTATAAATCCAGCTGTTTCCTGGACTCCTGTACCCTGGTCCTGAGTACCCTGAGGCTCTGCTCTGCTCTCAAGAGCGGCAAGTCAGAAGCACAACTTCTTCCCTCCCCACCCCCATGACCCCTCTGGGCTCTCAGGCTCTCCAGATTGGGGAATCCCAGTCCAGCTCACACTCCTCATCTGACCTCCACTCCCCCATTAGGGGACTATTGTCTAAGCCAACAGAGGTTCCCTACCCCCAGCACAGACATTACGCAGTGAGCCACTTGTGGGGGCCCTGGCTATGCCTTTGCCTACCCAACTCCTAGCAGCTTCCTCCTGCTAGGAGTTGCTTAGCTCTGGTCTTAGAAATCCACCTTAGCGCCCAGATTACTCCCAATATAAATGACTACTGCACAGCCTTGACTTGGTCCTCAGGGATTCTCAATAGTCCTTGTCTTCATGATGTACACTGTAGCTCTTGTCATTTGAAGGCATTTTTAAGCACCCTTCTCTGAGGTGGTGGCAGTAGGGGCAGAAAGAAGGGCCAGTCTTTGCAATCAAGAAGACTCTTGGATATTGAGTTTACTCCTATATGCAAACTGACTCTAAGACCGTATAGATGGGAAAACTAAAGCCTATTTTCTTCTGCTGCTGCTTATTTTTGTGGTACCAGGATAAAGCCTGTTTTCTAAAATTGTGCAGGCTACTAGTGTAGCCAGCAACCACATATAGTCGACCATAAAGGGAGCCAGGAGGGGAGAAGGGGAGTCTGAGTCAGGGAACAAGGAATGAGTATAGGGACCCCAGAGGAGGAAAGCCAGTCAAGCCCAATCAGACCAGACTTTCTAAATCTACATTAATTAATTAATTATTAGATATAATAAAATACTACCTCCTTAGTCACAATGTCACAATTCAATATTCAGTAGCCACATGCAGCTAGCATCCACCACACTGGAGCTACAGAACACTTCCCATCATCATGGAAAGTTCTGTTAGACAGTGCCAGGTTGGAAATCAGTCTCAAACCATCCTGAGCACACTGCAGATGGGCTCTCATTATTCCTGAATGAATGTTGCCTGAGATGAGTTAAAATGCATTGTCCCCCATCTGAGCATAAGCTGAGTGTTTACTTTTCCCAAATAATCATATCCCATAGAAAATTTAACTAGTGAAAAGTACCAAGATACCTGGGAAGTTTAGGTACTTTACCACAAAAATAAAAGACCAGAGCAGTGGTGAGCAAGGGGGTGGGGAGTTAGTTTCTTTTCCCTCACCATCAAACTTTTGTGATGATTTGATTTTTGGATCCTATATAAGAGACTAAATTATAAAAGGAAAGATCATATATTTTTACAGAGTCCTGAATATACATGATTAATTTGCTGAGGATTGATTTTTTTTCAAGTTGACTTTCAAATGTCTGTGTTACTCTGATTCAAGGAGGGGACTGAGATTGTGGTTTTTTGCTAACTCTTTTTCTGACAACAGCACAGGTAATGTTATGAAACACGACTGCCTAAACTCCCAGTCTAGCACAGGATAGGGCTGTGTAACATGAAAGCTACTGAGCCCCAAAGAGCATTTGTTCCTCTAAGGAAGTTCCTACTCCACAAGAAGAATTACATATTGTTGGGGCTGGGGAGATAGCTCAGTCGGTAGAGTGCTTGCGTTGCAAGCACAAGTCCCTGGGTTCGATCCCCAGCACCGCCAAAAAAACCAAAACAAAACAAAAAAAGTTAAATATTGTTGACTGGAACTGGCTTGGTCCTACTAAGCTTTCATAGACATTATTCGCTATCATGTCCTTTCCTGGCAAGGTCTTCAAAATGTAGAATTATAAAAACTTAGAGCAAAAAAATGCTTCTAGATAAATAAATGCAAGTGCAGAGAGTAGAAGCAATTTGCTCATACTGAATGGAATCAGAAAGAGAGATCAGATCCTTTGGAGTCTGGGTTCAGTGCCAGAGGAGAAAAAGCAAAGAAATGACCAGTGAGGTATGAGGAGAGTCAACAGAATATGTTGCCATGCAAGTTAAGAGAAGGGAGTGTTTCAAGGAAGAGGGAGTGATCAGCTGTATCAAAAGCAATGCAGATGAGAAATAGAAAATATCCACGTGGCTTGGGAGTGGTGGTGTGCACCTGTAATCCCAGAGGTTTGGGAGGCTAAGGCAGGAGGATCACAAGTTAAAGGCCAGCCTCAGCAACTTAGTGAGATCCTGTCTCAAAATAGAAAGGTCTGGGGATGTGGCTCAGTGGTTAAGTGCCCCTTGATCCAAACCCTGGTACCAACAACAACCACCACCAAATAAATAAATAAATAAATAAATAAGAAAAAGAAAGAAAGAAAGAAAATACTCATTGTATTCAGGAGCATGGAGGTTAGGGTTGGGTGACCTTTTACAACTCTCCTGAAAGAGATTACGGTGGGCTGAAGGGTGAAGGGGGCTACCACTGAAAGATGAAAGATTGAACATTCCTATTTATCTTTAAGCCCCACTGAGATTCCACTAAACAATAAAAGGAGAAAGTATAAAACCCATAATAACAATGTGAAATAGTCTCATAGCAGAGATTCTAATAACTGTACTTGAGGCATGATCCAGAGGATAAGAGACATGTGAGCTTAACAACCTCGGGGAGAGCTGTACACAGAGCAGTTTGACCACTCACTCCAGAGCACAGGGATCCCTGCTGGGAGAAAGACTCTCCTCACAGAAAATGAAAAGAATTGAGGACTTCCAATTTTAGGAATATTCAACTGGACCAACTCATTTACTGAAAACAGCCAGAGAAGTTAAATAAAATATATATATATATATATATATATATATATATATATATGTTTTTAATAAATCTTAAAAATCACAAAATATCTAACATCAGAGAGACAAATTATAAGTCTGAAGTCTAAGAAAAATGAAAACTCTTAAAGGTTAATAGGATGAATCCTTTGTTCTGAAGGTATTTGCTGATTCTGGCAAACTTGAATTTAGGGTTTGACAGCCTCATGGGGTGAGGAAGACAGAAGTCAAAGACCAGGTTTGATCACAGTGGAGTCTATTAGGAGATCTTCCCTCATAAAATTGAAACACCCAAAGGCTATAACCTCAAGGTAAGGGTGAGCTAGAAGTAAACAGGTCCCCTTTCCCGATGTCTCACAAACCTCCCAACAAGAACAATTACAGGACCAGGTGACTTCAATGAAGAATCCTACCAAACATTAAAGGAAGAATTGGTACCAACACTCCACAAACTCCTTAAAAAACTGAAGAGGATAAAAGAGGAGGAGTATATTTTAGCTCATGGTTTCAAAGTTTTACTACATGATTGTCTGAGTTCATTGCTCTGGGATCATAGTCAGGCAAAACAACATGGTGGAAAGGAATGGCCCTGCTCCATTCATGGCTGGCCGGGAAGGAGAGAGAGCAAGGGGAAGTGGTTGCAGGGAAAATGCACCAGGGCACACCCTCAGTGATCTACCTCCTCCATCTATGTCCCAACTGCATACAGTTACCATCCAGTTAGTCCATTCAAACTAGGTTGGAACTATGAGGTTACAGCTTTCATAATCTAATCGTTCTACCTCTGAATATTTCTGCATTAACGCAGGAGCTTTTGGGAGACACCTCATATCCAAAGCATAGCAATAGAATATTCCTACTCATTCTATGAGGCCAAGATTACCCTGATACCCAAGACAGATAAAGGCACTAAAATAAAACTTCAGACCAATATCCATTATGAACACTGTTGCAAAAATACTTATTAGCAAAGCAAATTCAACACCACGTTAAAATGATTATATGTCATGATCAAGTAGGACTTATTTCTGGAATGCAGGACTTCCAATTTTAGGAATGTGTCGCCATACGGAAATCATATAAACTGTATTAAAATGGTTATCTCAATTTATGCATAAAAAACATTTTACAAAATTCAAGGCCCTGCCATGATACTTGATACATGAAACATTGCACAAACTAAGAACAGAGGAAACTACTTCACTGTACTTCACTGTAATAAAGGCCATATAAGAAACACTCACAGCTCACATCATCCTCCATAGTGAAAGACTGAAAACTTCTCCTCTAAGGTCAAGAATAAGGCAAGAATGTTCACTTTTACCACTTGTATTCTACATAGTACTAGAAGTCCTAGCCAGAGCAATTAGAAAAGAGAAAGAAGAAGACACCCAAATAGAAAGGAAGAAGTAAAATTATCTGTTTGTAGGCAACATAATCTTATACATGGAAGAAAATTCTTTATGATTCCACAATAGAACTGTTAGAACTAGTAAGTGAATTCAGCAAGGTTGCAAGACACAACATCAACACACAAAATCCTTTGGAGTTGACTTTTTGTACACTAACAATGAACAATCCTAAGAGGAAATTAAGAAAACCGTTCAATTTACAATAGCATCAAAATATTAAAACATACAAATAAAAAATTAACCAGAGAGGTAAAAGATTTGTAATACTGAAAATTACAAAATATTGCTGAAAGAAATTAAGAAGACACAAATAAATAGGAACACATCCTGTATCCATGAGGTGGAAGACTTATTAAGATTTCAGTTCCACCTAAAGTGATGTACAGATTCAATTCAGTCTCTATCAAAATACCAATTTTTTTTTCAGATGGAAGTAGGGAAATCCATCCTAAAATTCCTATGGAATCTCGTGGGCCCTTAAATAATGGCCAGAACTACTTGAAAAAGAAGAACAAGTTGGTGGGCTTATCTGTCCTCTGACTTAAAGAACAGTAAAGTTACAGTAGTCAAAATAATGTGGTTCTGGGGCTGGGGTTGTAGCTCAGTGGTAGAGTGCTTGTCTAGCATGTGTGAGGCACTGGGTTCCATCGTCAGCACCACATAAAAATAAATAAATAAAGGTATTGTGTCCATCTACAACTAAAAAAATTTTAAAAGAATGTGATTCTGGCATAAAGACAAACATATAGACCAATGGGATACAGTAGAGAACCCAGTATACCAGGATGCCAAGAACATTCAATGGGGAAAGGACAGTCTTTTCAACAAATGGTGCTGGGAAACTGGATGTTCATATGCAATAGAGTGAAGCTGAACCCTTTGCATGATATAGAAATTTAATTCAAAATGATGAAAGCCTAGATGTAAGAAATAATACTATAAAACTCTTAGAAGAACACATAGGGGAAAGCATTACATTGGATTTGGTGATAATTTCTTGGATACAACATCAAAAGAAAAAGTAGCTGAACTAAAATATATAAAAATTAAAAACTATTGTATATCAAAGGATAACATCAATGGTATAGCAAAAGTAGAAAGATCGTATGACCCAGCAACTCCACTTCTAGGTAGATACTCATAAGAATTGAAAGCAGGTTACAGCATGTTTGTGGCAGTATTAATCACATCACAACAGCCCAAATATGGAAACAGCCCAAGTGTCTATTGACACATGCTACATCATGGATGGACCTTGAAGACATGTTGCTAGCTGAAAGAGGCCAGACCAAAAGGCTGTGTATTATATGATTCTAGTTCCATGAAATATCCAGAATAGGTAAATTCAGAGACAGAAAGTAGAATGGTTGTTTCCAAGGAATGGGGGAGGGAGAAATGGGGCTTATTTTTCTAATAGGTATCAAGTTTCATTTGGCAATATGAAAATTCTTCTGGAGGTGGTGATGGTTGCTCAACAGTGTGAATGGCTCAACACCACTGGACGGTGCACTTGGAAATTATAAAGATGCTAAATATATGCATTTTCACCACAAAAAATTTAGGTGTAACCAAAATTTGCAATAGAAACTTGGCCAGTACTGTAATTATTAAAGCAATTTAATCAATAATTAAACCCTTCAATAAAGAAAACTCTAGACAAGATAAAATGCATTGACAAGTTGCACCAAATATTTCAAGAAGAAATACATTCTTACACAATTCTTCCAGAGAATGAAAAACTAAGGGATACTTCCCAACTTATGAGGCAGAACCAACCAACCAAACAAACAAACACAAACTTCCACATCAAACCCCAAACAGACTCTACAAGAAAGGAAAAATAGAGGACAATTTTGCTCATGAACAGAAATGCAAAAACCTAAACAAAACATTAGCAAATTGGGCTGGGGTTGGAGCTCAGTGGTAGAGTGCTTGCCTAGCATATGTGAGGCACTAGGTTCGATTCTCAGCACCACAATCAATCAATCAATAAATAAAATAAAGGTCCATTGACAACTAATTTTTTTTAAAAAAAGGTTAGCAAATAGAATCCAGCAATAAATCAGAGGGATGAGCACCTTGAGTTATTCTAAAAAATACAAAATTGGTTTATCACTAGAAAATGAAATAATGTACCTTATCACATTAATAGGGAATATCTTATATTTCAACAGATTAAGTATTTAATAAAATCCAATATGCATTTATGTTAAAACTTATGGCAAACTAGGAGTTGAAGAAGACTTCCTTAACTTGATAATGGTGATATGAACAAATTTGTGGGTAGTATCACACACTCATTGAGATCAGAAAAACACAAAGATATCTGCCATCATAATTTCTACTGAAGATTGTACCAGAAGCCCCAACTACCACAGTGAGGCAAGGAAAGGAACAGAAAAATAAAATCTGGCCTTCTCCACAGATGATATGTTTGCTAAACCCATTAACACAGTATATTTTTGCATTTAGTTTGGTGTCTTTCAAAAAGTGGTTTTGCAGAAACTCTGATGGTTTCATATTAAGATACTTTAATATTTTGATGCAATTGTAAATTCCAATACACTTGCTAAACTCTTATTAATTCTAATTTATCTGTCCCTTCATTTGGATTTTCTATAAAAATAGAATGAACATAGGACCCAGCAATTCACCTTCTATGTACATTCTAAAAGAATCGAAAGCCATTAGGAGAATGTGGTTTTGATATATAGAGAAAGAAAAAATTGACCAATAGAACAGACTAGAGTCCCAGAGACACAGCCACATGTAAGTGGGCAATTGGTATTTGACAGACCTGACATTGCAGATCAGTGGGGTAAGCATGGGGAAACAAAAGGGAAGAAAGATTTATAATTTTTCCTTTCTTATTAGGTCTTTAATTTATCTGCTTGATTTTATGTATGTGTAAGGTTGGAATATAATTTCATTTTTATATGTGTTCAAAAATCCCATTGGCACAGAACCATTTATTGAATCCATTCTTACCTTACTGATCTGCAATTTCAGATCTGTCAAATACCAAATGCCCGCATATGTGTGGGTGTGTGTCTGGGACTCTAGTCTGTTCCATTCCTCAATTTTTCTCTCCTAGACAAAAAACGACAACAACAAAAAAAAGGGGTATGGAGGGAATCAGTATGTCACAGGGAGAAGAGGAAGCAGACCATAGAAAGCACATTGGCCAAGTAAGGCAATCTTGATTAGAAAGTGGAACTTAACTATGAACTTGGACAGAAGCACTGGATCTTCTAGCTAATTGTCAGCAGGCATTCTGAGATGCAAAGGGCCTTTTGACACCTACCCTGTCAGGTACTTCTTGAATCAAAGCCTTGCAGGCCAGGCCAGGAAGAGTTCCAGAAAGTGCTTTTGATTTCAAATGGGGGCTCAGTGTCACAGGAATACAGTATCTGCTCAGTCCAATTCCCTGGGACTTTAAGTCTTGCTAACCAGTGCAGGCCTCAGCAAAGAAACATGATGAAGTCTTGCAGTGTTTTGAACTCAGGCTAGTGTGAGATTGTTGCCTTATTCATTTCCCCTTCCAGGAAGCACCCATATTTTCCTTCAGTGACTCTCCAACCAGACGAATGATGCTGCTAGGATACTATGTTGCAATTTATCCTTTGCTTCCTTAGTAATTTCGGACAAGCACACCTTCCCCTTGACCCAGCGCAACTCCCCTCTCCCTTCCTCACACCCAGCTTGGGGAAGTGGTGCCTATACATACATCCCCACCTTCCACTCCAGGGCCTCCCTCAGCCTCGGGGAGACACAGAAGCAATGCAACACAGTCCCATTCCTTTGGCTAGGTGCAAAGTTATTTCAATAGAAGTAAATTTTTCTGACTGCTCATATGATATAATATCATGTAAAAATAGCTAACGGTGGGGTGGAGGGTAAGAGAAGAATGGAGGAACTTTGGATTGTGTAGAGGGAAATGAGGGGAGGGGAAGGATGTGGGGAAGGAAAGATGGTGAATGAGACAGACATTATTACCCTATGTACATGTATGATTACACGAATGGTATGAATCTACACCGTGTACAACCAGAGAAATGAAGTCATACTCCATTTGTGTACAATGAATCAAAATGCAGTCTGTAAAAATTAAATTAAATTAAATTAAAAAATAGCTAGGTGGATGTGTATCTATGAGGAGGTAGCTCTGAGAGACTCTGACTTGGAAGATACATTACATCAGATATATAAAATTCATTTGGGGGAGTCCAGGGAAGGACCCTCCAAAAGCTAAGTCTCCAGGGTGGCTTAAATTGATATTCTGAGAGACTCACCATATCTATAAGATGCCATGGGTAGAAAGCACACAGTGGTTTCAGATATGAGCCTGAAATCAAAACACAGAAGAGTACATGCCTCAGAATGCCAGGGGTCAATTTGCAGTCAAATAGCTGCACACAGTTATAATTCTACAGTGCTGGATATATCAGGTAAATCGGAGGCAGGTGTGTATTTGGGGATGGATCATGAATCTCCTGAGCAAATAGAAGAGGCTGGGTAAAGTAAGAAACATTCTCAATCAATGTCTCCCAGAGGCAGGATGGCAAGGTGACAGCCAGAGAGAGAGAGCTGGGCTCCTACAATCCTGGATCAATAGTTCCTGCTCCCTGCTTTTAGAGAAAAGAGAGAAAGGAGACCCCTTTAGCAGCCAATGCCAAGTGCTAACTGACTCGTTTAGGATCAGTCACAGGCAGCCCTCAGTTATACGATTGACAGATCAAATACAGGGTGCCTGGTTAAATTTAAATTTCTGATAAAAACTTTTTTTAGCTATAAGCATGTCTGAATATTGCATGGGATGTACTTATACAAGATTTTGCTTGAAATTCAAATTTAGTTGTGTGTCCTATGTTTTTGTTTGCTAAGGCAGGCAGCCCTATGTGTGCAGGTGATCAGGGTGGGTCTGGCAGCAGGGAGTGGCTGAGGTCTGGTCTCCACTCTCTGGGACGGCAATGTAGCCCAATGTATTTCACTGAAGTGGGCAGGTTATTGTCAAGTATTGGGTTGGGAACCTCATTACCACAACCAAGACACACAGTGGGGTTTATTGTGAGGATCAAAGCCAAATTACATGAACTGGAACAAATATGTAAAAGTCCCATGGGGGATTGCACCGGTATGGCTGAGTCACTGACTGAAAGGCCTAGATTCCCTACATGGACAGGGGCTAAGAGAGGGTAGAGTAGAAGCAGAGTTGCTCCAAGAGGGGTCTCTGTGCCACTTGCATCAGAATCACCTGTGCCCTTTGGGAAGCATGCATGCAAGTTTTGGGGCCCAGCCACAGACCTACTGAAAGCAAGTCAAGGGGGAAGGCCTAGAAATCTGCATTTCCCCTAAGCACTCCTGGTGGCTTTGACATGAACTAAATTTGAAAATCAGTGTGCTAGAGTCAACAACCAGGGATGGCCTGCAAATCATCAATGAGGTGCAGAGGTTAGGGTATGAACTTGGGAGCTAGACTGCCCAAGGTAGACTTAAGGTCCTACCACCAATATCTGTGTGACCTGGAGCAAGTGACTTAACCTCTCTGGTCCTCAGTTTCCTCATTTGTAAAGAAAGGATGATGATTGTGCTGAAATTCTAAGGCTATTGTCAGGACTAAAGGAAGATATATGTGCTAAGCCCTGAGAACAGTCTGGCATTTAGAAGCACAAGTAGGGCCGTGCTAGCAGTTGTTAGAACTGAGTGGACCTGCTGGGGAGATAGAGGACCAGTTTGGCCCAGGTTGGTACCCATGTCCTGTATGCTGCAGTAGGATGGACTGAAGCAGAACTGCCACAACAAATGGTACAGGACTTGATGCATCTGAAGTTATGAGGCTGATATAAAAGGAGCAGTCTTTAAATGCATGGGTGATCATGCTTGGCCAGAATGAGAAGCTAAGAAAATGGATATTATTCATTAAGCTCTAATTAGCAGGTAAATTGTACAGGGGGAAGAGAGTCCAAGTGTTACTACAAGTAATTAATGTGCTGCTTCTCTCCCTAGTCACCCCTTGATTTGAACCACCTAACCTGTAGTCTATCAGGAGCTAAGATTCTGGAAATATCGTCTGCTAATTATTTTGGCAAGTCCCTGATTGCACTAAAGGAAATGGATGTGTCCTGTTCTCTCTAATGACTCAAGCACAGAGAGAAGATAAAGTGGTTCTAGCCATGATGAATTAAGCCCAGAGGATTTGGAGAGGACAATCATTTTCTCTGTTCATTTAACAAGTGTGAATAATGTCCCAAAGTTGGTGAAGTAATGTGATCAGACATCATCTGATTATGAGAAAATCCACCACTTCTCCCAAACTGGTTTTGAATTGGCTGATGTTATTACCTGGCTGGCTCTTATTTCTAGTGACTTGATTCTTGCCTAAATCCCCACTCAGCGCCTTTGAGGCTTCAGTCTTACTCTTGAGTCCTGGCCCTAACCTCACCAGAACCAGACCTCCCTTAGGCTGCGCTGGCCCCTTTCTCTGATAATACCCAGCTTCCCTGCTTGTGGACATGGAGTCTGACCTGTCTGTGGGCCAGCAAACTTCCATACTTTCCTTGTGATGCTGAGAATTGGGATTCATCTTTCTTGTGGAAGAGACACAATGTATGTCAGGGACTCATCTAGGTGAGATGGGAAATGAAAATAAGTCAGTTTGTATGTCCCACACACATGATGGCCTCTGATGCTGAGCAGTGCCCATTGGGTGACATCCACCAGGAATTAGAGCCTGGAGGCAAGAGACCTCAGGGCCCAAGTCAGTTGGGTACAGTCTCTCATCTCCCAAAAAACTCCTGTCCTCATTTTGTCAGTTTTATACATTCGAGCATCAACCAATGGTGTAATGTGACTTTAGGAAATGATTCACTACTTTCAGAGAAACATTGGCCAGAGGAGATCGGAGTGTCTGAGACAGGGGGAGAGCAGTGGTAGAACTAAGAGGCCCTTTACTTTCTATCTTGAGGCAGGGCTACTCAGGGCTAAAAGAGGCCGAAATGTTCCTAGCAGTATTCCTTATAATAATGAAAAAGTGTAAAGAATTCAAGGGTCCATCAATGGATGGGTAGACAAATAATAGGTGGACTGTCTCTATAATGGAGTATCATTCAGCCATAAAAAGGAATGAGATCCATGGTACTGCATCAGTGGACCCATATGTGCTAAGGGAAAGAAGTCAGATACAAAAGGTCCCATATCGTATGATTCATTTATATGAAACGTCACTATACGCAAATCTACAGAAACAGAAAGTGGATTTGTGATTTTTAGGAGGTGGGAGATGGGTGGAGGGGGGTGAGGAGGGACTGATGATTGTTATGGAGTTTCTTTTGGGGGTGATAGAAATGTTCTGAGATTAGTGGTGAGGGTGCATAATTTTGTGAATATACAAAAAATAACTGAAGTGTACATTTTAAAGGGTGAATATTATGGTATGGGTGTTACATCTCAATAACAGCAAACAGCAACCAAAAAGCAAAAATAAGAATGCAATATTTACCTGAGAAGTCCCAGAGGAAAACACTATCTTATGAAGCCAGGCTGCAAGAGACAGACCCAAGGCCAAGCAGAAGTTGAACCTATATCTAAGCCTGGGTCCCTCCACTAGACTTGGCATGACCTTGGGCATGTTCTTCCACCTCTCAAGGCCTCAGTTTCTCTGTCTGTCTAATGATATTGTTGTGAGAAAATATATCCCTGGTGAGCTTTAGGAAACAATAAAATGCTTATTTAAAATCTTACTCCCTAAGCAGCTAGGCACGGTGGCACACACCTATAATTTCAGTGTCTCAGGAGGCTGACGCAGGAGGATTGCATGTTCAAAGCCATTCTCAGTGAGTTAATGAGGCCCTGAGCAACCCATCAAGACCCTGTCTCTAAATAAAATCTAAGAAATTAAAAAGGGCTAGGGATGTGGCTCAGTGGCTAAAGCACCCCTGGATTCAATCCCTGGTACCAAAAACACACAAGCCAACAAATAAAAACCAACAAAGAAGGAAAACTACATTCACTAATTATAGGCAAGGTGTTATTATAGAGCTTAAAGGTTAACTGAGAACCTAGAAGATCTGATGAAAGGCAACCTTCCACTATTGCGGCCCCTCAGACTTCTGAAGAAGATGCAGGCACCATCCTCATGTGCACAAATAGGTAACCCATTCCTGAGCTGGAAGTGCCCCTTGCTCTCTCATTCCTTAGGGGATATATTAGGTCTCCTATATTTCATTTCAGTATCACAATAGCTGTCTACCTTGCTATTTGGGCTTCCTAGCAGGACTTTTAGAAAGAGAATTTTAAAACCGTGAAATTTTAAAACCATACACCCCAGTGTATACCTAATAAAGGGCTCCCCTTTAACAGTTGCAAAGCAAGTGAATTTAGTGCACATAAGATTTGTCCTCCTCTCTCAAACAGGGCCTGATTCTTTCCCTTTTGTTTCTATGTGACTTATTCAATATCCATCTGTTTTTCTTAGAGCTGGGATGATGTTCAGTGTCTTTATTAAGACTAGTTGATAAAAATAAGACAATTAATTTAACCAGATACAGAATTCTTTCCCCTTAGGTCATTAAAACATTTGCCTCTCAGTACTGAAAAATTCAAGTTCCAAGAGGTCATGGTCAAGTAGTGTCCAAACAGGGATAGAGGGTAGGGAGTCATCTTACTCTTTTTCTCCCCTCTACTCCTAATTCAGGAAGTCGGCACGACATCCATATGCAGATCTCTGTATCAGGGGACTCTGCCAGCTCTAGGGCTACTTCAGCTCAGAAGCACATCGTGCAGGAGTATAAAAATGCCTGTAATAGTTTGCAATCGCTCCTTACAGGTTTGTTGGGGGTGGTGGTGGTCAAATGTCTTAAGTTAGTGGAATGCTTGTTTCCTTTTATTCCCTTCAATTTTATTTTGTTTGTTTGTATTCAAAACTGTTCCTTCTCACAAGTGAAAGGAATCTAAACCCTCGCGGAATCAGTATGAACAACCTAATGCGGGTCTTACAGAATACTCCATGGTGTGGACTGGCTTTTGGCTGCTGGTCCCTTCTCTAGGTGCACAGTAGTGTAGACAGGACAACAGAGCGTGTTCTTGGGCTGTGTTTACGGGGAAGTCCTGGCTGATTCCAGCAGTGCTAGAGCGCGGCCAGGATTGCAGCCAGGGAGGAGCAGTGAGATAAAGAA
This sequence comes from Sciurus vulgaris, assembly GCF_902686455.1. NCBI lineage: Eukaryota > Metazoa > Chordata > Mammalia > Rodentia > Sciuridae > Sciurus > Sciurus vulgaris. Next base: position 4,055,382 of record NC_136471.1, on the reverse strand, counting down.
TATGAAAAGGCTTCCGGCGGGAGATTGTTTAATTCGCGCCGGATTCCTGCTCTTGGTGGAGAGCACAGGATGGGTGTGGGGGTTTCATCTTTAAGAAGGGAACACATTTCCACTTAGAACTTTTTAGCTCGAGAAATTGCAATTTTAGGTTTCAGCAGTGGTTTCCCCCCCGGTTAAAGGTCTCAATGTTGAAATCGATCAATGAACCGGTCCCCTGACCACCCCCCTCCCCCAAGTGGGTCTTCTTACCCGGGGCAGGGGGGCTGCTGTGTCCAGACGGTGGCGCTCCCGCCCAGTGCAACCCCTCTCCCCAACTGCAGCGAGAGGGCTGGTACGGACCAAGTTTCAAGGTGTTCGAAGAAATTTCCTGGGAGGCTTCGGGGGCTGGGGGAAATTACAGACACGAGCTGTAACTTTTTTGCAGTTGGCAGAAATCCACTCCCATGACCAAGGCTGTTGAGGGTGCCAGTGTCCCAATCGCGCCCCCTTATTTTGTCAGAACATTCAGAAATTGGGTGTCGGGTGAACTTCAAGATACGGGGCGCAAGGCAGAGAGCCCTGACGTCTGGGAAGGGAGATCCACGGAATAACGGTTGACCCGACATGGAAGGAATCGAAATGAAAGACCCCCGGCAGGGGATGACAACGGAGAGAATCTGAGCAGAATGTTGACTGGAGGGGGCTGACGCTGGTCTGTCCGCGGCTACTTAGCTGCTCCGCGGGGCACCTCGGCTCCCTTTTCCACCGCTGCAGCGCAGCTTGCGCAGCCTGACCGCTCCGCACCACCCTAAGGAAAGTGCTAAACACCTGGAGAGGGGAAGGAGGCCAGAGGCGCTTGCCTTGGGTTTCTTCGAAGAGCGGCAGCCCAAGAAAAGGGCTTTCTTGTCCATTTTATTTTATCCCCAAACAGCCCTTGAACTCCAGCCTCTGGGTGCTGGCAGCTGGGAGGGAAGAGTTCCCCGCTCTCGTTTGCTTGAAAGCTGGGGACTGACTGTTCACTGACTGCCTCCTTTCGCTCTCTGGGTGCAGACCCATGCCCCGCTTCCAGAGTAAGGCACAGGGTATCTTTCTTCATGGAGAACGCAAGACCAATACACCCGATTGCGCGGCTTAATCGCTGCTTCAGCTAAGGGATCCACGTGGCTCCCAGCGTGTACTCTCTAGAGAGTAGGGTTCCCTATGTGGAGTAGGGGCCCCCATCGCCCGTCTTCTGCTCCCCACGGGGTGCAGAAGGCTCTGGATTGGCAAGAGCACTGGTAGTGGGATTAATCTATTAAGGAAACTGTAGTGGTGAGGGTCTAGGATTCAAGGTGCCATCTACAGTTCCCCCAGGACCCGATGAAGGCTGCGGACTGGCTTGAGCTGTCACTAGTCCCTGAGTAGTACCCTATGACCCTGCTCTGCAATCTACAACTCTGCCAGGTGTTCGTGTGCGGGGGGTGGGGCAAGGAGAAAAACTAGCTAGAAACGGCTATGCAGCGGCTGTTAGGGAGGGGGAGGTGGATTTTGAGCTAGTCAGGATGCTAGGTACCTGAGGGATTTGGGAGCGGGGAGCTGGCTAGAGGGGAGGCACATACAAGGCAGTCCGAAGCAAGATGACACCTCTTTGTGGATTCGTCCAAGAAAAGTGGTGACTAAGGCGGGGGTGGTCAAGGAGTTCTGATTGGTCAGGGGGAGGGGTTAGGGGTGGGGCTAGCTGCCTCTAGAGGCTTTAAAAGCTCATCGGAGAGGGGCGGTACGCTGTCATTTGCTCTCTGAGCCTCAGAGAGGTAGGCACGCTTTCCCGGAGCTCCCGGTGACAGCGCAGGTGTTTACAGTCCGGACCCGCAGCTGCTCCCCAGCGTGCCAGGAGATCTTAGCGGTCTCCATGAGCAACATGGGGCCCACCCTGGCGGTTCCCACACCTTATGGCTGTATTGGCTGTAAGCTGCCGCAACCCGACTACCCACCGGCTCTGATCACCTTCATGTTCTGCGCGATGGTTATTACCATCGTCGTAGACCTGATAGGCAACTCCATGGTCATTTTGGCGGTGACAAAGAACAAGAAGCTCCGAAATTCTGGTAAGTCATCATTCCAACCCGCTACCCAGTGTGCAGCAACTTACAATCCCCAGGGTGGTGTTTGGGTGCCCCGAATAGAGACTCCCTCACATTGAAAGTCCCTACTCCCAATTTTCAGCAAACCTGGGTGTGGGGTGGATGATGTTGTGCCGGGGTCCACGAAATTAAAGCTTCTCAAGGTTGGGGGAGTTAAGAAAATTAGCTTAGGACATCTACGAGCAAAGCCTGGGTTCCCGCTGTGCGCGGGAAGCCGGCTGAGCTCTGTCGGGTCAGGGAAGTGACACGGAGAGAGTTGGCACCTGAGCGGAAAGTCTGGCGGCCGCCCGGGGACAGCCAGCCGAGCCTGACACCACAGGGGTGGCTGCGCGGAGGCACCTCAGGCCGAATTGACGCGGAGGGAGCAGCGGCGTTGCGCCTGAGAAAGTTAAGTTCGCAGCGGCCGCGGCGGCGCTGACCGGAGCGCAACGCTGCGGCCGTGCCCATGCTCGGTGGAGACCCCGCTCACCGCAGCCTCGGAGCTCCAGCGCGGCTCCTGGGCGACGGAGCGCAGACCCCCACACCCGAGTATCGAGCCGGGAGGTCTGAGCCCGCTAGAGCCGAGCTCCGTCCGCCCGTCCCAGGGCGCACGGCAGGAGGGAGGCGTTCGGCGGGCTGGCGCTGCAGGTGGTGGCAGCGACGGCGGCGACAGCGGAGATCCTTGAGGTTTGTAAGCAGGGTACTGGGGGTCGCGGAGTGGGGCGGTGGAGAGGTTCCGGATCTCAGCGCCAGGGACCGGGGTGGTGGAATAGAAGGCAGCAGAACCGGGTAAGGATTCGCGGCAGGGTGTTCCGAGAGTTCTACGGGAAGGCGAGGGTCTCAGACTACAAAGCGCCGGGGTCTGGGAGCGACGAGCGGGGCTTCCCTTGCTTCCAGCGGTTACAGAGGGATCAGGGCAGCAGCGAGTGATGCTGGGGGCGGCGCGGGAGGTTGCAGAGCGCTGGGACTTATGTGGTGGGTGGGGGCGGCAGACACCGCAAAGCAGTGAGCCCCGTTTTCAGGTTGGGCGGGAGAAGGCTCCGGAGGGAAGGGGGAGTGGCGAGGGTCCCAAACTCCGTGCTCAACTGGCGGGGAGGGAGAGGGTGGCGTCCAGGGAGGGTCTCAGCCGCCAAGGTCTCTGTCAGCTTTGGTGCAGGGGAGCCTAGGAGTCTAAGGGAGGGGGGTGACAGACCTACCAGACTTGCGCGGGAGGGGCGCAGAGGAAAAGAGGGTCTGGGGTCTGGGAAAATACTTTGCTGGGACAAGGAGATCAAAACGCACAAATTTCAAAACTTAGTCACAGAGTCATTAAAAGTTTTCTTTCAAACTGTGGTGGGTGCGTCGGACTTCTTGGTACCCCAGAGACGCGGGGCAGCGACTTGGACCTCACCTTCACCGCGGTGGTGCAGTCTGGAGGTGCAGACTCACGGAGCCCTGGAGAACCACTTACAAAACCCGTTTTCTTTGCTTTTCTTCTTTCCTTTTCTCCTTCTCTTTCCTTTCCTTCTATAATTCAAATAAACTTTTTTATGATTGTTGTGGTTTCGTTTTTAAAGCTTTGCTAGTTTTTTCCACTTTTCTTTCACAAATTCGTTACTTTGAGGGAAAACCCTAGAAAGAACATTTTTTCCGTAGAAAGAGCTGAGACCAAATCTTGGCAGTGTTGGCGCTTGGAGGCAGAAGGAGCCGTACCTTTGCCCTTTTAAAAAGTCCTATTTTCTCCCAGTCCAAGATGAAGTGCAATATTTTGCCAAACCAATGCTAATTAGCAATAAGGTGTTTCCAGAGAAAAAGGGCTCGGCGCCTGCACTTGGCCTCTTCTACTTTTTGTGAAAGGTTTTCCGAAAAAAAAAAAAAAAAAAAATTCACACCTCTTCCCTACAAAACGGGAATGGGGGGACCTCTTTCACTTTCCTGTTTAGCCCTCGGGCTCCAGTAAAGCTCAGTGCCAGGGGCCAGGAACCCGGAACCCGTGCAAGGTTGCTGAACCGGCTAGTGCCCGGCTCTGCGTGCAGACGGGATTTTCCTCCATCTGCGACCACTCTCAATTTCTTTGGTCTCAGACTCAATTTTACAGGGCATTACCCCTTCCCTCAGGTTTTACTCTTAGGTTATCTGGAAAATGGTAAGTATTTGGGCTCAGTCTTTGATTATTGTCTGATTTTTTTCAAAAGCAACGCTTTAAGAAAACGGTCTGTAATGCCCTTTATCAGAATATACTCTTTAGATAGGATTTCACTATATATTCAATGCAGGGCTAGAAAATGAGAGGGCTAATTATTTATTATTATTATTTATTATTATTATTCCGATGGGGGCTTCCTGACACTCCTGCATTCTCCTTGCCCCACCCTAGCTGTTTCCTAAGGACAACTCCGTCTAGCTCACGACCACTCCCTCCTTCTCTCCTCCTGCTTTCTCCAGTGTGGAAAAAGTTTACATTTTGTTTTTCTCTAAAATGGCCTCATCGTGACTGCTCCTCACAATGCTTTTGTACTCACTCTTTCTGTCTTTTGTTCGCTTCTTTCCCAGATCAGAGGTGACACTGAAAGGAAAAAAGGTGGGCAAAGACAGGTCTCCAGAACCTGGATGTATATCTGAATCACCTGAGACCCGCTTGTAAAATGACGATAAAAACACGACTGCATTTCTTTTTTAAAAAATTCTAGAATTCTAAATTGTCACCAATACAGTTGACTTTTCCCTCCACCTTAAATATATAGATTTCCACATTTTAACCATTTATTCTTTGTCTTCTCCCCTTTTCTCCCCCCACCATTTTTTTTTTTCCAGGCAACATCTTTGTGGTCAGTCTCTCTGTGGCTGACATGCTGGTGGCCATCTACCCCTACCCTCTGATGCTGCATGCCATGTCCATTGGGGGCTGGGATCTGAGCCAGCTCCAGTGCCAGATGGTCGGGTTCGTCACAGGGCTGAGTGTGGTCGGTTCCATCTTCAACATCGTGGCCATCGCTATTAACCGTTACTGCTACATCTGCCACAGCCTCCAGTATGAAAGGATCTTCAGTGTGCGCAATACCTGCATCTACCTGGTTGTCACCTGGATCATGACCGTCCTGGCTGTCCTGCCCAACATGTACATTGGCACCATCGAGTATGATCCTCGCACCTACACCTGCATCTTCAACTATCTGAACAACCCTGTCTTCGCCGTGACCATCGTCTGCATCCACTTCGTCCTCCCTCTCCTCATAGTTGGTTTCTGCTACATCAGAATCTGGACCAAAGTGCTGGCAGCCCGTGACCCTGCTGGGCAGAATCCTGACAACCAGCTTGCTGAGGTTCGCAATTTTCTAACCATGTTTGTGATCTTCCTCCTTTTTGCAGTGTGCTGGTGCCCTATCAACGTGCTCACTGTGTTGGTGGCTGTCAGTCCAAAGGAGATGGCAGGCAAGATCCCCAACTGGCTTTATCTTGCAGCCTACTTCATAGCCTACTTCAACAGCTGCCTCAATGCTGTCATCTATGGGCTCCTCAATGAGAATTTCCGACGAGAATACTGGACCATCTTCCATGCTATGCGGCACCCTATCCTGTTCCTCTCTGGCATCATCAATGATATTCGTGAGACGAGGGAGGCCCGTGCCCTGGCCCGTGCCCGTGCCCGTGCTCGTGACCAAGCCCGTGAACAAGACCGTGCTCGTGCCTGTCCTGCTGTGGAGGGAACCCCGCTGAATGTCCGGAATGTTCCACTGCCTGGTGATGCTGCAGCCGGCCACCCTGATCGTGCCTCTGGTCACCCCAAGTCCCGTTCCAGGTCTGCCTCCGCCTACCGCAAATCTGCCTCTAGCCACCACAAATCTGTTTCTGGTCATTCCAAGGCTGCCTCTGGCCATTCCAAGTCTGCTTCTGGCCACCCCAAGTCTGCCACTGTCTACCCTAAGCCTGCCTCTGTCCACTTCAAGGCTGACTCTGTCTATTTCAAGCCTGCCTCTGTCCATTTCAAGGGTGACTCTGTTCATTTCAAGCCTGCTTCCAAGTCTGCCATTGGTTACCATGTCTCTGCTGGCAGCCACACCAAGTCTGCCTTCAGCCCTGCTACTAGCCGCCCTGAATCCACCACTGACCATGTCAAGCCTGCTCCCAGCCACCCTGAGTCCCCTGCTGCCGACTACCTTGAGCCTGCCACCACCAGCCATCCTGAGCCCACTGCTGCAGGCCACCCTGAGCTGTCTGCCTCCCACTGCCCTGAGACCATCGCTACTAGCCACCTCGAGTCTGATGTCACTGACCTCCCTGAGTTTGCTTCCAGTCTTACCACCGTGTCCTTTGAGCCTGCTGCCAGCCAGCTGGAGCCAACTGCTGCTGCTGACCTTCCTGACCCTGCTGTAGTCACTCCTGCCACCAATGATTACCAGGAGGTTGTAGTTATTGATGTTGAGGATGATTCTGATGAGATGGCTGTGTAAAAGTGCTCTTGTGGGTGGCCAAGCAGTGGTCCACTTTCCAGTATGTTCTGCATATGTAATCCAAAGTGAGATACATTTACTACATCTATACACAGAGACACACTGACCCACAGACATGGCATAAGCTACATCCACCTTTCAGGCATACTCCTCCTTGATATCATGTACTCTAAAAAAGTGTGTGTGAGTGTGTGTGTATGTGTGTGCTTGCTATTCTAGAGATCAAATTTCCCTTGAGCCTAACATCTGTTTTTCCAAGCCTCCCTTTCCTCCTGCAGTTGACCTTCGGCCCTCAGTGATCCCTGGAACATTAGACTTTGATTTTCCTGACTCCCTTCCCCTTTCTCCCCATTCCTCATTTCCTCTGCCTTGTTCTCGCTTTCTTCTCTCATTCCCCAGGGGTGGGGGAGGAGTGCACGCGCAATGGTAAAGGTGTGTCTTGGTGATGACTTCTATAAAGTGACTGCACAGCTTTATACTTTTAACTCTTTGTTGTACTTTTAATGGCAGTCAGAAAAAGTTAAATAAAGTGCAAGCACTTGAAAGTTTCTTTTCCAAATTTCAGTGACATAAAATGATCCATGTCTGAAGATTACAATTTGATAAGGTCTTATCAAAATAAATTTTTATGCCTATGAGATCAAGTGATAAAAGGAAATATATAGTCACACCAAATCACTTGTATTTTGTGAAAATTCAAACATCAATGCTGATTTTTATAGTCAAACATGGAGGGAAATGATGGGTGTTTTTACCATTTTTAGTTATTTACCTTTTTAGTGTTTGCCAGGATTTTCTTTCGTTTATTTCCACAGAAACAAATACATTCATAACTAATCTTTTCTCCTAAAGTCCAAACTTGTGGTTGCTAGGATCAACTATACTCATGTTTTTATTATTGTAATTCATAACTGCCTTTTACCTTGGAGATTTTTTAAAACAGGCTGATGTTTTTACACAATCAGTTTTTACATTTTTCTTTTTCATTCAAAGGGGAATTTGAAGTCATAACTGGTAGCCAGAAGTGAGTGGAGTATGCTGTTGTGGTTAAAAATGAGTGTTTCTCCAAAGCCTTGTCCCTCTGATTCTCCTAGCTGGGGATGGGGATGAGGAGGAAGAGATGCCAAAACCCGTTGGTCCCAGCACAACTGGCTGAGGTTCAGCTGATGCAAAGTGTGAAGTTGTAGTCATTTTGAATCAGCACATTTGAAAACCCGGGGATTGATTTTCCTTTAAAATTCAAACAAAGAAACAAACTGTTTAATAAAAACTTCAACTGTTGATTTAAACGGACACTTTAAGCAGTTTACTGTACAAAAGCTTGTAAGGATAAGTGGGAATGTATTACTGCCTTAATTCTATTCTGTATTTGTGGTAGCAACTAAATAAAAGTGATTTTGTGGCTTTAATGTGTGGTTTCTTGATACTCTCAGAGTTACTCGTGGGGAGGGTTCCAGACTGGAGAGTGGTGGAAAAGCACTGACCTTGGCAAATCAGAAGACTGGGGTGCAAGTTACAACCCTGCACAAACTTGCCGTGTCCCACGGCCAGTGTCCGGCACTGTCACCTTATATCTCAATTAGCAAACTAGAGAGGGGTGGGGGATAGATGGAGGGCTTATTGGGGATGGTATACTCACTAGTGCTCTGACACTGGATGCACTGAGATGCCTGCTCTTGGGCTTGTGGACCTTTCCTTCCTGCTTCCTAAAGTTCCTCTTTACCCCTGTGGAAGAAGGGAAAGTCAGCCCCAATAAAGTCATGACCCCAGAGACGGCGGGTGCTGAGGAAGAGAGCCCACAAGATAATGCAAGGAGACACAGGAATGACAGAGGACTAGAGGGAGGTGGGTGGCAAGACTCCAGCCACTGCACAAGGGCCCTGTCAAAAGAAGCTGATGATAAGAAAATGCTCAAACTCCTCGGTACACATCAAAGTGGATTCAAAGTAATATGTAGTAGGACATGATGATTTAAAGAAGACATGCCCACACAACACATGCACATAGACATAGACACCCAGAGTTCTACATATGTAGTTGTTCTAGCCAAGCTTTGCCCTACTGTCAGTACAGACTGACGTCATCTTAACTTTCCTTGTTTTGTGTGATACTGTAGATTGAATACAGGGGTGCTCCACCACTGAGCAATAGGCCTAGTCCCTTTTATTTTTTATTTTGAGACAGAGTCTTACTAAGTTGTTCGGGCTGGCCTTGACCTTGCTATCCTCCTGCTTCAGACTGTCAGGCTGGGATTACAGATACGTATCACTGTGCCCTGCCATACTACCTTTCAGTGACCAAGTTTCAGCAGTCCGAGTCCTACTAGTGTGACTGCTGGATCTCAGGCTGACTGCCCCTCACCCCAAACAAAATTCCCGCTATGCATTTCTGGGTAGCTGAAAAGAATGCTTACTCATGTACTTACAAATTGGTACCGCCCCCCTTTTTTGCATGTTCTTCCTCTTCACCTCCACCCAAGGAGCTGCTCTGGGAGAGATCCTCAGTGTCCAAACCAAGGGTGCTATGTCCTAATGCAGGGGCTGAAGGGGTGCAGAGTTCTGAAAGAAGATGGCACAGTTGTGCAAAACTATGTGGCCTTGATTACAACTTTGTCCCCCTTAATGGCAACACTGCTCACACCCAGAGTCACAGTCTCATCAATACAGTTGCTTCACCTACTTCTGTTCATCTCCCCAAAGCTGCATTCACCAAACCTGGCCACCTCCCACTACACCTCCACCCATAATCACCCCCACAGGAACAAGCAGCAGGACAGGCAGCCTTCTCAGTTAATATACCACCCAGAAATGCTTTCCTCTGCTCTTCCCTCCCTTACCCCATTTATCTCCACACCTCAAAGTCAAGAAGCCTCAAAAACACATCTGCTTTAGTGCACCCACTTGGAGTGACTGAGGCAAGAAGCTGTTTCTCTGCATTCAGGTTTAAGGTGCTTCATAGTTCTCCTATTAGGAGTTTTATCATCTTGTACTTTGCATTTAACTCTACAGTATATTTGATTATACCTATTGGATTTCTGAGGAAGGTATAAGTTCTGCATATAGATTCTTGTGAGGTTTTTTGGGGGGTGGGCTTTTTCATGTTGGTGTATGACCATTTATCTCTGATTTACATTTGCTCATTTGTTAAATATGAGCTACTATATTTGTGTGGGATTGTTCTGGGGTTCTCTATTCTCTTCATTAATATAGCTTATTTGTTTATAATTCATCAGTTCCACACTATCTTGATGACTGCAGCTATTTATGTATTGGTAATGGGGATAGAACCCAGGGGCACTTAGTCACTGAGCCATATCCACAATCCTTTTTATTTATATTTTATTTTGAAACAGGGCCTCACTAAGTTGCTGAGGTTGGATTTGAACTTCCAGTCCTCCTGCCTCAGCCTCTCGAGAAACTGGGATTATAGGCATGTGCTACAGCACCTGGAGACTAGTTTTTTTTTTTTTATTAAAAATCATAAATTTACATAGGGCAATGTTGTTTAATTCATTCTGTTATTTTTTCCCTTCCCCCCACCCCTGACACCCCTCTTTTCCCTCTATACAGTCCTTCCTTCCACCATTCTTACCACCCTCCTTATCCCTAACCCTAAACCTATCCCTAACCCTAATGCTAACCCCTCCTATCCCCCATTATATGTCCTCATCCACTTATTAGCAAGATCATTCATCCTTTAGTTTTTTGAGATTGGCTTATCTCAGTTAGCATGATATCCTCCAATTTCATCGATTTGCCTGCACATGCCATAATTTTATCATTCTTCATGGCAGAGTAATATTCCATTGTATATATATGCCACAGTTTCTTTATCCATTCATCAACTGAAGGGTATCTAGGTTGGTTCCACAATCTGGCTATTGTGAATTGAGCAGCAATGAACATTGATGTGGATGTATCTCTGTAGTATGCTGATTTTAAGTCCTTTGGGTATAGGCCAAGGAGTGGGATAGCTGGGTCAAATGGTGGTTCCATTCCAAGTTTTCTAAGGAATCTCCACACTGCTTTCCAGAGTGGCTGCACTAATTTGCAACCCCACCAGCAATGTATGAGTGTACCTTTTTCCCCACATCCTCGCCAACACCTATTGTTGCTTGTGTTCTTAATGATTGCCATTCTAATTGGGTTGAGATGAAATCTTAGGGTAGTTTTGATTTGCATTTCTCTTATTACTAGAGACGTTGAACATTTTTTCATATATCTGTTGATTGCTTGTACATCTTCTTCTGTGAAGTGTCTGTTCATTTCCTTAGCCCATTTGTTGATTGGATTATTTGTATTCTTGGTGTAGAGTTTTTTGAGTTCTTTATAGATTCTGGAAAATAGCGCTCTATCTGAAGTATGACTGGCAAAGATATTCTCCCACTCTGTAGGCTCTCTCTTCACATTACTGATAGTTTCCTTTGCTGAGAGAAAGCTTTTTAGTTTGAATCTATCCCAGTTGTTGATTCTTGCTTTTATTTCTTGGGCTATGGGAGTCCTGTTAAGGAAGTCTGATCCTAAGCCAACAAGTTGAAGGTTTGGACCTACTTTTTCTTCTATAATCTGCAGGGTCTCTGGTCTGATTCCGAGGTCCTTGATCCATTTTGAGTTGCGTTTTGTGCAGGGTGAGATATAGGGATTTAGTTTCATTCTGTTGCATATGGATTTCCAGTTTTCCCAGCACCATTTGTTGAAGAGGCTATCTTTTCTCCATTGCATATTTTTGGCACCTTTGTCTAGTATGAGAAAATTGTATTTATTTGGGTTTGTGTCCGTGTCCTCTATTCTGTACCATTGATCTACCTTTCTATTTTGGTACCAATACCATGCCGTTTTTGTTACTATTGTTTTGTAATAGAGTTGAAGATCTGGTATTGCGATACCCCCTGCTTTGCTCTTTCTACTGAGGATTGCTTTAGCTATTCTGGGTTTCTTATTCTTCCAGATGAATTTCATGATTGCTTGCTCTATTTCTGTAAGGTACATCATTGGGATTTTAATTGGAATTGCATTGAATCTGTATAGCACTTTTGGTAGTGTGGCCATTTTGACAATATTAATTCTACCTATCCAAGAACATGGGAGATCTTTCCATCTTCTAAGGTTTTCTTTAATTTCTTTCTTTAGTGTTCTGTAGTTCTCATTGTAGAGGTCTTTCACCTCTTTTGTGAGATTGATTCCCAAGTATTTTATTTTTTTCGAGGCTATTGTGAATGGGGTAGTTTTCCTAACTTCTCTTTCTGAAGATTCATCACTTATGTATAAAAATGCATTGGATTTATGAGCATTGATCTTATAACCTGCTACTTTACTGAATTCACTTATGAGTTCTAAGAGTTTTCTGGTGGAATTTCCAGGTTCCTCTAAATATATAATCACGTCATCAGCGAACAGGGATAGTTTGAATTCTTCTTTTCCAATTCGTATCCCTTTAATTTCTTTGGTTTGTCTAATTGCTCTGGATAGAGTCTCAAGAACGATGTTGAATAGAAGTGGTGAAAGAGGGCATCCCTGCCTTGTTCCAATTTTAGGGGGAATGCTTTCAGTTTTTCACCATTTAGAATGATATTGGCCATGGGCTTAGCGTAGATGGCCCTTACAATGTTAAGGAATGTTCCCACTACCCCGATTTTTTCTAGTGTTTTGAGCATGAAGGGATGCTGTATTTTATCGAATGTTTTTTCTGCATCTATTGAAATAATCATGTGATTCTTAACTTTTAGTCTGTTGATATGGTGAATGACATTTATTGATTTCTGGATGTTGAATCAACCTTGCATCCCTGGGATACAACCCACTTGATTGTGGTGCACTATCTTTTTAATATATTTTTGTATGCGATTTGCTAAAATTTTGTTGAGAATTTTTGCGTTGATGTTCATTAAGGATATTGGTCTGAAATTTTCTTTCCTCGACGTGTCTCTGTCTGGTTTAGGTATCAGGGTGATATTGGCTTCATAGAATGAGTTTGGGAGGGTTCCCTCCTCTTCTATTTTATGGAATACTTTGAGAAGTATTGGAATGAGCTCTTCTTTAAAGGTTTTGTAGAACTCGGCTGAGAACCCATCTGGTCCCAGACTTTTCTTTGTTGGTAGGCTTTTGATGACCTCTTCTATTTCATTGCTTGAAATTGATTTAGTTAAGTTGTGTATGTCCTCCTCGTTCAGTTTAGGTAATTCATATGTCTCTAGAAACTTGTTGATGCCTTCGAGGTTTTCTGTTTTGGTGGAGTATAGATTTTCATAATAGCTTCTAATTATGTTTTGTATTTCACTCGTGTCTGTTGTGATATTTCCTTGTTCATTCCGAATTTTAGTAATTTGAGTTTTCTCCCTCTTTCTCTTTGTTCGTGTGGCTAATGGTTTATCAATTTTGCTTATTTTTTCAAAGAACCAACTATTTATTTTGTTAATTTTTCCAATTGTTTCTTTTGTTTCAATTTTGTTGATTTCGGCTCTGATTTTAACTATTTCCTGTCTTCTACTCCTTTTGGTGTTGGTCTGCTCTTCTTTTTCTAGGGCTTTGAGCTGTAGTGTTAAGTCGTTTATTTGTTGATTTGTACTTCTTTTGTTGAATGCGCCTATGAAATAAATCTTCCTCTAAGTACTGCTTTCATAGTGTCCCAGAGATTTTGATATGATGTGTCTTTGTTCTCGTTTACTTCTAAGAATTTTTAAATTTCCCTCCTGATGTCTTCTGTTATCCATTCATCATATAATAGTGTATCATTTAATCTCCAAGTATTGGAGAAGTTTGTTTTTTATTCTGTCATTTATTTCTAATTTCAATCCATTATGATCTGATAGAGTACAAGGTAGTATCTCTATCTTCTTGTATTTGCTAACAGTAGCTGTGTGGCATAAAACATGGTCTATTTTAGAGAAGGATCCATGTGCTGCTGAGAAGAAAGTGTATTCGTTTTTTGTTGGATGGTATATTCTATATAAGTCGGTTAAGTCTAAATTGTTGATTGTGTTATTGAGATCTATGGTTTCTTTATTCAATTTTTGTTTGGACAATCTATCCAGCGGTGAGAGAGGTGTGTTAAAATCGCCTAGTATTATTGTGTTGTGGTCTATTTGATTTCTGGAATTGAGAAGGATTTGTTTGACGTACATGGATGAGCCAATGTTCGGGGCATAGATATTTATGATTGTTATGTCTTGCTGATTTATGCTTCCCTTAAGCAGTATATAATGTCCTTCTTTATCCCTTCTGACTAGTTTTGGCTTGAAGTCCACATTATCTGAAATGAGAATGGATACTCCAGCTTTTTTGCTGTGTCCATGTGCATGGTATGTTTTTCCCCATCCTTTCACCTTTAGTCTATGGGTATCTCTTTCTATGAGATGTGTCTCTTGCAGGCAGCATATTGTTGAATTTTTCTTTTTAATCTAATCTGCCAGTCTATGTCTTTTGATTGATGAGTTCAGGCCATTAACATTCAGGGTTATTATTGTGATATGATTTGTATTCTCAGTCATTTGACTCATTTTTGTTTTTTTGACATGATTTGGTTTCTCCTTTATTTGGCTATTCCTTTAGGGTAGTTCCTCCCATTGCTGATTTGCATTGTTGTTTTTCATCTCTTCCTCATGGAATATTTTGCTGAGAATGTTCTGTAATGCTGGCTTTCTTTTTGTAAATTCCTTTAGCTTTTGTTTATCATGGAAGGATCTTATCTCATTGTCAAATCTGAAAGTAAGTTTTGCTGGGTATAAGATTCTTGGTTGGCATCCGTTTTCTTTCAGGGCTTGGTAAATGTTGTTCCAGGCCCTTCTAGCTTTTAGGGTCTGGATTGAAAAATCTGCTGATATTCTTATTGGTTTCCCTCTGAATGTAATTTGATTCTTTTCTCTCACAGCCTTTAAAATTTTGTCTTTATTTTGTATGTTAGGTATTTTCATAACAATGTGCCTTGGTGTGGGTCTGTTGTAATTTTGTATATTTGGAGTCCTATAAGCCTCTTGTACTTGGTTTTCCATTTCATTCTTCATATTTGGGAAATTTTCTGATATCATTTCATTGAATAGATTGTTCATTCCTTTTGTTTGTTTCTCTAAGCCTTCCTCAATCCCAATAATTCTTAAATTTGGCCTTTTCATGATATCCCATAATTCTTGTAGATTCTGTTCATGATTTCTTACCATCTTTTCTGTTTGGTCAACTTTGTTTTCAAGATTAAATATTTTGTCTTCAATATCTGAGGTTCTGTCTTCCAGGTGTTCTATCCTATTGGTTATGCTTTCTATGGCGTTTTTAACTTGGTTTATTGTTTCCTTCATTTCAAGGATTTCTGTTTGGTTTTTTTTCAGTATCTCTAACTCTTTATTGAAATGATCTCTTGCTTCCCGTATTTGCTCCTTTAACTGTTGATTGGTGCGATCATTTAATGCCTGCATTTGCTCTTTCATCTCCTCGTTTGCTTCCCTGATTGTCTTAATTATGTACATTCTGAACTCCCTTTCTGACATTTCTTCTGCTGTGCTGTCATTGGGTTTTATTGATATAGTATCTAGGTTTGTTTGGGACATTTTCTTCCCTTGTTTTCTCATATTGGTCAGATGTCAATGGGACTCTGTGATATTGTAGATTCCCTCTATTGGCTTATAGTGTCCCTGTAGATTTCCAGTGTATCACCTCCCAGCCTTCAGTAGCCTGAAGTCTTGGAGTAACTTGATAATGCAGTGCTTCTGAAGAAATCTGCCCCTAGCCTGCTACTGGTTCCAGGGAGAGAGACCTGGAGAGGTCTCTGGCTGCCCTGCCCTGGTCCCAGAGGCTGCTTATGGGTTGGAGGTCTCCGCTGGCTTGGGGACTTGTGGCTGGCTCTGTGTAGAAAGGCTCTCACTGGGCGGTCTACTCTGAGAAGCTAGCCTAGAAAGGTGCTTCCTGCCGGAGGGAGCTGGGCTGCTTGAGGAAGTCCCTGGCTGCCCTGTCCTGGTCTCTGAAGCAACCTGCGGGTGGGCCAGAGCTGCCCGCAAGCTGGTTCAGGGACTTGGAGCTGGTTCTGTGCAGAAAGGCTCTCACTGGTGGGCCTGCACCGTGAAGCTGGAGAATCTGGCCCTGTGGGAGGATCCCACCACCGGAGTGCTCAGGGCTGCCTGGGGGAGACTCTAGCTGCCCTGCCCTACTCTAATAAGCCACCCAAATCTGGGCCTGCTGCCAGGGCCGAGCTTCACCGTGTAGGGGAGACTCACCCCATGGCTCTATTTTAGTCCGAGTCTCTCAATGCCTCCCCTTCTTGAATCCTGGGTTCTGTAGTGACTGGAGATTCAGTCACCCTCTAGTCCGCCATCTTGGATCACCCTGGAGACTAGTTTTTAAAAAAAATTTTTTAGTTGTTGATGGACCTTTATTTTATTTATTTATATGCTATGATAAGAATCAAACCCAGTGCCTCACACATGCCTGGCAAATGCTCTAACACTGAGTCACAACCCCAGCCCACAACTGTAGTTTTAGAGTAAGCTTTGAATTGAGGTGATGTTTGTCCTCTGTGTTCTTCTTGGTCCTTTCCTGAATATATACATAACCATGGCCATGCACAGAGCCTTATGCATGTGTGTGGTCTTCTAGATGCCCTAGAACAAGTTGGAAGTTTTTAACATCCTCTAGGGTCATCTCCTTCTCTAGATTTTCCTTTAAAGTTTATGATCAGCCTCCTTAGTACCTACTGGTAATGTAGCCTGGGGTAGTTCCATTATTAAACAATTACCAATGCCTTTTTGACAAACACGTTGGGGATAAGCCTATTAACACAGAGCAAGCTCTGAGGCAGCTCAAATAAAGGAGATCCCTGACACTTTCAGCAAGTTGTCAGGTTATTCAAATGGCTCTATTTCTTGAGGATGAGGATTTTGGGTGCCTCCAGACCTGTTATACCCCCTCTGGTGGCTGGTGTGCTACTGATGTTCACAACTACTGTAATTGTGAGGCTGTTGGTTTTCAAGGCAACTCTGGAGCTATGGGAGGGCCAGGGACTAGGGCAAGATACAATACCACCAATGTCACTGTTCTCACCAGGATTTAGTGACTTTTCTTGAATAAACTCTGCTTGGGTTTATGCAAGCCTTAGGCTAATTTTCAGAGTTCTGAAAAGTTATTTTCACTGATTTTTTCAGTATTTTAATTGCCTTTTTGAAGAAGCATGATTTTTGGAATTTCTCATTTTGCCATCTTAATTGCACCCCTGGAACACTTTGATTTTTTTCACCTGTGTAGTATATCATGGAAATCACTCCACATCAGCTCATAGAGATCTCCATTATTATTTATAATAGCTGCACATGACTACATTGGGCCAGTGTTGCATACTTTACTTAACCACTCTCCTGTGTATGGGCATTTAGGTTGTTTCTGGTATTTTGTAATCACAACAATGCTGCAGTGAACATTCTTTTCTATGTGTATTTTCAGTTGTTGGAAGTTCATCTTCAAAGATGATTATTCTTATGACTGAAATTTCTGGGTTGAAAGGTCTTGTAATGTACTGCCATATTCCCCCTGGAAAGATTGTACTGGCTAGTATTCTCAGTAGCAATAAGAGTATCTAGTTTGAAAAGACTCATTAACAGATTTGGTTGTTGTGCTTTTAAATATTTCTCCTGTCTGAAAGGCAAGAAGTAGTATCTCTGTTTTTGTAATTAGCATTTTGCTAATTATGTACTAAGGTTGAACATATTTCCTATATTTAAGAGTTATTTCTCTTACTATATTTTAATCATTTCTTGCTAAATAGCTATCATTTTTCAGAATTTTACATATGATTAAAGTCTTAATAGTGAAATGTAGAAGAGTTGAACTTATAGAAATAGTGGAATGGTAGTCATCTGGGACTGAGGAGGTGGTATTAGGTTGATATTTATCAAAGATACAAAATGTCAGTTAGACTGGAAGAGCAAGTTCAAGGATATATACCTAGGAGTGGGATTGCACAATAATAAATTTTTTTATGAAAACATGTTTTATTTTATTTTTTTGGTATTGGGGATTGAACCTACCTCTGAACCACTTCCCCAGATATATATATATATATATATATATATATATATATATATATATATATATGTTTCTATATATATAAAATACAAGTCCTCACTAAGTTACTGGGCTGGTTTTGAACTTGTGATTCTCTAACTTCAACCTCCTAAGTCACTGGGATTACAGGCATGAGTCTAGTGCACCCAGATAATATTTTAGTTACGATTTTTACTTTTTGATTTGTTCTAATTAGTTATATATGGCAATAGTATGCATTTAGACACATTATACACAAATGGAGCACAACTTCTCCTTCCTCTGGCTGAACATGGTGCAGATTCACACCAGTAGTGTAATCATACATGTTTATAGGGTAATAATACCTGTCTCATCCCACCATCCTTCCCATCCCTCCACTCCCTCTCCTCCTCTCACTCCCCTCTGCACAATCCAAAGTCCCTTCATCCGGTCCCCTGCTTATCAAGTGGACAATGATACATAATGAGAGGGGCAAGAGAAGAATGGAGGAAGGAACTTTGGATTGTGTATAGGAAAATAGGGTAGGAGAGGGTGGGGGAAAGAAAGATGGTGGAATGAGACAGACATAATTGTCCTATGTACATGTATGATTACATGAATGGTGTGAATCTACATTGTGTACAACCATAGAAATGAAAATTTTAAAAAATTGCTTATCAGAGAAAACATTCAGCCTTTTGCTGAGTTTGGCTTATTTCACTTAGCATCATATTCTCCAGCTCCATCCATTTATCTGCAAAGGCCATAATTTCATTCTTCTTTAAAGCTGAATAATATTCAATTGAGTATATGTACCACATTTTCTTTATCTACTCATCTGTTGAAGGGTATCTAGTTAGGTTCCATAGTTTAGTTATTGTGAATTGAGCTGCTATAAAGATTGATGTGGCCATGTCATCATAATATGCTGATTTTAAATCCTTTGGGTAAAAACCAAGGAGTGGGATAGCTGGGTCAAATGGTGGCCTCATTCCAAGTTTTCTGAGGAATCTCCACACTGCTTTCCATGCTGGTTGCACCAATCTGCAGTCCCACCAGCAATGTATAAGTGCACCTTTCCCCCCCACATTCTCACCAACACTTATTATTGCTTGTATTCTTTTTTTTTTTGTAGATTCACACCATTCATGTAATCATACATATATATAGGGTACTACTGTTTCATTCTATTGTTTTTCCATCCCCACCCCCACCCTTTTTCCTATACACCATCCAAAGTTCCTTCATTCTTCTCTTCTACTCCATTACCCTCCTTGTTATATATTGTCATGCACTTATCAGAGAAAACATTCAGCCTTTGGTTTTTGGGGTTTGGCCTATTTCATGTAGCATGATATTTTCCAGCTTCATCCATTTACCAGCAAATGCCATAATTTTATTCTTCTTTATGGCTGAGTAATATTCCACTGTGTATATATACCACAGTTTCTTTGTCCATTCATCTGTTGAAGGGCATCTAGGTTGGTTCCAAAATCTAACTATTGTGAATTGGGCTGCTACAAACATTGATGTGGCTGCATCACTGTAGTGTGCTGATTCTAAGTCCTTTGGGTATAATCCAAGGAGTGGGATAGCTGGGTCAAACGGTGGTTCCATTCCAAACATTCTGAGGAATCTCCATTCTGCTTTGCAGAGTGGCTGCACCAATTTGCAACTCCACCAGCAATGTATGAGTGTGCCTTTTTCCCCGCATCTTCACCAATACCTACTGTTGCTTGTATTTTTCATAATAGCCATTCTAATTGGAGTTAGATGAAATCTTAGGGTGGTTTTAATTTGCATGTCTCTAATTACTAGGAATGATAAGCACTTTTTCATATATTTGTTGATCACCTGTACCTCTTCTTCTGTGAAGTGTCTGCCCATTTCCTTGGCCCATTTATTGATTGGGTTCTTTGTATTTGGGGTGTAAAATTTTTTAAGTTCTTCATAAACTTTGTAGATGAGTGCTCTGTCTGAAGTGTGTGTGGAAAAGATTTTCTCCCACTCTGTAGGCTCTCTTTTCACATTATTGTTTCCTGTGCTGAGAAAAATCTTTTTAGTTTGAATCTATCCCATTTATTGATTCTTGCTTTTATTTCTTGTGCTATGGGGGTCTTGTTAAGGAAGTCTGGTCCTAAGCCAATATGATGGAGATTCAGGCCTACTCTTTCTTCTGTTTGGTGAAGGGTCTCAGGTCTAATTCCTAGATCCTTGATCCATTTTGAGTTGAGTTTTGTACAGGGTGAGAGAGAGGGGATTAATTTCATTTTGCTGCATATAGATTTCCAGTTTTCCCAGCACCATTTGTTGAATAGCCTATCTTTTCTCCATTGTAAGTTTCTGGCGCCTTTGTCTAGTGTGAGGTTACTGTATTCATTGTGGGTATGTCTCCATGTCTTCTATCCTGTACCATTGATCTACCGGTCTACTTTGGTGCTGTACCATGCCATTTTTGTTACTGTTGCTCTGTAGTAGTGTTTAAGGTCTGGTAAGTGATACCTCCTGCATCACTCATCCTGCCCAGGATTGTTTTGACTATTCTGGGTCTTTTGTTCTTCCAGATGAATTTCATGATTGCTTTTTCTGTTTCTATGAGAAATATCATAGGGATTTTAATTGGAATTGCATTAAATCTGAAGAGCACCTTTGGAAGTATGGCCATTTTGATAATATTAATTCTGTCTATCCAAGAACATGGGAGAACTTTCCATCTTCTAAGGTCTTCCTCAATTTCTTTCTTCAATGTTTGTAGTTTTCATTGTAGAGGTCTTTTACCTTTTTGTTTAGATGGATCCCCAAGTATTTTATTTTTCTTTGAGGCTATTGCGAATGGAGTTGTTTTCCTCATTTCCCTTTCAGATGTTTCCTCTCTTATATATAAAAAATGCTTTAGATTTATGCGTGTTGATTTCATAACCTGCTATTTTGCTGAATTCATTGATGAGGTCTAGAAGTTTTCTGGAGGAGTTTTTTTGATCCTCTAAATAGAGAATCATGTCATCATCAAATAGTGACAGCTTGAGTTCCTCTTTTCCTATTCATATCACTTTGATTTCTTTAGTCTGTCTAATTGCTCTGGCTAGTATTTCAAGTACGATGTTGAATAGAAGTGGTGAAAGAGGACATCCCTGTCTTGTTCCCATTTTTAAAGGGAATGGTTTCAGTTTTTCCCCATTAAGAATGATGTTGGCCATGGGCTTAGCATAAATAGCCTTTACAAGGTTCAGGTATGTTCCTACTATCCCTATTTTTTCTAGTGTTTTGAGCACAAAGGGGTGTTGTATTTTGTCAAACGCTTTTTCTGCATCAATTGAAATAACAATGTGATTCTTATCCTTAAGTCTATTGATATGATGGATTACATTTATTGATTTATGGATTTTGAACCAATCTTGCATTCCCGGGATGAACCCCACTTGATCGTGGTGCACTATCTTCTTAATATGTTTTTGGATACAGTTTGCCAGTATTTTGTTAAGAATCTTTGCATCTATATTTATCAAGGATATTGGTCTAAAATTTTCTTTCCTTGATGTGTCTTTGCCTGGTTTGTGTATGAGGGTGATATTAGCTTCACAGAATGAGTTCGGTAGGGTTCCCTCCTTTTCTCTTTCCTGGAATACTTTGAGAAGTATTGGAATGAGTTCTTCTTTGAAGGTCTTGTAGAACTCATCTGAGAATCCATCTGGTCTTGGACTTTTCTTGGTTGGTATGCTTTTGATGGCTTCTTCTATTTCATTGCTTGATATTGATCTGTTTAAGTTGTGTATGTCCTCCTGGTTCAGTTTGGGAGGATCATATGTCTCTAGAAATTTGTCAATGTCTTCGGTATTTTCTATTTTGTTGGAATATAGATTTTCAAAATAGCTACTCATTATGTTATGTATCTCAGTAGTGTCTGTCATGATATTTCCTTTTTCATCACAATTTTAGTAATTTGAGTTTTCGCTCTCCTGTTTGTTAGTGTGGCTAAGGGTTTGTCTATTTTGTTTACTTTTTCAAAGAACCAACTTTTTGTTTTGTCAATTTTTGAATTGTTTCTTTTGTTTCAATTTCATTGATTTCAGCTCTGATTCTAACTATTTCCTGTCTTCTACTCCTTTTGGTGTTGTTCTGTTCTTCTTTTTCTAGGGCTTTGAGGTGTAATGTTAGGTCATTTAATTGTTGACTTTTTATTCTTTTCTTGAATGCACTCCATGCAATGAATTTTCCTCTTAGTACTGCTTTCATAGTGTCTCAGAGATTTTGATATGTCATATTGTTGTTCTCATTTACCTCTAAGAATTTTTTTTATCTCCTCCCTGATACTTTCTGTTATCCATGTTTCATTCAATAGCATATTATTTAGTCTCCAGGTGTTGGAGTAATTTCTGTTTTTTATTTGTCATTGATTTCTTATTTCATTCCATTATGATCTGATACAACACAGGGCAGTATCTCTAATTTTTTTGCATTTACTAAGGACTGCTTTGTGGCATAACATATGGTCTATTTTCGAGAAGGTTCCATGTGCTGCTGAGAAGAAAGTGAATTTGCTCATTCATGGATGGAATATTCTATATATGTCTGTTAAGTCTAGGTTATTGATTGTGTTATTCAGTTCTATGGTTTCTTTGTTTAGTTTTTGTTTGGAAGTTCTATCCAGTGGTGACAGCAGTGTGTTAAAGTCACTCAGAATTATTGTGGTCTATTTGATTCCTGGAATTGATAAGGATTTGTTTGATGTACATGGATGCACCATTGTTTGGGGCATAAATATTTACTATCATTATGTCTTCCTGATTTATGGTTCCCTTAAGCAGATTGAAATGTCCTTCTTTATCCCTTCTGACTAAGTTTGGCTTGAAGTACACTGAAATAAGGATGGAAACCCCTGCTTTTTTACTGAGTCCATGTGCGTGGTAGGTTTTTTCCCATCCTTTCACCTTTAGTCAGTGGATATCTTTTTCCATGAGATGAGTCTCTTGAAGGCAGCATATTGTTGGGTCTTTCTATTTAACCCATTATGCCAATCTATGTCTTTTGATCCATGAGTTTAGGCCATTAATGTTCAGGGTTATTATTGAGATATGATTTGTATTCCCAGTCATTTGGGCTTATTTTTGGTTTTTAACTTGGCTTGGTTTCTCCTTTGAATGGATTTTCCTTTAAGGTAGTTCCTCCATTTGCTGACCTACATTGTTTTTTTCATTTCCTCCTCATGGAATATGTCGTTGAGAATATTCTGTAGCGCAGGCTTTCTATTTGTAAATTCTTTTAACTTTTGTTTATCATGGAAGGATATTATTTCATCTTCAAGTCCGAAGGTTACTTTTGCTGGGTATAGGATTCTTGGTTGGCAACCATGTTCTTTCAGAGCTTGAAATATGTTGTTCCAGGCCCTTCTAGCTTTTAGAGTCTAGGCTGAGAAATCTGCTGCTATTGGTATTGGTCTCTCCTTATATGTAATCTGATGCTTTTCTCTCACAGCCTTCAAAATCCCATCTTTATTTTTAATGTTAGGCATTTTCATTATAATGTGCCTTTGTGTGGATCTGTTGTGATTTTGTGCATTTAGTGTTCTGTAAGCCTCTTGTATTTGATTTTCCATTTCATTCTTCAGGTTTGGGAAATTTTCTGATATTATTTCATTGAATAGGTTGTTCATTCCTTTGGTTTGTATCTCTGTGCCTTTCTCAATCCTGATAATTCTTAAATTTGGTCTTTTCATGATGTCCCATAGTTCTTGGAGATTCTGTTCATGATTTCTTACCTTCTTCTCTATTTGGACAACTTTATTTTCAAGATTAAATATTTTGTCTTCATTGTCTGAGGTTCTGTCTTCCTAGTGGTCTAGTCTGTTGGTGATGCTTTCCATTGAGTTTTTTATTTGGTTTATTGTTCCTTCATTTCAAGGATTGCTGTTTGGTTTTTTTTGAGAATCTCTATCTCTTTGTTGTAATGATCTTTTGCTTCCTGAAGCAGCTCTTTCAACTGCTTATTGGTATGATCATTCATTACCTGCATTTGCTCTATTATCTCATCTTTTGCTTCACAAACCATTTTAATTATGTATAATCTGAAATCGTTTTCTGACATTTCTTTTACCATACTGTCACTGGATTCTATTAATATAGAATCTAGATTTGTTTGCATCATTTTCTTCCCTTGCTTTTTCATGTTTTTCATGTATCTTCCCCTCTAGCAGTGCAGATCTGGGGTATTGCAGTTTCCCCCCTATAGGCTTATAGTGACCCTACAGGTTTCCAAGACCTCTTCTTTAAGGGGGAGATCAATATTAGCAGTGCCCAGTTCAGACAGTATGCATCCTGAAACCAAATAGCCCCTATGATGACATTAACAATATTGTCATGATAAACAGAATGAGTTCCATTATTATCTTCAGTATAGCAAATAGATTTGCAATAAGGTCTGCAGTTTCTAATGAAGGACAAAGATGATGCAGAGGGGTGTAGGATATAGCTGTTAATGGGATAAGAAAAGAATATATAGAAGTTCTAGATCATAGAAAGAGTGAGATTGTAATCAAAAGAAGTTGGTTGTTAGCATGCAAAAAGGGAGAAAGAGACTCTGAGGGAACAGGTAAAGAAATGGAAAAGAGAGCAAGAAAAGTAAAGAAATGAATCTTAAAATTTTTCCATAAGGAGAAAAAAGAAAATCCACACTATAACAGTCATATAGTATTCAAACCTCCCAGTTTTCAGTAGCCTGATGCATGAGAGGTACCTGACAATGAGCTTCCAGTCTCCAGCAGGCGTCTCAGGATGGGATTTGCCCCACCTGAAGATGGAAGGTACTGCTTCCAGGATTGTCCAAGATTGCCGGTCTGGCTTCCAAATGTGTTGGCAAATGGGGAGCTGTAGCTCCAGGTGTAGGTGTGGTCAGCTGGAGGTCCTGGAGGCGGGGTGTGGTTGGTCAGGCAGGGATTCTGGAGGTGGGGTGTTGTTGGTCTGTTTGTGGGATCCTGGAGGCAGGGTGCGGTCTGTCTGGGGGTCCTGGTGGCGGGGAGCAGTCAGTCAGTGTGAGGGCCCCAGAGGCAGGGAGTAATCGGTGAGGCTGAGGGATCCTGGAGATGGGGCTCAGTCATTCTGGCCAGGGGTCCTACAAGTCCTGGCTGTTGTCTCAAGATGGCAACAGCCACGTGTAACAAAACCCACAGGTACTGTGACAGTGAACTGCCAGGCAACAGCAGGCAGCTGGTGCTCCACTGGTGGTCTGTGGTCAGTCTGCTGAGTGCTGTTGGATGATCAGGAGGTGAACCTTGGGTAGTGGGTGATGGGTAGGTGAAAGGCAGGCAAATGGTGGATGATAGGCATCAGACAGTGAGCAATCTGCACTCAAAAAGGCCTGGATATGCTGGCAGGCTGCAGGTGATCCCAGTAGGCAAATGGGGTAAACAGCAGGGGATCGATAAGCTGCAAAAACTGCCTCACCAAGAAACAGATATCTCTGCTTGAAACCTGAGTTATGGAGTGACAAGGAATACTACTGCTTGTATATATATATATTTTTTTATTTTTGTGGTGCTGGGGATTGAACCCAGGGTCTTGTGCTTGCAAGGCAAGCACTCTATGAACTGAGCTATTTCCCTAGTCCTTGCTTATATTCTTGATAATTGCCATTCTGACTGGAGTGAGATGAAATTTTAATTTTGATTTGCATTTCTCCAATAGCAAGAGATGATGAACATTTTTTCATGTTTGTTGATTGAATGTATTTCTATTCTGTGAAGTGTCTGTTCAGTTCCTTAGCCCATTTATTGATTGGGTTATTTGGCTTTTTGGTGTTAAGTAGTTTGTGTTCTTTATATATCCTGGAGATTAGTACTGTATCTGAGGTACATGTGGTAAAGATTTTCTCCCATTCTTTAGACTCTCTCTTCATGTAATTGATTGTTTACTTTGCTGATAAGAAACTCTTTAGTTTTAGTCCATCCCATTTATTGATTCTTGATCTTAATTCTTGTGCTTGAGGAGTCTGGTTAAGGAAGTCAGTTTCTAAGCTGACATGGTGGAGATTTGGTTCCACTTTTTCTTCTATTAACTGCAGGATCTCTGTTCTAGTGTGGATCATATAGTTTTATTTTTAATTTTTTGAGGAACCTCCATACTCATTTCCACAATCCCTGTATGAATTTACTTTTTCCATAAGAGTGACTAGGATTTCCCTTTTCTCTGCATCCTTGACATCATTTTTTCCCATTTCTTTGATTACAGCCATTCTAACTGGGGTGAGTTGGCATCTCATCACGGCTTTGATTTGCATTTCCCTGGCAGTCAGTGAGGTTGACAATTTTGTTCATATACCTGTTGCCTATTTATATGTCTTCTTTTGGGAAATATCTGTTCGGATTATTTGATTGGTTATCAGAGGTTTTTTTTTTTTTTGTTTTTGTTTTGTTTTTTTTTTTTTGCTGTTGAAGTTTTCGGTTCCTTATATGCTGTGGATATTAAATTAATCTGAATGAATGTTTTCAAATATTTTCTTCCAGTCTCCAGGTTGTCTCTTCACTCTGCTGATTCATTTAAAGACCCTATTAATTTTTTTATTTTTTGTTTTGGTTGAATTGCCTGTTTATATTTTTTTCTCATTTTTCTATTGGATGTTTGGTATTTGCACTGTCAATTTTTTTAAAATTTCAAATTACTCTTTATTTTCATGGACTTGCTAATCATAAATTCATGTCTGAGATTTGATATTTGTTTTTGTGAACATATTTTGGATTAAACTGAATGTCGTTTCAGTGGCTATGGTTCACCTTATTTAAGTTCAAACTGTATCACCAAGTCAGTCCTTAATTGACTGTTCATAATTCTGGCAGAATTTTTGGACATCAGTAACAATCACAAAAAAGCCTCAGCAGCCTGGTAATTCTCCTCACAATCAAGCCAGGCAGGAATTGAGATTCCACTATTGAATGAAATTGCTGAGTGATGTTGGGTGTAGGTTTTGGTGCAGAAGTTTTATGACAAGTGTCAGAAATTATGAAGCATGGGTTATCGTTTGTTTGCAAGTAAAAAGAGGGATTTAGTAAAAGAAATTGTAAGCAAGGAGAAAGGGCTATAACCATAAAAATAAATAGTTTCAAAATGAGTGTTAACAGCTTTTGACAGATTAGCATTAAAAAGAAAGGTTATGCAATTTGAACCCAGTTCTATTAGAAAATATCAAATATCAATTTTGAATAGTACTTCATAGACTATTCAATTAAGAGTAATCGAACCATATTAGCCTTAGATACCAACAAAAACAACTAATCTTATTAGTTACCTTCTACATGGCAAGGACAATACTCAAAAAGTCACATAGATAGAGATATTTAGATCTCAGTTGGAATTCATTTGCATTATCTGCAGCATGTTTTTTGACATTACCATCTATCTCATTGCCTAGGTTAAAATCCTGGGGTTTCCAGGACTCCCTCTTCACATACAAGCATTTGGTTTATAAATCCAGAAAATTCTGCCTCTTCAGTTGCTTCTCATCTCTTCTTCTCTATCCTCATAGTCACTGCCTGAGTTGAAGTACCATTATGACTTTAAGAGTTTCTGACCCCTTCTCCCTGCCTTCCAAATCCACACTGACCAAGGTGACAGAGTGTTCTTTGTAAACCGCAGATCTAAACACCGCTCTCCTCTAGTCCTCCTCCTAAGCTTAGGAAACACACTCTATACCTTTAGATTGAGACTTCTACCTAAGACCCACTCTAGATGTCAGCTCTGTGAAACTGCCTGCCCTCCCCTGGTCCTGCCTTCATGTCCCTCAATTTTTAAGAGTTCTTATATTGATATTTGAGTCATTTGTGTTGTATGATGTAAGTATTTTTACTAATTTATAAGTCATCTGAATTTGTTGTGATGCATTTGACATGCAAATTTTTAAATTACAGTCAAATTTATTAGATTTCCTTTTTATTGCCTAGAGAATTTAGCTCATACGCAGAAAGTCTTTCCCTATACAAAGTTTAAAGAGGAATGCATTAATGACTCCTTCTAGTACTTGGCCTGATTTTATTTTTTACATTTAGCTCCTTAATCCATTTGGAGTCTGTTTTTGTGTATGCTGTGAGATGTGAATCTAATTTTATCTTAGATTTGGGGCCTGGTACATTTTTGTAGTCACTTTATAGCTCCCTCTATTCATTTCATAGAAATTGTTCTATGTAAACTTTTTAACTCTTATAAGGTCAAAATTGATAACCTGAATTTCCTTGTGAAATTACCCATTTCCTCTAGGTTTTCAAATTTGTTTCTATAAAGCCTTATCTTAGTCTATTTGGGCTGCTATAACAAAATACCATAGAATGAATGGCTTATAAAAAACACAAATTTATTTCTCAAAGTTATGAAGATGAAAAGTTCAAGATGAAAGTGCAAATAGATTGGGTGTCCAGTGAAATTCTGCTTCCTCACAGACATGGTGGAAGGGGTGAAGGAGCTCTCTGGGGTCGCTTTTATAAAGGCACTAATCCCACCATTTATCTGGACTCCATTTTCATGATCGAATCACCTAGATTAGATGATTACAGGTTGGAAGATGCATGACAGCTTGTAAAATTCTGAGATGGGAAGTTTGCATGAGTCATAAGCATGATAGACAATAGAAAAAGAGGACTAGGTTCTGGAGCTCATTCAGTCCACTCTTCCCAACCCACTGACTCTCCAGAGCTACTGGCAAAGGGGTGGCCCAAGCAGGTATTTTAGCACTTAGATAATTTGATCGTAAAACCCAATTCATTATTTGGCTCATCATTTAAAGAAATTGTAAAACGCCTAAGCAATAATTTTGGAATGCTTTTGTTTTGGAATAGATTGAAGTTGATCTACTTCATTTGATTATTGTCTTTTGGAATTCTCCAATCTTCTCTCAGAATCAATTAGCTTAAAACTAGGAAACTTTCTTTTGCCTCTGAATTCCTCTGATTTCTGCATTTCTTTGACTAGAGCTTTTGCTTGGCTCTTTACATATAAGCTCACAAAATTTTAGAGTTGGAAAGAACTTTAAAAGTCATCTAATTGAACTTAATACTCATTGTAGGGATTTCTTCTGTAATCTCTCTTGCAGATTGTTATCTAGCCTCTAAACACTGCTAGTGATGGAGAACTCACTGCTAAAGGCCTTTCCACAGTTAGGCAGCTAGATAATTTCTTGGTGCAGGCAGAGATCAAGATTGAGCAGGAGACTAAGAAGGAGCCACCAGATAAATTGTAGGAAAAGAGCAAAGGTGAGCGAGTTCCAAGAATGAAGGGATTGCTGGCTGGGTGCAGTGGTGGCACATACCTGTAATCCCAGTGGCTCAGGAGGCTGAGGCAGGAGGATCAAAAGTTCAAAGTCAGCCTCAGCAAAAGCCAGGTGCTAAGCAACTCAGTGAGACCCTGTCTTTAAATAAAATACAAAACAGGGCTGGGGATGTGCTCAGTGGTCCAGTGCCCCTGAGTTCAATCCCTGGTATCCGGCCCCCTGCAACAACAACAAAAAAAGAACGAAAAGATTGTTAACTTGACTAAACCCTGCTGTCATGGTCAATAAGTTGAGAATTGACATGTGTCTATTGAATTTCACTTTAAGAACAGTCTCAGGAAGAATTGTGGGAGTTGTATTTAGAATTGCAATGAACTAAAGCATGAATGGGAGATGAGGGGAAGGAGCCAGTGCCCAAGATCTATTTTTTGCAAGCACTTTTGTTGAGGAGGGAAGGATATATGACAGTAGATAGGATAGATTCAGAAAATAATGATCCTGAGGAGGTGCCTGGGAGCAAATATGGCCCAAATCTTTAAGGATCACTCACTCTTTCTCTGTATATGTATACATGGTTTAGATATGAGGTGTCCCTCAAAAGCTCATGTGTGACATTTGTGAGCCTTAATCCAATCAGTGCATTTATGTCCTGACAGGGATTAACTGAGTGGTAACTGAAGGCATGTAGGGTGTGGCTGGAGGAGGTGGGTCATCAGGTGTGTGCTGTTGGGGTGTATGTTTTGTCTCTGGTGAGCTTGCTCTCTCTGCTTCCTGTTACTGTGCTCTAACTATGAACCAAAATAAACTTTTCCTTCTCTAAGTTGTTAAAGTATTTTTTCAGGAAAAAAATATATTCCTAATATGTATACATATAATCCTATTGGTTCTGTTTCTGCAGAGAACCCTACCTAATGTAATTGGGTATTGTGAAGACAAAATGGTACAACACAGCCCCATCCCAGTATTTGGGACAGAGTAGGAGTTCAGTGAATTTGAATTTCTTTTCCTTCTATTTCTGTTTGCTTCCTTTACATCTTCATAGATTAGCACTGTTTTGGTTTGGATGGGTGTCTCCCTAAAACTTATTTGTAAGAAAATGCAAGAATATTCAGAAGAGAAATGATTGGGTTGTGAGAGCCTTAACCCAATTAATGAATTTATCACCTGTAGGGATTAACTGAGTGGTAATTGGGGGCAGGTGGGGTGTGGCTGGGGAAGTCATTGGGGGCGTGGTTTGGGGGTATATATTTGATATCTGGCGAGTGGAGTCTCTCTCTGCTTCCTGATCACCATGTGAGCTGCTTACCTCTGCTACACTCTTCCACTGTGATGTTCTGCCTCACCTTGAGCCCAGAGCAATGGAGCCTGCTATCTATGGATTGAGACCTCTGAAACTGTGAGCACCCAAATAAACTTTTCCTCCTCTACAATTGTCAGGCCTTTTAGTCACAGCAGTGAAAAAACTGACTAAAACAAGCACACAACAGAGACCTCACAATATTTGGTTAGAATTGGCTGTCACTCTGATGCCATATAGTGCATTAGGATCAGTGACCTTTCAGGAACCAGTTCCATATTTTAGGCAGAAATTTTTGAAACCCTTAGTATTCCACCATGCAGGTTGTCCACCAAGCCCTCCCTGGCCTTTGCTCTCTCTTCCTGCATTTTGGCAAGACTGAGATAGAGGGGAGTCCTTGAGGGGTAACAGATGCATGCTCAACCTTGAGCCCTAATTCAGAGTCCCTCATATTTGTCAAGCATTTTGTACATATAAAAGAGAGATACAGGATTCATGGGCACACTCCTCTTTTTTCTTGCTGCAAAATCCTCAAAGTTGGGATGCATCTTAAAATTGATGGTATCTTAGATTAAACAAAATATGTTAACATTTTTCAAAAAAGTTGGGTAAACAATACAGGTTTTTTTTTTTTTTTTTCGTGTGTATATACAGTGGTGCTGGGGATGGAACCTAGGACTTTACACATGCTAGGCAAGCACTCTATCGCTGAGCTACATCTCCAGCCCTGCGTGTTGTTGTTGTCAATATTTTAGTCTTGCCTTCAGGAATGGGTAGATTGGCTGCAGTGAAACACAAGGGAAGATTTGAGAGTGATGGATATGATGTACATATAAATTATAAGAGTGATTGAATGAATGTTTGCTTTTGTAAAACCTTGTCAAATGAACATTTAAAAAGGGTTAGTACATTTTATTGCATGGAAATTATATCTTAGTAATGTTAATGCAAGAAGAAAAAAGCTGAAAGTATAAATTTAACAGAAAGAAAATAGTCCCTTCTTGTAATTCTCTTTGGCCTTGCTCTCAAGACATCTGTGAAATGCTCTTTCAGGTTCATCATCTATAAAATGTGGACAATAGGTTTGTTCAGAAGATTAAATGAGACAGTGCTAATAAAGTGCTTGTTCCAGGATCTGCCCCAGTGTATTGGTGTATTTTCTGTTGCTAACCACACAATACCTCACATTGGGTGAGTTTTAAAGAAAAGAGACTTGTTTTGACTCAGAGTTCTGGTCTTGGGTGAGAAGTCACATCTGGTGATAGTGTCCTTGCTGGCATCATGTAATAACAGACAAGGAACTTGTGTGCATACACAAGCAAGTATCTGCACATGTGCGTGTGTGCATCTGTCTCCTTGGCCCTCTCTTCCTCTTGTTATAAAGTCAGCAGGATGCAATGATGGGCGCTCTGACATGATGAGCTGATCACCTCTCAAATGCTCCAACTGTAAATGTCATAGTTGGATGAAGTTTCCTCCTTCTGAAGACCTCACAGTGGGGATTAAATATAAACACACGAAACCCTGGGCGTATGCTCAGACCACAGCCACACCATAGCACCCAGCAAAACCTTTGCTTCTCCTGTGCCGAGGATGAAGCCTGCTGTAACAAACATCACCACTGACATTCCCAGAGTCTTTTAGTGTTTCGTTAAACAAATTTCCCCTAAATCTCAAGCTAAATTACTAAACTAATAAGAAAAAACAAGTGTGATAAAGTATTATATGTGGACAATTTAAGCCAGAAAAATCATGTGTGAGAGGAGAACAGCTCTGCTATCAGTGAGCTCAAAGGGTCAGATTTGGTCTGACAATAGTCATAAGGCTCTTGAAAGGTAATGTTTACTATCCTTGAAATATTCTCTAGGTTACAGCCCCATTTTGCAAGTTTTTTCCCACTTCCATAATTCATTTCACCTGAAATATCCTGACAAGAGCCATTGGATTATGGATTCTGAATTCCTAATAATAAGATCTCAAAATATACATTTCATTCTGGACTTCACTTACCTTATCTGTAAAATGGGAATATTAACTACCTTCTTCTTTTCGTCAGTGTCTAGTTTACCTGATGCTAACTAATAACTATCCATCTTTATTATGATTAATGTTTGCATAATATGTTCCTTATAATTTTATTACCTTTAGCATAATGTGTCATTGTATTCATTTGTTGGAGACAGCACATGAATATATGACCTTGTCCCTTTAACTATTATTATTATTGTATGATAATATGATCTTACCCCATTATTATTATTATTATTATTATTATTGTTTTGGTACCAGGGTTTGAACCCAGGGTCACTCA
Source organism: Sciurus vulgaris (assembly GCF_902686455.1). Taxonomy (NCBI): domain Eukaryota; kingdom Metazoa; phylum Chordata; class Mammalia; order Rodentia; family Sciuridae; genus Sciurus; species Sciurus vulgaris. Next base: position 4,023,022 of record NC_136471.1, on the reverse strand, counting down.
AACACTGAACCAAATCTCTAGTCCCCTTTTTATATTTTATTTAGATACAGGGTCTTGCTGAGTTGCTTAGGGTCTTGCTAAGTTGCTGAGGCTGGCTTTGAACTCCCAATCCTTCTGCCTCAGCCTACTGAGCTACTGGGATTACAGGTTAACTAGTATTATTATCTCTGAATTTTGATTGTAATGTTAAACTATTATTTTTAATATGTTTTTAACATGACTGTATTTGAATCTATCCTCTTGGCATCCATTTTTCTTTTTCTAGTAGTGCCATTTCTTCTTTGTTCCTTTCCCCCTCTCTTCCTGACTTATTTTATATTAATTTGGGTTAATTTCATTGTTTCAATTTATTTCAACTATTGTTTTATTTGGCCCAGTTGTTTTTTATGTTTGTAATGGGTTTTAAATGAGGAGTCTTTAATATCACAAATGGTTTTATTCCCCCTCACAAATGGTAGAACCTTTTGGTACCACATCTCTCAGCCTTTGTCCTGCCATCATATGTTTTAATTTTTTATATTTTATAAACCCCACATGACACCATTGCTCTCTTATATTAAAGCATCACATTATTTTTAAGCCATCTCTTTTATTTATTTGTCTATATTTTATTGGTACAGCATACATAATAGTGGGATTCACTGTTACATATTCATACGTGTACACAATATAACAGAATATTTTGATCAATATCATTCACCAGTGTCTCCTCTTTCTCCCTCCTCTCCTCCCCAGGTCCCTTTCCTCTATTCTGCTGGGTCTTTTATAAAAATTTTATTTAGAAGTATGTAAGTACAATAAATCACGTACATTCTAACTGCACTGTTCCCAGGAGTTCTGACATATGCACACATCTGTGAAACCCTGCTAAGATCTACACACTGAACAACTCCATCAACACCCTCACCCCGAGTTCTCTCTTGCCTGTATGCAGGTCTCCTGATGACCATTTTTTAGCCCCTTTTAAAGTTTCTTTAGTCTGAAAATGTATGCATTTCCTCTTAATTTATGAAAGATATTTTTGTAGGCCACAGAATTCTAGATTGTTAGATATTTTTCTTCCACCACAATAAAGACTTAAAAAACTTCTATCTTGACATATTTCTGAGAAGTGAGTAGTAATTCTCATCTTAGAATTTATGTGCCATTTATTTTTTCTTGCTGCTTTTTATGATTTAAGATTCTTAAAAATTAGGACTGGGGGTGTAGTTCAATGGTAGAGTATTTTCATGGCATGTGCGAGGTTCTGGGTTCAATCCCCAGCACCACACACACTTAAAAGAAGGAATTAAAGTCATTAGACTTTATAGATATCTGCATACACATGTTTATTCAGTGCAGTTCACAAATAGCCAAGTTATGGAATCAACCTAGGTTGTATATCAGTGGATTGAAAATGCAGTACACACACAAACACACACACACACACACACACACACACAATGGAGTTTTACTCAGCCATAAAGAAGAAAAAAATCATGTCATTTACAGAGAAAATAGATGGAATTTAAAGCCATATTTTAGAGTGAAATAAGTCAGACTCAAGAGAGAAAAGTGTTGTATATTTGCTCTTATATGTAGAAGCTAGAGGGGAAAAAATCAATTTCATGAAAGTAGAAGTAAGACCGTTAGGGTAAAGGAGGGGAAGAAAGGAGGGGAGGGAAAGGGAGGTATTGGTGAGTAAAATTGACCAAATTATGTTTTTCATATACCTAAATAATGAAACCTACCATTTTTATAATTAATGTGCACCAATAAAATATTCTCGGAAATGAAAAAAAGGATTAAGATTCTTGAGCATTGCTTTTTAGCAATATTATTATGATGTGCCTTTGTGATGTATGTGTGTATCATGCCTGTGTTTCTTGAGCTTCTTGGATCAGTGGATTTATTGATTTTTAACACATTTGGAAATTTTTGCCTTCTCCTCCATTATTTCAAATGTTTCTGGTCTTCTCTTCCTTTTCTGGGAGTCCTATGATGCAAATGTTAGACCACTTTGTCCCATAGATTACTGATACCATGTTAATTTCCCCCCTGTGGTTTTACTATCTGTGCTTCAGTTCGGATACTCTCTACTACTATGTATTCCAGTCCACTAATATTTTCTTCCAGAACTTCTAATTTGCTTTCTAGACCATATGGTTAATTTTCACTTAATATTTTGCATTTCCATCTTTAAAGTGGCACATAATTTTTATATCTTACATTTATCTCCTTATTATGTTCATGTTTATTTTAATCCTCAAGGGTATTCATAATAACTATTGAAAGTCCTTGTCTGCTAATTTCATCACCTTTGTCATATCTCAGTAAACCTCTACTGACTCATTTCCTTCCTGGTTATCAGTCATGTTGTTTGCTTTTTTGCATGTGTAATAAATCTGTTTGGATGGTGGACATTGACAAAGTTGCCTTGTTGAGTGACTGGATCTTGTCATCTTTTAACTATTGAAGTTTGTTTGAATATGAAAGTAATAAGTTACCTGTGGATAAGAGTGATACTTTTGAGGCTTGTTCAACCCAGTATGTCTGGTGGAAAGTAAATGTCTCCTGGCCCTGAATGAACTCTATGAATCGGTCAGTGTATCTATCGTTCCTCAGCCTTTAATAACGCTATTCTCCATCTTTTCAGTTTAGTGACACTTCCATGTTCTGTTTGGTTTCCCCCTATCTGAAGTAAGTCCTGGAAAGTGCCTCCAGGCAGAAAGTCTCAGATTTTTTCATATAAACTTATTTTTTTCTCTCCCAAGGATCACATGAATTGTTTCATATTTTGTCCAGCTTTGTACCCATTGGTCTTTTCCTTTGGAGGTGATGCTTACCATTTGAGTGGTATTGGGTGCTATTCTGATCATTTTACATGTATTATCTCATTTAAATTTAATAACTTTGAGGGAGGTAAAGATCTTCTCATTTTATAAACCAGGTAATTAGAATTAGGTAGTGCATTGAAGTTTATGTAGACAGTAAATAATGTGTATTACAAGGGGTTTGAAATCTGATGAGGGCAATAGGCATGCACATACTTTGTATTATCCTGCAGAAAGAACATAAAGTGTTAGGAACAGTGAGGGATTAGAGACCATTGACGGTCCACAGAGGTGGACTTTTTAAAATGGGCAGTGAAGAACCACTCGTACTAATGGTCAAATGGCGCTTCCCAAACAATGCTCAGTGAAGATTAATGTAGACAGGGAAAATGTGATATAGAGAGGCTAATTAACTGCACAAGGTTATGGTAAGCATTGCAGGTGCAACACATACCTGAATCTGACTGTCACAGTCGTGTACTGTGACTGCCTAAGCATGTTCTGCATTCATAGGTGTGTGGCTTGAAAGAGGGAATAATGGTTCCCATGTATTGTGTCCAGTTCTGGGGTCCACACTCTTAAGGCAGCTAAGGAAAAACTTCAACACATTCAGCAGAGGCCTAGTACTGGTACAGAGGGCTGGCAGTGCATTGTCAAAGGTGGAAGAGTTTGTTTAACTTGGGAAGGAAGATATCAGGGGAAAGATACTAAAAAGACTCAGAGATGGCAGAGGCTGTCTTGGGAGGACTGTAAAGTAGAGTTTGGCTCTGTGAGATTAGGGGCCCTTCCAACTCTCGCAGTCTATGAATCCATAATTTTTGATATATGATTTTAGTTGTGGATAGACACAATACCTTTTTTTAATCCTTGTATTAGTTGTGGATGAACTTTTATTTATTTATTTGTATGTGATGCTGGAAATTGAACCCAGTGCCTCACACATGCTAGGCAAGAACTCTATACAATCCCAGTCCCACAGTACCTTTATCTTATTGATTTCTGTGGTGCTGAGGATGGAACCCAGTGCCTCACACGTGCTAGGCAAGTGCTCCACCACTGAGCCACAACCCCAGCCCTTGAATCCATGATTAATTAAAGTTGTTTGTATCTTGTCAAAGTACTTCCTCACATGCCAATATTTTGCATGGGACCTTAGCATAGTAGTGACTCATTAAATGTTGTTTTAAATTGAATTGAATCCTTGCTATGTAGTGGAACCATTAGAAAATTGAAACCTCATTATATTGAGGTTTAACTTTACAATAGAATTACTAAGCAATTTTTCAACCGCTGAAACAAAAATCCTTTGTTAAGTGTTCCAATATTTATGTGAATTAGTACTAACCCTTGGGAGGGCATTAAACCTCCCCATTAATAACTGCTTCTCAGTGGTAGCACACACTTGGCGGGGAACGGGAGCATTTACGGATTTTCTCTCTCAGGATTCACAGCCTTTTAATGAAAGCTGGGGCTCACTTGAGGTGAGGGAAGAAAGGGAGGGAGCACTTGGATTCCTCCCTTTGCTCTTCACATTGTGATTGCTGAACAAGGCTGATTTCATTCCACAGCTGGATTGATATGCAAATTTATCCCGACTAATTGGCTTCCCCAGCTGTCTCCAGAGGGCGGATGTATTCTTTATAAAGTGCTGTCTAGGGCTGCATTGAGAACATTAGAACTACTTAATTGAATATCAATGAATCTTTATAAACTAATAATGATGGGGAGCCTGGGAAGCGTGATGTAGATTTGGTGTATTGAGAAGAGGAGAGCCCTGATTTGAATTTGTGGGAAGTGAAATTTTCTCTGGGTTTTACAAAACCCAGTTTAGGCTTCTTTGATCTGGAATCCTTGAAAGCCCCACCAGTGCCTTCTTGAACATGTCACGCCATAAGTGTAGGACATGGGCAAGTGTGTGAGTCTGTGTCTAGGGATTACCTGCCCCTCCCCCTGTTTCTAGCACGGTAAAGCTCAACATTGTCGTGGCTAATTCTTGCTGCTGCAGGGAGAATTGGCACTCCTTTCCAAAGTCAGTTTTAGGGCTTGGGGCAGCACAAGTCAACTGAGTGGACCTGGTCTTTCCCTGCATGGTGCAGCGGGGAACCCACCAACATATCTTCTGTGTTGGCAGAGCTGACAACAGGAACTGGGTGAGCATATGTCTTTGCCTTAAGTCTCACCAGAAGCTCCACTGCATCAATCTCAAGAATATCTATGTGTTCAAGGGTTCTTGTAAATCAATAAGACAGAGATGAACTGACTCAAGATAAACATGGGGCAAGGACATGAACAGACAGACAAACCACAATGAAGATAAACAAATGGTCCATAAACATGAAATCCTTATAACAATAAAATTTACTAGTTTAAAAATGCTCATATTACTAACTCAAAATGGATTAAGGACCTCGGAATCAGACCAGAGACCCTGCAGATTATAGAAGAAAAAGTAGGTCCAAATCTTCACCTTGTTGGTCTAGGATCAGACTTCCTTAACAGGACTCCCATAGCACAAGAAATAAAAGCTAGAATCAACCACTGGGATAGATTCAAACTAAAAAGCTTTCTCTCAGCAAAGGAAACTATCAGCAATGCGAAGAAAGAGCCTACAGAGTGGGAGAATATCTTTGCCAATCATACTTCAGATAGAGCACTAATCTCCAGAATCCATAAAGAACTCAAAAAACTCTACTCCAAGAATTCAAATAATCCAGTCGACAAATGGGCTAAGGAAATGAATAGACACTTCACAGAAGAAGATCTACAAGCAATCAACAAACATATGGAAAAATGTTCAACATCTCTAGTAATAAGAGAAATGCAAATCAAAACGACCCTAAGATTCCATCTCACCCCAATTAGAATGGCGATTATCAAGAATATGAGCAACAACAGGTGTTGGCGAGGATGTGGGGAGAAAGGTACACTCATACATTGCTGGTGGGGCTGCAAATTAGTGCAGCCACTCTGGAAAGCAGTGTGGAGATTCCTTAGAAAACTTGGAATGGACCCTCCATTTGACCCAGCTATCCCACTCCTTGGCCTATACCCAAAGGACTTAAAATCAGCATACTACAGAGATACAGCCACATCAATGTTCATAGCTGCTCAATTCACAATAGCCAGACTGTGGAACCAACCTAGATGCCCTTCAATTGATGAGTGGATAAAGAAACTGTGGTATATATATACAATGGAATATTACTCAGCCATAAAGAATGATAAAATTATGGCATTTGCAGGCAAATGGATGAAATTGGAGAATATCATGCTAAGTGAGATAAGCCAATCTCAAAAAGCCAAAGGACGAATGATATCGCTAATAAGTGGAGGATGACACATAATGGGGGGGAGGGAAGGGTTAGTGTTAGGGTTAGAGTTAGGGTTAGGGAGGGGGGCAAGTATGGAAGAAGGAAGTACTGTATAGAGGGTAAAGAAGGGTGGGAGGGGTGGGGGGAAGGGAAAAAATAACAGAATGAATCAAACTACATTACCCTATGTAAATTTATGATGACACAAATGGTATGCCTTTACGCCATGTACTAACAGAGAAACAACATGTATCCCATTTGTTTACAATAAAAAAAAGAAAAGAAAAAAAATGCTCATATTACTGTCTATCAAATGAACAATTTTTCTTTTAAGTATTTATAGCCTGTTGTATCAGAAGTGCAAGAAGGGAATTCACTTATCATGCTGGAAGGCAGTTGGAAATACGTATTAAGAGTCTTCAAATGTTCCATAGACTTTGGCCTAGGAATTTACTTAATTTGTATATATCCTAAGCTGCTTCAGACATATGTTCAAAGGTTCATGAATAAAGATATTACACTTGAATGCCTCAAATTGGGAGTAAACTGTATGTCCGCCAATAGTCATTTAGTTAAATATGTTAAGTAATTATACTCTTGCTATAAACATGTTACATGACTTAAAAAATATTATTTTGACCAGGCACTGTGATCATGCCTATAATCCCAGTGACTTGGGAGACTGAGGCAAGGGGGGCTGCAAACTCAAGGCCAGCCTCAGAAATTTAGTGAGAACTTCTCTTAAAAAAGTAAAAATAAACATTGATGTGGCTGTGTTACTGTAGTTTGCTGATTTTAAGTCCTTTGGGTATAAACGGAGGAGTGGGATAACTGTGGGGATGGGAGTGGGGAGTGAGAGAAGAATGGGGGAACTTTAGAATATGTAGAAGGAAATGAGAGGGGGCAGGGTATGAAAAATGGTGGACTGAGACAGACATCATTACCTTATGTACAGGTATGATTACACAAATGGTATGAATCTACATCGTGTACAACCATAGAAACAAAATGATGTACCCCATTTGTGTACAATGAGTGAAAATGCAGTCTGTAAAAAATTAAAAGATAAATTAAAAATAATAAAAAATGAATAAATAAAAATAAAAAGTGTTGGGGTGTGGTTCAGTGTGAGAGTGCCTCTGGGTTTACTCTCCATATTGGACAACAATTTATTTTAAAAGATACTTAATGATATGGGAGAAAGTGTCCCCTTAAGCCATGCGGGACAGGTCTCGTCGCTTTTCCTCTGCCTGTCCTTTCAAGTTGGTTTATCCTCCTTAATGGCAAATGGTGTGGCTTCATCATTAATGACTCCCAGGACCCGGTACAGTGACCCAAGTAGGCCCTCAATTGCTGATTTAATAAATGAATGAAATTATTGGCTTTATATTCATAAGAATTCTTCTTTCCCTTTTATGATTTTGCTTGTATTTTTAAAACAGAGAAAAATACAAATATTGTATGAATTCTGCCATTTTCCAGGGGAATAATATAAATAAATAAAAAGTGAGAATACGGCCCTTTGGCCCCTCCAATCAGTCCCAAAGGGACAGCAGAAATGCCTAAAATATTGTGGTGTATAGACTTCTTGACTTTGTCCTATGTTTTCTTTAAATTCATATTTATTGTAAACAAATGGGATACATCTTGTTTCTCTGTTTGTACATGAGGCATACCATTTTTGTAATCATACATTTACTGTCGTATGTTTAAAAATATATGGTTATGTATAATTGGACATAAACAGGTTCATTTTAAAAAGTAAAATTGCAACCATGTTAGACATACGAGACTGCAGTTTTTTCTTTCATTTAACAAGATTATGGATTTCTTTATAGAATATAGTAATCTGCTTCTGCTTTTTATGACTGCCTAGTGTTCTATTGTGTGAATGTAATAAGTTGAAGCATTCCCTATTGATAGACACTCGAATTGTCCACCTCTCCTTTGCTACTATTAAAAACAAGACTAAACACTGACATGTTAATGTTGTTCATTTTTTTAGATGTAGTGTAATGGGTAATTATTATTTTTTTCTTTTGCTTGTCTGTTTGCAAATTTTCTATGATAAATATATTACTTTTTAATAACAAAGTCTGAAACAAACATTCTCATACATATATATTTATATGTGTTTGTGGTGATATTTTTGTAGAATGGATTATGGATTCCTGGAAATGAAATTTCAGTGTCATGAGACATAGAGATATGCAATTTTAATACGCGCTAACTGCTAACAATTCTCCTACATATGTGTGAATACACACGTACATGCTGTGCTTAAACATATCTACCAATACTTGATATTATCTATGTTTTTAATACTTATTAATTCATTTGGAAAAATCACATATTTTTATGTTTTTTTCTAGTGAAGTGAACATATTTTTAAATAAGTATTGGCTATTTGTAGCTTTTTAAAATCTGAATGACTTCTTAGTGTTCTTCTACTTTTTGATTGGCTGTACACATTTTTTGCATAGAAGAATTATTAACCCTTTGTTAGATGGGTTGCCAATATTTGTCCCAGTCTATTGCTTGTTCTTTGTTTATATGTATTTTACTAAATAGCTTTAAATTTTTTGTGTAGTCATATTGTCAATATTTGTTTCCTGGCTTCAAACATTTTACCTCAGGATAAGAAAACTTTTTTCATATTTTCTCCTAAAATTCCATGGTCTGGGGCTAGGAATGTAGCTCAGTGGTAGAGTACTTGCCTAGCATGTGTGAGGTCCTGGGTTCAATCCTCAGTACTGGAACAACCACAACAACAAAAATGCTATAGTGTGGTTTTTTATTTATTTATTTATTTTTGTGGTGCTGGGGATTGAACCCAGGGCCTTGTGCTTGCGAGGCAACCACTCTACCAACTGAGCTATCTCCCCAGCCCCAATGCCATCATTTTTATATTTACATTTTTTTACATCTTTAATTCAGCTGAATTTAAAAAAAATTATTGTGAATTTGTCTTTGTATGAGGCATGGACTAGAGTTCTAGACAGTAGATGTTTGTCTACTGTCTTCCAAATAGATGTTTGTCTCTATGCTCTGTATACTGAATAATCCTTACTTTCCCTACTGAACTGAAATACTGACCTTACCATATATTATATTCATAGGAAGTTGTATATTTCAGTTTCAAAAAATGCTTATTCTGTTGAATTGATCTACTTAGCTGTTTCTGTGCTAAATTCTGTTTTAATTATTGAACAATGACTGGCATTGTTTTAATTACTGAAACTTTATGATAGATTTTGATATCAAGTACATATGCTATCCTTTATTTTTTTCAAAGATTTCTTACTTATAATGACAATATATCTCCCAGAAGAAATTCTACAGAATCAATTTGCAAAGTTAAAAGAAAATTGCAATTGATACTCTGAAATTCTGTTTTCATATTGGTTTTCCAAATATATGCATCATGCTTTAATGTTTGCTCTCCTCAAGATAAAACAGATGACATTATTTTGTTAAGGAGGCATCTGATGTGCAGATCGAGCACAGGGTAAAGGAATTATTGTCTCGGGGCCATAAGGCAAATTAATGACAGGGTTAGGGTATTGGAGGTGGGGAGAGGGACGGAAGGAGGGAAGCAGGAGAAAGACAAGAATATTTCAAGGTGAAGAGAAGTAATCTTTGAAAAGGGAGGAACTGTGAGAAACCAACAAAGTGGGCGGAAGGAGTGATGAGGGTAAAGAGCAGGGAGACTGTCATGCCCTGGGGTCCCTCTTCTGCTCACAAAAGTGAGCTTTCAGGGAGTAGAGAACCTGGCTAGGATGCGTAGTTAACACATAATTACCCTCAGTAGATCTGTTATTAAAAGCTCAGAAGCTCTGGGTGGGAGCTCGAGTAATTTAGTGACTCTTAAATGTTACCAGACCCTCAATTTCCCAGTGGCAGGCATAGTCCGGGAAATGAGGGTTATTCATAGATGGTTGGTCTAAGTCAGAAGTTATTTGGATAATGCATCATGGCAGCATCTACTAGAGAGAATACCCAGCTAAAAGCCAGGAAGCCTGAGTCATAGACTTGCTTCTAACTCATGGAGGGACCTTGGGCCAATCATGAAATCTCTCCACACTTTGCCTTACCCAAATACAAAACTGAGATGCTACCTGATCCCTGCCCTGTTTACGTAAAGAGGCCCTGGAAGGTTACAGAAAAGGAAAGTCACATGTGAGTAAACTGTGAATGCTGGGAAGAAATCCACATGGCTGCTATGACAAGGCATATACATAGCTCTGAAGAAGTAACAATTTAGCCTGCTAGGCCAGAGGTAGAATTCCAGGAGGACAGAGGGGACACAGGGTAGGCCTAAATTACAGCAGGGAAGGAAACACCACACAGCACCTGCCTGTTTTGGAGCCGGCTGCAAGGGAGAATGCTTCGAAAGAGTGAACACAAAGAAAACCCCACAGACTGGGGCAGATTGGAGTGAGGGAAATAAATGCAAAGACTTGTGAGGATGAAGCGGGGAAGAAGAGGATGATATTGCTGTGTCTGCAGTGTTCTCAGTCAGGTGGGGAGAGGAGGGAAGGGCGAGGTGAGCCAGAAGCAACTCTCCAGTTTCCTAAGGGTGAGTGAGAGGGGCTGGAGTCCCCTGCAGGGCATTTGTTCAGAGGACTGTGCAGCTGCTCCATCACAGACAATCTGACCCTGCATATTAATTTGATTACATCTGACCCATGAGACTAATTAACAGTAATTCACAACCTGGTGAGTAGGAGGTTTGATGGGAGCTTCAGATGAGCCGAGAAATTTGATTTGTGGTGAAAACCATATCAGGAGCAAAGGGGCCAGAGGGGTAGTGGGATGATTCCTCTTGGCAGGCCTCAGTCAGGGAATCTGTTCATTCTCTGCAGGAATGACACACTGACCTGATTAGGGAGCTACTGTAGACTAATTGTCCATCATAGGACAAGAAGCAGAAAGTTTGGGAAGCTGGCCTGAGCATGTTAGCACAACCTGAAGAGCTGGAGGGGGCAGTGGGGACTCTCCATCTTGGGTGAGGCAAGAGTTGATTCTAAGGCAGGAGCACTGCTTCTTTGGGGTTTATTTCCCAGAACATACACATGGTACATGTAATAAGAACTCCGTGGGATTTTGCCTCTGTTGCTTTGGGGGACAAGTCAGAATGACAAAACCCAAGTCAGAAAAAAAGCTGGCAGTATTCCAGTATTGGTTTGGAAATTTCATTCAGTGCAAGTGTTGGGGATGGCCAAAGAGAGGACATGGGTGCTGTGCAAGAAATTGCCACAGGACATGGGGCTTTGGAAGCTCGGCAGAGCCACCAGCAAAAGGACTTTGAACATAATCTTTGTCTTCGGAGAGAGGTAGGATGACCAGGCCAGAGGGAAAGGAGCAAAGTAAGAACTGAGTAGCTCTGAGCCTGTAAGGGAAGAGAGGAGGAAGTGAGGGAAAGTGAACAAAGAGGAGGCTGGACCTTAATTTTCAGTGGGAGAGAAATAGAGCTGAAGCGGAACAGGAGTATGAGAAGACAGAAAGGTGCCTGACCATGAAACCTGGACCTTCCCTCTTGGAGTAGAGACTGCAGGCAGGAGTCCACTGGGGAGAGCAGTTGTAGGAAAGAGGGTGTCCCGGGTCCCAGTGAAGGGAAACAGAAGAGAATGAGCTCAGCGGACCCAGCCTCGATGGAATTCCAATAGGAGAAGTCGCCCCTATGGAAAGAGCTGGAGGGAGGAGGGGAGGGGAGCGCAGGCAGTTCAAAGTTGGCCTCCAAGGACTCATTAAAATGGCACAAACGCAAATCCGAACTTAGCTAGGAACATGTACAAGTGGGTTAAGAATGCAGAAGGCCAGAGAGGTAGCCCTTGGGGCCCTGGGAGAAGAGAAAAGGGATGTCACTTCAGTATAAGACAAGGCTGAATACAAAGAGGACAGTGTGTTGTGGGGGCGGCAAGGGTCTCTTCATAAGGGGAAGTGGGAGGAGAGCCAGAGGGGGGGAGGCTGGTTTTCTCACGCAGTTCGCATTTTCTCAGACCTGTGAGATGTGAGTTTCAAGACGCACCATTGTGAAGGTGAATGAGGGAGGAAGAAAGCAGCCTTGTGACATGAAGAGCAAAAGAGATAGGAAAAGCACGGTTTCCTCAGTGAGGAGGTTTGTAGGAGTGAAAGGTGAGTCCTAGTCTACCTGCCCTGCAGAGAGAGGACATGCAGGCCCAGCAATCTGAATTTATCTGGAGGTCACAGAGAGTTGTATCTTGAGAAGATGCAAAATGTTCTGGACACCAGTGGTGGTAATGGTCACACAAAGATGTGAATGTGCTTGATGGCTTAAACATGGTAAAAATGGGGGCTGGGGTTGTGGCTCAGTGGTAGAGTGCTTACCTGGCATGTGTGAGGCCCTGGGTTCCATCCGGCACCACATAAAAATAAACAAATAAAATAAAAAAGATCCATTGAAAACTAAAAACAATTATAAAATGGTAAAAATGGTAAATTTGATGTTATGTATATTTTACCACAATAAAAGTAGTAGCCCATTAATTTCAATCATCCCAGATGTGGGGCATGTATAAAATAACCTGAGCAACAGATATACCACTTATGGTAACTTTGGCAATAAGTCTTTAGATTTCTGTTCCTTTGGGAATAGTAATAGCTGAATGATTAATTAAAGGATGTAAAGAAAAGATTAGGATTTCCAACCTATTTTAATATGCCTTTATCAATTTCATTGAAATATTCACAGAATCAGGAACTTGGATTTTAATGGGTTACTTTGGACAAATTCACAAGAGTTGTTATGACCCAGGTAGCTGTGGGAGATGGTAAAGGGCAGTTGGAAACTGAGGATATTGCATTCCCAATCATGGACCTTGGCAGTGGACTCTGCTCAAGCAGGACTCTGGAGACAAAATTCCTGGTTTAATCCCAGCTGTTCCACTCACACCCTGGGTGACCTTGGAGGAGAGGCTTTCTTATCTCTAAACCTGGCATAATTATGGCTTCTACTCATAGGGTTGTCAGGGAAATTGAGTTAATGTTGTTCTGTCCTGACATGGAGGAAGCACTCAATAAATACGACCTCCTACACTATCAAGCTGCTGCCTCCTAGTAAGAAACATAGCTTGGAGTCCGATTTCTATAAAGCACTATGCACAAAGCCTGGGACAGATGATGTACTCAGCACAATGCAGTTTGCTTCCAGCTTTTTCATTTCCAAAATAGAACACATTCATTTTCTCATCATTCATGTCACATGAAAGAAATCACTTTTTAAATTCATGTTATGGGAAGAATTGGAATAAGTTATAGGATAAGAGGAGGGGTGATTGAAAGAAAGGAAGCTGCTCCCCCTCTTTGGAGAGTTAAAGCAAATTTTCTCAAATGGTAATCCTGGACCATCTTCTCCAGAATGACCAGGGCTCTAATTCAAAGCGAAGAGACTTGCAGACCTACAGAATACGAGTCCGTGAGGTTAGGCCTGGGACTCTGCATTTAGGAAGCTCTTCAGGTGACATTTCCAAATGCTCAAGTCAGAGAAGAGCTCCATTGGGGCCTGTGTTGGGTTTTGCAGCTCTGCCTTTTTTGGAAGGGAGCTGATTTATGTTAGACCCAACCTGCTTCTCAGGCCTCACCGGACCTCCTTCCTCTGCAGCCACTGTCTCTTGCTCTCTACTCACAGGTGAAGCCTGCTTCCTAATTTGAAAGCCAGTTTTGACTGGAGATGTAGAAATTGAAACATGCAATTCTACGTTTTAAAGACCAAGTCTCTGTTCTGCTGAAGCTCCTCAGCCTTCCCTCCCCTGTGACTGGCCCTTGTATTATGTGGCCAATCCTTCCATGGAAGGGCTGAAATCCTTCTCAATATGGGTACTGGAGACTTGCTAAGCACTGGAATCTGCTTTCTGGCTTTCCCAAGAGCACTTCTCCTAAGCTGCCTTCATTCTGAGCCCTGTCCTCACTGCTGAGACATGTTAGAGCTTACTCTATGCCCTTAGAGACAATCACTTGCCGTAGATCCCATCTTCTCTTGCTATTCTCCTTGGCCACGTCATGCATCTCCATCCATCTCAAAAGCCACCATTTGCACCTGTTGCTGTTATATGCCCCAAATGCTGTCCTACCTGCAATAGGTAAGGGAACTTCTCTGGTTATGCATGCTGTAGTACAACTCAGGAGACTATCTTTACTTGAAAATATGTGTTTTACAATAGTTCAGCAAAAATAAAGCAAAGAAAGGATTTTACAAGTTTGACAAAATATGAGTGGTGTGTAATGGAGGTTCATTTTATTATTCTACCTATTTTGTGTCTATTTGTAAATTTTCAATATGAAAAGAAGTTGGGTTATCTACCCAGACTTCTGAATTTCTAAATGTGGACTTTAATGATCATAGGAAATTGGTGTGCTGGAGTTAACTCATTTCTACTCAAGAAAGCTGATTGTTAAATTTTCAGTAATTTATTTTTTGGTGTTGAGAATAGAACCCAGGGCCTCATACATCCTAGGCAAGCACTCTACCACTGAACTATAGCCAAGTTCAATTTTCAGGGTTTTTGTGAGCTGAGTTTTAAACATAATCACTTTAAAACTTAAATTTTATAAGCATATAATTACACAATTTATACTAAAATAGGAAACAGTACTCCAAACTCATTACTTTCTATTTATTTTACTAATATTATGAATGAACTTAATGCCATTTACATCTACTGTATGTGTATGTGAAAGGGCTATACAGTGGTGTGCCATGCAGTCTTTTCCCAATGCCATCTCCGTGTTTCAACTTCTACGTTGGTACTTTGAAATCAGCTATAGTGGGAATTCTTACACCATGGGAACTGGAAAGCCCTACAAGCCAGGGCTTGATTTATTGTCTATGCTTAAAGTGATAGTGACAATATTGATAATGCAAAACAAAAACAAAAGTGTGTTATATCTTTAGTTACATTTGTGATCAACACAAAAATTGAAGAAATATTCTTCCACTATTTGAAGTCTCTTGTGATTCAGAAAAAGTCATAACATATAAATGATGAACAAGTGAATTTTTGCCATCTTAATGCTGAAGTTGAAGATATTTCAGTTTAATGAATATAATATGTATGAAGGTGAAACGGAACTTATGTATAATCATATATCAGATGTAATGATTATAAATATACTAGAAAAAGAGTAGATTGGGATGCAGTTACATTTGTAAAATCATGGTTGAATTGGAGATAGATAGACTGAATATAAGAGCTTAGTAAAACCCAGGAAAGTATTCCTTGAAGAATCACTTGGTGAGATTCACTGTGGTGTATTCACAAGAAATTAAATAAAAAATAAATAACGATGGGTAAATGGCAGGAAGATCAATAGAGAGAAGGGAGCAGGGGGTGGGGAGAGGGAAGGGGAAGGAGAGGTCCTGGGGTCTGAATTAGAACAAGATCTATTCCATGTTGTGTAATTATGTCCAAATGGATTCTACTGTCATGTATAACTAAAAAGGACCAATAAAAAAGTATCACTTGATTATATAGAATCTATAGTAAAGAATCTTTTGTATTTTATTATTTTTCATAAATTTTGTGCTATACAAAAGAAAATATAACTCCTTCACATTAAACTCTAGTAAATAAATGCAGAACAAATTTTTGTAAAGACTTCAGATTTTTTTTGATACCAGGGATTGAACTTGGTGGCACTTGACCACTGAACCACATTCCCAGCACTATTTTGTATTTTATTTACAGACAGGGTCTCACTGAGTTGTTTAGTGCCTCACTAAGTTGCTGAGTCTGGCTTTGAACTCGCAATCCTCCTGCCTCAGTCTCCTGGGTCACTGGGATTACGGCATGCACCACTGCACCCAGCTCTGGATTTGTTTTTATTGTAGCATATTTCTCTCTTGGTCTCAATCTTAATTTCTAGATGACAAAGTCAAACTCTTGTCTTTGTTTGGCTTAATGGACGTAAATTACATGGAAATAAAAGGAGAACAGGATCCTGATTCCTCAGAATTAAACTTTACCTTTGTGACTTTCTATACATCGTTAGAGATAATTGATGAAATTTTATAGTCCTTTTGTTGAAAAGAAAGCAAACGAGAAACCATTATGAAAATTAGAAATGATCCTGCAGCATTAGAGAGTGCTAATAGAATTTTGGTCTTCTGATGTACATATATCCCTATAGCCACACACATTTTTTTTTCATATGCAAACCTTCCAACATGCATAAAAATAGAATAATATAATGAATCCCCTGTACCAATTACCCATATTTGACTCTTAACCATTTTGCCATTTTAATCTCAGGTTACATTTTAATACAATAAAGGAGCTAGTTATGTGAAGGGATCTTTCACTGAAAGGTTTTATAAATGGAAAGCTGTTTTTCCTTCTTTGCCATTCCTTCTCTTCTAGTTCAAATCCTAATCATTTTAGCATTTAGTTCCTTTGGCACCTTCTCCAGGAAGTTCTCCTTTCAAGCCTTTCCAGCCCTCAATGACTGTCAACACTCTACTTGCTCTGAGAGTCCCTCACCTCCCTATGGTTCTGTGCATTTTCCAGTGATAGGTGCTCTTGTCCCAGCTGTTCTGCTCATCTGTCCTACTCAATTGTTTCTGCCATAGCCCAACCAAAGACATTTTCTCTTTCTAGGTATCTTTTAAACTATAGTGGTTATATTAGTTTGCTAGGTCTGCTGTAGCAAAGTACTACACTCACCCAGGCATGGTGGTGCATGCCTGTAATCCCAGTGGTTTGGGAGGATGAGACAGGAGGATCATGAGTTCAAAGACAGCCTCAATAACTAGTGAGGCCCTAAGCAACTTAGCCAGACCCTGTCTCTAAATAAAAAATAAAAGGGACTGAGAATGTGGCTCAGTGGTTAAGCACCCCTGGGTTCAATCTCTGGTAACCAACAAACAAACAAAAACCAAAGTACCATACTCTGGAATTGGAAAGATTAAATAAGAGTAATGTTTCACTGACAGTATTACCCTATGTATATGTGTGATTACATGAATGGTGTGATTCCATTTTGTGTACAACCATAGAAATGAAAAGTTGTACCACATTTGTAGAAAATGGATCAAAATGCAGTCTGTAAAAATAAAAAATAATAAAAAAAAGAAATGTATCACTTTCCAGTTCTGGTGGCTGGAAGTCTGAAATCCAAGTCTTAGAGTGTTGGTTCCTTGTGAGCACTCAGAAACCACTCCAGACATGGGAACTCACAAGAGATTTTATTAAGCAGAAGGCAGGGTGTCTGCCACAGGAAGAGAGAGAGAGCACAAGAGTGAGGAGGAGGAGGAGGAGGAGAGAAAGAGAGAGAGAGAGAGAGAGAGAGAGAGAGAGAGAGAGAGAGAGAGAGAGAGAGAGAGAGAGAGAGAGTGTGAAAGTGAGAAGGAGAGAGAGAATGTCAGTGGAGCTATTCTTAAGTAGTGGAATTTCATAGGCTAATAACAACGAAGCAATGACTGACAAGGAGGTTCATAGACTAACAACCTGGACCAATGACTGGCTAGGAAGTTCAAGGGCTAGCAATCTAGGTTGTAAAATGGTGTGGGGAAGGGAGAATAATGGCAGCAGCAAAATAGCAGATCTGATGCCAATAAGAATTGTGTGGGTGAATCTGTTTCATGACTCTCTCCTAGCTTCTGGTAACTTTAGGTGTCCCTTGCTTTACAGACAGCATTCTCTCTGTCTTCATATTATCCTCTCCTTGTAGGGGTCTGTGTCTGAATTTTCCTTTTTTATAAGGGCACAAACTTTATTGGATTAGGACTGGATACTAGTAATCTCATTTTAGCTTGATGCCTTCTGTAAGGACCCTAGTTTTATTCAACATTACATTCTGAGGCACCAGGGGTTAGGACTTCAATGTATCATTTTGGATACACAGAAAAACTTGTGTCAACTTGTTAGTCCAAGAACCTCATGGATGCACAAATTGCTTATTTTGATGTTATCTTCTAAAGTAGTTGTTAGTGAAAATACTAAATCGCCCTCTTGTCCAAAATCCCCCTGCAAGCTTCCACCAGCACACCTCCGTATGCTTCATTTTTAGGAAATGGGGTCAAACTACAGTGTAGTGATGATATATCTCCATTTTCTACTTTCTGAATTTGCAATCCATTCAAAATCAAGGCTAACTAGAGACCATGTAAAGTGTCACTTTTTTTTGGTACCAGGGATTGAACACAGAGGTGGTTAACCACTGAGCCACATCCCCAACCCTTTCTATTTTTTATTTTTTTATTTTGAGACAGTATCTTACTAAGTTACTAGGGCTTCACTAAGTTGCTCAGGCTGGCCTTGATCTTGTGATCCAACTGCCTCAGCCTCCCAAATCACTGGTATTATAGATGCCCTGCTGTCTTTTTGTTTGTTTTCTATAATCCAGAAGAAATATGATAATTTTTCTGTCATTAAGGATTTTGCTTTATCCAACACAAAAAGTACACTTCCCATTTCTTCTTTAGGCATCATTTTCTCATTCACTCAATATTTAATGTGTACTTAATATATGCCAGGATCTACCACTGCAAGGGTGGAGGTGAATAGATATCATTGCTATTGTCAAGGGATTTTCTTTCAAACGATTACCAAAAGCTCAGTCCTTGTCCCCAATGCCAATCCAATAATGAGGACGTGGTTTTGAGAAAAAGGAAAAAGAAGGTTTATTGCTTTGCTGGCAAAGGAGAAACAAAGGGAACTCTTGTCCCAGAGGCTGTGATTCTGCCCATCAGCAGGAACAGGGGGCTTTTAAAGAGGTGATTCAAAGGCTACTTTCCACGTGCTCTCTGTTGGAGCTGTAGTTCACTTGTTAATTTGGGAGACAGTCATTTCTGAGCTCTTCTGGTGCCATCCCCAAAGTCTAGATTACTTCGTTTCTATGTTGGGTGTGTGCTCAAGGAGAGATAATACTGCCTAAAATGGGGAAGAAAAGTAACCCTGTTTCCCTTGTGATTAGGGAGAGGGAGAGATCAGAGAGGAGGAGGGAGAGAGGAAGAGAAAGAAGCACATTCTGTGGAAAATTAACTTGCAGTTCACAGGTGTGGTGGCACACACCTGTAATCCCAATGGCTTGGGAGGCTGAGGCAGAAGGATCACAAATGCAGGATAAGCCTCAGCAATTTAGCGAGACCCTGTTTCAAAATAAAAAAAGAAAAAGAAAAAGTACAAGGGGTGTGACTCCACGGTTAATTGTCCCTGCATTCAATCTCTGGTACCCCAAGAAAAAGAAGTTTCAGTGGCAGAGAAGCAAGGGCTATATTCAATGCATAAAGTGGATGGCTGTTAGAAAACCATAGCTCAATATTACCTTGAGAATTTTCTGTATACCAGTGTTTTGCCAACCTTAGTGGTTGGCAACATTGTTAAGTAAGTGATTCACAAATTCAGTCAGGAGATTAAAGTAACAAGGACTTAAATATTGGTGAAGGACAAGTGGGGAGAAGGTAGTTTAGAAGAACAGATCACCATCTTGAGTATGCATGAAATTCACCCATGGAGCTGTTTTAAAATGCATGATTTCCAGATGTTATGTGGGTGATTCAGATTCAGAAGGAAGACCACAGTCCCAGGGTTGCACTTTGAGAAACTCTGAGCTACAGCATAGGGAATGTACATCAGAGCCAGGGAGGTCAGCACCAAGTCACCAGTGACCTTCAAAGCCAGAATCAGTCATCAGGACCCGAGACATTGTGCCTTAAGTGATTGATGGGAGGCTGTGTGACCTGAGGTAGAGCCACCATCAGGACTGTGGTCTTCTGGGAACATTGCATCATCCAAGAGAGGAGGAGGAACCAGCATGGGGTCAGGTGCAAAAGTCCCAGGGAGGGTGTGGTGATGAATGAGGGCCTGGCCCTGGATGCTCTCCATGCAAATGCATTCCTTCCTGCTGGATGCACATGGAAAGGAGAGAGTTGCTTCCAAACACCCAGGCCAGGAAGAAAGAAATGAAAATCACTCTTTCCCCCGTGGCAGGTGGAATTTTGCTGCTGATTTATTGGAATTCTTCCCAAAGCTGGAATTACCCAAATAGCCCACTAAAGCTATTCGGAAGGGATCTGATATCAAAGTTTGCTTGAAGAAGTCAACTCTGCCGAGATGTATGCAGAGGTAATTTGTTGTGCTTGGAAAAATAAAGAGACTTTCCAAAACTTTATTCTGGAAAGCAGGACATATTGCTGCTGAGCAGGACCTTAAAATTTACTTAGTTCACTTTTCTAGCTGGCAGCCAAGAAAACCAATTGCTAGTCTACTGGGCCATCAGCAAAATGCTTAGAACTTCTAACCCAGTGGTTTTCAGATTGTAGGATGCATCAAAATACTTTAGAGTGCCTCATCAAAAAGCTTCTTCTCCTCTAAGATTCTGATTTATGCCCCTGAAGAAGAGGTCTGAAAGCTGTATTTTCCAGACAGTTTCTCCCAAGATGATTGTGATGCAAGCGATCAGGTTCTGTGCTTTAGGAAAGGTTGTCCCATATGACTCCTCTGTCAACACAGTTATCTTAGTCTTGGTCTTTTCAAGTTTCTGGGTTTAGCACTTGGAAAGGATTAAAGGCAAAGAAACTTAGGTCCTACCCTCCAGTTGTTCCCAGTCTTAAAGGTGAGCTGGATGGGAACAAAACTGGATTTCAAAGGACAGAGTGACAAGCACCCTAAAATGGGCTTGGACAAGTGTCAAATAGTTCAAGGAAGGAAAGGAGCTTATTTACTAATCCATCAGCAGTTATGAAACCAGCTGCAGAGATTGTGCTGGTACAGAAATAATAAGATTTAATTATTGAAAGCAGTGAAGTCTATGCCTTAGCAGCGCCTTTCACACACATCCTTTGAAAAGCACGAAGTTCTACAAGAGAGAGCTCATTAAATAAGAAAATGCAAGAGTGGGCTTTGGGAAATTTGAAGTGTATATTGTTGAAGTGGTTTCTTCTGCTGCATCACAGTGGGCAACGATAGGTCTCTGTGACTTAGCTGTCAGCAATCACAGAAGTCACCCAGATATGCTTCCTCCCATGAGAGCCTGACAGGAGAAAGTGATGGGTCAGGTCACTTGGGCTTAGGAGAGTTGCTACAGTCCTTTCCCAAATTCTATAGACTAGAAGCTGGAGGAGCTTGAACAGGTCCTGTTCTTGCTAGTCCTTGGCTCTATGCCATTTTTTGATGGCTTCAGTTAGGACAATGAATGCCTGGGTTAGGTTCTCAAAAAGCACTTCTCCTTCTTAGTGCATCTTTCTATGTGTTTTTATAGTGACGATGCTGTACACAAGCTGACACTTTCAAGCATTTACGAGGTGCCAGGCATTGCTATGATTTATACACACTCTTCATGACTTTATTAATATCTCCATGTTACTTTATTTATTTCCAATTAATTGCTATGATTTATACACACTCTTCATGACTTTATTAATATCTCCATGTTACTTTATTTATTTCCAATTAATTCTTTTAATTGACAGGTAAGTTCACAAATATTCATGGTGTGCAATCTACTATTTTGACATATGATTGCACTGTAGAATGGCTAAGCTTATTAACATATTCATTACTTTGTACACTTACTTTTTTGGTGGGAACACTTAAAACCTACTTTCTAGTAATTTTCAAGTATACAGTACATTGTTATTAACCTTAGTGAACATATTGTTCAACAGATCTTTTGAAGTCATTTCTCCTAAATGAAATATTTGAATCCTTTGCCAACATCTATCGCCACAGTCCCAGGTTCCTGCCTTAAGCCTCTGATAGCCACCATCCTACTCTGCCTCTGTGAGTTCAAGTATACATATATATATATATCAAGTATATATATATATATATATAAATATATTGATTTGTCTTTCATATATTTATTTTGGTATTATGGTTACATATAATGATGGGATTCATTGTCATATGTATACGCTATAGCAATATAATTTGACCAATATCATTGTCCAATATTTCCCCTTCCTCCTCCCTCCCACAGGTCCCTTCCTCTGCTCTGCGGGTCTCCCTTTAATTTTCATGAGACCCCCCTGTACCACCTTTCTTTTCCTTTTTTCTCTCTAGCATCCACATATGAGAGAACACATATAGCCCTTGACTTTCTGACTTGGGCTTATTTTGCTTAACTTGTTATCCAGTTCTATCCATTTTCCTGCAAAGGCCATAATTTCATTTTTCTTCATGGCTGAATAAAACTCCATCATGCATATATACCACATTTTCTTTATGCATTCATCTGTTGATGGACACCCAGGCTGGCTCCATAGTTAGGTTATTGTGAATTGTACTGCTATAAATGTGGTTATGCATGTATTGTGATAGTATGCTGACTTTTTTTCTTTAGTATAAACACTCAGCACTGGTAAAACTGGGTCATATGGTGGTTCCATATAGTCTTTTGAGGAATCCCCATACTGTTGTGATGACTGCCATTCTGACTGGTGTCAGATAAAATCTCAGTGTAGTGTTGATTTGTGTTTCTTTAATTGCTAATGATGTTGAACATCTTTTCATGTCTTTGTTGGCTAATTGTATTTCTTTCTTTTTTTCTTTTCTTTGTTTTTGGCACCAGGGATTGAACCCAGGGGTGCTTAACCACCAAGAAACATCCTCATCCCCTTTTATATTTTACTTAGAGACGAGGTCTCACTAAGTTGCTTAGGGCCTGGCTAAATTGAGGAGGCTAGTCTTGAACTTGTGATCTTCCTAGCTCAACCTCCTGAGCTGCTGGGATTGTAGGCATGCACCACTGTGCCCAACTGGCAATTTGAGTTTTTTTTTCTTCTGAGAACTATTTGTTTAATTCATTTGCCCATTTATTAATTGGGTTAGCTGTTTTTTTTGTGTGTGTGTGAAGTTTTTTGAGTTCTTTCTATATTCTGGATATTGATCCTTTGTCAGAATAGTAGCAAGCAAAGCTTTTCTCCCACTCTATATGTTCCCTTGTCACGTTCCTAATTGTTTCCTTTACTGTGCAGAAGCTTTTTAATTTGATGCCATCCCATCTATTAACTGTAGGCATTTTTTCCTGAGCTTTAGGGGTCCTATTGAGAAAGTCATTGCTTGAGTCTGTATGCTGGAATGTTGACCCTACATTTTTTTTTTCTAGGAGTTGCAGTGTTTCTGGTCTAATTCCTAGGACTTTGATTCACTTTGAGTTGACACAGTTCACATTTTTAAAGATTTTTAAATTAATTAATTAAATCTTTTTTTGGTATCAGTCATTGAACTCAGGGCACTTAACCACTGAGCCACAACCCCAGACCTTTCTATTGTTTTGATTTGAGACAGGGTCTTGCTAAGTTGCTTAGGGCCTCGCTTAGTTGCTCAGGCTGGTTTTGAACTTGCAATACTTCTGCCTTAGTCTCCCAAACCAATGGGATTACAGGTGTGTGTCACTGTGTCCAGTGAGTTCACATATTTTTATTGTAAACAATGCTGCAGTGAATGTGGAAGTGCAAGATACATCATAATGTTTTTTTCCCTTTAAAAAAATATATCCAGATGTGGATGTGCTGGGTTTTATGGTAGTTCTATTTTTACATTTTTGAGGAATGTCCATAATACTTACTTACATTCCCAACAATGATATAAAAGGGTTCCCTTTTCTACATGTCTTCAACAACACATGTCATCTTTTGACTTTTTTATAATAATCATCCTAAGAAGCATGAGGTGGTATGTCCTTGTGGTTTGAATTTGTTTTCTTGATGGTTAGTGATGTCAAGCACTATTTTTCATGGACTTGTTGGCCACTTATATGTCTTCTTTTCAAAAATATCTATTCAAGTCCTTTGCACAATTTATTTTGGTACAGGGGATTGAATTTTGGGGCACTCATTGAGCCACATTCCCAGCCCTATTTTCTATTTTATTTTGAGACAGGGTCTCATTAAGTTGCTTAGCACCTCCCTAAGTTGCTGAAGCTGGCTTTGAACTCGAGATCCTCCTGCCTCAGCCTTCCGAGCTGCTGGGATTACAGGTATGCCCCACTGTGCTTGGTTCCTTGGCACATTTTTGATCATATTATTACTATTACTTTACCACTGAGTAGGTTGAGTTTCCTACATGTTCTGGATATTCATCCCTTTTCAAATTAATATATTGCAAATATCATTTTCCATTCCGGAGTTTGTCTTTATACTGTTGATTGTTTCCTTGGCTATAAGAAGTTTATTTAGCTTGATGTAATTCCATTTGTCAATTTTTTCTTCTGTTTCCTATGCTTTTAGGATCATATCAAAAAACTCCTTGCCCGAACCAAAGTCCTGGAGCTTTCCTCCTATGTTTTCTTCTAGTAGTTTCATGATTTGGAGTCTTATGTTTAATTCTTTCATGCATTCGAGTAGATATTTTTTGTGCATGGGATTGAATTCAGAGCCCTGCTTATGCTAAGCAAGCTCTCTACCATGGAGCTACTCCCTAGCCCTTGAGCTGACTTTTGCATGTAGCATGAAGTAAAGATCTGTATCATTCCTTATTGTGGAGATATCCAGTTTCCCCAAGAAGGTGAAAGATCTTTAAAATGAAAATTATAAAACATTGATAAAAGAAATTGAAGGAGACACAAATACATGGAAAATTGTTCTATGCTCATGGATCAGAAGAATTAATATTATGAAAATGTCTACACTAACCAAAGCAACTTACATACTCAATGCAATACCTATGAACATAAAAGAATCAAAGAGACCATTCTTTCCTTTTTGTGCTATTGATATCTTTTTGAAAAATCAATCGACCATAGATATATGAATTTATTTGCAGGGTCTCTATTCTGTTCCATTGAATCATGTGTCTATTTTAATGCTATGATCATTCTGTTTTAATTACTAGAATTTTGTAGTATGATTTAAAACTAGGAAGTGTGATACCTCCACCTTAGTCTTTTGTTTTTCTTTTTCCCTCAAAACTACTTTGGCTACTTGGGGTCCTTTGTGGTCCTATAGGAATTTTAGGATTTTTTTCTAGTCCTACAGAATGTTATGGTATTTTGCTAGGATAATTAATTTCTGAGTATTTTATTATTATTGTTATTGTTATTATTATTATTATTATTATTATTATTTTGCAGTACCGGGCATTGAATCTAGGCCCTTACACAGGTGTGTGCTCTATCACTGAGTTTTTATTTAATTTTGAGGCAGGATCTTGCCAATATGCATAGGATGCTCTTGAACTAGTGATCTTCCTGCCTTATCCACCCAAGTCACTGGGATTATAGGAATGTATCACCATGCATGGGTCTATTTTATTCTTTTTGCTCCTAGTGTATATGAAATAGTCTTCCCCATTTCTTTTATGGATAGTTTATTGTTCATACACAGAAAGACTACTGCTTATACCTATCATACTGTATTAGCAAGTCTCCTGCCTTTATGAGATTGCAAACCTGTGTAGGGTCAGGAACCATACTTGTTTTGGTCACTGATGTATCTTCGGTACCTGATACAAAGTAGGCATTCAAGAAATTCTTATTGAATAAACAAAAAACTGATACTGATTAACGTTTTACCCTGGAGTCAGTCCTATTGCCACCATTAACTACTATGCCATTCTTTTTTTAAGTATGCCCCTTTTAAATATCTTACTCTTTTTTGGACCTCAGTATGAACATCTGTAGGATGAATGTGGTGCTGAGAACTACCAGATATGATAGTCTAGAATCTTCTCCCCATCACTAAATCTAAGCTTCATGGAAGTTCTTAGGGAGGGCCAGGGCAAACACATGGCATGTTCTTTTGCATGGTCCTGAGCCCTTTAAGGTATGCTGAAAATATTGATATTATATTCAAAAGTATGGGATAATCAGGTGGATGGGGAGAAAAGAAAGAGTAAGAAATTGGGAAGTTGGAAGGAGATATTCTTGAGCAGTTGGGTTATGAGAGAAAACACCAAGAAATGCATGGATTTTGCAGGTCTTTTACAAAAGCAACCCATTGTCAGAGTTGTTTCTAGACTGAGAATAATATATATATATATATATATATATATATATATAATCTCCAGCAGAGTTGACCCATGTGGTAATCAAACACCTATTTTTTAATGATCCTTGTAAGGTAGGTTTAACAGAAAGGACAATAAATCTATTCAAACTGCAAAATATTCAGTACTCCAAGAACAAGGATCAATCATTCCATATTCCAGCAAGTAAGTCAAGGTTGCTTTCACAACTAGTTTAGGAGTTAAACTAGTAATCAAGCGAATATAAGATTTTGGTCCCCAGGGACTCAGAAAAAGTGTCAAGTTTCTGCAGTCATGTTGGCCAAGATAAGAGTGCTAGGATGATAGAGGAAGCACAGAGGCCACCCTTCCTAGCTCCTTAAGAAGAGGAAAAAGTCAGGGAACCCAAATTTATGAGATACATGCTCTTGTGACATGAAAATTATTTCATGCCGTACAAATAAGAAAACTGAGATTCTGAAAAGTGAAACAACTTGCTCTAAAAACACCGCTCAAAAGTAGTGGGGCCCAGAATCAAAGGTAGGCCTCTGTGATTGAAAGCCCTCTCTCTCCCAGCTCCAACGTGCTCCTCTGCTTAAGCCCTCTTTAGCTAATCCTTAATGGCTAATTAGTTGTCCCATCATTAAAAGGAATCAGAGAAAGGCAAAGGAATGGGGCTCCCATGACCTGCTGACCTTGTTGTGTCATTAAAGGGAGATAGCTTTGAGTCAAAACACGGTGGAGTTCTTCTATATGAGTCCATATTATCCAGCATCCTCCCGCTTCTGAGACCCTCCCCCTCCACTCGACCCCCCACACGGAAACACTTTATTACTTACATTTTTCCGTTCTGAGAAAATGAGTTAATACTTGCAAAGTTCTTAAAACAGATACATATAAGCACCATAAGAATGTTTATTATATAAATAGCATAAACACTTTCATTAAAAATCCAGATAATTAAAAAAATACAAAGAATATTGTGAAAATCAAATATAATCCCACACTAAAGAACTCATAACTAAAATTTTAATGGAGGTGCAGGCTTCTACCGTGTACAATGAAATTTTTTTTTCATAAAAAAGAAAGATCATTTTATACAGATTATTTTTGTAACCTAATTTTCTTACAATGATATGCTGAGGATGTTTTTAATGTCAATAAATACATATGTACATCATCATTTTAAGCACATCCATAATATTTCTTTGTATGGCTATACCAATAACTTAAATAAATAAATCCCACGGATGGACATTTTAATTTATTTCTAGTGCTATTTTTGTAAAGAAAGATGTGACAACTATATTATAGCTCTTTGTATTCTTATCTGATTCATAAACTTTTCCAGATTTCCCTGCAGAAAACTTACATCAATCTATACTCACCAACAATACATTTCTCTGGTTAATAGTTTAATCGAACATCTTTTCAAATCTTTATTAACTTAGGGTGACTTTTCTATTCATATTCTTTGCTTAATTTCTGTTGGGCTGTTTATCTTATAGATTTTTAAGAACCTTTAAATATTAAAGCTATTAACTCTTTCGTGATGTAGTTACAAATATGTTTTTTTTTTTTATTTCTGTGTGCTATGTCCTGGTATTTTTCATATTAATGAATTCTATCAATCTTTTATAATATCTTTTCTGCCCTAAAGTCATGTTAGAAAAATTTGCCTTCTGCACTTTAAAATACCCATCTATATATTTTTCTACATATCTATGGTTTTATTTTCCACATTGAAATCTCTGGCCAATATTGAATTTGCTCTGATGTATTCAGGGTTTTTATATCAGTTATGCAAATTCTTGACATTAAATTCCTAACATACCCTTTCCTTGAGTGAGTAAAAATGAGGAGGTCTGCATCTCCAAGGGAGAAGTGTAATGTAGATGTTGTCTAGTGATCTGAGCCTAACTTCCAGAGGCCTGTAGTACTTTGCCCAGAGTGACACATTGAGTGCTACTGGCTTCTATCATAAGGATTGGGTAGGGTCTGTCTTCAGGTCCAACAAGGTAGATAGCAGAATAGATGGAACAGGTGTGGGGAAGAATTTGCTGGATGAGAAGCAAGCAATGAATTCCATCAAATGCTGCAATCATATAAGACATGCAGTAAAATAGGATGTGAGGATCTGCTGTTCATCGTCATGTCATTGATGTACCCTTACCTCTGGGGCTGTTATGAAATTCACATAATGACTTCTACCTCCAGCTTTCCCAATATGCTCGAAGTTTGGTACTCTTCTCCCACAATAGGATTTCCTCACTTATTCACACATCTGTGATAAAAACATTGGCTGAGGCAGCATTGCATGGCCCTGCACGACATTTGTCCCTGCCCATTGGCTTCAGCATTAGGACTCTGGTTATTTGCTTGCTTTAAATGAGATCCTGCTTCCTTGTCTAACAGAGCTGATATTTAAGGTCAAGGCACACACTTTTAGGTGCTTCAAGCTGTCAGTTACATCTCTGCAAACTATTTATTTATTTATTTGTTTATTTATTTATTTATTTCTGGGGATTGAATCCAAGGGTGCTTAACCACTGAGCCACATTCCTATCCCATTTTTCTATTTATTTTTGAGAGACAGTCTTGCTAAGTTGCTTAGGCCCTTGCTAAGTTGCTGAGGCTGGCCATGAACTTATGATTCTCCAGCCTCAGCCTCCTGAACCACTGGGATTACAGGCATACCCCACTGCACCCTGCTACATCCCTGCAATTCTTGGTGACACCAATGAGATTGTGTTTAAATATATGTACTGCTCTCTTCATGCCCCAAGCTCTCTTAATATATGGACATCTGGAACCACATATTTTGCTTGTTAGTCCTTTCTATTTATTTTCTCCTAAGAATTACTGAACATTTTTGTGATTCTTTTCCTTTTTCTGAACCATACTCAGTGTCCTCTCAAGTGTATCTCTTTCAGGCAAATTCAATCCATGTCCTCAAAGTTTAGCAATAATCCTTGTCTTCATCACTGCACTCTGACTCAGAAATACCTTTTCCACAGCTATTGTTCCTCATGTGTCAAGCACCATCTCAGTCCCCTCATGGAAACAAAAACAAAAACATCTTCAGGAGAAAAGAAAGAGGCCTACATGGTCTTTACTGCTGGGAAGTCGGGCAAAAGTATGAAAGTGTTGAGTTTAGTGAATACATAGTGGTACCTGCCTGTGTATGGTATGAATTTCCTGCAGTATAACTCAGCAACTTAAAGGCACATATAGAGGAAACTGGTAGTTGGATTCATTCAAGTATAGAATGCTTCAATGTGTTGTTACAGACAGATAATGCAGCAAGAGAACCAAGGTTGGTAAAAGAGTAGGTGGAGTCAGGGTTGCCCTTAGAGTATGCAGAGCCCCAGACAAATATTTTTTGTAGGAACTCTGTTCATATAAGCAGTATACTGAATACTTGCATTTCAAAATTCCCAGGCCCAGGTGTATGCAGTGACTCGTTGATGAAGACTTAGCGTCACAGTGAGAAAGGAGGTATTGGATGCTTGTTTCTCATGCCGTCCGTGCAGGTGAAGGTTTGTGTGCGGTTCAGGTCCCATGTGTCCCTGCTCACCTCCAGGAGCCATCTCTTCATGATCGCTCTTGTCCAATGCACCATGGGTGGCTAACATGGCATCTCCCACTGAGAGGAAAAGGAAGTGTTGGCCTCCTTGCTCACAGTGCCTACTTGTATCGGGGTGGTCTAGATCCTCTGCCTCCCACTGCAGGTCCCCAGATCATTAACCTCATGTTGGCTTCACCACCACTCATGACGCTGCCATTATCCCTCGGGCCACCTGTGAACACCAGCTTACAATTGACCCTCCAAGAGATTGTCGCCATGCTTTGTTGACGATGACCCCAAATGCACACCTTCCCCGTGGTATGCAGGAAAATGCAAAGGGTAAGTCATTTCCTGTCACCTTCAAGGTACTGTTTGGCACTCTATAGCATAAATGAAGAACAACGCATCTTCTGGCCATGTCCTCTCTTGAGCTTCCAGAGCGGCCATCTCTGTGTTGGATCTCTTTCTATGTACCTGACCCCTGCGTTCCACACATGGCCACCAGCAGGCGGGATGGATGAGGACATTCATGTAAGGAATGTCCATCCATCTTCTGGCAGGGATTAAGATCAACCTGGAAAAGCTTGGGGATGTGGCTCATAGGTAGAATGCATGCCTAGCATGCACAAAACCCTGGATTCAATCTCAAGCCCTGCAAAAACAAAAACAAACAAAGCCAAAACATCCCTCCTCCCAAAAAACCCCAATAACAACCTATGAGAGCATGACATTACCATACTGAGGGCAAGATGAGACACTATTTAGAAAGTTATATTGTGGGTGCATAGCAATGATCACAAGAGCCTGCAGAGGACAGAGGCATAGCTACCAACAGAAGATACTTTGACAAGTAGCATTCATCCTGCAAAGCAGTGGAAGTGACACTAGGTGCCTGCAGTGGTAAGTGGGGGTAGAGGAGGTACATAGTGTAAGAAACTGCCACCACCTCTCCTAACCATTTAGTGCTGTAGAGAGAAAGTGCCACCACAGTCTGAATGTGCATATGTGGCACAAGTCCAAAGTTCAATGTCAGACAACCAGGAACCCAGAGCTCTGAATCTATCCTGTGTCCATTGTGAGTAAGAGTCACACCAAATCAACATGGCAGCACTATTCTGGCAGCCCAATTTTGTCCAGTGCTACCAAGAAAATGTTGTTCCAGTCAGCAAGAGATATTTTGTCACCAGGCTTCCCTATGGGAACCATGGCTCAAGCATGGACCCTTGGGACAATCATATACGTGAATGACCAAGACTCTTATAATATCTGGTCAAGCTCACATGTGAGGTGTAGGGTCATAGAGGGCCCTGAAGAGGAGAAGGAAGGATTGAGGCCTGTGACGATCTTGCTCCAGGCTCAGGTAGCTCTGCCTAGATAGCACTGCTGTCCCTTGGCTAGTCCCAGGCATTGGGAGAAGACTTGGAAAATATCATGGAGGTAATTCATGAAGCATTCTGTAGCACAGGGCTAGAGCAGGATCTCTCTTGCCACAGATTAAGAACAGTGCTAAATGTAGTGATGGATTATGTGAAGTCTAAGGTGAGGAGAGAGAGAAGTGAAGACAGGTGAGAGAGGAGGGATAGGGAAATGGAAGGGTTATTGGTTGTAGGTACCAATGTCATCAAATAACTGATATAATGGGAATGAAGGAAGTAAAGGCTGGAAGTGGAGGAGGTCAGGTGATATGTAAAACATATATATTCATGATTTTAAAGAGAGGAGGCATGAGTGATGATAAATCCATGAGTCATCACGGCTGTGATGTGTGGATGAGGGCATGGGACGTGAGGAGATCAGGAAACCCAGGACTGGGTGCTGGGTAGTCAGTATATTGACATCATATGTGTCACGGTCACTCAAGACGGCGGTAATGTTTGAGACAGAGAGGGGCCAGAGTGGTTAGGGAATGTGAGCAGGTGTTGTGAAAGGCAGCAGGGCTTCCATGTTCAGAAGGGAAAATACTACCTTGCATTCACTCATTTAATAAGCATTTATGAAGCACCTAAGATAGAATATACGAACAAGTTCTTGCTGTTTCTCTCCCACTTGATTTTGTACTTGTAGAGTGCAGAGAGCTAATTGTTTGTAGAGTGACTAAATAAATGCCAGGCACTTTATCAGTGCTGACTATTTTCTCAAAATGAAAAACAAGTAAGCTGCTCACAGTTTAGTAAGGAGAAGGAAGATGATGGTGTCTATTTATGAAGAGCCGAGGATGGCAGAGTGTGTTCCCCAGTCATTCTGTGCTATAGACAAGGCAGGGATTATGATCTAAGTTTGGAATATGGGAAAATAGGTTCAGAAACATGAAGTGACTTGCCCAAGGCCACAGGGTTCATAAGCATCAGAGGCAGGATTCCAAGCTCTTTCTTCCTGCCATTTGCCTAATTAGCAGCGCTTTGTCACCTTATGAAATAGCCCTTTCTCAATGCCGCGAACATCACTCTTGGGAGAGGGCTATCTGGAATGGGGCTCCCTCTCCTCTTTTCCTCTATAAAGCAGTTCCCTCAAACACTTCCCCTGGTCACTTTGCTGAGCAGCTTTTAAACAAATGAGTACATGTTCCATTTGAGAGTAAACTCAGCCTCCATTCAGAAGTCTAGAAAACATGTAATAAAATGGCTCTGAACTCTCTCTCTCTCGCTTTGAGTTGCATTTTTCTTAGAGATTTTCCCCTCTGAAACCACCCCTGTTAACCACACATGGTGCATTTAGCAAAGTACTGCCCACAGAACATTCATTGAAAGCGTGGGCTTTAGAGGTTGCGAAGCAACGTATGGTATTAAAAAGGAAAAAAAAAAAAAAAAACCAAAAAAACAAAAAACGCACATCCATAGGAAAGTTTGCCTTTCACTGAACCAAGTGTTTCCTCTTGCATTCTCCTGGACCTGCTTTCAAACTCTATTCTTTGTTGCTTTACAAAAAGATTGTTTCTTCATTAGCCTTTAAACTGTGCTGATAATAGACTGTGGAATTCCTTAAGAGCTGTGTGGTGAGGAGGCAAAGGAGGGGGTGGGCCACTGCACTGTGAGCTTCTGGTACAATCCCATTCTTATGCTGTGTTTTCCAGTAATTAATAACCTGGAGAAACAAATGATTAATCAATATCTTGCTCTAATGATTCCTATGTGGCAAAGGAACAAAATCCCTCAGATATCTAGTTGTCAGTCCTAATAGATGAATTCACTTCCTAAGCTTTGAAGTTACAATTTCCAAGTGGACGTACAAAGAATTTATCAGGAGAGATGAGAGTCTATTTGAATAAGCAGAATCTTGACACTCTTTAATAAGGCACTCACAGCTGACCTGTGGCTTCCTAACTGGACTATTCTTCTCTATTCTGGGTTCCTCTCTCCATCTTGCAGGTGCACCTGCTTGAGTTACTTCGCTGGGGTAAACTTTGAAGGCTAGAGAAGTATATCTATCTTTATCTCTATCTTTATTTCTTAACCTGGCACACAGGGCTTTCCCAAAACTGGTTTGCTTCAATTTCCCCCTTTACCTTACCCTATATTCCCTCTTGTATAAAAGCCTTATTCAACCTCATGGATCTAGTCACTGACCTGGGAGAGTCAAGCCTGAGTTTTCAGAACTGTCCAGAAGGTCCCTGAACTTTGAGGAATGATCCGATGCATTGGCAGGACCTCAGTGAGATGTGATTTGTCTTACTCTTTAGTCTTACTGATGGTCAGTGAGGGAAGCATGGCAATTTTCAGAGGAAGATACTAATAAGGAAACTTAAAGAAAAATAGTTCAGACACAAAGAGCAGAACAACAGAATTCATAGGAGGCAGCTGTCATGCTAATTTTAATGACTTGCCCCCAATTCTCCTTTCTGCAAGAGCTTAGAAGTACACCCCATCTCTTACTACTTTTGCTTTTGACTGGATTCTGAAGGGCATAGAATAGAGCAAAATATGTGACCTTGCAACTTAGGGCAGATTCAGGTCATGGCAGCTTCCAGGTGTGGTGGGCTCATCAACCACTTTTTCTTGGAACTTGCATTGAGGTCAGCTCCTCCACTATGTGTCCTTGGCTCCAGATTACCCTTCAGTTCCATCTTTCATTGATATTTCCATTTTCAAAAATCCTGATCCTTTGAGCTTCTGTTCCTATGAGCTTCTGCTCATGGAAAAGAATGTTCTTTTCTAACCAATTAACCAAATCTTCTCTCATGACCTTGTAGATGAGTCCCTTGCTATTATCATGTTGACAGAGGCAACCACTATTCCATAGTAGTAACCAAGATAAAGCCTAGGGGTCAGTGCCTGTGTGTGAGTGTAGCTTCCTTTCTCTCAGATGCTTAGCTAGTATTTGGGGTTGATGCAGCCTTCGGTGTAGGTTTCTGAATTTTCCCTAGGTAGACTGTTCTTGTCTTTTGGACTGGTTCTTACAGGATGAGCCCACTAATGATGTCTATATACAGAACAAAGAGTGTCATGCCATTACCACCACTTCTGAAGGAAGGAAGTACATAACCCGGAAGGGAAGTACATGCACTTTTGCATGCATTGCTCAACATCCACTTTTATCGTTGATATTTTATTTTTAGAGGTAAGAGTCAGAAATTATTTTTCTTTCCCTTCTTTGCTTTTTAGAACTATGTTCTGGAAAGTTGAGATTGCTGGATTAGGGGATTAAGTAAAGCATCATTCAGATAATTCGAACTTGCTCTAACAAGTCTTTAACTTGCTCCATTCCATTTCAAGGATGATTCTCAAATTCAAACACTTTACATAACAGATATTTCTCTTAAACATTTTAACTTAAAAGTGTTTGACTTTATTCCACCACAGGAATTATCTCACTTGACCGTACCAAGGCAAGTTGACGGAATTGAGCTATTACTATTCTCTATGAACTGGTATGTTAAGATTTTTTCTCTCCACAGGGTACTTCAGAACGGAGGGAGAAGATTCATTCCATTGTCTAATATTAGCTCTATGTCTCAGGACATGCATTTATGGAGTTACTTTTTCCTTATATACAAAGAGTTATATTGAATAATGACATTATAATAGAAACCTGAAAAATAAACAACAAAAAAACCACAAAACGAAACAATAACCTGGATTTTAAGTAGTAAGGATTGATGAAAATTTCAGACTCATGTAACCCACAGCCCCCACTTTACAGAAAAGGGAATCTAAGGTCATATACATAGTTATTATGCTCTCTGTACTTCTGTACATGTGGGAAACTTTCCACAATGCAAAGTTTTTTAAAATAGGGAGTACATTCACTCTATCAGGCTGCTCCATACTGTACACTCCACACTCTTGTGAGCAGTGGGTTCTGAAAAATGAGTGTTGGTTGACAGGGCTGGTAAAACACGAAAGATAGAAATTTATCACAGAGGTTACAGGTTGGTATTTTCCTCAGGCAGCTACCCCTATGAAGCAGAGATCATGTAACTACTCAGAGCTAGATTGCTTATTCTGCATTGCCCTTCATACCTGAAGTGGAATGCTGTCCCTCTCTCTCACCTCTCTCCTGTTAGCAGCTGCAGTGTGCAGCACAATGGCCTCCCAGAGATGTCTACCTCCTAGTCCTGAGATGCTGGGAATATGTGAGTTTATATGGCAAAAGGGAATTTGATTTTGACCTTTTGAAACCAGTTTGGTATTTCTGAACTCCAGAACTGTAAGATAACGGATTTTTTTTTGTACCAGGGAGTGAACCCAGGGGTGCTCATCCACTGAGCCACATCCCTACCCCCTTTAATTTTTTTATTATTATTTTGAAGCAAAGCCTCATTAAGTTGCTTAGGACCCCACTAAGTTGCTGAGGCTGGCTACATTTCTGTCCTTTTCTTTCTTTTGTAGTTGTAGATGGGCAGAATGCCTCTATTTTATTATTTTATTTGTTTATTTTTTGTGGTGCTAAGGATGGAACCCAGTGCCTCATACATGCTAGGCAAGCGCTGTGCTGCTGATCTACAGTTTCAGCTCCCATTTCTGTTTTTCAATCCAGTGAATTGCGAATTTGTGGATTTTTTTATAGCAGCCCTAGGAAAATAATACAGTGACTAAATTGTACTAATACTGCAAGTCACTTTCCTATTTGTTTTTAATTTCTGAATGCCATCTTTATGCATTAATACTATATTTAACCTCCATTGTCCCATCTTTGCCTATATATCTTTTGTCAAAATTACTCTTGTCACAGGGCTGGGGTTGTGGCTCAGTGGTAGAGCACTTTCCTAGCACGTGTGAGGCAGTGGGTTCTAACCTCAGCACTGCATACAAAATAAATAGATAAACAATAAAGGTCCATTTATTGTTTTTTTCTATTTTGTTTTCTCTGTTTTTTTTTAGTTGAAAATGCCAACAATATTCTATTTAATAAAAATAAACTTCATACTCAGTCTTCAACATGTTCACTTGCCAAATCTGATGGTCTTAAGAAATAGGAGCTGAGAGAAGACATGTTCTTAAGACGTCAGTGCACACACATGGAGCTGGCAGACTTTAAGTTCTGCAGACACACATGATTGATCTTAGCATGGAAGTTAAGATTCTGAGTCACTCCTCAGTATTCTATAGGTTTGCTAAGTTTGGAAATGAGTAATTGAGATGAGAAGGCAGAGAACAGTCTCAGGGATCTCAAGGTTAAGAACATATGGTTGATCTGTTGCCAGTTCATGGATTCATAAAATCACAAGGCTGGAAAACATCTCCAGGGAATTCTATAGAAGCTAAAGCCCTCTGGGATTTGAAACACCACTGCCACATTCTCACCAAGCCATGATCAGCTTCCAACTTAGTACATTCAGTGGGAGGGAACTCACTAATCCTGAGGCAGCTATTCTATTTATTTGACATATCTAAAAGTGAAAAAAAGTATATTGTTTGTTATATCGAGCCCAAACCTGTTTTCTAGAGACTTCCACCATTGCCCTAGTTCTATTTGTTGTAACTCTTGTCATGAGCCTCCCAGGTATAGGGTCAGATTATACAAATTCCATAAAATATATGTATTATGGATTATACATATATAAGGTTTGCTGTAATTAACAAATTATATGATCAACCCCCAGCCTATTATAATAAATACACTTCCCCAAAGCTAAAATGATAAAGAACTGTCTTCAACTTTGTGAAGGTGGCCTATGTGATAAATGTTCAAGTTGTGAAAGGTGCACCTGATCACCATAAAAGTACTTCTTTGCTTCATGAGGACAGCGAAGAGCTGATTCCAGTATCCAGCAGGCAAATGTTTGTGTTAGCTTTTGGCCCAATGTTTTCCTGCTCCTCTTGTGCTTCAGAAAGTAGCAGAGTTAAGAGAGGCTCATGTTACTGTCCTTTAGGAGACTTTCTGGAGAGTAATGGGGGAAATGACAAAAGTATAAAAATACGCTCAATGATGGCACTAACTTGGGTGCTAAGATATTTTTTTATTTAAAACTGGTTATATGCTTCGTCAATAAAGAGTCCAAAAATCTAATGTGTTTTTTTTTATTCACAGCTAGAATTTAAAGAAAAGAAAAACACAGATCACTAGTCTTTTCCTCTGTGCTCTCATATTAAACCATCAGTGCCCTCTCTGGGGCCAAGGCTCAGGACTGACTGTATGGCACAACAATGACTATTCAGGGAGAAAACTATTTTGGCCACATTTCTGTATTTTCCTTCAAACCTCAGATGAACTGCTCCTCTTGCAAACCTCAGTCTCTCTGTCTATAAAATGAGGAGAATCATCTTTAACAGTTTTAAGGTCCTGCTCAGCAGCAGTATGTCCTGCTTTCCAGAATAAAATTTTGGAAAGTCTCTTTATTTTTCCAAGCACAACAAATTACCTCTGCATACATCTCGGCAGAGTTGACTTCTTCAAGCAAACTTTGATATCAGATCCCTTCCGAATAGCTTTAGTGGGCTATTTGGGTAATTCCAGCTTTGGGAAGAATTCCAATAAATCAGCAGCAAAATTCCACCTGCCACGGGGGAAAGAGTGATTTTCATTTCTTTCTTCCTGGCCTGGGTGTTTGGAAGCAACTCTCTCCTTTCCATGTGCATCCAGCAGGAAGGAATGCATTTGCATGGAGAGCATCCAGGGCCAGGCCCTCATTCATCACCACACCCTCCCTGGGACTTTTGCACCTGACCCCATGCTGGTTCCTCCTCCTCTCTTGGATGATGCAATGTTCCCAGAAGACCACAGTCCTGATGGTGGCTCTACCTCAGGTCACACAGCCTCCCATCAATCACTTAAGGCACAATGTCTCGGGTCCTGATGACTGATTCTGGCTTTGAAGGTCACTGGTGACTTGGTGCTGACCTCCCTGGCTCTGATGTACATTCCCTATGCTGTAGCTCAGAGTTTCTCAAAGTGCAACCCTGGGACTGTGGTTTTCAGCATCACCTAGAAGTGCTTCTGAATTTGGCTCTGGTATTGACTATAGCATTCTTGCTATCAGAATTCTAAAAAATATGGAAGCTGTTCTAAAGCTCCCTCTGTTACTGGACTCTACAATGTAGTTGCCCCAAAGACCCTATAATACTTACAGAAACTTTGAAAAGTCTTATTTCAGTTGTACTACCTTTAATCTATTTTTCCTGACACCTTCAGGTGGAATCAGTGAATGGTCAATAGACTAGGGCTATCCAGAGCTCAGTAATTTAACCCAAATGCATCTAGACTCCAAAGTCAAGCCAGAGAGGCAAGTCTAATGCATAGATATTATGTGATAGCTAAGAGTGTAAATCATGAAGATCAGATGCAAATGTCAGAAGTAGGATTATATACAGAAAATGGAGGTTAGAGTCAGAAGCCAGGCTAAATTAACAAAATTGGAGGGGACATGTTGAGAATAGAGAAAGTAACCAGCATTTGATGTGAACAGTGTTGGGTTACAGTTCGGTCTCCTTCATTGATCATGAAGTCTGTGACTCTGAACAAGTCATTCTTTTTTTTTTTTTCCTTATATACCTTTGTTTTACTCTTTTTTTTATTTTTACAGACTGCATTTTGATTCATTGTACACAAATGGATTACAACTTTTCATTTCTATTTTGTACATGATGTAGACTCACACCATTCATGTAATCATACATGCACATAGGATAATGATGTCTGTCTCATTCCACCATCTTTCATACACCCACCCCATCTGCCCTCATTTCTTTTTTTTTTCATTTTTTTAATTGTAAACAAATGGGATACATGTTGTTTCTCTGTTTGTACATGGTGTAAAGGCATACCATTTGTGTAATCATAAATTTACATAGGGTAATGTTGTTTGATTCATTCTGTTATTTTTATCCCTTCCCCCCACCCCTCCCACCCCTCTTTTCCCCCTATACAGTCCTTCCTTCCTCTATTCTTGCCCCCCTCCGAAACCCTAACTCTAACCCTAACACTAACCCTTCCCCTCCCCCCATTATGTGTCCTCATCCACTTATTAGCGATATCATTCGACCTTTGGTTTTTTGAGATTGGCTTATCTCACTTAGCATGATATTCTCCAATTTCATCCATTTGCCTGCAAATGCCATAATTTTATCATTCTTTATGGCTGAGTAATATTCTGAACAAGTCATTCTTGATTTCAGTCCTTTCAATGGCTTCACACTGCCCACAGAATGAAGACCAACACCCTATAGCATGCTCTCTTCCTACCTCCTCATCCTCATTTCCTTCCACTCCCTCTCTGACCCCATCAATCATCTGGTCTTACTGGGCTACTTGTATTTCCTACACAGACCAAAGCTTTTCTGTTCTCCAAGTCTTCTCAAAGCTCTTTTCCCTGCCTGGCTGTCATTTCTTCCTCTTGTCTATCTTTGAAGGAGAACCTCTCTTCTGGGACTCTTTCCCTGACTATCTCCATGGAATGAGCACACTGTTCAGTGGGCCCGTGGTATACTTCATCTTCCCCCAGTGGGTTTGGAGGTAGTTTGTTTTCTCTTTTTCTCCTCATAGATTATGAGCAGATTGAAGGCAGCCTGATCCTGGGACCCTGACTTCTCCAGAAGCACTCACCTAGCCCAGGGCCCTGAGCAGGGTGTTCTCTAAAGAGACACTTGTTGAATAAATCTATGTATTAAAATTTGTAGCTGAGATGAGACTAAAGCAGACCATATTAAACCAAAAAGTGGAGATGCCATATTCCTGAAAACCAGGAGAGTACAAAGAGATGGAAAATAAAGCCCTCAACCTTCTTTCTTAGGGAGGTGTGTCTCACATCAAAAATATTTTTTCAGATTGTAACTCTAACCTGTGAGAGTGGCCCAATAAATTCTGTTCATGATCCCTCCCTCTACATTCACAACTATGAAATCTCAAGTGAGCCAAAAGGTGGGAAAAGAGGTGGCAGGATCAAGAGAAGCTTTGCAAAGGAAAAGTAGTCTCATAAATGCCTCACTGATGTGTCCTCTTGTTTTAATAGGATACTATAGATAGCGAAACACCCCAGTGACAGGTTTTTCCCTCAATGATGTTTATGTTGCTCACAGACACCAAGTTTCTGTTTTCATAACGTATTGGAGACACCCAATTTTAGTCTACTAGCAAATCTCTTACCTCCTGTATACTGAGAGCTGTGAAAATAAAATTGGTATTTTTAAAAAGTGCTTAATAATTCCCATGTTTGGGAGAAAATGCATTCCAATGGCATCTTTAGGAAAAAAAAAAAAAACAACAAACACCCAAACAATCAATCTTGGTTATGGGAATTCTGGCTTCTTTTCAAATCTTGACTGGAGACAATCTCACATGACTTTAATTGCAATCTGTATGTTATTCATTTCCAAATATTTTTGGTAGTCCTAATATCTCTAAGGAGTTCCAACTGTGTTTTGGGCAGAAAATGCTACCTTGAACTCTCAAACTCAAAGTACTCAAATTGACATTCTTCTCCACTCTATCACACCTCCCTCATTAACCTGCACCCCTCCCCCTACAGACTGACATAGCTCTATTTTTGTTATAGTCAGAATTGCCTCAAAGCCTCAGAGTTGTGTGCTATTTTTGACTACTTTCTATGCCTTGCTCCCTATGTCCAATTGGTGGACAGCTCCTATCAACTCCACTTCCCTAATATCTCTCCTCTTAATTCTTGGTGCCAGGCCATTTGTACAGCTCTCATTGCCAGTCTTCTGAGATAAAAATTTTGGTTGCCAACTCCTTGCTCAATATCTTCAATCATTCTCTATTCTTTAGAAAAATAGTCTTAATTCTTCAATCTGCCATTTGAGGACTTCCAAAGTTTAGTCCAACTTTCCTTTCCACATTTATTTTCCTTTAATTTTAACTAAAATTATTCCTTTGCATTTCTTACAATACACACTAAATTTTATTGCCTATATGTTTCGATTCAATTTTTAAGCAAATATTAAGTGCCCATTGTGTGCGGTAGGCCTTGGGGTTTGATTTTGATTCCTTTTTCTGCATGAAATGACATTCTCTTCATTTCCATATTTATAATGTTTTTGTTTGTCAAGACCCTCACTAAAAAGCACCTTGAGAATGGAATCCATTTCTGATTCCCTTCTAGGGTCTCTGCTTTTCATCCATTAGGTTTCTCCTTTGTTTTCCCACCTATGCTGCATTAGAAGCAGATGATGATGGAGGAGGCAAGCAGGCTGAGAGCTGGGGTGGCTGATAGGCTGATTAGGAGGGCAATTACAGAAAATCTAAACAAAGCAGACAGAAAAGCTCAGAAACTAGTTTAATACCATTGGGAACATGGGACAAATAGGTCCTGACAGCAGCCTTGTGTTACTGCCCAAATGCATTTTATTTCAGAATGATGAATCTGTGGTATTGCAAAAAGGTGGAACTTTGAATATTATTCTCTTTGAACAGCAGACAAGTTTGTAAACCATCTTGCAAGATTTCATCAAAAATGATTAAAATGATTTTAAAGTGTCCTTGGGTTTAAAAGGAGTTATATTAAGTTATGTGCAAAGTTCATGTCTGAGTAATACCTCATTTCCAGCAATGCTGGATAAATGAAGCATTACTTTAATAGGTTAAACCACATATTTTGTATATCTAATTTCTCTCTTCAGTATATTCTGCATTAGTGAAGGAAAAGAGAAAGATGCTTTTTAATTCTCTAATTAAATGTCAAACCATTACCTAGGTAGCCACAGGACAATGTCCACAGCACATCTGTCAGAGCTGCTATCCATCAAGTTTCCCCTTCTAGGCAGAAATGTGATTACCCCTTGGAAAGATGTCAACAATTTCTAACTGTGGAAAGTTGATCTAGTTTGATATTATTCATGAAGGGATGTATTACTGGAAACATGATGGATTGAAAAAAACTGTATTCTGATTGTATTTAGGTTATGGATCAGAAATCAGTACTTTTCACATACCTGTTGGCCATTTGTCTGTCTTCTTTTGAGAAATATCTATTTAGGCCAATTGCCCTCTTTTAAAAGCAAGTTATTTTAATTTTATTTATTCATTGCTATTGAATTTTGTCAGTTCCTTATGTATTTTTGGATATTAACTCATATCAGATATATGGTTTGCAATTTTTTTTCTAACTCCTTACATTGCCTTTCGTTTTGTTTATTTTTTTCCTTTGTTGTGTGAAATTTTTCAGTTTGATGTAATACCATTCACGTGTTTATTCTTGCTTTTGTTAACTGTACTTTAGGTGTCATATTTTAAGCATAGTCCAAGACCAATGCCAAGAAGTTTTTACCCCCACCTCGGGGCTTTAAGTCTTCAGAACTTACATTAAACCTTTG
Organism: Sciurus vulgaris; assembly: GCF_902686455.1. NCBI lineage: Eukaryota > Metazoa > Chordata > Mammalia > Rodentia > Sciuridae > Sciurus > Sciurus vulgaris. Next base: position 3,980,725 of record NC_136471.1, on the reverse strand, counting down.
ATCCATTTTGGGTTACTTTTTGTATATGGTGTAAGGCAAAGGTTCAGCTGCATTATTTTGCCAGTTTTCCCAATACTGTTCACTGAAGATATCCCATTGTGTATACTTGGTGCCCTTGTCAAAAATTATTGACTACGTAAGCATGGGTTCATTTCTGTGCTCTCTATTCCATTCCATTGGTTTATGTGTTTATTTTTATGTAAGTACCACACTGTTTTGATTACTATATATCTTTATAATATATTTTGAAATCTGGGAGTATAAGGCCTCCGGCTTTGTTTTACTTTTCCAAGATTTCTTTGTCTATATAGGGTTTTGGTAGTTCTATATAAATTTTAGGATTTTTTTCTATTTATGTGGAAAGCATATAAATATTGGAATATTAATAGAATTTTCTTAGAAAGTACACATAGCTTTGAGTGGTATAAATATTTTAGCCATATTAATTCTTCTAATCCCAAAACATAGGATATCTTTTCATTTATGTGGGTCTTTTTCAATTACTTTCATCAATATCTTATAACTTTCATTGTGTAGACTTTTCATGGTTAATTTATTCCTAAATATTTTATTTATTTTTATGCTATTGTAAATGGAATTATTTCCTTAATTTCTTTTTGGATACTTTATTGTTAGTATAGATGGTTCCCAACTTATGATGATTCAACTTACAATTTTATAACTTTATTATGGTGCAAAAATGATACACATTTGTTAGAAATCATATTTCAAGTTTTGAATTTTTATATTTTCCCAGGCTAACAATATACTGTACTATAGTCTCTTGTATTACTTCACAGCAGCAGATAGCTGAAGCTCCCAGTTATTCATGTCATCACAAGGATAAGCAACAAATACTCTATAGCATATTGTATTGTTAAGTTATAATGTACAGTAGGTTAGGTGTATTAAATGAATTTTTGACTTATGGATAGTTTCAAGGTATGATGAGTTTATCAGAGTGTAACTCCATTCTAATTTGAGAACCATCTCTATTTAGAAGCAAAATTGATTTTGTATTTTGGCTTTGTACCCTGAAAATTTTTATTTATTTATTTATTTATTTTTTGCAGTGCTGGGGATTGAACCCAGGGCCTTGTGCATGCAAGGCAAGCACTCTACCAACTGAGCTATCTCCCCAGCCTGAAAATTTATTCTTTTTTTAGTTCTAACAGCTTTTGTGTGTGCATGTGTGTGGAAATGTGTACGATTTTCTATAGGTAAGATCATATCATTGGCAAACAGGTGATTTAACTTCTAATTTGGATGGCTTAAGTTCTGTTTTTGATATTAAAGTCTTGAGTCCATCTGGAGCTATTTTTTTTCTGTGTGGTGTGAGGTAGGGACCCAGGTTTTCCCCATATGGTTAACTAATGTTTTCAGCTCTAGTTACTGAATAAAGGATGACATTAAGGTGCCTTAATATCATCCTTTTGAATCTGTTATTATTTCCTGAATTTCCTAGTAAATATTCCTCTCTAAGAATATCTACTGTATACTACCTAAGCTAGGAAAAGGAGGATTTTCCACATTTAGCTCAGTTTAAGAAGAACAGACTTTAGTGGTGGTAAAAGCATATGAACTTGGTCCTTTACTAAGACGTCTGGTGAGATGGAGGCTGAAGTACTACTATGTCATTCTTTAGACTACTAAATCAGTCAGAAGGCCCTGGATTCAAATCCCAACTCTTCTATTTACAAGCTGTAAAACCTTGGGCAACTTATTTAATCAATTTGAACCTTGATCCCTTGTGTGGAAAATGAAAGTATGTGTTTACCTCATAAGACCACTGGGAGACGACCCTTTTAAAGGTCCCAGCTGAGGGCAGAGAATATACACACTTTTCAGAGTAATTGATAGGGATTCCTTTCAAATCCATCCTTTATTAATTAATGTGATGATGGCCTCTTCAATTGTCCTGATCATTTCTCAGTTCTTCAGCATTTTTCTGGCACTGTTTTCCTGCATTTTTTTTAAATCTTAGCCTTTCTCTTTCTTTCTAGTTCTAAGGTACTTAATGATTATATTTTCTCATTTTTCTGCTAAGAGTTTTTCTGATTTTATTTTTTGCATCTTGCAAAATAAATATAAAACTTTACTTATTTTATGGCTTATGATTTTGAGGACTGAATTGTAAAACTTTCATTTCTCTAGTGCTTATTTCCCTTTCTATTGTATATGGGATTTTTTTTTTAATGTTGGTGAAGATATATTTGCTCTATTTACCTATCTATCTGAACTTATTAAGTCATGTAAAAAAGGATGTGTCCTCCTCCCTTGTTTTAAGGGTGCCACAATAAAAGATTTGACTGCTAAAGTCATTCTTAATATTATTTGCTTTATTTTCCCCCTTGAACTTCCTTAGAAATCAACCTCTCAGAAACTGAAACATAGAAAAAGAACCATGGACTCTGTGGTACTCACAATATATACCCACATACTTTCCCATAAAGATGCCACTGTTTTACATATATTCCAGCTGAGAAATAAAGTCCTTTTTCACTTATGTACTTTCTAAAATTTATTACTGGTAGTTTTACTTATTGTTGCAAAACGTATTAGTGGATAATTATATCTTTTTAAAAATTTAATTTGTGTGTCTTGAAGGTACATGGGATTGGCAAAGCATGTTCATTTTTGTTGCTATAATGATATCAGTGACCAATTTGATGTCCTCAGGGAAAAGCGGGGCTATTTTCCTGCCTTTAAAAGCATTATACTGTGTTAGTAAGTATAGGAGTTACATGTAATAGGAAAGCATATTTCAGACACATGCAGGTACTCCCTCCCCCATAGGTACCATAAGGTACATTGAAAAGTTTATGATACTGGATTCAGAATCCAAAGTTCTGAGTCAGTACTCTTCTTCCACCCTCATTAGCTGTGTGACCTTGAGTGAATTCTCCATGTCTTTTTACTTCAGTTTTCTCATCTGTAGAACAGAGACACAAAGATTCTTGCTCTGGATACCTCATAGGGTTAGTGTGTAAGTTATGGAACACAATGCAAGTGGGAACATCTTAACATTATTATTAGTGCCACCATCACTGCTACCAGCAGCATTATCACTCATGGGTGCCCAGGTGTTTAACAGGAAGAAAGTATTCAGGGTTGGCAGCAGACATATCCACAATTCAAAGTAAAAAAACAAAAACAAAAACACAACATTTAATGAGCCCTTATATGTGTGACAGGAACTGTTAAATATCTTATATGCTTTATCTCATGCAATGATCACAACAATGTTATGAGTAGTAGCCTGAATTACCCACATTTTACAGATAAGGTAACTAAGGCATGGAGAGGTTAAGCAACTTGCCTGGGTCAGAAATGAGACTGAATCCAGGCAGTCTGTTTCTGATCCATAGTAATGTGTGATGAGACCTCTGTACATGTGAAGACTTTTAGAGCTTGCAGAATATTTTTCTATTATCTCATATAAAATTTATCACTGATTTATTTTATAAATTGAGTAATATCAGCTTCAATATCTTAGTCAAGATTATGCAGCTAGTCAAGTGTAAATAGTAATGAACTCAAGCCAGATCTCTTTCCATTCCCTGTCATTGCCTCTGAATGGACTAATGGGTTCTTACTGGTGATCCACATCCCCTCATTCAGTGTCCCACATTTGCTTTTGTTTTAAGGAGAAAGAAATGCCTAAACCATAAAGTTATATCCTTCATTGATGAATCCTTCTAGAAAAATTGGTCTTTTGTTCACTCTTTTCAAAAGCTGATTATTCAGAGAATCCTAAATCAATGCTGTTGGAGGCACCCCAACCTTCTGTATGTAGACCACTGGATGCTTATTGAATGATTTTCAGGTCCCCAGAAGGAAGCTCTTTTTAAAATCGGCTGTGGATAAAAGGAATCCAATTGAATATTTAAAGGATATTTAAAAAGCTGTCATTTCAATCATTTCTTTTCCACATGCTTATAGTCATGTTATCCTGAAATTGACAGTGTATTTATTTGTCAGAGACAGCATTTGGTAAAAAAAATTTGACCAATAACAAAAGAAATTGCTAGTGAGAAAAGCTGACACTTTGCCATGTCAGTTCCCAGAAGGGATGGTTTATAGCAAAGAACTGATTTCATGTTTTTCTGTTTGTTTGTTTTTTTTTCCAGTTCCTCAAAGGCCACCTGTAATGTAAAGACTTTAAATGTCCTTTCTTCTCTCTGTTTTGTTTGCTTCTTGTTAACTGCAAGGTGGAAATATTCACATTTAACTTGAAACGTGGGTGAGAAAAAACCAGAACACTCTAGCAGCTGTGTATCTAAGACAGGTAAATGGAGCCTCTCTAGCTGATATTTAATGAAAATTAGTGAATCATGACCTCTCAGATACTTCAGAATATGCCCTTAGGTCATTGCCTCATTAAGCCTTTGAATTAATTCACTTGTATTCAAGAAACATCTTTATTATGGGGCTGGGGTAGCTCAGTGGTAGAGTGCTTACGTAGCACATGTGAGGCACTGGGTACAGTCCTCAGCACCACATAAAAATAAATTTAAAAAAGGTATTGTGTCCACCTACTACTTAAAAAAATTGAAAAAGATAAATATCTTTATTATTTAAGGGAAGCTGCTTGAGATATAAGAACGTTCCTCCTTGAAGCAGACATCAGCACCATTTTCATACTGTTGATTCTCTCCTTACTCTTTGTGAGCTTTCCCCAAGAAAGATCCAAACTGTGGACATGGCTTGGAATGAACTTAAAAAACCCAAATCTGAAAACAAGAAGGGCTATCAAAGTTCACTTGCTTGGAGCCCACTGAGAACAAAGTTACCCAGTTTGTTAGGGTAGCCTTATTACGGACCTCAGTTTTATATTTTTTCAAAAAAGTCTACTCTGGTATTCAAATGTCAAGGTTACTTTAGCTCAAGAGTCATAGTTTGGAGAGAATGTTTCAGTCAACACAGGAATATAAAACCCAGTTCATTGTGAAGAGGGTCACTGTAGTAATAAGAACCTTTGGACCCCAGTTGAAGGAATGTTTCAAGAAGTACTCAGTTCCCAAGTATTTCTGGGGATGATCAGGGGGGGTTATATGATCTCTTGATTGGAGTGACAGAGATTTGAATTCAATAGCTATCTAAAATCTTGAGCAGTACTAACATTTCAAGATTTTATGCTTTTTTCTAATGGAAGATCTATGCGTGAAAGCAAACCTGGCAAATAACTGGATGGATATTTGTGTGATGAAAAGTGTGTGTGGTTTTAAAAATTTGTTCTAATTAGTTATACCTGATAGTCAGATGCACTTTGATACATCATATATAATGGAGCATCATTTCTCATTCTTCTGGTTTTACATGATATAGAACTCTACCAGTAGTATGGTTATATATGTACACAGGGTAATAATGTCTGATTCATTTTATCCTTCCTATCCCCACCCCTTCCCCTCCATTGACTCCCCTCTACCTAATCTAAAGCCACTTTATTCTTCCCTAGGGCCCCATTGTGAATTAACATCTGCAGATCACAGAAAACATTTGGCCTTTGGTTTTTTTGGGATTGACTTATTTTACTTAGCATGATATAGATAAACTATGGAACCAACATAGGTGCCCTTCAACAGATGAAAGGATAAAAAATGTAATATATATATAATGCTTATGCTATTTATATAGTATATATATAATATATATATATTATACTCACACAAAATGGAATATTACTCAGCCTTAAAGAACAATGAAATTATAGCATTTGCTGGTAAATGGATGGAGCTAGAGACTATCATGCTAAGCCTGTGGGTTTTTTTCATGCTAAGTTCTCCTAATATTATTTTTGTTGAGTTAAATCTAGATAACTGTAACAGTTTAGGACTGTTTAAGACCTTAACCACAGTGAGAAGAGTGAAGCAGGAGACATCACAATAACAGACCTTAAATTATATCACAGAGCTACAGTAACAAAAACAGCAAGGTACTAGGAACAAAACAGACATGAAGACCAATGGAATAGAATAGAAGAGACAGAGACCAACCCACATAAATACATTTATCTCATACTAGACAAAGATGCCATAAACATACATTGGAGAAAAGATATCCTCTTCAACAAATGGTTCTGGGAAAACTGGACATTCATATGTAGCAGAATTAAATTTAATCCCTATCTCTCACCCTGCACAAAACTCAACTCAAGGTGGATAAAGGATCTAGGCATTAGACCAGAGACCCTGTGATTACTAGAAGAAAATGTAGGACAAACTCTCCAACATGTCATCTTAAGAACCAACTTCCTCAACAGGACTCCTAAAGTGCAAGAAATAAAGTCAAGAATCAATAAATGAGATGGTATCAAACTGAAAATTTTCTTCACAGCAAAGGAAACAAGAGTGTGAAGAGAGACCCTACAGAATGGGAGATGATCTTTGCCACCTGCACATCAGATACAGCATTAATCTCGAGGATATATAAAGAATTAAAAAAAAAACACCAAAAAAACTAATAAACCAATCCGTAAATGGGCAAAGGAACTAAACAATTCTGAAAATTCTTCTCAGTGAAGAAGTATATGAAAAAGTGTAAATTTATGATTAACCCATGTACAAACAGACAAAAAACATGTATCCCATTTGTTTACAATAAAAAAAAAGTCACAAAGTAATAAGTGATGACTATGGTGAGGTCTCAGACCTTTGGTTTCTGGGTGTAGCCACAATTAACACTGCATTTCTTAGACCAGTGACAGAAGTAGTTAAAATGACACAGGAGGGTTCACTCTCAGCCAATGGGTGCTTTGGAAGTAAGTTTTGGTATAATGGACTGAATTAAAATAATCGTGCATTGTATGTTTTTTCAAACAATTGAAAAATGAAGTGGTATTGTGGGATGTCCAGGAAGATGATTAAAAAAATCTTTTTCTTACAAGGTCTGAATCACAAATGGCACACCTAGGGTATTGTATTATATCATTACTATAATAAACAATTTGCATATTGAATATTAAAAAAAATACAAAGTCAACAACTAAATGACCTAATATTACATCTCAAAGCCCCAGAAAAAGATGAACAGATCAACACCAAAAATAGTAGAAGACAAGAAATAATTAAAAATCAGAACTGAAATCAATGAAATTGAAACAAGAGAAATAATTCAAAAAATTGATAAAACAAAAAGTTGATTCTTTGAAAAAGTAAACAAAATTGACAAATCCTTAGTCACACTAAAAAAGAGGAGAGAGAAAACTCAGATTACTGGAATTCATGATGAAAAAGGAAAGATCATGACAGACACCATTGAAATACAAAACATAATTAGAAGCTACTTTGAAAATCTATACTCCAACAAAATAGAAAATATCAAGGACATTGACAAATTTTTAGAGAGATATGATCCTCCCAAACCTGTGTCTATCTTTATCTTGTTCTAAATTGATTGATGGAAAAGAGTGAAATAAATTAACTGTAATTGTGAAAAAAAAAAAGTGTTCAACATCTCTAGCAATTAGAAAAATCCAAATTAAAACTACACTGAGACTTCACCTCACTCTAACCAGAATGACAATTATTAAGAATAAAAGTAACAATGAAGTTGATGGGGATGTTGGGAAAAGGATGCACTAATACATTGTTAGTGGGACTCCAAATTGGTGCAACTACTCTGGAAAGTAATATGAAGATTCCTAAAAAAAACTAGGATTGGAATCACCATTTGACCCAGTTATCTGACTCCTTATTATTTAAAATCAGTGTATTACAGTGACACAGCCACATCAATATGTATAGCAGCGCAATTCATAACAGCTAAGCTATGGAGCCAACCTAGGTACCCTTCAACAGATGAATGGATAATAAATTGTGGTATATATACAATGGAATAGTATTCAGCCATAAAGAAGAATGACTTTATGACATTTGCTGGTAAATGGTTGGATATAGAGACTATTGTGCAATGTGAAATAAGACAATTCCCAATAAACCAAAAGTTGAATGTTTTCTCTGATATGTGGAAGCTAACCTGCAATAAGGGAGGAGGGGAAGAATAGAAGTTCAGTGGATTAGATGATGGGGAATGAAGGGAAGGGAGGGAGGATAAAAAAAGGAAAGAGAGTGAAATGAACCTGACATAACTTTCCTATATACACATATGCACCACAGTGAATCTCACCACTGTATACACCCACATGACTGGGGTCCTAATTAGAATGATTATGCTTGCATAATTATATCAAAATGGACCCTACTCTTATGTACATGTAAAAAAGAACCAATAAAAAAGAAAGAACTAAAAAATACATATATATTTATATGTTACCAATGGCCTAATGGCATAGATCCATTTCAATCCGAAAATTAATTTCTTCTGGGTTGTCTTTATCTCTCTAATAAATATCAAGCATTTCTTAGCTGCATCATATCCCAAAACTGAATGGCAAGAAATAAATAAACTTTGATTTTCATCTTCATCTGTTCATCAAGATTAAAAAAAAGACCTTAACCTCAGAGAATACCTTGAGGGGTTAAGTTACATGGGAGAATGTTCAGTATTGAAATCAGGATATTTCACTTGTTTTTTCTGTCCATTGGTCAGTTCCATTATCTTTGTGTCTCTTGGATATCCTTCCAAGGAAGAATGTGCATTTCAGTTGCAAGAAGTTCAGTGAGCTGAGGCCATATTCTTCCCGGGCTGCTCCTGGCTAAGCATTGTACACTGGGCACTACGGCCTGACCAATTTCTGCCCAATGTGGAGTCTTCTAAGGAGTAGTCTTTGCTCTGCAGCTCTGTATTGGGTTGACTGAGATTTTATAGACTCAATATCCCAGGCTGTGCTTGTCTGTGATCAATTTTTCTTCCTGTCCCTATTCCATTACTAGATGTCAGTTCTGCATTGCCTCTGAAGATTCTCTCTGCCCATTCTTTTTGTTTCCCCCCTTATGTTCCACAGGGTTTAACCTCCTAACTTCACCCCAGTATGTGTTTCCCAAAGGATCTGAACTTCACAGTGCCTAATAAACTCCCAGGCATCACATCACAACCTCCATGCATTATTCTTTTTCTTCCATACCAAATTGTTTAGCTTCTTAGACAATCACATCTCTTTTTGTACAATTTTATTCAAGTTTTCCTGGATTCCAGAGTGCTCAAAAACTATCAAGAAGACACCTCATTATGTAACCAAGGCTCAGAAACATACTTGTCAAAGGTCACAGAACAAATGAGTAGCAAAGTTGCAATTACATGTGTAATACCTGTTAATCAAAATTAAGGAAAAAATTTAGAACAAAAACAATCCAACAAACAGAACCCTGGTCTCTTGACTCCAAGTTTGGTGCTTTTTTACCCAGTAAATACTAGCCAGTGTAGAGGCCAGCTATCAGTAGCCTCCACCAACAGGGGCTCTGCTGCCTCTCTTAGTTCTCTAGAACTAAATAGGCTTTCCGAGCAAAAGATAGCCATACCCCACTAAGGAGAGCAAAATGGAGCCCTTGGTGCTCCCAACATGTCTCGTCCTTGTAACACCTCTGAAAGAATCTCAGTCTGTCTCCCAGTTTTGGGGTGGGTCCTGTCATTCTCTCTGCCCTAGGGTAGTAGTTTCCTTCATCTGCTCCCATTCTTTCACTGTCACTATCTGATGACGAATTTTCTGACACTGTGTTCACCTTCTCTCCAGGTCCAGTTTGATGCAACACCTCCCCAACAGTTCCTTTTCCTTCTTCCATGACTTTCTCCATATTGGTTCCCCTAAGAAGGAGGTACTCTTTTTCTGCTCATCAGAAATCCCATGGTGAGGCTATTTGGGGGTATTTAATGTTTCTTCCAGAAAAATTCATGGGCTTCTTCTCAAACTCCTTATTTCAACCCTTATTTAAGGGTTGGTCAGAAAAGGAAAATAAAAAGGGTGGAAGTATGAAAGTGTTATGTACCCTTCCCTTTATTGTCTTTTTCTTGAACAGAGTTCTCCAAGTGATAATGAGAGGTGTAAACAGAAAGTGTTCTCTCTCCTTGTTGATGTTTCAGCCCAACCCAAGGTTAAAGCTAAAGAGGAGTACAAGAGTCCCAGAGTAAAGATAACGTCCTTAGTGTGATAAGGCAGCAACATGGTGAGGAAGAATTCAATGGGGGCTCTGCTTCTGAGTAGCCAGATGACTTTGGGCACACCCCTTCTGCTCTGTGGACCATTTTTGTGTGTGTAGAATTAGGAAGCTGGACTGGACAGGGAGCTTCCTGAGGCAGAGCCTATGCTTCAGTGATCTTTTATTTCTTCACATGTAGCACAGATCTTGGCACACAGTAGGTAGTCAGGTTGTCTGGCAGAAAATGCCCTGCTGGTGCCAACATTTTATGATAATGAAAGATATCCCCTTTGATATTGAGCTAACAGAGCTACTTTTTGCCAGGGTAAGGACTAAGGAATAGTTGATGAGTCTCCCAGGATCTTCTGTGTCTTGGGATGTGCTAGTAAGGTAATGAGACTGTGAGGCTGTTGTTAATAACTTTGCTACCTACAGTCTGTCCTGTCCACTGTTGTTTTCCTTCCACCTTGGATGACCCAGGCTTCTTGCTTTAAAGTGTGCTTATGAATTCAGGCAATACTGAAAATGAATGAAAATGCTAATTAAGGGATCAGTTTCATAACCAGGATGTATTAACTCTAAACATATTCTAGCCAAAGTTTGTTTTCTATCTGAATCTTTGGAGGATTAATGCTATAAAAAATAGATAAGCATTTCTGATGAGAAGGCAACAATTCATTCTCAAAAGCACATTTTAGGATGTAGCAATATTTTTAAATGATAATATATTCAGTAGCTTCACTAACTTTATAATGATAAATTCTAAAATCACACTTGAAAAATGTGGTAAAAATTCTGGTGTCTTTCTGTGAATCACTGCTAGGTAGCTGGGATGAGTTTACCTCCCTTAAATGAGCTCGTGGCATATTAAGCAACAATTTAGATGTAATTCAATATACTATGATATAATGTGAAGCTCAAATTTCCTTTAACACAACTCTTAATGACAAGGTAAGATACATTAATCATAGAAATGTTAATGAAAAATTTCATTATGAAAATGATGAAAAATATCATGAAATAAACATTTAATTTTAAGCTTTCTTACATGACTCAGATATTTTTTGCCAGTGTTTTTCATGCTTTTAATTTTTTGTGGTACTGGGAATGGAACCCAGAGCCCAGTACAGCTACATGCCAAAGCTTCCAACAGTCACAAAAAGTCATTAATAATTTTATTTCAGGATAAGCAGGAAGGGAGTAGAGTTCAAAGCTGCTAATGGGTTAATTCACTTTGAAGATGAAGGAAGGAACTCTTAGAGGCAGAGATGGAGAGAATATGAGAAGAGGTGACTCTAGGAGACTTTAACAAATCCCTAGGCCTGGGGCAACACACCTTCACACAATAGTTTGAACCAAACAGAACCTGCTTATCAAATGATTTGCCTTTTCTTTGCACATTATAAACAAAAACTTATGGAAATGTATGCCAGTCTGCAGCTTTCACCTATGTGCCCCCACCCCAGAGGACCGTAGGAAGTGCAGATGCCAGCTAGGGGAAAAGTACATGACTCTTGCCACATGATACTGGGTCAAAAAAGTCACAACCTACTCATATTTTGTCCTACAGCATCCTCAGGCTGGCCCTGTGAGGTAGACCCAGCAGAGATAACTGTCCCAAATTTTCACATGATGTAACTGAGCCTCAGAGAAGTTAAGTAACTTGCCTAAGGCGAAACAGTTGGTGTTGAAAGTCAAACTTGACACTAACTTATGCAGTAGATCCATTTCCTGATTTGATCTGTATTGTCCTTGGTCTCAAATGCAAAATAGAACAGCAAATAAAATTGAATCAATGGAATTAGAACCCTGTTAAGATAACTCATAAATTGAACACATTTAGAAACTATCATAATGCCCTCTTCCTGCATTTCTCAAAGTTTAAATTTGGACATTTTCTCTCCAGCTCCTATCCCAAATCCTTAGAGTTCAGACCAGGTAGAGTCGTGGAAAATTCCAGAGGGAGACGGAGAGGGGAGAAGCATTTGTTCTCAGAACAGTTTGTGTGGGATGGAGGGGAGAAGGCTCACACCAAGAACCAGGGAGTATAAGAGGTTTGTGCCTGGAGTTGCTCACCATGAGCGGGCAGGCATTATCCTGCCTTTCAGGCATTTAACAAGCCAGTATTCTCCCCTCGACAATATCTACACATGGAAACAGAAATCAATCATTTCAGGCCCCTTGGAGCTGTTTGCTAAGTAATTCATCAAATCGCTAGAAGGCTAATCCAATTTAGTGGGCATGATGACGAAGTAGTTATCTGAGTCATTCCTGCTGTGTACTGAAATGGGTAACTGAAGAGTTGATCAGAACCAAACTGCCATAATAACTGCATGAAGAAGACAGATTTGGTATGGTGTGACCTTTGAGTGCAAAGATGGGTTGTGGGGAAGAAGAAGGACAAGGCTTCACAGACACGAGAAATGCAGATTCTTACTCAACCCCAGGAAGACCTTCTTACCCCAGGGCTGCAGACAAGGATACAGACTGACTCCATTAAGATAGAGGCACCTGCCAGACCCAGGCAGTGCTCATGGGTGGTAAAGCTTTCTGGCCAGGATGCTGCAAGGGAAATTCCTGTGTCAGTTGGGAGGTTGATCTGAGTCCTTTTCCTTAAGAATCCCTAGGATCCTCTGATGACCTAGCCATAGCAGTTCACCCTCTATACCAGGGGCTGCCAGGAAGAGAGTTACAAGGATTCCAAGATAAGGAACTGGTCTCATAAATGGCAAATGTGTTCTGTGTAAATAGGGCCTGAGTTTCTACTTGGGTGGAAATGATGTATTTAAGACAGTGACTGAATTTCTTGAGGGGAGAGACAGGATCTTATTCTCCTACTTACTCTAATGGGCACTAGAATGAGATACGAAGGTGAGGACAGTAAAGCATCTCCCCCACAATTATTATGGCCTGTGGGAGGGGTGGTCCGCAGGCTCTATAAAAGTTTGCGTTTACCATGAATCAAAAACGAAGTATGAAAAGTGCCATGAGAGAAATATGCCAAATTCTGGGAGCATAGAAAAGGGAGGCTGATACAAGGAGTATCTGGAAGGCATTTTGAAGGAGGTGGCATTTGACTCCCAGGGATGGAGGGAAATCCCAAATGAAATAGGGGAGGTACTCTGAGCAAAGAGTTAGAAGCAGGGAACTGAGGCACAGCAATGTCAAGCAGGAGTGAACTGTCTGGATTTGGATCTCAATTTGGCCACCTAGTAGCTGTGACTTTCAGTAAGTTGCTTGCCTCCATGTACAATAGTACTTCATCTTTTATACCTGGATAATAATAGCATCTCCTTTTGGAGGTTGTTCCAAAGACAACTAAGTAACTATAGGGAAAGACTGCAGAGTGCTGCCAGGGGCTCAGGAAGCACCCTCCTTGCTTCCGCCATCATTTGCATGTTATGCATCCAGTAGTCAAAGCCCATTTAATGTTTTGCTGTTATCACAGACAGAGACAATCAGTGTCCTGCTTTTAATTACTCACAGCTTAATGAGACAGACAATAAAAATTGGAACTTTTTTCTAATTAAAGTTGGGAGAACATAAGTCATTCCCAGTTTACTAATAAGTAAGCTGTCCACCAAAAACTTATTTGTACATATCAAGTTTGTAGCTCCAAAGAGTTTTGTTCATGGAAATGTTGCACTTAATTATGGCTAGATTAGTCCACCAAAGCTCTATGTATGCCAGAATGGAACAATAAACTGGCCGAAGGGTGCCAACAGAATTTGTGGATTCTTGAAGAAGAAAGGTCTTTTCATGGAGTAGGAGGAAAAGACCTTTACCTGAAGGTGATAATGGGACAACACACTTGAACTCAATAACCATTTCCTAAAGAAGTCGCTATGCCTGGCACCCTGCTTGCAGTAAAGGGGGATTTCATAGATGAACTCCATCTGCTCTTGTCTCTCAGTGGGTTACAACTGACTATATCTTCTTCCACCTCCTCCTTTCCGCATCTCTAGTGCCCTCAGGTTGTTCTAAGCTTTCCATTTTGATATCCCTTTCAGGCTTGCTCCCTAACTCCCTCAGGAAAAAAAGGGGGAGCAGTTATAATATAACTCATTAGTAGGGGGAAGCAATTGAACTGAACAAATTAACTTTGATGTTGAAGCTAACAAGGAAGCAGTTCAACTGAGTCTTCTATTGCCACTGCCCCCCACACCTGGTACCCCTCTTCCTCTATTATCCTGCCAAGTCTGCATTCTCTGAAAGAGCATCAGGTCATTTGCACAAGAATTTTCACCACAGTGAAATGGGACTCCAGCCAGAGCACAAAGGCAAAGGTAGAGTGGAAGGGTGCTGAAATGATGGTTTTTAAGAGAGGAATTGGGCTTGGCCTGATTCAGCATCCTCGTCTTTTCTCTAGCAACTAACACATAAGCACACAGGCACACAAGTGTGCATGCACACTCACACACACATCGCTTGCTAGACTGAGGGATGGAGTTCACACACAGAGAGACCCCATGGAGACAAGGATTATTCCCTACCTTGATCTCATTGACCCAACATCAGGCTGATTGGCCTAGCAGTTGACCCAACATTATTCAAGATCTGGAAAAGTAGAAATGGTGACAAGCAGTGCAGAGCCCCAGGTCTGTAATGTATTACTCCCTGCTGTTCCCTCCCCTGGTGTACTCAGAGGGAAAAGTCTTCTCCCAGAGGTGATGAAAAGTTTGACATGCCCAAGAAAGTTTCTGTTGAAATGAATTTACCATAACAAAGGTGCTGAAATTAAAAGCTAGCCTCTAGGGTTTCTGATTTCAAAATAAGCAAGTCTCTGGTTATTGTCATATATCAACACCATGTCATACAGAGAGGGAGAAAGATTGTTCTGCAAAAGGTAATTCAGACAGGCAGCAAGTTCCCTTTTAGCTAAACTTATTTAAAAACTCTCAAGAAAACAAATTCGAATCGATCATGGAACAATTGATCAATGATGACTAAGTGTGGTTCAACATTGATTTATCTTGCATAGCAACAGAGCTCCTTGTCTGAAAGAATGACAAATCCTAAAGCCACTCTGTCCAACAATATGTGAGTACAACACAAACCTTAATTCTTTAGACTTGCTTAACCCCTACACAGATTTTTTTTTCTGGTGAAAAGGTTTTTGTTCTTAAAGTAGGGACAGCATGCTGCATAGTGAACAGTCCATATGCTTCCAAATTCAACTGGTAATTTTTTCAAGAGAAACTTAAATCAACTTTCAAAATGTAGAAAATTGATGAAAGCACATGAATCATCAGACCCATTAGATGAAATCACTTTTTTAAAAATTTCTTTTATTTTTTTATTATTTTTTAATTTTTACAGGCTGCATTTTGATTCATTGTATACAAATGGGGTACATCATTTTGTTTCTATGGTTGTACACAATGTAAATCACTTTCGTTCTCCAGTTTGCTGAGTGAGAGTCTTGGAATTATACAGAGATAATATTGGGGAGAGCCAACAAGACCACTTGAGCCAACAGAAGGAATGAACCTTTTTAATGAAATGTTTAAACAAAATTTTAATCAAACTTGCCCTGGTGGATCACAAATGGAAACAACACTGGATTAATGTAAAACATGTTTTGGAAACAATGTATCATTTGCAGTATATCTGGGAATAGGTATGTGGGACAGGGTACCTTCACTGTTCCTCTGGTCCTTGAGTCTATCTTTTGCACTATTCCTGTCTGTGATTCACTACACTTGACCTCAGAATGTATGCTGTGCTCCTGCCATAGAGTGTGGAGGGCACAATGGAAGGGTCCAGAACAAATGTCTGTTTTGCATTCTTCTTTTCCCCTGCTGGAACTCCTAAATGTCAACCTTTCTCAGGGTTCTTCTGCCGTACACCATCTCTTTCCCCAGACTGCACGGTCTACAGGGTAAGTTCAGTCATTTTAATGGCTTCAATTACTAACTGCATGTATGATTTTGCATACCCAGCGACCTACAGGGACTATTTTCCCAAATGTCCTTCAAACATAACATGTCTTTCCTGCAAAGTTCCCATTTTACACTTCTGATCCTGATTAATGACATCTTCATCTGCTAATCACCCAGGCCAGAAACCTGGAAGTCATCCTAGACTTCCGTTTCCCAAATCCACAGTCCATCATCAACTCTTATTGATCCTATCTTCTAATTACCCTTTCTAATCTGCCAATTTGTATACTTCTTTCCTACTACTCCCTGTAGTCCAAGGCATCCTATCTAATTACTGGACTGCTTATAACCCATTCTCCACCCTGCACCCAGAATGAGGCTGCAAAACAACATACAAAACACCATCTCTTCAGATTACTCCCCCTTTTGCAAACATGCATTGCTTCTTCATTGACCATAGAAGCAAGTCTATCCTTGTGTCTCACCATGAGACTACTTCTATCTGGAATAAATTATCCTGGTTCTCTCAGGCCTCTGTAATTTTGAAGACAATATCCCCTTTGGACAATTGTGCATTATGGCCTGGTAGTAATTAAGATTACAGGATGTGGAATCAGATAGCTCTAGGTTCAAATCCTGGCTCTGCTTTCTACCAAAACTGTGTGACCTTAGTCAAGTTACCTAATCTCTCTGAGCTCTAGTTTCCATATCTCTTCATTGCATCAGTCCCTGCTTTCTCTACTGAGTGTGTGCCCATCTGAGACACAAGCCGTTATTAGCTAATGTTCTAGAGTAGGTCCTTTGCTCTTCTTTGTATTCTCATAGGCACTTTTGTTCATACACAGTTTGTGACACTTTCTGCCTCCCTCACACCTGACACAACACCCAACACAACGAGCATGCCACAACTGTTTGTTGAAGGCTAAGTGAGTGAGGCAGACTCTTGGAATGTTAGGTTTGTCTTCTGGACTGAAGAATAATATATCACCCTGTAACCTCAGCTATGAGGAGGAAGGGGTTCCTTAGTGCTCTACTGTCCCTTAAAATTTGTATTTATGATGTGGAATTCCTTGCCAAGTTTTTGTTTATCTATCATTCTGACTTTTTCCTCCTTCTCCATCCTGCAAGGGGAGAGTTTCCAGTGATAATTCCACCTTAACATTCAGAATTGTCAATGTTTACCTGCTTCCCTCTGCTCTGCCACAGACTGCATCTGGGATGGGCAAAGCCAAAGCCATATTTACCCCAAACTGGCTTCCCTTCATTATGAGATGAAGGAAGAAAGTAAAAGCACTTTGTTATTACAGTTATCCTACCCATGTGCCTTGCCTTTTCTGGGCCTCAGTTCCTCATCTGTTGCTGGGGGCCTCACTAGGTGATCTCAAAAGCACTACTCAATGTTTGCCTGTTGCCATGTAGAGATTATACAGTTTTCCCACATCATCTGCCTTTGGGCTCTAACCCTATGAGATGCATGCTATCATCTATATCTTCCAAACTGAACAGAGGCTGGGATGACTCAGCCAGTTGTACAACTTCTACATAAGTTTCTATGAATCCAACTTGCTTGTTCTTCCTGTTATTGTACGATCTTTCATGAAGGCCAAAATGAGCAGTGTGCTTCTCTATGGTGCACACTTGAGAAAGCGATGTGCTTATTGTACACGTGTTGTTTTGTCACTGTAACCAAAATACCTGATAAGAACAGCTTACAGGAGGAAAAGTTTATTTGGGGCTCATAGTTTCAGAGGTCTCAGTTCATAGATGGTTGACTCCATTGTTCTGGGCCCCAGGTGAGGCAGAACATTATGGGGAAGGGCTCAGCATAGGATAACTGGTCCACTCATGGTGGGATTAGCAAGCAGAGAAAAGGAAGGGGAAAGGGGCTGTAGGAAAGATGCACCCTTTCAGAGCACATCCCCAGTAACCCACCATCTCCAGCCATGCCCCATGTGCCTGCGGTTGCCACCCAGTCAGTCCATTCCAACTAGGATGGATTGATGAGGTTGCAGATATCATAACCCAATCATTTCACCTCCTGCATTGACACAGGAGCTTCCAGGAGACACCTCCTACCCAAACACATGTTCTCAGGGCTGGCATGGCACATAGCAGGACACAGAGCAGTGATGAAGACCCCAGATGAATTAAAAGGAAAATGCACCTGTTTTTGGCAGGAGGGAGCTTTGGGTTTCATTCTCAGACAAGCCAGGAACAATGAAAACAAAGAAAAATAATGGCAAAAAACTGAACACTGCGATCCACAGTTTAGCTCATGAAGGCAGAAGCTATGTTTATAGAATTGGGTTTCATCAATACAATGTTTTGAAAGACATCTTAGATTCACAGATTTAATTACTGCCCTATATACTTGAAAGTGAGTCATCTCAGAGCTGGGGTTGTGTCTCAGTGGTAGAGTGCTTGCCTAGTGCATGTAAGGCACTGGGTTTGATCCACAGCAGCACATAAATAAACTAAATAAAATAAAGTTATTGTGTCTAAAAACAATAAAAATGAAATAAATAAAATAAATAAAAAGTGAATCATCTCAAACTTAATAACACCTTTGAGAAAGGAACCAGGTTATATATTCCACTGACTTAAACAGATTTTTTTTTAATCTGGAAAGGATCTTCAGGATCATTCATTCTATCAGCTTTATTTTATATACATGGAAACTGAGGTCTAGAGAAGTGAAATAACTTGCCCAAGATCACACAGAAAGTCAGCAGAGAAGTCAAATGAGGTATCAGGGTCTCCCAATTTCTAGTCCAAGTCTCTTTTCATTGGGCCTCAGAGCATCTATTTAAATTCACATGCTAATTATGGCAGTACCTCAGTGGAAAAGAGAAGAAAAAAGAAAGATGGATCTATATTTCTCCTTAAAACATAAAAGTAATAATACCAAAGTGACTGTTAGATTATAGTCATTAATTAATTAAAATAATATAAAAATATCACTACTACCATCACTAGCTTTCTGCCACCCACCCCCAAACCCTGCTTGCCATGCGAAACTCAGATCTGTTAGTGATCAAAACCAGCCCTGGGTCTGGAATAGCCCTTTCTGGGAATATATATACAAACTTTGGCAGGAGTTCAATCAGTACAGCTCAAACACCCACACCCACACAAAATCCTGGGCAATATCAGTCTCCTGTCAAACGCAGACACTTTCTGGGAACTTGGGAATGATGCTTATGGCAACCTGTGGCCCTGAAGACTCACAGGCCAACCTAGGTGAATTTGATTAAGCAAATGGATGTGGTAGAATAAGCTTTAACATTCCATCATGTTATCATTCTTCATGAAAGTTGATTAAGTATCAAAAGTGACCTCATTAGGAAAATGGTCTTATATTTCATATCTTTTCAAAAGTTGAAATTCAGACCTAGAGGAAGAGTTGGTTTATTTTCTGTGTTTCATGATTTTCACATATTTTTTTATCATAATCCCCACTGAGATTTTCAACCCTCTAGAAGAATCATTTCAAAAATGTGGGTAACATACACGACTGGTGTGACTGTGCCATGTTCAGCCAGAAGAATGAGGAGTTGTGCTCCATTTGTGTACAATGTGTCTAAATGCATTCTACTGTCATGTAGAACCAATTAGAACAAATTTCAAATAAATAAAAATAAAAAAAAAACAAAGAGGTAGGTAACAGTGATGATGTGGGAGCAGTGTCACCTGTGATTATGACTTTTATGGTGGAAGTAGGACCTTAGACAGTAGTTGCGCTACTGAGAGTAGGGTTTACGAATTTCTTCACCTAAGGCATATGGATGCCTGAGGGAGTTCATACTGAATGGGATACTTGTTTCCAGAGTTTACTTGCTTAGGGGTGAGGCAACACAATTCAAGTAACCTAGCTACTCAGTTCTCATCTCAAATTGCCCAGTAGAGGAAATGGTGTTTTCCCCAAAAGAAGGGAACCAGAAAAATGCCTCACCTCTTGCTCTTTTACACACTTTGGAGTCAATGGATATAATTTATATAATAGAGAGTGCACGTCCTAATGCAAAGAAAGACGTTATTGGAAGGAATTAAATGGTAATAGAATTATGCTGGTGGGGAAAATGACACGAAGTGCTAGACTACAGAGATATGTGTGTCAGAACCCAAGTGGCAAGTAGGGCAGGGCCTGTGGTAGAGAAGAGGAGGATTTCACTTTTTATCACTGAATAAAACTCTATTGTGTGTGTGTGTGTGTGTGTGTGTGTGTGTGTGTATCACATTTACTTTATCCATTCATCTGTGGATGGACACCTAGGTTAGTTCCACAGTTTTGCTATTGGGAATGGTACTGGTATAAACATGAGTATACATGTATCACTAAAGTATGATGACTTAAATTCTTTAGGATAAATACTGACGAGTGGTATAGCTGAGTCATATGGTGGTTCCATGACTACTCTTTTATTTTTGGTACCAGGGATTGAACTTGGTAGCACTTAACCACTGAGCCACACACATCCCCAGCCCTATTTTGTATTTTATTTAGAGACAGGGTCTCACTGAGTTGCTTAGCGCCTTGCCATTGCTGAGGCTGGCTTTGAACTCGCCATCCTCCTGCCTCAGCCTCCAGAGCCACTGTGATTACAGGAGTGCGCCACCAGGCCTGGCTCCATGCCTAGACTTTTTTTTTTTTCTTAAATAATTTATTTATTTTGATTCATTGTAAACAAATGCAGTACAGCTTGTTTCTCTGGTTGTACATGACGGAGAGTCATACAATTTGTGTAATCATGCACGTACATAGGGTAATGAGGTTGTCTTATTCTGTTGTTTGCTTCCCCCCACTCCCTCCCCACCCCTCTTTTCCCTCTATAAAATTCATCCTTCCTGCATTCTTACCTCCCTCCCACCCCTCATTATGTATCATGATCTGCTTATCAAAGAGATCATTTGGCCTTTGGTATTTTGGAATTGGCTTATCTCACTTAGCATGATATTCTCCAAATTCATCCATTTGCCTGCAAATGCCATAATTTTATCATTCTTTATGGCTAAGTAATATTCCACTGTGTATATATACCACAGTTTCTTTATTCATTCATCAATTGAAGGGCATTTACATTGGTTCCACAATGTAGCTATTGTGAATTGAACATTGATGTGGCTGTATCTCTGTAGTATGCTGATTTTAAGTCCTTTGGGTATAGGCCGAGGAGTGGGATAGCTGGGCCAAATGGTGGGTCCATTCCAAGTTTTCTAAGGAATCTCCACATTGCTTTCCAGAGTGGCTGCACTAATTTGCAACCCCACTAGCAATGTATGAGTGTACCTTTTTCCCCACATCACTAATTTGCAACCCCACTAGCAATGTATGAGTGTACCTTTTTCCCCACATCCTCACCAACAGCTATTGTTGCTTGAATTCTTGATAATCGCCATTCTAATTGGGGTGAGATGGAATCTTAGGGTAGTTTTGATTTGCATTTCTCTTATTACTAGAGATGTTGAACATTTTTTCATTTATCTGTTGATTGCTTGTACATCTTCTTCTGTGAAGTGTCTGTTCATTTCCTTAGCCCATTTGTTGATTGGGTTATTTGTATTCTTGGTGTAGAGTTTTTTGAGTTCTTTATGGATTCTGGAGATTAGTGCTCTATCTGAAGTATGAGTGGCAACGATATTCTCCCACTCTGTAGGCTCTCTCTTCACATTGTTGATTGTTTCCTTTGCTGAGAAAAAGCTTTTTAGTTTGAATCTATCTCAATTATTGATTCCTGCTTTTATTTCTTGTGCTTTGGAAGTCCTGTTAAGGAAGTCTGATCCTAAACCAACATGATGAAGATTTGGACCTACTTTTTCTTCTATAAGGGGCAGGGCAGAAAAAGCATTTGATAAAATACAGCACCCTTTCATGCTCAAAACACTAGAAAAAATAGGGATAGTAGGAACATTCCTCAACATCGTAAAGGCCATCTATGCTAAGCCTACAGTCAATATCATTCTAAATGGAGAAAAACTGAAAGCATTCCCCTTAAATACTGGAACAAGGCAGGGATGCCCTCTTTCACCACTTCTATTCAACATCGTCCTTGAAACTCTAGCCAGAGCAATTACGCAGACCAAAGAATTAAAGGGATATGAATAGGAAAAGAAGAACTCAAACTATCCCTATTTGCTGATGACATGATTCTATATTTAGAGGAGCTAAAAAATTCCACCAGAAAACTTGTAGAACTCATAAATGAATTCAGTAAAGTAGTGGGATATAAAATCAATGCTCATAAATCTAATGCATTTTCATTCATAAGTGATGAATCCTCTGAAAGAGAATTTAGGAAAACTACCCCATTCACAATAGCCTCAAAACACCCCAAAATACTTGGGAATCAATCTAACAAAAGAGGTGAAAGATCTCTATAATGAGAACTACAGAACACTAAAGAAAGAAATTAAAGAAAACCTTACAAGGTAGAAAGATCTCCCATGTTTTTGGATAGGCAGAATTAATATTGTCAAAATGGCCATACTACGAAAAGTGCTATACAGATTCAATGCAATTCCAATTAAAATCCCAATGATGTACCTCACAGAAATAGAGCAAGCAATCATGAAATTCATCTGGAAGAATAAGAGACCCAGAATATCTAAAGCAATCCTTAGCAGCAAGACTGACGCAGGGGGTATTGCAATACCAGAACACCAACTATACTACAGAGCAATAGTAACAACAACAACAACAAAGAAAAAACAACATGGTATTGGCACCAAAACAGGCAGGTAGACCAATGGTACAGAATAGAGGACACGGACAGAAACCCAAATAAAAACAGTTTTCTCATACTAGACAAAGGTGCCAAAAACATACAATGGAGAAAAGATAGCCTCTTCAACAAATGGTGCTGGGAAAACTGGAAATCCACATGCAACAGAATGAAACTAAACCCCTATCTCTCACCAGGCACAAAACTCAACTCAAAATGGATCAAGGACCTTGGAATCAGACTATGCCTAGTCTTTTGAGGAACCTCCATACTGATTTCCATTGTGGTTTTAGTAATTTTCACTCCCACCAGCAAAGTAAAAGTGTTCCTTTTTCTCCACAAACTCTCCAGCATGTTTTATTGTTTGTTCTTGATGATTGCCATTCTGAAGGATGTGAGATGAAATCTCAGTTTACTTTTGATTTGCATATCCCTAATTGCTAATGGTGTTGAACATTTTTCATGTCTCTGTTGGCCATTTGTAATTCTTCTTCTGATAAGTATGTATTTAATTCATCTGTCCATTTGTTAATTGGGTTATTTGATCTTTGGTGTCATGTTTTTTGAGTTGTTTATATAGTCCAGATATTAATCCTCTGTCAGAAGAGTAGCCAGCAAAGCTTTTCTCCCATTATGTGGGTTCTCTCTTCACATTCCTAATTGTTTCCTTATCTGTGCATAAATGTTTTAATTTGATGCCATCCCACTTTTTAATTCTTGGCATTATTTACTGAACTTTAAGGGTCCTATGGAGAAAGTCATTGCCTGTGCCTAAAGAGCTTCACTTCTTCACCTTCCTTTCATATCTTTATTCATGTAAACTGGCTTCCATCCCTTCCACTCTCAGGTTATTCTAGCAACAGTCACCACTATTTGGTTTTTCATTCATCCATTCAAATATTTAGTAAGGACATAGTCAGTACATTTTACTGAACTATGCACTTGAAATCTAGAGAATAGATGGGATTAAACAATGTCCTTACTTTCCAGAAGCATCCACTACTATATTTATATAATCAAGCAGTTCTCTAAAGTTTTTAATATTCTTTGACAGAAATTTTTTGGTGGCAGATTTGGGACACTAAGAAGGAGGCAGTGGTTTTTCACTGTAGAGTGGGTCAGGAAAGATGGCTCTTTCATATAGTATTTCTCATGTAGGTAATACTTAGTAAGAATCCCAAATGAGGGCTGGGGATATAGCTCAGTTGGTAGAGTGCTTGCCTCTCAAGCACAAGGCCCTGGGTTCAATCCCCAGCACCGCAAAAAAAAAAAAAAGGAGAGGAAATCCTAAATCCAAATTTCTCTCCCTCCCTGCATTCACCCACTCACCTCCTAGTATGTCTTTATTCTCCCATTTCGTACCAACTTCCTCATCTCTGTCTTACATTGTTGCAGTGCTCCTGACTAGACCTTCATTCACCAACATTTGCCACACTACCACCCTATAACTTGACTATTTTTGTAATTTATATACTTCAAAGCTTCTGCTGGCTGCCTATTTTCATAAAAAATACATTTCAAAGTTTTTAGCCTGCTATTCAAGAAACTCTAAAAAGAAACTGGCCTTCAAACCCGCTAGTTTGGATATTTTAGACTAGTACACAAATTTATAGTTGTGAAATACTGAAATCAAAAGTGATTTCTGTATCTGAAAAGAATAAATATGACCAACAATGTTGTGCCCTGGAAGAACAGCCATTTCTTTTGGCCAGTGATTTTCTTTCAGGTGTTCCTCTCCATGTGGAAGTGATTTTCTGGACTTTTCCTTGCAGAAGATGGGCTGTTTGCATTCATACCTGTGCAACAAAGAAAGCTTGTGTTTTTCTTCTTCCTGCTTCTATATAATAAATTGCTGGACTAAACTGAGCTGTTCAATAAATATTCATTTTTATTACTGTAACTACCAGAGACCTAGGGCTTGGCTCCATAATTTATAATGGTGTTTTCTATCTCACTCTCTGCTAATATTTTCAAGATATTTTTAACAAAACGTTTTGGCAGTCTCTCTTAGATCTGATATGAAAGCCAAATCCCATTTCGCCTATCTCTGCACTGTCTCCCAAATTCATCATATTTGTTTCTCTAATCTCTATGCCTATGCTCAGGCCTTTCTAAATACTGTCTTTGTGAGTCCCTTCCTAAAACAGATCTCTGATCTGAACATGTTTGCTTAAAAACTTTCCATTATTCTCCATATTTATATTTATAACTTGGATAACCAAATTTCCCAGTATTATTTATTTATTTATTTATTTATTTATTTATTTATTTATTTATTGATACTGGGTATTGAACCCAGGGGTATGTTTTACCACTGAGTCACATTCCCAGTCTTATTTATTTATTTATTTATTTATTTATTTTTATTTTGAGACAGGGTCTCATTAAATTATTGAGGATCTCACTAAATTGCTGAGGCTGGTTTCAAACTATCAATCCTCCTGCCTCAGCAGCCGAAGTCACTGGGATTACAGGTGTGCTTTGACCAAACCCAGATCCCTGCATCATTTATTGACTACTTCTTTTCCTCACTGATTTGTGCATGCCTCTGTTGTTGCTATGGTTTGCATACTATTTTCCCCATGAACTAATATTAGTGTTTAATCCACAGTCATATGTTAATAGTATTATGAGGGTGGGAACTTTATCTGATTATGGTATTTAAAGGTGGGAGCATTTGAAAAGTGATTATGATTAGAGAAGACCATCAGGGTGTAGCCTGCATCATTAAGTCCTGGGGGTATATTAGCAGACAGACACACAGTGACATATGTGCTCTCTGTCCCTTGCTATTGATGCTCCATATTGCCTTGGGTCTCTGCTAGCAAGGAGGTCATCATCAGATGTATCTCTTAGACCCCACACCTCCAGGGACGTGGGCCAAAATAATGCTCTTTTCTTTATAAATTAGCCTGCCTCCATTATTTCATTATAGGGATGAAAATCTAAAAGTCATATCTCAAGTAGCCATATGTGTTGATCAGTGTCTGAACTCATTATACTGTTTCATTGTTTTATTTATCCCTGTGCAGTATTAAATTGTCATAATTATTGTAGCCCTAATGAAAGGGTTGATATATAGTAAGGAAAATTCTGTCTTGCATTTCTTCTTAACATTTTGTTGGTTATTTTTGGCCCTGTGTTCTTCTGTATGAATTTTTGAAATTATCAACTACTATAAAAACAGTTAAGATTTTAACTGAAATTGCATTGAATATATAAACTGGAGAATTGACATCTTTATGACATTGAGAGTTTGCATTCATAAGCATTGCATATCTTACCATTTTAATTTTATTAAGTAATGTTTTAGAACTTTATAAATATTGTGCTTTCCTGTTCACAAATTTTGTGGGGTTTCACAGTACTTCTTTACTCTCTGCCTTTTTGAATTGTGAACCCCTTAAGAGTAGGAATGTTCTGGCATTCCACTGTCATGTATAACTAATTAGGACAAATTTTAAAAAATTAATAAATATAAAAATAAAAAAGAGTAGAAATGTTTATCCCCAACACCTAGCATAGTGACTGGAACTTAGGAAGCACTTGATAAAGATGTGTTAACTACTGGGATGAATGGATGAAAATAACAGTCCTCGAAATTAAGGAGCATGCAGCCCAGAAGGCAGTGTAAAATCAGTTCTCAAACAACTAAACATAAGGCAAGCTCCTTTCTCCTTTCCCACTTCTGCCTTAGGAGGTGCCATGGTATAGGCTGTGTGGGCTCCTACCATTTTACCTAAATTGTAGCTGGGGAGGCTGAAGTTCAGGAATGTAATAAGACTTGATGGCTGGCAGAGAAGTGATTACAATCCATTTCTCTGATTCAATACCTTTTCAACAATATCTCTTTGACCACCTTCTAGATTAGCAGGTTTTTATCTGACTTTTTGACACAAGGGGATTTGGTTAGGAGTTAGCATTTGCAATATCTTTGATGTCAAATCTCTGCCTGTGAATTGTTACTTCAGTCGGGCCTGGTGTGTGTGTGATCACCTCAAGAAGGGTCTCTGAGCAGATTAATCTTTCAGTCCACTCTGAGAGGTGGATGTTTTGTGAGTACTCCACTCTTCGTTGAAGGGAAGTGATGAGTGTAGGCTTGAACCTTCTACCAACTTGTGGGCAAAAGAATAGCCCTTTCTAGAGGTGCAGGCCACAGCTGTGTCACATATATTAGACAAAGCATATTGGACAGAAGAATTCAAACTCATTCATTTATTTTTGCCTTAAAACTATTTGCACAGTAGCTCTGCCTTAATAGGTCTTCCCCAGGGAAGCATCAGAGTGGGGTGAGAGAAGCCCAGACCTTGCACTCCAGTCCTAGTCCACTCACTCATTCAGCCTCTGAATGACACTGTGACCTTCTGCCACTCAGCTTCCCTTTGCTCATCTTGGAGATGAGGTAGTCATACCTACCTTCTAGGGTTATTATAAGGCCAGGAGAAAGGGTATTAAAGGCCTTTGGGCTAAGAGGCTATTAGGGCAGGTGTGAGCATACTGGGAGGACCTCAGAGCTCTTGGATCCATGGATACAGGGAAAGAGAGACTCAGGGAGGGAGGTACTTGCCCAAGGTCTCCAAAGAGGTCATGGATTATTTAGCACCTGGTGAGGTTGCATTGTCAGGGCCCAGAAGGCGTCTGAGCAATGCTAAAGGGTGGACAGCCCCGCCTTGCAGTGAGGCTGGGGTATTGCCTGGGCACCTGCTCGAAAGAGATAAGGAGGCTTTGCCAACACCTTTCCTTTCCCTGCCAGCAAAGGAAATGAGAGAACTGGACTTTGTTGGCCTATTTCAGGTTCTAAAACTTTCAACGGATTTTAGGCAATAAAGGAGGAGCTAATTTTTTTAATTGAAGGAAAGAAAAGAAAAAGTGCTTAGGACATGGTTAAGAATGTCTCTTATTCCCTCCAGACACCTAGGTTTGACTACATATCCTTAATCAATATGAGAGGATATTGCCATGGTGACACTGTCCAGATACCTCCAGATAGAGATCACAGGCAAAGACAGCTCAACTGCAAAGCCCTTTTTTCCTGTGTCTATGCCATAAGAGGGGAATGTCGCCATGTCATGCTGAGTCCTATCCTATGTGAGGGCCATAGTTCTACTTGTTTGTTTTATACTATTAGACCTTGGTCTGAATTACCATAAATGCATATTTACTGCATTATTTTATTTAGGGAATAAAAGGACAAGGAAGCTAAGGAACGATTAGGATAATTTATTACTTTTGAAAATTTGATTTGTGCAACTGTCTTGATTTGTATCCATGACCTTGAAGTTTCCTGTGTCCCATGGTCCTGCTCCTAGAAAGATTCCTTCAGTTCCTTTTAAGGAAGAGCTTATCAACACACATCTGCTCCCAGCTCTACTTCCCTTGCACTTGGAGCCCTATCATTGGCAGCAACATGCCATGAGTTCTACACTTTTGAATTGACAGGGCTTTTTTGTATGTTACTTCATAACATCCGTTAATAGTCTCAGTCAGGTCTCAGAGTCGGACTGAGGAACCCCTGTTTGCAGCAGGAAATTAAGTGCAAGAGCACCAAAAACACATGCCTGGTCTTTTAATAAGTTTGTGTGTGTGTTGTTGTTGTGATACAAAGATCTGACAAGAACAATTTTAGAGGAGGAAAAGTTTATTTGGCGCTCATGGTTTCAGAGGTCTCAGTCCATAGCTGATTCCATTGCTCTGGGCCCAAGGTAAGGCAGAACATCATGGCAGAGGGGTGTGGAAGAGGAAAGTAGCTCATGACAGCAACCAGGAAACACAGAGGAATGCCCCCAGTGATCACTTCCTCCAGTCATATCCTCCCTGCCTATAGATACCAAGCAGTTATTCAATATCCATGAATTAATGCACTGATTAGGTTAAGTTTCCATAAACCAATCATTTCACCTCTAAACTTTCTTGCAGTGTCTCACACATGAACTTTTGGGTGACACCAAAAATAGTGGAAAGTCAATGCTACGTCCTCTGCCTCCCAGCTTCTCCATGCGTCCTCTGGAATTCGGGGACCATTTGGAGATTCCAAAAGGAGTTTTTTGTTGTTGTTGTTTTCAATACAATCAAGCTTCTTTGGAATCAGTATGCAAATACTACATGATAGAAAATACCTTGATATTTGGACATTCATATTCATAGCAGCACTATTTGCAACAGCCAAAATGTGGAAATAACCCAAGGGTCCATTTCACAGATGAATGGGCAAACAAAATGTGGTATATTCATGTAGTAGAGTATGATTGAACCTTGACAAAGAAGGAAATTCTGACATACCCTGCAGCATGGATTCAGTTTTTTTGGGTCTGCTAAGTTGGCTTCCCCTGGTGCATCTCTGTTTCTAAAATGTTGCTATGCTTGTCTTCTTCCATTCCATTCCTCCTATCATTGTTAGGTTATTAATTTTTTTAATAATTCTGTACTGTGCCTTTGGGAGGGAGAGAGATTATCTGCATACTATCATTCTACCATGTTTACCTGGTTTGAGCTAAGCCTGAAATAACTAGTAGAAGTATGCCAAGAGAAACCAGGAGAAAAGCATTTCAGAGGGAGCAGCAATAGTAAGATCTCAGAGCTACACAGCAGCGTGGTGTGTGGGATGCTGAGGGAACAGAGGGTCATGCTCTTGCTTGTCCTCTATTGTGACCTTCTTTGCCAGGATCCTAGTTGGTAGTGAGGAGCTTAAGAAGCTGGGACAATGACTGATGGGGACCAAACATGTTCCATGCTCTCTGCAGGGCATGCTCCCTCCTGTTGCTGTTTCAGGAGTGTGACTTGGGCTCCAGCCAGAATAATACCAACTAGACCATGAGTTCTTGGAGCAGGGGCTTCCATCTCCTTTGACTGACTTGGTAGAATTAATGAAACAATGAGCTGGCTCCTTTACTTCCTTGGAATTTGACATTTTGAAGATTTTTCTTCCTGATGATATCTTAACTTAGAATTGTTTTGATGAATAGAGAGCCACAAAAACATTTAAATGATTCTAAATGATACCAAGAAAGATGAATGTGTCAGGCCATGTCCCCACTGCTCCTGCCACTCTTCGCCATAAAGTAAAACATGAAATGCAACTTCTGGGCATCAGCAGTGGTTGTTTGAAAGGGCCCATTCAGCTTCTTTTTGACTCCTGAATCTTGTAGCTTTAAATAGCATAACCTAAACTCACTTAACCTAACACAGCATTTTAGACGTGACCAACGCAACGCAGAGATGTAGGGGAAAAAAACCATCTACGTCAGAGGCCTGGCTTGGTTGCAGATTTGGGACTAAGGTGAGATGAGTGAGATGCTTGACCTTGGGCACCAGATTTAACACGGTAACCAAGATAAATACTATTTTGGTGCAATATTTTTTTTAAAAAAATTCAGGTGGGCAAACTCTGTCTATGAATTGATGC
Source organism: Sciurus vulgaris (assembly GCF_902686455.1). Classification (NCBI taxonomy): domain Eukaryota; kingdom Metazoa; phylum Chordata; class Mammalia; order Rodentia; family Sciuridae; genus Sciurus; species Sciurus vulgaris. The sequence goes on along the minus strand of NC_136471.1, from coordinate 3,950,685 downwards.
TTGTTTTGTAAATGAAGTTTCACTGGACACAGGCCTGATCATGGTGAGAGGACAGGGTTGTGACTGTGGCAAGATAGGCTTGGATCCCAGATTTATTTAAAAGTTTGATATTTTATTCATCATGGATTTTACCATTAATTTTTTCTTTAAATTATTGCATTAAAATAGAATTCATCTTGATTTACTGGGGCTTGGGGTGCTCCCTTAAATTTTGTGTCCAAGGTGAGTGCCTCACCTACCTTGCATTAGTCCTGGCCTTGCTTAATTAAACCAAACTGGAAGCTCTTCCCCCCCACCAAAGGCTTCCAGCTCTTCCCCTCAGACTGCAGAGTTCCAATGAATGAAGTTTTATAACAACCTGGGCCCTCCTCAAACAATATTATGGGTTTTTACAACTCCTAACTCAAAGGCACAAATTCTCCTCAGAAACAGCTAAGGGGAGCAAAGTATCAGAATCTCACTTGCATATGGTATTCTTACCCTCTTTCCTTTTTCCTTTGTTATAGCCAAGTCCCAGATGAAGATAAGATTTGTACTTTGAAACCATTAAATACAAAGTTGAAAGTCTAATTTGATTATAACATACACATTAAATTGAACCTGAGAGATGGACAAATGGGACAATTGTGGAGGAATGGGCATATATATAGATGCCTATGCTTTTTGGCAGAAACCAGCTTAAACTCATGTGAAATCCCATCTCTATGTAAAAAATTTGGAATTTGTGGTATTTGATTATTTTTAAAAGAGCTTAGGCCTCTTAAAAGTGTGGTCCTAGCAATATGAACTTGCTTTTAAATTCATACAGCTCAATTTTCATTAACCCAGATTACACCAAAAGAAGACAAGATTTTTCCACCCTCTGCCTTAAGAACATAGGTATAATTGAGCTTGGGGCATAGGACTCTGCTATGACAGACTGACTAACACAAAATATATACAAGCTAGTGTTATTATTGTTAGATGTCTTCTAAAACATTTGTACATCTCTAAAATGTGAAGCTGTTGACATTTCAGTGATGGTCATACATCCTTTCAGAAAGTGTGCAATGGCTGTCTCAATCCCAGTGACTTCTTTAGTGCCATTGGATGTCATAGGTAAATAAGCTGTGTTTTTCTTTTTTGTGCTACTGCAGATTGAAACCAGGATCTCACACATGCTAGGCAAGCACTCCATGACTCAGCAACATCCCCAACACTTTTTAAAATTACTATTTTCAGACAGAATTTCATAAAATTGTTCAGCTGGCTTTGAATTTGTTATCCTCTTATCTCAGCCTCCCCAGTGACTGGGATTGAGTGTATACCACTATTCCCAGTTTACATGTGCTTCTTTTTCTTTCCTTCCTTTTTCTTTTTTTGGTATTGGGGATTGAACACGGGGGACACTCTACCACTGAGTACATCCCCATCTCTTTTTTAAAAATTCAAAAATTTAAAAATTTTGAGATAAGTTCTCCCTAAGTTTTCCAGGCTGGCCTCAAACTTGTGATCCTCGTGTCTCAGACTCTTTTGTAGCTGAGATAATAAGCATATACCAACAATGAGCATTTTTTTAAATAAAAAGCAATTGCCTAATAGCAGGGTTGGCTGGGCACTGTGAAAATACAGAGTGCAATTAAAATTATACTAGCACAATAAAATATATCAATTGAACTCTTAGCAGTGCCCTTCCCTAGCCTAATTTAAGTTTGTGCCCTTCCTCAGAATGGAGCTCTAACTGCAAACTGGATACAGCAATGTTAGGCATTGTTGTATCTTGTGATAGTGCCCAGCCAGGGCCAGAGGGGCTCACTGGAGATGAAGGCCTCAGAGAAGAGGGATGAGGCCTCATTCACACGTGGGCTGGGCTCCCAGAGCCAACTCCAGAAATGGATACAGGAAGGTGATACATGGTACCACGAATAATGAAGCCATTCACACTGGGGAATCAGATCCCAAATAGTGACCACACTGCCATGTAGGCATGGCTCAGGCACAAGAGATGTAGAAATCAGGAAGTTCAGGGCCTCAAGACAAATGCACCAGACTTTTTTAACAGTCACATTTGGAGCTAAGATCTATGGAGAAGGGCTGTTGGGGGAGAAAGGGAATACTTTAGGATTTTATGTTTATCATCTGAAATATCTAATCAAAATCATAGAGGATGCCAAAACCAGAAGTGAATTGTCAAGCAGCTACTCAAATATGGAGCGTTGAGTAATATTCCATTGTATATATATACCACAGTTTCTTTATCCATTCATCAATTGAAGGACATCTAGGTTGGTTCCACAATCTGGGTATTGTGAATTGAGCAGTTATGAACATTGATGTGGCTAAATTTATGATTACACAAATGGTATGCCTTTACTCCATGTACAAACAGAGAAACAACATGTATCCCATTTGCTTATAATAAAAAAAGATAAAAAATATATGGAGGGTTATGTATTTGGGAAATTGAATTGAAGTGTTGAAGAAAATCAAAGTAAAATTCATTTTGAACTAGTCAAATAGAATGCATTTGATCAACTTGTCAGCATGTAGAAGGAGTTCAGCCATCTGTTAACTTTGAAAGAAGGACTCTGGCCATGGAGGAAGGTTTGGCAAAATTATGGAATGGCTTCTGTCTTAGAGGAGTTGGGTAGTATTCTAAGACAAATCCTTGTACTTGGACACAAGATTCAATTGTAATGATTGGAACACAATCAGCAGGAGATGCTCTCTACTGATTCCAGACCTGAAGCTGTGTAGAAGGTGCGAGGGAGCTAGAGTAGGAGCAAGGAGAGTTTGATGCAGTTCTCTTGCTGTTTCTGGTTCTCTTGCCTCAAAATACAGGTGTTCCATTGCCACGTCATTGTCCAGATGAACCCAGCTCTGGACAGAGCCCAGCTGCTGAGGCTGCCTCACATACCTCCCCAAGTTGTTAGTTTCCTCTGGCTGCTATAACAAAATACTACAAACTTATCATCTTAAAATAACAGATCTTGGGCTGGGGAGATAGCTCAGCTGGTAGAGTGCTTGCCTCGCAAGCACAAGGCCCTGAGTTCAATCCCCAGTACCACAAAAAAAAAAAAAAAAAAAAAAAAAAAAAACAGATCTTTTTCTGTCATAGTTCTGGATGTATGAAGTCTGAAATCAATTACTGCCACTGTCGTTACATGGCTTTCTCCTTTCTCCTCACCGTGTGCCTCTTCTTCCATCTCTTAAAAGGACATCTGTCACTGAACTTAGCACCCACTCTAAATACAGGATGAAATATTTAACTTATTTACATCTATGAAGATCCTTTTTCCAAATAAGTTCACATTCACAGGTTTTAGTTGGCTTTATCTTTTGGAGGGACACACACAACCAGAATTTTAAGTCCCTCAACTGTCCCATATGCCTCTGCAAGGGGAATACTTGAATTAGAGTGCAGTTGTTGTTGATGTTGTGCAATTGTGCTAGTTCAAAAGTCTGATGGAAATCCAATGGAATACTCAGTCAGTCAAGTTGTGAAAAGAGGCCAGGACCCAGACATTGAAAGACAATTGACTTTTAGATATTGTTTGGAGAATTTGCCTTCCTTCTATTGGTCTTTATTTCTTACAAAGGAGCTGCATAGAATTTTCCAACCCTTAGCCCCTTTTCCAAGATTCAGCAGACCTTGTGCTGTGGAATTAGTTGAAAAGATGGACCATCACAGATTAGTATCTACCTTTTATTCCTTGTTTTCTAGTTCTTCAGTTGTATTTACAGGGCTTGGCACAGAGCATACACCAGGATGTCTGTGGAGGAAAAGAGGAGAGAGGAAGAAAGGGAAGAAGGGAAACCGAAAGGCAGGCTATCTTTCCATCTATCCCTTCAATCTTCAACCTTCAACATCCTTCCTAGTGCGGGCCTCTCCTGGACCATGCTACAACTGATATTAATCATGGAAAATGCTTTTTAAAATGCCTTTACAATCTTCTGGAGGACCTGTTCCATCATTCACAACTAAGTGTTTATTGAGGAGAGGGACATTTATTTCCACACCTCTATTTCTGTGTTACATTACTGAGTATATGCTGTGATAGGAGCCTTAGCTTGGGAGTCAGCATATATGGATCTTAGTTTCAACTGGGTCACTGCTAGGGTCTGTGACCTTGACCAAAACCTTTTCCCTCTCTGAGCTCCAGTTTTTTCAACAATAAATTAAGGGATTGGCAATGTGTTCTCCGAGGACCCTTCCACAATCGAGTCTTTACCTTTTAATTCTTGGTGTTTCTGGAGAAGCTGCTTTGCAGAGGTCAAACTAAGTTCAAACTTTATCTGAACTTAGATAAAGAACATAATTTCTGTGTCTCCTACACCAGGGATTCCTGACTTTATTCCACTCTCCCACTCTAGCCACTAGATGTAGCAACACTCATTTGAGATAAATTAGTCTCTCCGTTGGACTTACTTTGACTCACATCCTAGCCTTAGGATGCCAGTGGCCTTGCCTCCTAAGAGACTTGGAACCAATGGCCAGTTCTTCCATTTGAGAAAGAGGGAAGACTGAGACCAGAAGAGCCATGCAAATGACTCCAGTGGTCTTCCACACACCCTGGCCCTTCCTGTGCACTTATACACACACCACGCACATCTTTCTGGAATCAACTTTAGAGATGGTTTATAATTATTTGTCCATTTCTTGGAGTTTGACTCATCTCTTTTCAAATAAATAGCTGTTTCTCCATGGTTTTTTTTTTAAATATAAGTGCTCTTTCCAAATTGAAGTAAGTAATATACATTCACCAAAGAGGGACACAAAATTTATCTTTAAGAATCTCTTTCAAATTACATCAGTTAACTCAGATAACAGAGAATCAAGATTCTGCCAATATTTTCTACATAAGACAACCATGAAATATGTCTCTTCAAAGCTGCCTTGACAGTCTCCTTGCCTCAAATCTTCATATGTGCTGGGTTCACTTGCCTGGCCTGGTTCCTTGCTCAACTCACAGGGGTACCAGGACCATAAGAAGGTAAGGTTTCCAGTAGGAAATCATTGTTAACTGTCCCTTCACATGCCACTTGACCCTGTTATCCTCAAAGGGAGAACATTTGGCAGGATTTCTGAAGTACATGACCCAGTATTAACAATGTCCCCTGGAGTTGTTACACTGATGTGAGCAGAACTGCTTCTGGGGCTTCTTGCTGTGTGGAGAAAAAAAAAATTTGATTTGTCTATGGGGGCTCTAACTGTCATGCTTGGATAGAATTTGTATATCTGTAAAGTGATTTAAAATCAATTATCTTATCCATCCAATCATCCTGTGAAGCAGAGCCTATTATTTTTCTTTTCCAGAAAAAGAAAGTAAGGATCAGAGAGATTGGCAGATTTTTTTAAGTATTAAAGCACATAAGGGATGGAATAGAGCTTTCACCTAAAGATTGGGTTTCTGGAAGATCCAAGTAGACTCTGGATCTGAGGATATCAAGGACAGAAATATGAACAATGAAGATTTTTACATGTAAGCTCAGAGGAAAATTCATTTATGTATTTACTTGTTCATTTATTCATCTAATGTTTACTCAGCAGACATTAACCAGAGACTTCTGCTGTGCCTTGTGAGACAGTGAGCTCTTCTTTAAATATGGGTTCAATCAAGTAAAATTTTAGATTTTTCTCTTTTTCTTCTCTCAGCCAGGGATATAAACTTGGAGGATCAAGACTTTGTTTTGGGATGATTTCAACATCTGTTTACAAAGGAAATATTTTCTTCTAATTTTTCATCCTCCTTTTTATCTAAAGAGGCTTTCAACATAGTGATTATAAGAATACAGACTACAAGCTGCTTGTAGTGGCCCACATCTGTAATCCCAGTGGCTTGGGAGGCTGAGGCAGGAGGATCAGAATTTCAAAGTCAGCCTCAACAACTTGATGAGGCCCTAAGCAATTCAACAAGACCCTGTCTCTAAATTAAATAGAAAAGAGGGCTGGGGATGTAGTTCAGTGGTTAAACTACTGGGTCCAATCCTTAGTACCAAAATAATAATAACAACAACAACAATAATAATAATAACAACTACAGACTGAATTCAAACCTCAACTCCACTGCTTTCTAGCTGTGTTACCTTAGGCAGGCTATCTATCCTTTTCGTACTTGGTTGGGTAAGATGAGGATTATTTCAATACCTACCTTATAGGCTTGTTTGGAGGACTGAAATTAGTATTTGCAAAGCACTTAGAATATTACCTGGTCCATGTTAAGCACCACATAAGTTTGCCAATATTATCATTATAGTCCTTGGGATGAATGTGGGGATGAAACTAGGAAATCCTCTGGAAAAACTCGGAAGTGGGGCAAAGTGATGTAATTAGTATCTGTGAGGGTCCCACCTCTAACCCCAGCAGCAACAGAGTTCATAGAAACAGATGTCTTATGCATGTCCTGCTTTTCATTCTTTGGTCATTAAAGATAAAATTCCTTTGTTAGAAACAATTGAGAAAGGTCAGTTTGTTGCCTGAAATGCAGAGCGGCAGCTAACAGTTCTGCTGGAGGACTGTACTTCTAACATCCATTTCCAGCACCCTGTGACCTCCGTGCCCATCCAAGATGGGTTGGGCCATGAGAAGCACTTTGGTTAAGGACACATGACAATCTAAGGAAACAAAAATCTATGTTTTTCATCCAGATTTTCAAGTCCCAGCAGAGTCCCCTGACAGTAAGGGCTGCTTGTGTCTGATTCCTCTCTCTGTTTTCACCTACTCCTAAAGCACTTGATAAATACCTGTGGCATAAATGGATGAATGAGCACAGTGGAGGAACACTGCACAAACCCAAACTGTGTCGTGGTTCAGTGACCTCTAGCAGAAATTTAATTGATACTTGCTCTCCCTGGGACTTTGACCAAGATTGTCTTCTATTATGGATCTCAGTTTCTCCATTTTGGACATCCTATGGCCATAAGACTGCTACCATTAGCTATCTGCTATTCTCTACTAATGCAAGTTCATGTCTTCTCTTTGTACTAACACTGGGGTAACATTTGGGGTAATCTGGAACTCTTTTCTAAGGTCGCCATGTTTATGGTGTTCCAGAGAGAGTGGGGGCTTACAACCTGAGAGCAGCTTCCAAACTTCTAAAGGCTTCAATTCCATGACCTCAGTGCCTCCCCTTCCCAAGATACATTTTTTTTTGTACCAAAGTCTTCTTCTAACCCACGTAGTAGAGTCAGGGGAGGTTCATAGATGAGATACTGGTTCCTCACATTGGCTGCATGTTGGAATCACTAGGAGGACATGCATAAAAATATAGACAACTGAGCAAGTCTTGGCTTCTACTGAATTCAACATTCAGGCCTCTGCTTAGAGATCTGTATTATTAATAACAAGTTCTCTGAAGCCTAGTTGCTGAACACTGGGTCTCTAGGTGCCATCTGGGACTCAATGGATCACATACTCCTAAGGTTTTATCATTTGTGATTATAATTTCTTTGCCCCAATTGATAGTAGAATGTGCTACAATATATACCTTCTTCTTCTACCATGCCATGCCCTCAGAGTTCACTGTTGCTAAGACAGCAACTGTGTTGGGTGCTCAGAGATGAGGTGCAGGCACTCTTCAGGGAAAACAGTTAAAAGTACCTTGAAGAATTCTCGATTGCTTCATTCTGTGCCATATAATAGTTTTCATCTTTATGCTGGTGAGTCTCAGGTTACAGAGGGCTGAATTTTTACTGTGCCCTGTGAGAAGTTTAATTAAAGCTTCTCAACAAAGATATGGTTTTCTGCTATAGCCCATGGACATATCTGCACCAGAAATTAATGAGAGTTTTAGAAAAACAAAAAATGCTTATGAGAAGTGTGCTGCACTCCGACCATCAGGTTTTACATAATGATAATGTTTTCAAGATGGCTAAGATGGATGTTGATTTGTGTGTTTGTGTGTGGAAGGAGAGCTGCACAATTTGGGAGAAGAGGATTTAGGTTCTACTCAAAAAGAGTAATTGTGAATCTGAGCTTCACTGACCCCTTACTGAAAGGTAAGGCTGGCAGCACTGGGTTGGGAGTCAGCAACCAGTTTGCTGGAAGACACTGAGCACACTCCTTGGCTTCTCCAGCCTTTGATGGTTCCCTCAGTAAGTCTCATTTGCATGAAATCTAAGGATAGCATCAACGTGGGCAGAATAGTCCTTGGTCTATCCTGTGCCCTCATCTACTCTGAATCCTTCACTGGAGGAAAATTAACCCTATAGGCTACTCTCTTAGGGATGATGCATATTTCTTGGTTTAGAAATAACCATTTTAAATACCTTTTTAAAATTTATTTTTATGTGGTGCTGAGGATTGAACCTAGTGCCTTATACACACTAGGCAAATGCTCTGCCACTGAGCTACAACCCCAGCCCCTAGAAACATCCTTTTGCAGTTCCTCTTGAACGCTCAATTAATGTTTCTTGAAGCCAGTGAGGTATTGCAGAGCGAATTGGGAACTCAGTCTCATTGGAGGCCTCCCTGTTGTCCATCATCTACAGAAAGGAAGTTTCTCATATATAACCAAGCTTGGGAGGGGAGTACATGGCTTCTGTTTGCCTCTTCCCTGTAAAACAAACAAACAAAAAAAGCAAACCAAACCAACATCTACATGTTACCTTTTTTTTTTTTTATTGTAAACAAATGGGATACATGTTGCCTCTCTGTTTGTACATGGCGCAAAGGCATACCATTTGTGTAATCATAAATCCACATACAATAATGTTGTTTGATTCATTCTGTTATTTTTTTCCCTTCCCCCCACCCCTCCCATCCCTCTTTACCCTCTATACAGTACTTTCTTCCTCCATACTTGCCCCCCTCCCTAACCCTAACTCTAACCCTAACACTAACCCTTCCCTCCCCCCCATTATGTGTCATCCTCCACTTATTAGCGATATCATTCGTCCCTTGTCTTTTTGAGATTGGCTTATCTCACTTAGCATGATATTCTCCAATTTCATCCATTTGCCTGCAAATGCCATAATTTTGTCATTCTTTATGGCTGAGTAATATTCCATTGTGTATATATACCACAGTTTCTTTATCCACTCGTCAATTGAAGGGCATCTAGGTTGGTTCCATAGTCTGGCTATTGTGAATTGAGCAGCTATGAACATTGATGTGGCTGTATCTCTGTAGTATGCTGATTTTAGATCCTTTGGGTATAGGCCAAGGAGTGGGATAGCTGGGTCAAATGGAGGGTCCATTCCAAGTTTTCTAAGGAATCTCCACACTGCTTTCCAGAGTGGCTGCACTAATTTGCAGCCCCACCAGCAATGTATGAGTGTACCTTTCTCCCCACATCCTCGCCAACCCCTGTTGCTTGTATTTTTGATAATCGCCATTCTAATTGGGGTGAGATGGAATCTTAGGGTGGTTTTGATTTGCATTTCTCTTATTACTAGAGATGTTGAACATTTTTTCATATGTTTATTGATTGCTTGTACATCTTGTTCTGTGAAGTGTCTGTTCATTTCCTTAGCCCATTTGTCGATTGGATTATTTGAATTCTTGGAGTAGAGATTTTTGAGTTCTTTATAGATTCTGGAGATTAGTGCTCTATCTGAAGTATGATTGGCAAAGATATTCTCCAACTCTGTAGGCTCTTTCTTCACATTACTGATAGTTTCCTTTGCTGAGAAAAAGCTTTTTAGTTTGAATCTATCCCAGTTATTGATTCTTGCTTTTATTTCTTGTGCTATGGGAGTCCTGTTGAGGAAGTCTGGTCCTAGGCCGACATGTTGAAGATCGGGACCTACTTTTTCTTCTATAATCTGCAGAGTCTCTGGTCTGATTCCAAGGTCCTTAATCCATTTTGAGTTGAGTTTTGTGCAGGGTGAGAGATATGGGTTTAGTTTCATTCTGTTGCATATGGATTTCCAATTCTCCCAGCACCATTTGTTGAAGAGGCTATCTTTTCTCCATTGCATATTTTTGGCGCCTTTGTCTAGTATTAGAAAGTTGTATTTATTTGGGTTTGTGTCCGTGTCCTCTATTCTGTACCATTGATCTACCTGTCTATTTTGGTACCAGTACCATGCCGTCTTTGTTACTATTGCTTTGTAATAAAGTTGAAGTTCGGGTATTGCGATACCCGCTGCTTCATTTTTCCTGCGAAGGATTGCTTTAGCTATTCTGGGTTTCTTATTCTTCCAGATGAATTTCATGATTGCTTGCTCTATTTCTGTAAGGTACGTCATTGGGATTTTAATTGGGATTGCATTGAATCTGTATAGCACTTTTGGTAGTATGGCCATTTTGACAATATTAATTCGGCCTATCCAAGAACATGGGAGATCTTTCCATCTTCTAAGGTTTTCTTCGATTTCTTTCTTTAGTGTTCTGTAGTTCTCATTGTAGAGGTCTTTTACCTCTTTTGTGAGATTGATTCCCAAGTATTTTATTTTTTTCGATGCTATGGTGAATGGGGTGGTTTTCATAATTTCTCTTTCTGAGGATTCCTCACTTATGTATAAAAATGCATTGGATTTATGAGCATTGATCTTGTAACCTGCCACTTTACTGAATTCACTTATGAGTTCTAACAGTTTTCTGGTGGAATTTCCTGGTTCCTCTAAGTATATAATCATATCATCCGCAAATAGGGATAGTTTGAGTTCTTCTTTTCCTATTCGTATTCCTTTAATTTCCTTGGTCTGTCTAATTGCTCTGGCCAGAGTCTCCAGAACGATATTGAATAGGAGTGGTGAAAGAGGGCATCCCTGCCTTGTTCCAGTTTTTAGGGGGAATGCTTTCAGTTTTTCACCGTTTAGAATGATATTAGCCATGGGCTTAGCATAGATGGCCTTTACTATGTTAAGGAATGTTCCCACTATCCCTATTTTTTCTAGTGTTTTGAGCATGAAGGGGTGTTGTATTTTATCAAATGCTTTTTCTGCATCTATTGAAATAATCATGTGGTTCTTGACTTTAAGTCTATTGATATGGTGAATTACATTTATTGATTTCTGGATGTTGAACCAACCTTGCATCCCTGGGATAAAACCCACTTGATCGTGGTGCACTATCTTTTTAATATATTTTTGTATGCGATTTGCTAAAATTTTATTGAGAATTTTTGCGTCAATGTTCATTAATGATATCGGTCTGAAATTTTCTTTCCTCGATTTATCTCTGTCTGGCTTGGGTATCAGGGTAAGACTGGTTTCATAGAATGAGTTTGGGAGGGTTCCCTCCTCTTCTATTTCATGGAATACTTTGAGAAGTATTGGAATGAGCTCTTCTTTAAAGATTTTGTAGAACTCGGCTGAGAACCCGTCTGGTCCTGGACTTTTCTTTGTTGGTAGGCTTTTGATGACCTCTTCTACTTCATTACTTGAAATTGATCTATTTAAATTTTGTATGTCCTCCTCGTTCAATTTAGGCAATTCATATGTCTCTAGAAACCTGTTGATGTCTTCGAAATTTTCTATTTGGTTAGAATATAGATTTTCAAACTAGTTTCTAATTATGTTTTGTATTTCAATCATGTCTGTTGTGATATTTCCTTGTACATTCCGAATTTTGGTGATTTGGGTTTTCTCTCATCTTCTCTTTGTTAGAGTGGCTAAGGGTTTATCAATTTTGTTTATTTTTTCAAAGAACCAACTATTTATTTTGTCAATTTTTTGTATAGTTTCTTTTGTTTCAATTTCGTTGATTTCAGCTCTGAGTTTAACTATTTCCTGTCTTCTACTACTTTTGGTGTTGGTCTGTTCTTCTTTTTCTAGGGCTTTGAGCTGAAGTGTTAGGTTGTTTATTTGTTGATTTTTACTTCTTTTATTGAATGCGCTCCATGAAATAAATTTTCCTCTAAGTACTGCTTTCATAGTGTCCCAAAGATTTTGATATGATGTTTCTTTGTTCTCATTTACCTCTAGGAATTTTTTAATTTCCTTCCTAATATCTTCTGTTATCCATTCATCATGTAATAGCATATTGTTTAATCTCCAGGTGTTGGAGTAGCTTCTGTTTTTTACTCTTTCATTTATTTCTAACTTCAAACCATTATGATCTGATAGAATACAAGGTAGTGTCTCTATCTTCTTGTATTTGCTTACATTAGCTTTGTGGCATAATATATGGTCTATTTTAGAGAAGGATCCATGTGCTGCTGAGAAGAAAGTGTATTCGCTCTTGGTTGGATGGTATATTCTATAAATGTCCGTTAAGTCTAAATTATTGATTGTGTTATTGAGATCTATGGTTTCTTTGTTCAATTTTTGTCTGGAAGATCTGTCCAGTGGTGAGAGAGGCGTGTTAAAATCACCTAGTATTATTGTGTTATGGTCTATTTGATTTCTGAAATTGAGAAGGATTTGTTTGACATACATGGATGAGCCACTGTTTGGGGCATAGATGTTTATGATTGTTATGTCTTGCTGATTTATGGTTCCCTTAAGCAGTATGTAATGTCCTTCTTTATCCCTTTTGACTAGTTTTGACTTGAAGTCCACCTTATCTGTAATGAGGATGGATACCCCAGCTTTTTTGCTGAGTCCGTGTGCATGATATGTTTTCCCCCATCCTTTCACCTTTAGTCTATGTGTATCTCTTTCTACGAGGTGAGTCTCTTGCAGGCAACATATTGTTGGATCTTTCTTTTTAATCCAATCTGCCAGTCTATGTCTTTTGATTGATGAGTTCAGGCCATTAATATTCAGGGTTATTATTGAGATATGATTAGTATTCCCGGTCATTTGGTTAATTTTATTTATTTATTTATTTATTTATTTATTTATTTATTTATTTATTTATTTATTTTGAGACGACTTGGTTCTTCCTTTATTTGACAATTCCTTTAGGATGGTTCCTCCCATTGCTGATTTGTTTCTTTGTTTTTCATCTCTTCCTCATGGAATATTTTGCTGAGAATGTTCTGTAATGCTGGCTTTCTTTTTGTAAATTCTTTTAGCTTTTGTTTATCATGGAAGGCTTTTATTTCATCATCAAATTTGAAGGTAAGTTTTGCTGGGTATAAGATTCTTGGTTGGCATCCATTTTCTTTCAGGGCTTGAAAAATGTTGTTCCAGGCCCTTCTAGCTTTTAGGGTCTGGATTGAAAAATCTGCTGATATCCGTATTGGTTTCCCCCTGAATGTAATTTGGTTCTTTTCTCTCACAGCCTTTAAAATTCTGTCTTTATTTTGTATGTTGGGCATTTTCATTATAATGTGCCTTGGTGCGGGTCTGTTGTAATTTTGTATATTTGGAGTCCTGTAAGCCTCTTGTACTTGATCTTCCATTTCATTCTTCAGATTTGGGAAATTTTCTGATAGTATTTCATTGAATAGATTGTTCATTCCTTTGGTCTGTTTCTCTAAGCCTTCCTCAATTCCAATAATTCTCAAATTTGGCCTCTTCATGATATCCCATAGTTCTTGGAGATTCTGTTCATGATTTCTTACCATCTTCTCTGTTTGTTCAACTTTGTTTTCAAGGTTAAATATTTTATCTTCAATGTCTGATGTTCTGTCTTCCAGGTGTTCTATTCTATTGGTTATGCTTTCTGTGGAGTTCTTAATTTGGTTTATTGTTTCCTCCATTTCAAGGATTTCTGTTTGGTTTTTTTTCAATATCTCTAACTCTTTATTGAAGTGATCTTTTGCTTCCTGTATTTGCTCTTTTAACTGTCGATTGGTGCGATCATTCAGTGCCTGCATTTGCTCTTGCATCTCGTCATTTGCTTCCCTGAGCATTTTAATTATGTACATTCTGAACTCCTTTTCTGTCATTTCTTCTGCCATGCTGTCGTTGGGTTTCATTGATGTAACATCTAGATTTGTTTGCAGCATTTTCTTTCCTTGTTTTCTCATATTGTTCAGGTATCAGTTGACCCCGCTGTGATATTGCAGATTTCCTCTATTGTCTTATAATATCCCTGAAGATTTCTATTATATCCCCTCTTAGTCTTCAGTAGCCTGAAATCTTGGAGGAAGTTGATAATGCAGTGCTCCACAAGGGAGCTGACTCCCTAGGGGTGGTGGCCTTCTGGTGGGGTATATTCCCTGCTAGTGGGCAGAGGTACCTTCACTTGCTGATGAATGGTCATCCAGAAGGGAAGTAGGTTGTGGGCTGATGCAAGATCAGTTTGGGCCTGTGTCTCTGATTTTACGGTCCTTTTGGGAGAACCTCACCCAACAGGGAGGAGTCACCCAGTGGGGAGGTCTCGCTGGTCGGTTTTCCTCCCAGAGGTTCCGTTCAATTCACAACTACTGCCTGGGCTGGGCAGCCTTCTTCTGCAATGATCCCAGGGACTCGGACCTACCTCCTGTGCCTGGAAGCCTCACCCTTCACAAACGAATCTCCTTCGGCTGCCTCTCCTCAGAGAAGCTGCCTGCAGTCCTGGAGCCTTCGCTCCGCCCCTCAGTTTGTCTGTGGGGCCCTTCCACCAAGAAGCCGTCTAGGACCCTGCTCTGCACTTTTCGCCTGGCTATGCGGCCCCTCCTCTCAGCAGCCACCTGGAGCCCCTTACAATCGCTCCGAGTCCCAGTGACCCGCCACACGCCTTTTCCTCCGGCAGCCACCTGTTGTTCCATGCGGTCGCTCTAAGACCAAGTGACCTACCACGCACCACTTTCTCCACCAGGCAGTCACCCAGAGATCTGGTGCGTCACGAGTCCCAAGAACTCACTGTGCACCTTCTTGTCCCGACTGCCTCCCGTATCCCTGGTGCAGTCACTTCGAGCCCAAGCACCCCGCCATGCTCCTCCTCCTTCTCCAGACAACCCCCCTATGTTCAGGAGTGGATGCTCTGGGACCAAACCACTCACCACGCTGTTCCACCGGATAGCCGCCCAGAGCCCTGGCGCAGCTGCTCCAATTCCAAGCGACGTGCCGAGCCCGTATTTCTCCTTCTCCTCTGGGCAGCCCCCTGTGTTCAGGGGTGGTCACGTTCAGTCCAAACAGCTCACCAAGCACCTTCTCCTTTGGGCAGCCTCCCAGAGCGCGGGTGGGTTGCGCCGAGTCCAAGCGCTGTGGTGAACAGCCACCTCTCCAATGCTCCCAGCTGTCTGCGATCACTGCTCTGGCGGGGGGAGGGGCGCCTCGCCGGCAGTTCTACTTTGCAAAGATCCCTGCTTTCGGGGCTACCGCCCTGTCCGGGGGCTACCGCCCCGTCCGCCTGCCCAGTGGGAAACACTCACCCGGCTGCTTTGAGTTGGTCCCAAGTCTCTCAATATCTCCTTTTCTTAGAACCAAATTACATTCAGGGGGAAACCAATACGCATATCAGCAGATTTTTCAATCCAGACCCTAAAAGCTAGAAGGTCCTGGAACAACATTTTTCAAGCCCTGAAAGAAAATGGATGCCAACCAAGAATCTTATACCCAGCAAAACTTACCTTCAAATTTGACGATGAAATAAAATCCTTCCATGATAAACAAAAGCTAAAAGAATTTACAAAAAGAAAGCCAGCATTACAGAACATTCTCAACAAAATATTCCATGAGGAAGAGATGAAAAACAAAGAAGCAAATCAGCAAAGGGAGGAATTATCCTAAAGGAATTGTCAAATAAAGGAGGAAACAAGTTGTGTCAAACAAATAAATAAACAAAATTTTAAAGATGAACCAAATGACCGGGAAACCAAATCATTTCTCTATAATAACCCTGAACGTTAATGGCCTGAATTCATCAATCAAAAGACATAGACTGGCAGACTGGATTAAAAAGAAAGATCCAACAATATGTTGCCTGCAAGAGACTCACCTCATAGAAAAAGATACCCATAGATTAAAGGTGAAAGGATGGGGAAAAACATACCATGCACATGGACTCAGCAAAAAAGCTGGAGTATCCATCCTCATTTCCGATAATGTGGACTTCAAGCCAAAGTTAGTCAGAAGGGATAAAGAAGGTCATTTCATACTGCTTAAGGGAAGCATAAATCAGCAAGATATAACAATCATAAACATCTATGCCCCAAACAGTGGCTCATCTATGTATGTCAAACAAATCCTTCTCAATTTCAGAAACCAAATAGACCACAACACAATAATACTAGGTGATTTTAACACGCCGCTCTCACAACTGGACAGATCTTCCAGACAAAAATTGAGCAAAGAAACCATAGATCTCAACAACACAATCAATAATTTAGACTTAACGGACATTTATAGAATATTCCATCCAACCAAGAGCGAATACACTTTCTTCTCAGCAGCACATGGATCCTTCTCTAAAATAGACCATATATTATGCCACAAAGCTAATGTTAGCAAATACAAGAAGATAGAGACACTACCATGTATTCTATCAGATCATAATGGATTGAAGTTAGAAATAAATGAAAGAGTAAAACACAGAAACTATTCCAACATCTGGAGATTAAACAATATGCTATTATATGATGAATGGATAACAGAAGATATTAGGAAGGAAATTAAAAAATTCTTAGAGGTAAATGAGAACAAAGAAACATCATATCAAAACCTCTGGGACACTATGAAAGCAGTACTTAGAGGGAAATTTATTTCATGGAGCGCATTTAATAAAAGAAGTAAAACTCAACAAATAAACAACCTAACACTACAGCTCAAAGCCTTAGAAAAAGAAGAACAGAACAGCACCAAAAGTAGTAGAAGACAGGAAATTGTTAAACTCAGAGCTGAAATCAATGAAATTGAAACAAAAGAAACAATACAAAAAATTGACAAAATAAATAGTTGGTTCTTCGAAAAAATAAACAAAATTGATAAACCTTTAGCCACACTAACAAAGAGAAGACGAGAGAAAACCCAAATCACTAAAATTCGGAATGAACAAGGAAATATCACTACAGACAGGATGGAAATACAAAACATAATTAGAAGCTATTTTGAAAATCTATACTCCAACAAAATAGAAAATTTCGAAGACATCAACAGGTTTCTAGAGACATATGAATTGCCTAAACTGAATGAGGAGGACATAAACAATTTAAATAGACCAATTTCAAGTACTGAAATAGAAGAAGTCATCAAAAGCCTACCAACAAAGAAAAGTCCGGGACCAGATGGGTTCTCAGCCGAGTTCTACAAAACCTTTAAGGAAGAGCTCATTCCAATACTTCTCAAAGTATTCCATAAAATAGAAGAGGAGGGAACCCTCCCAAACTCATTCTATGAAGCCAATATCACACTGATACCTAAACCAGACAGAGACTCATCAAGGAAAGAAAATTTCAGACCTATATCCTTAATGAACATCGACGCAAAAATTCTCAACAAAATTTTAGCAAATCGCATACAAAAACATATTAAAAAGATAGTGCACCATGATCAAGTGGGTTTCATCCCAGGGATGCAAGGTTGGTTCAACATCAGGAAATCAATAAACGTAATTCACCATATTAATAGACTTAAAGTCAAGAATCACATGATTATTTCAATAGATGCAGAAAAAGCATTTGATAAAATACAGCACCCCTTCATGCTCAAAACACTAGAAAAAATAGGGATAGTGGGAACATTCCTTAATATTGTAAAGGCCATTTATGCTAAGCCCATGGCTAATATCATTCTAAATGGTGAAAAACTGAAAGCATTCCCCCTAAAAACTGGAACAAGGCAGGGATGCCCTCTTTCACCACTTCTATTCAACAACGTTCTTGAGACTCTGGCCAGAGCAATTAGACAAACCAAAGAAATTAAAGGGATACGAATTGGAAAAGAAGAACTCAAACTATCCCTGTTCGCTGATGACATGATTATATATTTAGAGGAATCTGGAAATTCCACCAGAAAACTCTTAGAACTCATAAGTGATTTCAGTAAAGTAGCAGGTTACAAGATCAATGCCCATAAATCCAACGCATTTTTATACATAAGTGATGAATCTTCAGAAAGAGAAATTAGGAAAACTACCCCATTCACAATAGCCTCGAAAAAAAAAAAATACTTGGGAATCAATCTCACAAAAGAGGTGAAAGACCTCTACAATGAGAACTATACAACACTAAAGAAAGAAATTAAAGAACACCTTAGAAGATGGAAAGATCTTCCATGTTCTTGGATAGGAAGAATTAATATTGTCAAAATGGCCATACTACCTAAAGTGCTATACAAATTCAATGCAATTCCAATTAAAATCCCAATGACGTACCTTACAGAAATAGAGCAGGCAATTATGAAATTCATCTGGAAGAATAAGAAACCCAGAATAGCTAAAGCAATCCTTAGCAGGAAGAGTGAAACAGGGGGTATTGCAATACCAGATCTTCAACTCTACTACAAAGCAATAGTAACAAAAACGGCATGGTATTGGTACCAAAATAGAAAGGTAGATCAATGGTACAGAATAGAGGACACGGACACAAACCCAAATAAATACAATTTTCTCATACTAGACAAAGGGGCCAAAAATATGCAATGGAGAAAAGATAGCCTCTTCAACAAATGGTGCTGGGAGAATTGGAAATCCATATGCAACAGAATGAAACTAAACCCATATCTCTCACCATGCACGAAACTAAACTCAAAATGGATTAAGGACCTCGGAATCAGACCAGAGACCCTGCAGATTATAGAAGAAAAAGTAGGTCCAAATCTTCATCTTGTTGGTCTAGGACCAGACTTCCTTAACAGGACTCCCATAGCACAAGAAATAAAAGCTAGAATCAACCACTGGGATAGATTCAAACTAAAAAGCTTTCTCTCAGCAAAGGAAACTATCAGCAATGCGAAGAAAGAGCCTACAGAGTGGGAGAATATCTTTGCCAATCATACTTCAGATAGAGCACTAATCTCCAGAATCTATAAAGAACTCAAAAAACTCTACTCCAAGAATTCAAACAGTCCAGTCAACAAATGGGCTAAGGAAATGAATAGACACTTCACAGAAGAAGATCTACAAGCAATCAACAAACATATGGAAAAATGTTCAACATCTCTAGTAATAAGAGAAATGCAAATCAAAACCACCCTAAGGTTCCATCTCACCCCAATTAGAATGGCGATTATCAAGAATACGAGCAACAACAGGTGTTGGCGAGGATGTGGGGAGAAAGGTACACTCATACACTGCTGGTGGGGCTGCAAATTAGTGCAGCTACTATGGAAAGCAGTGTGGAGATTCCTTAGAAAACTTGGAATGGAACCACCATTTGACCCAGCTATCCCACTCCTTGGCCTATACCCAAAGGACTTAAAATCTGCATACTACAGAAATACAGCCACATCAATGTTCATAGCTGCTCAATTCACAATAGCCAGACTGTGGAACCAACCTAGATGCCCTTCAATTGATGAGTGGATAAAGAAACTGTGGTATATATATACTATGGAATATTACTCAGCCATAAAGAATGATAAAATTATGACATTTGCAGGCAAATGGATGAAATTGGAGAATATCATGCTAAGTGAGATAA
This sequence comes from Sciurus vulgaris, assembly GCF_902686455.1. Lineage (NCBI taxonomy): Eukaryota > Metazoa > Chordata > Mammalia > Rodentia > Sciuridae > Sciurus > Sciurus vulgaris. The sequence continues at coordinate 3,931,366 of NC_136471.1, read as the reverse complement.
GCCAATCTCAAAAAGCCAAAGGACGAATGATATCGCTAATAAGTGGAGGTTGACACATAATGGGGGGGAGGGAAGGGTTAGAGTTAGGGTTAGGGAGGGGGGGCAAGTATGGAGGAAGGAACTACTGTATAGAGGGTAAAGAGGGGTGGGAGGGGTGGGGGGAAGGGGGAAAAAATAACAGAATGAATCAAACAACATTGCTCTATGTAAATTTATGATTACACAAATGGTATGCCTTTACGCCATGTACAAACAGAGAAACATGTATCCCATTTGTTTACAATAAAAAAAAAAAATAAATCCAAGTACAAGAAAAAAAAAAAAAAAAAAAAAAAAAAAAAAAAATCTCCTTTTCTTGAGTCCTGAGTCCACGCTGCTCCTCCGGATAGCCGCCCGGAGCCCTGGCGCAGCTGATCCAATTCCAAGCGACGTGCCGAGCCCGTATTTCTCCTTCTCCTCTGGGCAGCCCCCTCTCCAATGCTCCCAGCTGTCTGCGATCACTGCTCCGGCGGGGGGAGGGGCGCCTCGCGGCCGTTCTACTTTGCAAAGATCCCTGCTTTTGGGGCTACCGCCCCGTCCAGGGCTCCTGCCCCGTCCGGGACGTCTGCCCAGTGGGAGACTCTCGCCCGGCTGCTTTGAGTTGGTCCCAAGGCTCTCTATATCTCCTCTTCTTGAGTCCTGAGTCCTGGAGCAACACGAAACGCAGCCACCCTCTAGTCCGCCATCTTGAATCCTCTACATGTTACCTTTTAAACCAAAAACTATCCTAAAAGTTACTTCTTCTAGAAGGAATGTTTTTCGTGCTTCTGTCTAGTTGTTGGGGTGCATTGGGGGCATTAACGGTATTGAGAGGGGTGAGGCATTGTCAGAATGCTCTTCAGTGATGGGCTGTGATGGTTCAAAATGTGAGCTGCCTGAAGGACCTGACCATGGGACATGAGAGCTGGAGCCAGCCATTCATGATGGAGCACCTGGACCGGACTCATGCACAGGAACCACCTCAAACTTCTTAGTTTCCACTAGCAACCTGGCACCCAGAACTGCTGTACTCAGGCCCTGCAGCAGCCCCCACAGTAAGGCTGCCTTCCAAAGTGCAGCCATTATCCCTAGATGCAACCCTGAAAATGGCCAAATATTGTTCCACTTAGCGGGTAGGCATTTAATGTGAACCCCCTGCTTCTCTGTTTCAGAGGCCATCTTTCTCCACTTTTCCCTCTCTGCCTGGGTTACATGGAAGGTAGAAAGGACAGAGACATTGTCACCAGAATGTGTTATTCCATCTACCATATTCCAAAATCAGTTCAGAGAACGATAGCTCAAGTGCCATGAGTGCTTCTCTTTGAGGTGCTCATTTTCTTATTAAATAAACCTTTGGGGCTGTGTGGAAGTTGGCACAAACTGCAGGATGACTACTCAGCTTGGAAAAATCTGGTTTTTTTCTCTAATTGATCTATGGGTGACACCAGGTTTGTGTATTTATATTCCCTTTTCTTCAGTGTGAAGAATAAATAGTAGATCGTGATTTCCTGATTAAAGTTGAGATCTAAGCAGGTCAGGACTGTCGAAACCTGTAAGGAGGGAAAGATTCCAGACACCGCTCATGCCTCAAAGAAGTGACCTTTTGCTATGAATTAATTGTTTGGAGATCGTATTTCTCATGTGTTTTCCTCACAGGAGGAATTGATTAGACGCTGAAATTAATTGCAAACTGGGATTAGCCATTTGCTTTTATACCGTGGTTAACATTTATTTTTGAGCTGTAGTTGTTGCCTGTGTGCCTTTATGCCAAGGTTTTTCTTTACTGTACTGCTAGTTCCAGGAAATTCCCCACAGTGAATGGACATGTCTGCCCACTCAGTCACTCAAAAAAACATGAAACCTGCAAGGCAACAAACTAAACACTGCCCTGGGTTAGCAGAGCCCGGCCAGAGCAGAAAAATGTTTAATTCTTAATCAGAAATGGATTGCACTGCTCTGGAAGTTTGAGGGCAAAGGCTGGGGTAGCTATACTGATGGTTATTCCCAGTGACTAAAAGGGAAAAACACTGAGGGGCTCAGTTCACTGCAGGTGTAACATGACACAATAAGGCAAGGTAGTCACTCCAAGGTGGCTGCGGTTCTGGCCTGCCTTGTTACTACTGCCGAGTGCCTGTGTGCAGAAACGGAGAGTCCTCTGCACTGTACACTGTGCAAAAATCATTTGGAATACTGTGGGGTGTTCTACATGGTCACTCTCCAAGATTGGGGGGTAGCCAGACCATAGCTAGGTCCAAGAAAGTGTTACTGAGCCTATCAGAATGAATGCAAAGTTCTGTGGGAAAGCACCGGTAGATTTCTCTCCTTAAGAAGCTCAGAGTTTGGACACCAGTTACAGTATAAAAAAAAAAAAAAAAAAAAAAAAAAAGTAGCACATGCAAAGTCTCCACACAAGGGAGGCCCGAGAAAGGGTTAGGGCCCTCCAGAGGAGGAGTGCTTGCTTCCACCTGGGCCAGTGTGGCTGGGGCCCGGGCCAGCTTTGCAGACGAGGGGCTTTGGTAATTGCTCTCTCCTCTGACCTCCCACAGCACATTGTTTACTCCTGTGGTAGAGAGCTCAGCATGCGGGGCTGCAATTGTCTGTTTATGTGTCTGTCTCTCCAATTAGCCCTTGATCCCTGAGAGGGCAAGGGGCAGGCTTTGTTCATCTCCCTATTCCCAGGGCCAGACACAGTCTCTGCAGAGAAGGGCCTCAGGGAAGCTTTGCTGAAATGAGCAGGGAAAGCAGAACTTCTGAAAGGGCAGCACTTTGGTTTTCTCTCTCAGGAGGGAGGGAATTCATCCCAGGCAGATCAGTGGGAGCCAGAGATGTGTGGGCATGGCCTGTGTCAACTCCCCAGCTGGACACACGGGCCTGTGCACTCTTGTCTCTGTATTCCCTAAGCACCTATCCTTGTGCTTGTCCATATCAGGAGCTCACCAACCTGGAGTACCAAGCTGATGGGATCCCTTCTCCCACAAATTCATAAGGGTGCATATAAAGCAGCCCCCAAACTGCTTTTAGAGTCAAAACCTTAGTGAGTTCTTATTGTTACAAAAAAAGAAAATACCATCTCTAATATAAGGATGATGCTGTCAGTCAATCCTCAAACTTTGCACCCCTCATAATGGGACAACTGGACCTATGTGCATCCTAATGCAATGGAGTAGGAAACACACAGCCTCCCCTGGTGAAATATTCTTGCAAGTAGCCAAACCATTCAACTTGACTTCTAATCCACTGAAAATATGAGATTAGGGGATAAAGTTAAACACAAGGAAATAATCAAAGCTAGAACACTGGGCAACATACAGCACAGCTGGCCTGGTTTCTACAAAAAGCCAGTCTTGAAAAAAAGGATGGTTTTAGATTAAAATAGAAAGAAAAGAAATATCAATAGCAAAAATAACAAAACCAGTGTGTAATTTTTTATTGGATCTTGATTTTGTAAAAAAAAACCTGTAAAGTATAGTTTACAAACAATTTGACACATTTGAATATTGTTTATAATAGGTCCATTTTCTTAAGTAGGATAATAGTATAAAAGTTTTATAGAAGATTGTCCTTGTTTTCAGGAGATGTAAACTAAAGTAACTGGAAGCAAGATGCCATGTTGAGTCTATTTTAAAATGGTTCAAAATTAATAGTGAAGTAACGGTAGCAAAAACTCCCACTTTTAAATCTAGAGTATGAATATTGGGGAATTTGTTATACTATTTTCTCTTTTCTAAAAATAAAAAAAAATTCTTAAAAACGAAAAATATATGGGCTTTATCTCAGTGGTAGAAAATTTGCCTGACATGCGTGAGGTCCTGGGTTTGATTCCAGAACCATATATATATATATATATATATATATATATATATATATATATATATATATATATTCCAGTACAATATATAGATTCATGGGTGGAGGGAAACACATGAAATTCTCTAGGCACCCCAAACAAAGATAAAGTAGGGCCAGAGCAATAAGTATAAGTCAATACTGCAGTGGCCTTTAGAGGATGTGATCCTGATGTAAGTGCAAGGGACTAGGCATTGGGTCTCAAGCAGGGAGAAAAGCCATGTTAAGAAGACATGTCCAGGTTAGGCAGGGAGTTACAGCTGAACTTTGCGTATGTGTGTGTTCTCTTATACATTCTATCAGAAATATATATATATATATATATATACATATATTTCTAAGAAAGTTTTTTATTTGTTCTTTTTAGTTATACATGACAATATAATATACTATGACATAATTAAAGAGGCATGGAATATAATTTGTTCTAATTCAGTCCCCAGTATTTCCCCATCTTTTCCATTTCTCCTATCCCTGTTCCCTTCCCTTAGAGAGCAAGTTTTTGAAACTATTGGAGATGGAAGAATCATACCAAGTCATTACCAGAATAAATAAGAACAAATATAGTCAAATATACTCCTAGACACATTATGATAAAATGTCAGTATATTGAAGATGGGAAAAATTTTTAAAAGCTTCCAGAAAGGAAATATAGCTATATGCTAAAGAAGACAGTCAGACTGAATAGATTTTTCATAAGAAATAGGTTGCAATCAGTGAATATCTTCAATATACTAAGGGAAAATGTGCTAACATTGAATCCCATCCTCAAATTCTTATTCAGAAGTAGGCCAAAATCAAGACATTTTCAAACAAATAAAGCCTCAATAAAATTAGCAAATCAAATCCAGTGATATGTAAAATTAATAATACACCATGACCAAGTGACACTTCCTAAGAATGAAAGGCTGGTTCAAACTTTGTAAATGAGTCAATAAATACATCACATTGACTAAATAAAGGGAGAAAAGAATATGATCATCTTAGTAAGTTCAGGAAAAGCATTTGGAAAATTCAGCACCTATTGGTTATTAACAAAGCAAGTGAATTCAGATACTTCAAAATCTTAGAACTAATAATAATAATATAACTAATAATAATAATAAATAAATAATAAATGAATTTAGTCAGGTAACAGATACAAGATGAACATATAAAATTGTAGCCGCAGACAATTCATAATATACATGGAACCAGTACTTGGAAAATGTTTTGTTTCAAGACAAGGGGTTTGGATTTTAGTGTTCTGTTGAAAAGGCTGCCTTGGCCACCTGCTTGGTGAATTTGAGATAAGGATGGTGATTACTATGCAACCTCTAGAATTCAAAATGATAATTAATATCTACACATTGCCTTGCAGTTTACAAAGCACTATATGCACAATCTCTTATGTGATCTTCACAGAAGCCCTGTCAGGCAGAGCCCCCCTTCCACATTAAAAAAGGAGAGGTTCAACAAATTTGAAAGATTTGTTTGAGGCCATGTTATTTATAAGTAGACAGTTTTGCCCTGGACTCTGCATTGTGGAGACACAGTGCACTGTCCTTTATATTAAATTGCCCCTTCCTGCACAGCACTTACTCCAGCAAAGTGACAGACTGAAGAGTAGGTAATGCATGGAGGTCTGTTTCTGGTGTGAGGATGTTTGGGACTGCAGCACTCATAACCTCTCTAGTAGAACTTTTCAGTGTTCCTCAAGAGTGGAAAGTTCTCCCTTAGGTCAAATCCAAAGGAGCCCTTCTTCACTGAAAGCTTGTTCCCTCATATTTGAGTTTGCACTAACAAAGGCAGTGTCTTGATCAGGATCCTCCTTCTAGTATCCCATGTCATCCATCTGGTTGTAGGAAAAATGGCACAGAGACACTCTCAAGTGGACAGTGTCTCTTGCTATGTCATTGTTGTCTTTGCCTTTGAATCTGTGCTTTATTACTGATTCTTTAGGCACTCTTGCTCCTTGTCTTCTTTCTCTAGGTGTGGGATTTGATAGGTTCTCTCTTGGAGCAATTTCTGTCCATCAATCTATCATTAAATATTCCTGAAACACCTACACTGTGCTCATCACTTTATATTCCCAAAATCAGCAATTTACTTAGTGTTAGCTGATAGTAAGTTTTAGAAAAGTGAGAGCAGTTATGACACCGTATACTCTACATTAATTTCAAGTAGAGTGAGTGAAAACCATATTAGGTTCTCTTGTCATATTAGGTTTTCTAAATTGGACAAAGTTGTATGCTAGGTAAATTAACAGCAATCTGTGCTGTGGTGTTTCCCTGCTGTATAATCAAAGAATCAGCATTTTCTACTTGTAATCTAGCACTCTATTAATTTCTTAACAAGGGTCACGAGTTTTTGTGCTTCAGGAAAATTAATCTCTTCTCTCTTCTCCCACCCACACTCAGTTCTTCTCTTTCCTTCCCTGTTTTGGGGAATGATGGGCACTGCTCTTCTCCCAATCCAAGACACTGACAATCCTCAGATTGTTCTTTTCTCCTCCTCCTTTCATCCTCATTTCCTCCCCCTCTGTTTCCCTCTTTCCTTCTTGCATTCCTTCCTTTGCTTTATTCATTTATCACACACTCATTAGGCACACTATTCCAGGTGGTAGGAGCACAGAGGGAAATCAGGGGCCCTGTGCTTAATTTGCTATCAACCTATAGTATACATGAATAAGCAAATAGACAGTGATGCCATGATATTGTAATGCTGGGCTCAGGGAAAGCAGCAGAAGGAGTTGGAGAGCAGAGTAAGGGTCAAGGGAGTGATGGGTGATAGGGATTCCCACAAATCAGGACACTTTTGCATTGAGGAAGAGCAAGTGCTACGGTCATCCACAGCATTTTGCTCTATTTCAATAAATATTTAAAAATATATTTTCAGCGAACTGTAATTATACATACTAGTGGGAGCCATTGTAACATTTGTACATGTGCATAGCATGATTTGGTCTTTCATTCCTCTGTACCTGCCCTTTCCCTCTCCTCTTCCATTTTGTGATCCCCTTCCTCTACTCTATTTGTCTTCTATTTCATGAGATCCCTTTTATGTTCCTTTTTTACTCTCTATCTGGCTTCCGCATATGAGAGGAAACATTTTGCCCTTGAATTTCTGAGCTTGGCTTGTTTCATTTAGTGTGAACTTCTCAGTTCCATCCAGTTACCACCAAATGCCATAATTCTGTTTTTCTTTATGGCTGAGTAAAACTCCATTGTAGATACATACCACGGTTGCTTTATCCATTTGTCTGTTGACAGACACCTGGGCTGGTTCCATAACTTGGCTAGTCAACAAATATTTATTATTGTCTCTCCCAATTCACCACGTGAAGGGAACCATGTCAGCATTTGAGGGAGCTTCCAAAATGCATGATAACATCCTGCCCTCTTGGGGCTGAGAATCTATTGAGGTAGATCACCTGGGACACAGATAACTGGGATCCCCTGTTCATGGAGATACAATGTGCCCCTGCTGTCACCTACTCGCCACAGCATTCACATAGAAGTAAGTTAAACTATGGGAACTAAGGGAAGCTGAGAGCCATTTTTTTCAGTGGCTCATAGCAAGGGGAACTGAGGGAGCCTGGAGACGACTCTTGGAGTAGTTAAAACCTTGTTAAAGAAAGGATTTTCAGAATGGAAGTTCCTGCTCTTATTGATCTGTCAAGTGGTACCTATGGATTTCTTAGTTTCTTGTCATTGTCTTATCCCCAGTGGCTGGTGCTTGTCTAGGTCAGATGCAATAATAATACAAACAATAATACATTCACCATAGCAATAGGCCCTGACATGCACTCAAAATTTAGCTCCCTTCCTGGCTGGCTATGTAATTTGGGTAAGTCACTTAACCTCTCTGAGAGTCAGTTTCCTCATCCACCAAATGGAAATATTAGTATCTTCCTTAGGCAATAGTTGGAGGATTTGCTGAGATACGTATATAAAATCACTCTGCCCTAACGAAGTGCCTAACAAATAAATACAAGCTAGTGTTATCATTGTTAGAAGCATGCAAGTGTTCGGGTGTTAGTTGCCTGAATTATTGCTCACTCAATTTTCATATTATCCAGAGACAGCCACCACAGATTTTCTGGACTGTGAATATAACTTTTAAGTGACACCCACTCCTCTTCTTAGTCTATATGCTCCTTGGGCAATCTCTCTCATCTATTGTCATGGTTTCTACCACTATCTGTATTGTGGCAATTCTCAGAGCTTTCTTTTCAGTCTAGACCTTTCTCCTGCCAAATATCCAGTTATCCAGCTACTTTCTGCTAATTTAAACTTGTATGTCCCTTAAGCATTTCACACTCATGTGTCCAAATTCAAGGGGTTTTCATTCACAGGGGGAATCTCATTTTTTCTTTGAGGCAATTAAGGGAGATTTCAAGAAGGAAGTGGCATGAGCTATCTTCAAATAAGAGTGTGATTTAATTTAGACCTGGCGAGAGGAAAGGCAAGCTTACAAGGGAAACACAAGTGCATAGAGGCTGTGCAGTGGACAGCCAGACTTGTTTACATGTTTTCAGATCTCCCTTCTTCATGTTCCATTTCCTTAGTAAACATCCAGATACTGATAACTTCTTCCACATCTGGAGGGCTGAAAGATGCAGATTTGGTCTGAGATGCCTGGGGCCAACTGTGGTTCATTGTCAGAGGACCTTGTAGACAGCTCCATGTTCAACCATGGGCCACACTGCTACTACTTCCTCCTTGGGCTAATGGTATCAAGATAAATAGGGAGAACTTTTCTCCACTGAGAACCTCTGAATATTGCTGATTCTCATCAGGGATCATGCAATAAATAACTGACCGTGCGATGCTACCCACAGATAGCACTCAATAACCTTGCCGATGTGAACACCACATGTAGAATAAATAAACCTGGAAGTTCAGTTCTATTTCAATGAAAGCACCTTATCTATAATATGAGGGACAAATAGCTTGGGTGGTAACCACAGTCATTTATCAATTGCTGAATTAGTACAGAGCTCTTATAAAGTAATGGTTATGGTGTCAGCCACAATGACAAACTGTTGATTGTAACATGCATAAACCAGTTGCAAATATTTTTAATTGAATTCAGTCATGCCATCTATTATTTTTCAAAGAACTGACTTGGGACAAGAAAGTCTGTGGTATTTTCACTCGAAGGAAAAGACTGGTCCTTTCACTGTCAGATAAATACACAATGGCTATGATCCTCTCACCATACCTCTCCCTACCATTGGTCCACAGGGACTGGAGTTATCTTGGTTAACTCCTCCAGGGGGCGGCAAGCTCTCAGCCATTTAAGCGTTTATGCCGAGGCTGACTAACCACATGATAGGAACATTAGGAAGGGGCTCAATCATCTGAACATCCAAATTATTTGAACTTCTCTTATCTACAACTGCACTTACATGAATGCATTACTTTCTAACACCCTTGTGAAGATCTTGAAATTGTGCTGCAAGGCAGCAAAGAAAATATACCTCCTCTAAACAGGGCCACCTGTATAGTGATTATGACTTTTTTCTTTGACTCCAAACACAAATTGAAACAGGGATTCTAGGAGCAATTAGACAAATGGAGGAATTCTTGTGTGGCTTAGTCCTTAAATCCTTTGAGATTTCACTTCTTGGACCTTTTCTTCTTAATATTGTGTGCTTGTTTGTGTCCTTTTCATTTGGTTGAAGTTGGAAGCAAGTGGGAGCCCGGATGACACTTCATCCCCCCAGGAGCAGGAAATTAGAAGATTGCATACTGGCTTTAGGTTCAAATATCCCTTGAGGCCCAGGCCCCCAGTTACTCATCAATCTCCTGGGCATGTTGCTGGCCCTCTGCCCTGCATTTTGTCCAGAGGAAAAAAAAATCTAAGTATCCCATTTTGGAAACTAGAAAGCGAGGACACAAGTTTTCCATCTGTAAACTGGGCATAACTCCCTCCCAACCTCTCATCCCCACTTCCTAGTATCTTCCAGCTTCTGGCCCTTCCTCTCTCCCTTCTCTTTCCCCTTTCTCGCTTCTTTCCTTGTCTTCTTTGAGTTTCTTTCTCTCTCCTGATCAGATTTCCAGTGGACTTCAATAACTGCCTCCCTAATTTAATTCCATGCCTCTAGGTTGCAGTTCTCTTACCCCGCTATATGGGGAAATTTTCTAAGGAGTCATTGATGGCATTTCCTTTAAGATGTGTATGGGAAGGAGAGTCCTGATCTTTCAAGGAATTCCCCCTAATTAATAGAGAGGTAGCTGGATGAAGGTTATCATTTTCTGGCATATGGCAATATCCATAACTTTTTAAATATGTCCCATATTATTTTTTATACACTTTTACATAGTTCTCACACCTTTATTTTCTTGCCCATGTTTCAGTATATATGTTTATTTTCTTTTATCTCCAACCTTACTGACCATCCTTCAGCTATTTAATCCATTATACCTATATAATAAACTCTTACTTTTCAGTTTTGTATATTTCAGTATCACAATTTCCATTTCATTCTTCCATATGATTCTCAGTTTTCTGCTGCTGATCTCCATTGAGTCTTCTTCAACCTATTAATTAGGATTATTTTAAAATTCATGTCTGATATCTCTGAAGTCAGTGTTTATGTGAGTCAGTTTCTATTGTTTCTTTCTTCCTGAGTTTTTAATCATGTGATTTCTGTCTCCTTGTATACTTGATAGCGTTTATGAATGCTAGATATTGCTTGTGAATGTGGAAAGAGATCATGTAAGGGACTGCATGGTGTCTTCTCGAAGGCAGTATGGGCAGGAGCAGATCACATAAATCTAGGTAGGACTTGAGCCAGTTCAAAACTGGATTTCAAACTTTGTGATAATTACTAACTTTTTTACTTACTCTTAATCTTAGGTGCAGCCTTTTGGGGAACTCAACTGAAAGCCTGTTTGCCAGACCTGGTCCCTGATTAACAATGTCTGTCTTTCCTGGCCCCACAGACTACTGGAATCCTGCTCAGGTTCCTGGCCTCTTTACTATTGGGTTGTATTGTTTCTTTGCCTTTTCAGTGGACAGGGATGGAAAATATCCTCCTTTTGGAAAGCAAAAAATGAATAATCCATACTGAAAATTCCAATTAATTAGAAAGGATAATGCATAATTAATGTCTTTTATTTTATAATATCTTTTCTTATGCTGAAAATCATCCTAATAACATTTATATTATCATTTCTTTATTGTTATAATATATATGCATCCATACATATCTCTATAATTTGTTTTATTCCAATATGCATGTTAAAATAACAATATCATCATAACTCCAAACAAAAGACTGAATGTAATTTAATATTGCTGTTTCTTTGTCATCAGTATATATTCCACCAGGGATATATAGTCAAAATATTGTTTCAAAAACCTTTAAATTATTCTGTTCTGTGTCATTATGGCATCAACTTCTCATACAGGTAGACTGATTTATTTGAATTTGTTTTCAACTTTAAGGGACTGATTTTTCTCTTTGATTTAATTTTGTTTGGAAATTATATGAAAAATTAAATGACTCAATCAAAAAGTATAAAACAAAATATTTAGAGATTTAGCTTTCATCTTGGTCTCCTCTCCCTTCTCCAGTCTCTAACTTCAGCTGCAGGGAACCACTTTTTGTTACATTTTTATTTATTCTTTCACTATTAAATTTCAAACTACCCCCCAAAAGATTAGCTTTTATATCCATTCTTCTGTACCTTGCTTTCCTTGATTATATATATTCTGTAGATATCATGATGCAGCACTGCATCAAGGCCTTCCTTATTCTTTTTTAGTGAAACATTGTACAGATGGACTGAGTTTATTTGCCCCATCTGCTACTGATGGACGTTAGGTTGTTTTCAAATATTTGATGTGACAAATAGTGCTGCAATGAAGAGCCTGCACACATATGAGTTCATATTTTTGTTAGTGTTTTTGGGGGTAGATTCATAGATGTCAGATTATTGGCTCAAAGGGTAACTGAATATGTAATTTTACTAGAAATTGCCAAATTTTTTCCCATAGGAGTTGTGCCATTTTAGAATAAACTTTTTAGAAGCATGAATCTAACCATTTCTTTCTCCACCAACAATTCTGTGGGGATTCGGTGGCCCTCAGGTTGAAATCCCAGCTCTTCGTGGAGGGCTGAAGTCTGGGTGTGGCCTGGCATTGTGTGCCTCTCCAGAATCATGCCATGATCCTTCACACACCGTGAGCTGCTGTCTTTCTTTTCTCTGTCCCTTGTGCCTTTCCATGTGCTGAAATTCCTTTCTTCCTTTCTCTGCTGACCTCCTACTGACCCTACAGGATTCAGTTGACCTTCCACCTGTTCCAGAAGGTCTTCTCCAAACATGCTCCATCCCCACACATGGCTCACTTAGGTAGCCCTTCTCTGTTGCCACAACTCCCTGTGCTTCCATGACCATGGAGAGCTGGGACTATGTTAGCTGGAGAAGGGCCTCTGTTTTCAGCAGAGCAATAACACACCTGCATCTCTGCTTCAGATTTGGGCCTGGGATCCATATGTGAAAGAAGGACCAGAGGGAGTCAAGAGGAGAGGTAACAGCATTGGATATCACCCAGGCAAGGAGAAATGAGTGCCTATTAGGTGAAATGGTAGTGTGAGCAAAGAGGAGGAGGAGGAAAACATTTTAGGATTCATTTTAGAGTCTGCGCAGACATGATATAGTGGTGATTAGGTGTGGCAGGTGAGAGAGAGAGTTAGGCTGCCTCCATGTTTCCCAGTTTGATCAATTGAAGGAGGAGGGAGAGGAGGAAGAGGAGGCCATTTGTGAGGAGGATAATGAGTTTCACTTGTTCAACTTTAATTTGAAGTGCATGTGGAGCATTCCAGGGATGATGATAGTTGCTATCTTTAGTCCTATTATAGTCTGTGCCCTTTATAAATTATAATAATGTTAATAATGTTTCCTGAGGCTTCTTGGATCTCCAGGAATCACATGTGTTCATTACAGTCACCATCTCAGGTAATTTGTTATCATTTGAGTTCTAGATCTTTCCATGTGGATTTGATAGGCATCTCAAATTTAACCTGGCTTGAACTCAGGTCCTCATTCCCAAGCACTTTAGTATGGAGAGGCAGTATTTGCATGTGAGTTAAGAACACTGACCTTGGAGTAGATACCCTGGATTTATGCTCTGCCTCTGGTAACTTACCATCTGACCTGGCAAATTATTTTTCTGTGCCTTAACTTTTCATTTGCAAAATGTCATAATAACAATCATTACCTCACGGGGTTGTTAGTGTCCATGAAGCACATATCACCCAGCACAGAGTGCACTATAAGATTTTCCAATGCCACCCCCAAATCTACTCCTCCCCAGACATTCTTTGGCCATATTTGGGAGAAAACTTAGATTCTATCTTTGACGCTTCTCTTTTCTTCACCTTAGAGTTTTCATCCATCAACAAGTCTTAGGGTTACTGCCAAAGTGTATCTCAAGTCCAATCTGAGCTGCTTTGGTCTTTTGCCTAAATGGAAGCATCAGCCCCTTATCCACTTTCACTCTTCAGCTCCTGGGGATCCCAAAGTCCTCTCCTAACCTTCAGCCAAAGAAAACTTTCCAAAGCACTTGCACAGATAACACTGACCTGCTCTTTCCTGATGAGCCTTTTCTCACACCTGCAGGCCAAGGTGCAACTCAGAGCTGGGAATACAGCACAGCTCAGACTCCAGCCTTCTCCTGGCACCCTCCCTACTACACTGCCAGCCACACTGGAGCCTGTGCTTGGGGATACTCCTGGGAAGGTGCCAGGTTCTCCCATCTAGGACACTCTTCCTCTGGTTGTTAAATCCTCACATTTGGCACAACTTTAGGGTTGTCAGGGGAGAAAAGAACATCAGAGAAGGGCAGGAACTTGCTCAGGTTCCAACAAGAGATTTTTCCATTTGTTCATTTCCCCAGCTTTCTTGAGCTGTGTACGTAGGCCTGTCCTTAGATATCTGAAAGATGGAAATGATTTCCAGCTCCCTGCCCTTTCCCTATCTGGCCTGGTCCTTAAGGTCAGTCCAAAGGTGAAGTGACCAGCAAGCTGTTTGTGTGACTTCTGCTAAGGTGATTTATGAAGAGGCTTGAATGTTATGTCTTATTGATGCCCTTGCCCCTAGAGCTTCAGCTCTGGCTGCCTTTTAGAAGCAGTGTGTGGTTCTGTGCCAAGGACTTTGGAAGAGCCAAGCTGGTGGCCTTGGGTAATGGCGGCCTCTTCCTAAATCTTGTTGCCTACATTTCTGGAGCCCCATGAAGACCAGGGTGCCCAGAGAGCCCCAGTGCTTCTTTCCCCAGTCTGTGCCCTATAGGCAGCACAGAGTGGCTCTGCAGTGCCACCTAGAGGCTGCCAGGGCCAGACTGCAGAGGCAATTTTTGCCTTTGAATGTAGGGTTTGGCAATTGTGCAGCCATGGCTGGTACTTTGGAGGTTTGAAAGTATGCCAGACTGAGCTATATTTGGAGAATGTCATTTCTGGGAGTATGGCTATACATTCAGTCCCCTTGAAGCCTTAGGGGACTTTCTGTGACTCAGAAAGCTCTGGACAAACCCAGGAGCCCCCTCCAAACCTCTTGTCTTAACCAAATGGTAGAAACAGGAGAGCAAGACCTGAAAAACACCCAGATAGCATTCCAACTGGAACTCATGTGGAAGGACCATCAGTGTGGGTTTTGGGACAGCTAGTTAGTCATTTAAAAAAAAAGACATTCAAAACTCTACCTCACACTATGTGTTCAGATAGCATCCAGATGGATTGAAGAGTGCAGCATCACTCTAGAAGAAAAGAGTGGTAACTATTTGTATAAACTTGGAGCAAGGAGGATATTCTAAATATAAGGGTAAACACATAAACTATAGAGGAAAATACTGACCACATTTACTTGAAATTTAAAAACCTCTGTGCATTTAAAAAATGATGGATAAAGTTAAAAACCAAAATAACATACCTAGAAAATTACCACATATAAGAAAGACAGTGATTAATGTCCTTAATATATAAGGAGCCTTTACCAATCAATAGGAAAAGACAAACAACCCAGTGGGAAGATTGGAAAAATACATGAATAAGCAACTCATCAAAAGACACTAATAAACATTAAGAAATGTTCAGCCTTAGTAGTAATCAAGGAAGTGATAATTAAATCCTTAAGACTACATTTTTAAACTACCAAAAGAATAAAAATTTCAAAGAAAAACTCATTAATGGAGGGGTCCATAATGTAGTGACCAGACTCACCCCCATACTACTGGAGGAGGGAGCAATAGTGAGGCCTTTCCAGAAGGCAATTTGGTATTATAGAGTAAAATCTTTAACAAATATTGTGCATCCTTATAGTCAGCAGTGTTGCTTTTATTAATTTATCCTAGGACATAATGTGTGCAGAGATTTAACTGCTGGGGGATAGTCACTGTGGGCTTGTTCTTAATATAGGCAACCCCCCCAACAAATATGTATACAACCTTCTAAACTGAGATAGATATATTTTCATTGATTTGGAATGATCCTATATTTTAGGTGAAAAAAGGTTAGAGGAAAACCATATGTAAAATAGAATTCCTTATACATGCATAAAAATGATGTATGTCTCACACAGATAAGAAACAGACTGCTATCAACAGGAATGACCTCGCAGGGGAGGAGGAGCAGGGAGTACATGTGGCTGTTTGACTTTTCTTTTGGCTTATGTTTTCTTTTTATTTCAACATAGAAATATCTTGACTGGCTCTCTTTTTGCCTTTTTTCTTTTACTGCCTTATGATTTTTAAATTACCAGAGCAAACCAGACAGAAGTATGTATGTGAGGATTTTCCTTCCCACCCATGCCATTCTCTAGAGAGGATGGCTGGAAACAGGACAGTGAATATATTTTCCAGACATTGGTGTGCACATATAAACATATATATGTATCTTTAAATATAAATGGGATCACATATATACACTGTGCTGTAACTTGTTTTCTCCACTAAACAATATGTCACGGACATCTTTCATGTCAATACATATAGATTTACCTTATGTTTAAAAAATGTGTGCTTTTCAACAGCTGCATATTATTACCTTGTACAGATATACCCAAATCTTTTTTCCCAGATCGCTCTACAACAATATGTATTATTATGTATTACTTTTGTAATGGAAATATAATAAAACTTTTTTTCAAAAAAGTAAGAAAAAAGAGGGAGAAAGGAAATAAGAGAGGGAAGGAGACAATGTTGTTTGTTGATCTCCATTTTCTTGTGCATGTGGGGCTCCTACAAATTGTGAGATATCTTTGATTCTGGAGAGCTGTCAGAGTTTGATGAGGTCCAGAAAGAGGCTCACTTACTCCATAATTCTAGTCAGGGAGTCCAGGGATCGTGGAATTCCCAGTGGACTTGTCAAGCCTAGTTCCTCAGGCTTGGTGAGGAGCCTCCATCCTGATTTCCATAGAGGTTGTACTCTTTTTAAAATTATTTGTTCTTGTTTTCATTTCACTATTGAGTTGTATGAGTTTGGTATATATTTTACTATTGATATATGAGTTCCATATATCCTAGTTCCTCATCACATGTATGGTTTGCATCTATTTTCTCCCATTCTGTACACTGTGCTTTCATTGTGCCAATTGTTTTCTTTGCTGTGCAGAAGCTTTTCAGTTAAGCTGTAGTCCCGCTTGTTTATTTTTGCTTCTGTTATTCACGATTTTGGTGTCATACCTAAAAGCATCATTGCCAAGACCAATATCAAGGTGCTATCTCCCTATGTTTTCTTCTCGGACTTTTGTAGCATTTAGTCTTATCTTTAGGACTTTAGTTCAAATCAAGTTAATTTTCGTGAGTATTTAAGAGAGGTTTTCAATTTCTTTCTTTTGCAGGTGAACCTTAGGCTTTCCCAACACTATTTACTGAAGAGATTATTCTTTCCCCATGTGTATTCTCGACACTCTTGTGGGATACTAGTTGACTCTATAAATGTGAGTTTATTTCTACACTCTAGAGTCTGTTCTGTTGGCCTTTTTCTCTGTTTTTGTTCCAGTACCAAACTGTTTTGATCACTACACCTTTGTAATGTAGTTTGAAATCAAGAGGTGTGATGTGTCCAACTTTGTTCTTTTTGCTTAAGATTGCTTTGTGCATTTAGGGTCTTTGTGGTTACATATGGTTTTTAGGGTTTTTTTTTTTTTCCTAGTTCTGTGAAGAATAGCCTTGGTATTTTGGTAGAGATTGCATTGAATCTGTGCATTGCTTTGGGTATTATGGACATTTTAATCATATTGATTCTTTCAGTCCACAAACATGGGCCTTCTTTCCATTTATTTATGTCTTATTCAACATCTTCCATCAATGCCTTACAGATTTTGATGCACACATGTTACCTCTCCTTGGTTAAACTTACTTCTGGATGTTTTCATACTACCTTCTGATGTTTTGCCTAGACAGAGGACAGAACCACTGGATAATTCCCTTTTTCCCCAGTGACTTTCTATCTGATGATGACACTGGTGGCACGCCCGCTCACCTGCCTACTTTTACAAATGAGGAAAAGAGCCAAGGCCAAGGCCAGCAGGGCATCAGTAATAGAGATAGACCTAGTACCCAGGGAATCTGACTCCTAATTTTCAGATACCTTTTCTTCCCTTCTTTCTTTCTTTTCTCTGTTTACCAAGCTATTTCAGGAATAAAACTCATTTCTCCATTATCAAATGTACACATACTAATTGGGCAAAATTTGAACAGTAAAGGCAAAAGTAAAGGAAAGAAAAAGACATAATCTGTTACTTCTCTGTAAAAGATTTTTCCTCTGTGGTCTCTTGCTCCTGTCTGTGATCAATATTTCAGTCATGTTTTGCAGTTTCAGGTCCACTGAGAGTTCTCCCGCTTATTTTCAGTATATCAGTGTAGGAGTATATGAATTTTTCTTCCTGGCCTCTCACATCTGAATTTAGAGTAGGAAGGAACACATCATAGTGTGTGCAGTGACCATCTTTAAACCAGAATTTTGTCTTTTATAATTTCCACTGCAGCTCCAGGTTTCATCTGGGGAACTGCACAGTTTATTGTTAAGAGATTTGTGGCTCAACTTGAGCTCCAAGTGTAACATTGGAACATTGGGCATTTTAGCATTATCGCTCAAGTCCTGCATATATTTGGAATTTAGTTTTGTAGTTACTTGGGTTTTTTGCCCAGTGGGCAGGGCAGGCACTTCCATTTTGTGGGTTAGGGTTATTCAAATTCAGTGGACAGCTCATGGCTGTAAGGCATCCATAAATTCCCTGCTCATAGTAAACCCGCCAAATGTTTGTTAAATAAATTACCTAAGCTTCTATATCAACAGGTGCTACCATTCAATGTGTGTGAGCTTTCAAATACTGAGTTCTATAAAATAAAGGGGAGTGTTCTGTATGTTTCCATTCTGCCAAGTCATAATCTCACACAATTGTTTGTTTTAAATCACTAGGAAACTTCCTGAAACCACTGTAGGTGCTCCTAGCAGCCCAAAGTCATAGCTTGGAGACAGGATCTGTTCCTGTGACATACCCGCCTAGACAACAAATAACCTAGAAGCAGTTAGTATCCCCCATTTGCAATGGCCTCTGTTGTGGAGAGGTGCCCATATAGCCCTGGCTGTGTAGGTTGTTGGAAAATCACATTCAGCAACTCTGTGCCATAGTATACATCATTTGGGTGGTCCCTGGGAGTGGCTGTCTTCCTATTTTATAATAGCAAAGCTTTTTACACAGAAAAGATACAAGACATAATTCCCATCAAAATAAGATGTCTCTTTGGGAAAAGAAAGCAGTCTAGACAGAAAGCCTATGCTTAGCCTCAGGATCTCCCTAAAGAAAAATGTCCTTCAAGACAGCTGTCCCTAAAGAAAAAATTTAAGTTGTAGAAGATAAAGGATAAAACTGAAATTCTTGCCAAAAGACAACTCATGCAAATTAGAGAAAGAGCAGAGAGTGCCCCAATTGGGCTAATGAGCCACAATGCCCACTATTGTGGGCATTCCGTCACTCCTGACTTTGCACTCCATGCCAGGCATTGCAGCATCCTTTCCCTCAATTCATCGTGACCAAAACCTAGGTATATAGTGACCACCTGGTTACATGGATGGAGAGGCTGGAGATGAAGGCCCCCACCTCAGGTGATTTCAAGGACTGAGAAATTTAGGTTAGAAATAAAAGCTAAATGCAACGAAATTTTGGTTTTAAAAAACATTCCAATTGAGAAAGAGAAAGAACCAATTGGAGATGGCTACAAATCCATGTGATTTGGAATTACAGTGGTTGTGAGCCACATAAGCACTCAGGGAGACAGCATATACTGAAAAGAATACACTTAGAGTATAAAATTGGGACAATTTTATGCAAAAATATTCACTGGGTCTTTGGGAGACTTATTACCCCTACTTTACAAAATCATTTCCCTTACATTATCTCATTTAATCCTCACAGTAGCCCTATAAGGGTTGGAGGGCAGGGCTGATTATCCTCATTTGGGAGATGAGCAAATTGCAGCTGGTATTGCCAAAGCACCAGTAAGAGAAGAATGTGGCAGAGCTGATCCTAGAAACCAGGGTTGGGATCTCCAGATCACTTCATCCAGGAAGTCTGCCTCCCTAGCCCTCAGAATTTAGATCTGAGATGATTATGCTTCCAAATAAAGCACTTGGGATCAAAGTGATGAGAACTCACTGTGGGTGGTAGAGAGGAAGAAGGCTATTTGTCTCCCAGGAAGCAGACCCCCTGGATTGCCACCCCCAGCCCAAGGCTGATTCCTCCCTAGCACTACATGACGAGCAGGAGTAAAACACACTTTTCTTTCAACTCCAGGTGTTTGTAGGTATATTATGCTGTTCATTTCACAAAAAGAATGCAGAAGCATAGAGAGATTAGGTATCTTGCCCAAGGTCACATAGCTATCAAGTTGAGGAGACTTGAATCCAACTTGTCTAATTCTAGAATGTTCTTTACAAATCCCTTGTTTCTGTTGTCTGCTGCTTTGACCTGTTTCTATTTCAATTCTCTCATCTGTGCTGGACCCTTATTCTCCCAAGCCCACTAATTTTTCATAATTCCTCCTTAAGTCATTCCAATACAAACCCCCCCAACTGGTTTCCTCTGAGAAGGCGTCATAGGACTTAAAATGAGAGAACCCTATGGGGGAAACTGAACTGGGGAAGGGAGGCAGTTGCCCCAGGCCAGTCATTTGTTTTTCTCAAGACCTAGCATGCCAGCATGCCTTATATACTGGAGACAGTTTTCTGTTTCTTTTTTATTTTTGTTTTTGTTTTTCCTGCAGAAGGAACCAGTTTCTTACAGAGGAAATCTAGGGACAGTATTGTTGCATGAATGGATTTTGACCACGTTTTTCCTGGTGCAATTTGCAAGGAGTGCCTAGAGTTAAGAACAGTTACCTAGTTCCTTAATAAATAATTAATTAATAAATAATTAAGGAACTTAAATTATTAATTAATAAATAAGACAGGTTGGGTGTAGTTTTCCCTCCTGAGGGGGAAGGAGGGTGGGATGGAGCTGGGTGGCCCTGGACACTGGTGCTCCCAGTCCCTGGACACCTTCCCAGGCCCAAGTAGCAGATGCTGATTCACTTCCCTCAGAGCTTGGTAACCCCATCAGAGATGTCCCCTGAGCATATTGAAAAGCTCAGTGCACTTCTTATGTGCGGATGCACAAAGTGGCATGGTCAGTTGATATGCAGCTTGCTTAGGCTAGGTGAGGTTAAAGGAAGAGTTTTCACAGCCTGACAAAGCAGCCCCTCTTGTGTTCTAGCCCACAGCCAGAGCATCTGTCTTCCAGGATTGCCTTCCCCATCTCTATGACAAGGAAAGGCAGTTTGTGGACCTTTATTTATTTATTTTTTTGCCTTTGAAGGTAATATATACACTTTCTAGACAACTTTTAAAGCCATGAGAAAAGGTCAAATATGAACTAAACCCATCCCTCATTTTCCCAACCACTGCAGGTCATTGTCAATGTTTTATATGGACTGTGTGTGTGTGTGTGTGTGTGTGTGTCTAAAATGTGGGGATATTTACAAAATTGGTGTCATGCTCACCATCTACTTTAGATCTTGATTGTTAAATCTTAATATCAAGAACTTCCCAATATCATTCAATAATATCTTTAATAATATCTTAAAACATGGATTAAAACAACTCCATTATATGCATGTATAACTATTCCCATTTTATTGTACATTTAGGTCATTTGCAAATTTTCACCATTATTGAATATACCTGAACATAATAATAGATAATATTTAATGATCAAATGCTAGGCATTTCTTTTTCTTTCTTTGTTCTTTTGGTTATACATGACAGTAGAGTCTATTTTGACATATTTATACAAACATGGAGAATGTCTTATTCTAATTAGGATCCCAGTCTTGTGGATGTACACGATGTTGTGATTCACTATGGTGTATTCATATATGCACATAGGAGAGTTATGTCAGATTAATTTCACTGTCTTTCCTATTGAAAATAAGTTGACATGGATTCAGGGCTACCATATAGTTATTCTGAGCAGAGTTGCTCACTGGGGGCCAAAGTGGGTACAGAAATCAAGCCCACTCTCCACACACCGGCTATACAGTTCTGCATCCACCTGGAAGAGGGCGTGTAGCCTTTTACTGTACATAAAGTTTCTGTCCATTTGTCAAGCCAGGTTATCTGCTGGGAAAAGAAGCAATTGATAGCAGAGTAGGGACATCTTTTCTGAATTTTTCCAAAGCATCATACACATTAGCAGTGCTAAGTGGACTGTCACATTATTGCTCAGAAATACATTAGGAGGCACTATCATCCCACTTTGCTGTTGAGGAAAGTATGGCATGATAGATGACTCCTTTTGAGTAAGTGTCCAGAAAGAGAACCAAATGTTTTACAGAATAATGTTTCCCTTTCCCTGTCACATTGTGTTGAAGCACACTTGAAAATATTTGGCATGCTTATGGTTAAAAATCTCATTATAATCTCTTTCTTTGCTAGTGAGATTTGTTTTCTGTGTACAAATCATTTTATTTTACTTCTGTGTAATTATTCTAGTCCAATCCTTTACCCAGGTAGCTCTTGGGAGGTCACTGTTGTCACTACTGACTTGTGATACTCTTTTATGTTTAGGGTATTATCCCTTGGCCTATAATGTCTGTTGCAAACATTGACTACCAATTATATCTCTCAGAGCGACTTAATTCCTGGATATCTTATGTATTTTATATTGTGATGGAGAATTTTCAATTATGTGTTCAAACTACTTTTTGCCAAATTATAATATCAGTAAGCTTTGGATATTTGTGCATTTTAGTCTGTGTCCACTCACTTTACTGTACTCTTACATTGGTGCCAATAATTTTTCAGTGAGCTTTTCTATCATTAAAAATATAAACTAAGTAGGAATAAATCAACGAAGAGATGCACAATGGTATTATAAACGTCCCAAATAGATTAAGAAATAGTGTGTTCACGGATTGGAAAACTTAACAACGTAAAAATGTCCATTCTTTTCAAACTGATCTGAAGATTTAATGCGTTTGTAATAAAAATTCCAACACCTTTTTCCATAGCACTTACAAGCAGATTGACAAATTTATATGGTAGAACAAATGTCCAAGAAAAGCCAAGGCATTTCTAAAGGAGAACCAGGTGAGAACCCTGCCCTTACCAGACATCAAAGCTGTCTTTGTGGATTGTTGAGGTGGAGTAAAGGGGAGGTGGACACTTTACAAAATGGTTATGAAAAAACAACTATGTATATTTAAAATATGAAATTGGATCCCTACCTCTCATCATACACAAAAATAGACTGTAAGTGAATTAAAGTCTAAAATGTGGGTTTCAGGTTCAGATAAAACAGAGGAAATACATCCACCTATTCCTCCCATTAATTACAAAGAAAAATTCTTGCCAAAACACATGATTAATAGAAGGTTCTTGGAAGTTGATAAAAGAGGGAGGTATAGCTAGGAATCTCAGGACTCAAGGGATGGCCAAGCAGTGGGTATGTTTTTATTTTGTTTTGCCTCATAGTTCAGGTGCTAGAACAATTCACAATCCAGGAACACTATGGGTGTGGACAAAAGAAGTCCTAAGAAAAACCTATTCTCTCATGATTGGGATGAGTGCAGCCCTATAGGACAGAACTCTTTTGATTAAACCTGCTCTTCTTAGGTGAACACACCACAAAAGAAACTAGGACTAACTGCCTACCAGGTCCTACCAGAGTCCTGTTAGCCATCCCTATCCTGCTCTAGTGAGCTGGTGTGCCTCCTTTTCCCCACCTGGCCCCACCTTACTCAAAAATTATGTTGTAAACATAAAACTATAAGACATATAGAAGAAAGCATAGGGTAATTCTAGACTTCTTAAATACGACATCAAAAGCATAAGTATTTTTGAAATGTATAAACTGGACTTTCTCAAAATTAAACCACTAGCCAGGTATGGTGGTGCACACCTATAATGCAAGTGGCTTGGGAGGCTGAGGTAGGAGGATCACAGGTTCAAAGCCAGTCTTACAACTTAGCAAGATCCTGCTTCTTTTTTTATTAACTTTTTAAAAAATTTGTTCTTGTTAGTTACACATGACAGTAGAATGTATTTTGACATATACATACATGGAGTATAGCTTCCCATTCTTGTGGTTGTACATGATGTGGAGTTTCACTGGTCATGATGTATTCATATGTGAATGTAGGAAAGTGATGTCCAATTCATTCTACTGTCTTTCCTATTCCAATCAGCCCTCCCTTCATTCCCCTTTGTCTAATCCAGTGAACGTCTATGCAAGACCTTGTTTTAAGAGAAAAAATAAAAGGACTGGGGATGTGGCCTGTGGTTAAGTGCCACTGGATTCGATCCCCAGTATGAAAATAATTAAAATACCAATTCTACTAAAGACATTTTGAAAAACACCAAAAAGACAAGCTACAGACTAGAAGAAAATATTTTAAAGGTGCATATCTGATAAAGGACTTGTATCCAGAATATATTTTTAAAAACCTTGAAACTGAGTAATAAGGAAGCAAATAATTCATTTGGGGCAAAAAAGACTGAAACTGATAGTTCACAAAAGAGGAAATTGAGATGACAAATAAGCACATGAAAAGAGGTTCACTAGCATTAGCCATTAGGAAAACATAAGTCAAAACCACAATTAAAAAAAAAAGCCCACAATCAGATGTCAGTATATACTAAAATGGCTAAAATAAAAACAATAACTAAAGTACTGAGAGGTTGTGGAGAATCTGGATCACTTACATATATGGCTGGTGGGAATGTAAAATGTACTGCCTCTGCCAAAAACAGCTCAGCAGCTTTTTAGTTTGGCCGTTCCTTATAAAGTTAAACATGCATTATGAAATGACCCAGCGGTCCCACTCCTGTGTACTTATCCCAGAGAAATGAAGCTTGTGTTCACACATTAACCCATACGAGTGTTCATAGCAGCTTATTTATGATAGTCAAAAGCTGGAAACAACCCAAATACTTCTCAGTGTTTGAAGTACACACTGGGATACATCCATATAATGAAATGCTACTCCTCAATGAAAACATAGAATTGATACATGAAAAAATTGTATTGATTTCATGGCCTTCTGATGAATAAAAAGAGCCAGTATTAAAATATTACATATTCTATTATTCCACTTATATAATATTCTCCAGATAGTAAAACTATAATAATAAAAATCACTTCAATGATTATTATGCACAAGGAGCTACGCTGATTGACTGTGGTGACGATTTAATATGTATACGTGGGATCGAATTTCATAGAACTACACACCAAAATAAAGAGGTGTGTGTAGGAACTGGTGAGATCTGAGCAAGACCTCAAAGTAATAGTATATCAATATCAATTTCCCAGTTATAATCATTGTACTATGGTTGGGTCAGGATTATTATTCAAAAAAGCTGATACTCTCTGTACAATTTTTTAAAAAAATTATGAGTCTAAAATTGCTTCAAAATAAAATTAAAAACTGGAAAAATGAAAGGTAAAGCTATATATTTCTTAGCAGTCAATATAAATTCATATCTTATGACTTTGGGTTCCTTAAACACACCAGAAGGGGAATGTAAGACACTATCATGAACTTCGGTTCAAAATCATCCCATATGGGGCTGGGGATGTAACTCAGTGGCAGAGCACTTTCCTAACATGTGCAAAGTTCTGGGTTCTAGCCCCAGCACCACAAAGAAAATGAAAAGCAAAACAAAACAAAAAGCCCCATACTTTGTCTCTTGGACCAGTTTATGTCATGGTGGCTTTTTAATGAAGTTAACAAGTAAAACTACAGAGTATGTTATTTAAGTATACATAAATATGTAAGAAAAGGTTTTCAAAAGCAACTAAATAAGAAAAAAATTTCAGTGTAATGATAAAAAAATGAGCAATTAATAGTAAAATGATTGTTGGGGTCACTGACATTCTAGCTTTGTCACTAAATGTTCGTGTGACCTTGGCAAGTAACTTAACTTCTCTATGCATCAGTGGCCTTGTGTGCATAACAGAGCTAACTCACAGGCTAATACATTTGAAGGACAGAAGATAGTGCCTGGTATGTAGTGGCAGCCATTGAAGTGTTAGCTATTATTATTTTTTGAAGAAACAAATGCAGAGGGATGGAACAGGTGACAGAATAATTCAAGTTCTTACTAATGCTTTAGTTCTTAGATTGGCAGTGGGTTCGCAAGTATTTATTGTTATTAAAAATAAAACATATTACAGTACCTGCCAGTGAGAAGGGTGAAAAATTAAAAAGACAAGTCACACATTGGAGAAGTTAAAGTCTACAATACATACATCACCAAATGATTAAAGTGTAAAATACAAACAAAGAAAAAGCAAATAACCCAACAAGAACATTAACAAAATGTGGGCAAATGATATTACCAGGAATGTCATGGAGGAGGAAGCCCAAGTGGCCATAAACATGAAAAGATCCTCAAACTAAATAAAAGCAAATTAAGTTCACACCAAAATACCCACATTTTGCTAGTTTGCTAGTACCACCAACATAACAAAATACCACAGCCTACCTTAAACAACTGAAACACATTTTCTCATTTTGGGAGGCCAGCAGCTCAAGATCAAACTACTGACATATTTGGTTTCTTTTGAGGACTCATGCAGATGGTCAGCCCTTGGTCAGTGTATGATCTCTTTCCTAGTCTCCTCTTCCTTCTCTCACTCTCTCTTTTTATTATAACTATTAGTGCATATTAATTGTCCAAAATAGTGGGGTTCTGTGTGCTATTTTCATACATGCATACGATGTACACTGATTAGATTGGATTAGAGCCCAACCATATGATTTCATTTTTATTTCAATTACCTCTTTAAAAATACTATTTCAGGGCTGGGAGTGTAGATCAGTGGTAGCACACTTGCCTAGCACGTGTGAAGCCCTGAGTTCCAAACCTAGCACCACAAGAGAAAAATAAAAGACCTATCTCACCCCATTTGCAAACACAGTTACATTCTTAGGTATTGGGGTTAGCACTGCAACATATGAACATGGTGGAGGTGGAGCAGAAGACACAGTTCAGATCCTAACACCCACCCGTGAGAATAGCAATGTCTATCTCCAACTGCAACACAAGCACCTATGTGCCTGGCACAGGAACACTCATAACCACATGTTGCGTATGGAAAATGTCCATCGCCAGGGGAAAGCATTATAGTAGATGCACACAATGGGATTCTTTCTAGCAGAGACAATAAATGAAATGCAGTTGCAGAGTATTCAGTAATATCAATGAATCTTGAGCATCACTTGTAAAAAAGACAATTCAGAATAATGCACGTGGTGTAATATGAAGTTCAAAAGCAAACAAAATGAAGAACTATGATTTTGAAAAATACACATGCATATCATGGGAAAATCAAGGGAATAACAAAAATGGAATGATGATTAGCCACTAGAGGGAAAGGAAAGGGAAAAGAAGAGTTGGAATTGAACCCATGATCACAATTCTTTACCATGGAAGTGTTCTACATACTCTTTCAACCAATATCCCTTGTTAGGCAGCTTCTAAAATGCTCCTTCCAAGATCCTCACCTTCCAGAATTTGTGTCCCTTCTCCTTAGGTGAATACTAGACCTAGTGATTCCTTTCTGATAGGCTACCTCTTCCAGAATTAGATTTCAGGAAGACTGTGTTTACTGTCTTATTTGCTCACCATTGGTGTCTTATCCATTTTACAGAAGCCGGATGCTATGTTTTGAGCCTCTTAAAAGGGAGGGAGTAGACTCTGGTCAAAATGTGGGAAGTGAGGACCTGAGGCTCTCACTTCAATGGCTGTGGAAGAACTGAATCCTGCCAATGATCACATAAGTAAGCAGAGAAGCAGAATCTCCCCCAGTAAAGCCTTGGGATGCTCATAGCCTTAGCCAATACATGGGTTGTGGCTTCATGGGAGCTGTGGAGCCCAAGGACCCAGGAAAGTCACACCTAGATTGCAGACCCACACAAACTGCAAGATCATAAATGTTTTTCTTTTAATCACTGTTTTTCTGGTGGTTGCTGTGGAGCAATAGAGAACAAATACAAAATCTAATTTTTGGGACTTATTTAAAGAAATTAAACATCTCTACAAAGATGTGTGCACACTGATGTTCAACACGGAGATATTTATCATGGTGAAAAATAAAAATAATAAATGTTCAACAATAATGGAATGACTAATACATTATTATACATTTATATAACATCATATCAGACATTCATTAAAATGACAATACCACAGACATTAATAGGACAATGAAGAACTACGAACAATACGAGGTCCATACATTTCACAACTTAGGTCAAATAGACTTATTCCTTGAAAGAAAGAAACTACAAATATTCATCCAATAAGAACTGTGTAACTGGAAATCCTACATCTATTAAATGAATTGAATAGAACTCTGAGTTTAAAATCTCCCCACAGGAAAAAGGTACACTCATATGTTGCTGGTGGGGTTGTGAATTAGTGCAGCCACTCTGGAAAGCAGCATGGAGATTCCTCAGAAAGCTTGGAATGGAACCACCATTTGACCCAGCTATCCCACTCCTCGGCCTATACCCAAAGGACTTAAAATCAGTATACTACAGTGACACAGCCACATCAATGTTCACAGCTGTTCAACTCACAATAGCTAGATTGTGTTACCAACCTAGATGCCCCTCAATTGATGAATGGATGAAGAAACTGTGATATGTATACACAATGAAATATTACTCAGTCATAAAGGAGAATAAAATTATGGCATTTGCAGGTAAATGAATGGAGTTGGAGAATATCATGCTAAGTGAGATAAGCCAATCCCAAAAAACTAAAGGCCAAATGATCTTGCTGATAAGTTGGAACACAACAGGGGGTGGGAGGGAGGGGAAGAATGGAGGAAGGATGGAGTGTATAGAGGTAAAAAGAGGGGTGGGAGGGACTGGGGGAAAGGAAAAATAACAGAATGAGACAAACCTCATTACCCTATGTATATGTATGATTACACAACTGGTGCAACTCTACTTTGTGTACAACCAGAGAAGCAACAGTTGTACCCCATTTGTGTACAATGAATCAAAATAAACTTTAAAAACAATACAAAAATAAAATCTCCCCACAAATTAAGCTCTAGTCTCACTCTAGGCTTCAACTGCAACATATATGTAACACTTAAGGAATATCTACTAACAGGTATACACAGACTTCCAAATAAAGATGATGAATTTTTTAGGTTATTTTATAATGCCAGTATTACCCTGATGCCAAAACCAGACAACTATAGTGTAAGAAAAAACCCAGTGTGCTAAAACCCAGTATCCCTCATGAACATAGTGTAAAAATTCTTAAGAAAATATTAGCAAACTGATCAAATAATATATAAAAAAGGATAATATATCACCAACAAGTGATATTGATTCTGGAAATGCAAAATTGGTTCAGCATTCAAACACAAAGCAATGTAATCCACCCCATTAACAGTGAAATGTCAGAAAAGAAGATAATTGTGCAGTCGTTCATAATAAAACACCTCACAAACAATAATGATTCTAGATTTTAAACCTCAAATGATAACAGACTGAATGCTCTCCTGCCCAAAACAAGGATGCCACACCTATTCAACATCATACTGAGGTTGGTAATACAACAAGCAAGGAAGAGATATAGTGCTTTCAGGCAGGAATGGAAACAACAAAGCTCTGTATTCACAGACATGATTGTCTATATAAAAATCCCAAGGAATCTATGAAAATACGATCTGAATAGAATGCAAGGCCAATGTATAATGTATAAAAAGTCAGTTATATTTTGATATACTAGCAAAAATCAATTTCAAATTGAAATTATAAAGAAATATCAATTTTAGAAAAAAAGAAGAACAAAATTAGAGGACTCTGACTATAAAATTTCAAGACTTACTATAATGCTACAGTAAACAAGACAAGGTAGTGTTAGTGAAAGGACTAACACATAAGTCAGTTGGACATGACAAAGAACAGAAATAAACAAACATAGTCACTTGGTTTTTGACAAGATGGAAAGGCAATAGATCAGAGAAAGTATACTTCTTTTAAACAGATGGTGCAAAGTAATGAACTTAGACCTTTATCTCACACCATTTACAAAAATTAACTCAAAACTGCTCATACACTTAACTTGAAAATATAAACTATAAAATTCCTGGAAGTTAACATAGGAGAAAATCTTTGTGACCTTGTCTCATGCAAAGCTTGTTTAGATAGGACACAGAAAGTATAAAACATAGTAAAAATGTTATAAACATAAAAATTGAACTTCATCAAAATAAACAAATGTGCTCTTCAGGAGATGCTGTAAAGAAAATGAAAAACAAATCCCAGACAGGAATTCAATATCTGCAAAGCACATATCTGATAAAGGACTGTTAACCAAAATCTATGAATGTGGAACATTGAATAATTTCTCCTGAAGTTATCCCAATCCTAACCCCAGGATCCTGAGAATGTTGCTCTATATACCCCAAAGAGGTTTTGTAGATGTGATTTATTTAATTAAGGGTTGAGATGAGGAAATTATCCAGGCAGGGCTTAAATGTCATCACAAATACCTAAAAGGAGGGAGGCAGTGAGATTTGGCTACAGAAGAAAGAATGCAATGAGACCACAGGGGCAGAGTTTGGAGTGATGCAGCCACAAGTCGTGAAATGCCAGCAATCACCAGAAGAAGAAAGCCTAGGAATCTCTCTTGGGGTTTCCAGAAGGAACCAACTCTGCCCATATCTTGATTTACACTTTGATGGATACCGAAAAGACAGTTCCGACTTCTGGATCTGAGAACTATAAGAGAATATTTCTGTGGTTTTAAGTTACTAAATTGGCAGCAATTTGTTAAAGCAGCCCCAGAAAACTAATAGAGTTCAGCAGGAAGCAAACAGTCTCATTACAAAACAGGCAAAAGGCTTGATCTGACGCCTCACCAAAGACAAGAGCAGGATGGCAAATAAAAACACGAAAAAGATGCTCAAGGTGGACACGGTGGCGCATGCCTGTAATCCCAGTGGCTCAGGAGACTGAGTCAGGAGGATTGTGAGTTCAAAGCCAGCCTCAGCAAAAGCGAGGCATTTAGCAACTCAGCAAGACCCTGCCTCAAAATACAATACAAAAAGGGCTGGGGATGTAGCTCAGTGGTTGAGTGCCCCTTGGTTTGATCGCCAGTACAAAAAAAAAAAAAAAAGGAAAGAAGAAAAGATGATCAAAATTATTTGTCATTACATCTAAAAAGAACAAACAAAAAAATTTTAAAAATATTAGTCATAATGCAAAGCAATTGAAACTACAATACGATAGTACTACCCAGCAGTACGAATGGCTAAATTTAAAAATATAAATGGCCATGTGGAGCAACTAGAATTCTCATAGTTTGCTAATGGGAATGCAAAATTATACAGTCTCTTTGGACACCAGTTTGATGGTTTCTTATAATATTAAACACATGTTTACCATACACTGTAACAATACCACCCAAGGTATTTACCCAAGAGGAATAAGACATGTCAGCAAAAGATCTATATATGAATTTATAACAGCTTTATCCGTGATCAAAAGCTGGAAACAATCCAAATATCCCTCAACTGGTGAATGGATAAACAAATTGTAATATATTCATACAATGGAATGCTATTCAGCAATAAAAATAATAAATTACTCATTCACAACAGTGGAATGAATCTCAAAAACTGTTATCCTAAGTGAATGAGCTAGGATACACACTATATGGTTCCATTTATATGACATATTGGGCAAATTAAAATTATTGGGACATAAATCAGTTCATTGGTTGCCTGTGCTCTATGGGTGGGAGACAGCAATTAACTACAAAGGAATATGAGGGAACTATTTGGGATAATGAAAAAAATCACTCTTTTGGATTATGGTGATAATTATATGACTACGTAAGTTTGTCAAATTTCATAGAATTATATACCTAAAAGGATGAATTTTTAAATTAAAAAAATTTATAAAAGGATGAATTTTACTATAAGTAAATTATGCCTCAGTAAACACAAAAGAAATCTTTTATTGATACAAGGAAACATTAAGTTGAAAAAAATGACAATATAGATCAATGTTTATTGACATAAGATATTGTCCTTGAATATAGTTAACTGAACAGTTTGCAAAACAGCAGTTAATGGAAAGTCGTATGTTTCCATGCTATGGTCTCAATGTTTGTGTGCTCTTTTCAAACTGGCATGTTGAAATCCCCCAATATGATGGTATCAGGAGGTGAAGTCCTTTGGAGGTGATGAGGACATAAGGCACAGGCCTCTTGAATGGGACTAGTAACTTATAAAAAAAAAAAGAGATAGTAGAAAGATGATTTTTCTCTCCACCATATAAGGATCCAATGAGAAGAAAACTGTCTGTGACCTGGAGGAGACTCACCAAAACCCCAGCATGCTGGCACACCGATGGTGGACTTCCAGTCTCCAAAACTGTGAGAAATAAAGATTTGTTTTTTAAGCCACTCAGAAAATTTATGAACATATTAACAGTGATTACCCATGGTTGTCAGGATCTTTCATTCATTCACTCCTTTCTTCATGTGCTGCCTTTTTGGATGTTAATGTCTACATTGGTGAAGTGACAGCACTGTACTAGTCCATTTCTGTTTCAGGGCCTTCACACTTGCTGTTCCTTGCTGATTCCTTTGCCTGGGACAAAGTCTTGGCCCATAGCTTCATTCAGGTTTGGTTCAGATAACGTCACTTAGAAGAAGTCTTCCCTTTCTAAACCAACCAAAGTGACACTCATCACTCCTCAATCTGCTTTATTTTTCTTCATTGCCAGAATTGCTGCCTGACATTGTCTTAGGTATTATAATCTTTGTCCATTTGTCCTAGTAGAATATGAGCTTTACAAGGAAGAATCTTGGTGTGTTTTGTTTCCCAAGCACTGAGAACAATGCATGGTACTTGTTGGTTGACTAAATGGTTGAACACATATTCCACAGTGGTTCTTCTGGAACTTTTCATTTCCTCAAACAATTTCATTATTTTGAGAAACTTAAAATCACATTGCAGGGCTGCAATTCCACGATGAAACAGCTACCACCCAAATCACTAGAAACAGCATTGCACCAGAATGATGGGGGTTAGGAGGGATGGCTCAAGAAATGAAGAGGAACTTGGGATTGGCAAGTGACTTTTGAGTATAGTTTTCTCTTAATTTTTTTGCATTGCCGGGGATTGAATCCAGGGCTTCACACATGCTACAACTGAGCTACATCCTCAGGTATTTTTATTTTATTTCGAGGCAGGGTTTCACGAAGCTGCCAGGTGGCCACCAACTAGAGGTCTTCCTGTCTCAGCTTCTTGAACATCTGAGATTATGAATACAGTTTTTGTATAAGAGGAGCTTGTGAGGGTGGAGATTTAGGATAAATTTTATAGCTTTTATTTCCCCAGAATGCGTCTCGATCTTATAGTGCTTCTGGAGTCATCCCCCATGAAACTCAGAAAACACTCTCACTCCATGCCCCACAGCAATACCTTCTAGACTTTATGCATCATTAAAAATTCAGGGCACTCCCCATCTGTTCCATCAGCCTTCCCAGGTAAGAGGAAGCCCGGCTTAGGAAAAAAGTGATGTGGTCCCATTCAGCGGAAAGGTGGGAACCAAACTTCATACTGCAGGCCCTCATTAACTAAAATCCCTAAAGGGTTTTGGCTCCCCTTGCCACTTCTGTGCCAGCCACAAGGGTTGTGTTTGCTCCGCAGAGGCCCTGCATCTGCCAGACTCGGCTGTGAGTGTTTACCCTGCTGTGCTGGCAAAGGCCCCGGTTCCTCGCCAGCTTCTGCACCTTCTGTATGCCAGAGCAAATAGCTTTTCATCCTCATGGCACCTGATCCCTAGAAGTTCTCTCTCTAAGGATCTTCTCCTGTCCCAGAAGAATGCTCATGAGCAAACTCGGGTGCCTTGGCGAATGTTGGAGGGATGATGAGCAGCCGAGCTCCGAGCTGTCAACAGGAGGGATTCCTCTCCGTTAGACCCCTCCGAACATCACAAGGAAAATCAAAAAATCCCTTCTGATTCGCAGCCCTGCTTACCTGCTCTGTTTCCCCACATCATTTACCACCTCCTAATAAGATCTCATTTGTTGTTATTTGAATTGTTCATCTCCCTCCTCTAGGCTTTCAGCTCAATACTGACAAAGATTTTTTGTCAATTTTATTACCGATGTGAACAAAATCTTTATTCCTAGTGCCTAAAATGATCACCAATGATCATATGCCGCTTACTACATGCTTAAGTTAGTAAACACAAAATCAATTATTTCTCACAATAATGTATGAGGAAAGCACTGTCATGATACCCATTTTACAGATAAAGAAACCCGAGGCATAGAGAGTTAAGTGACTTATTCAAGGTCACATAGCTAGTGAATGACAGAATTAGGATTTGAAGACAGGCTTACCCTTAACCACTAGTGTATACAATTGAAACAAACTAGTGCCTTGCACACTGTAGGCACTCAATAAATCAATATGAGACTAAATTGGTAAATGAAGTCCTTCATGCCAACCCCAGAGGTCCTGTGTCTCCACATGTCTTTCCTTCTTTCTCACCCCCTCCTTCCTTTGTTCACTTCTTCTTTCTTCCTTGCCTCTTTCCCCTAGGTAACAGGGGTGAGTTAGCTGCATTAGGAAAGGGGTGCAGCCAGGCAGCCAGGCCCCTCTCCAGTCATTCTTTCCTCTGGGACACAAATACTTTCTGAGCCCCTAAAATTATGCCAAGAACTGGAAAAGGCGCAAGTATGCATGAAACAAATTTTCTGAACTCAATAGACTAACGATATGAAGGAAGGCCGTGACCAGGCAGAGCAACACCACCCAACTCTGATACGAAACGAATGAATACAAGTGCTGACAAAGGGGGGCAATCGGCACATAGCAGGACCCTACTAGAAGCACCAAGGGGGTGATGAACTCAGACTTGACCATTAAGAAATGATTCTTAGAAGCTCGGATTTCCAAAGCTGTCAGTGAGACGTGAATTCCAAGTGAAGGAGGAGGACTCGTGAAGGAGTCATGAAGTTGGGGCAGCACATCCCCAGGGCATAGACAAGGCTTCACAGGACATGCTTGTCAGCCAGAGAAGGATGTGACCTGTGGGAGCTGCTCAGTGTTTCCCGACCTTCTCCTCATCTCCTCATGTCATCCCTGACATGTGCTGGTGGGCATCTTGCTGTTCTTCACAGGAACCTATGGGGTCTCTTGCCCACATGTCCTCTCTCCTGTTTTATTTGAATCCTCCTTTCTTTCTTTTCCCTTTATGTGCACAGGATCTCATTTCCAGCTCCTGGCTATATTACTCTCTTGCTCTGACCACCCTGGAGGGTGCTGTTTTTCCCATATGGTGGCTACTTTCTCACCCCACTCTGCCATGGTCCTGCTTGGCATGCTGTTAAGCAGACAGGCAGCAGCACGCTTCTAGTAGGTTCCTACTATGTGCCAGGCCTTGGGCCATGGAAAGCACCTCCCTCCTCACCCCCTTGGTTTTGCCATCTGGGAAATGAAAGGGTTGGATTCTATGATCTTGGAAGTTCCTTCCAGCTGCAGCATTCTAGGGGAGTATTTGAATGCCCTCCTTTTGAAGCTTTGAGTTCTGTAGGAAAATGATTACCATAAAAATGTTTCCAGGTTGGTGCACTGGCTTCTGTCAGGGCCTCACTGTTTGACAACCGCTGTGCAGACTTAAGTGATATTTACACGCAAAAATGTTTTACTGAGGGACACCATCATTACTCTGGTGTCAGGGGCCAAGGATAACACCCCATTACAGGCCTTCCCTGTTATATGAAGAAAGAAAGATTCATTCACTCATTCAGCTGAGCCCAACTGTGTACACAAGTCTGTACTAGGTGCTATAAAAATATGCCTGATCTCACCACAGCCTGAGAGAACACAAAACCATAAGAGTTTTGAAGGAAGGAACTAGTCATGTAGCATAATCCACCCTACTCCTCAGTCCCAGAGTGAGGACCCCTCTGCTCTACCCGCTGCCCACCAAGGGGACAGATTCCATTGTACAGTTACTTTACAAGTCTACAAATTAGAAGGTGGTGCTGTAGAATGCCATTAGAGCCCCTCTGGTCCCACCTGCATCTAGTTCTGATGCT
Organism: Sciurus vulgaris; assembly: GCF_902686455.1. Taxonomy (NCBI): domain Eukaryota; kingdom Metazoa; phylum Chordata; class Mammalia; order Rodentia; family Sciuridae; genus Sciurus; species Sciurus vulgaris. The sequence continues at coordinate 3,895,878 of NC_136471.1, read as the reverse complement.
TGGCAGATGGGAAAATTAAGAGGCACATTCAAAGTGACACTGGAGCCCCGCACAGAGTCACACTTGTATCCAATCTTTTTAACCCTAGTCCAGGGCTCGTTCTAACCCATGGTTCAAGCTGATTCTTTCATTAGGACTTTGTAGTTTACAAGGGAACAGGGCACCCATTAGGTCATGAGATCCTCATAGCAAATGATTGCCAAGACTGGCACCCCCCCCCAACACACAGTTGTGGGATCTGAGTTACTCCACTCTGCAGTTGGTTCCTATTCTTATCTGAACCACCTCTTTGATGTGACCTACTTCAAAACTGCCTGCCATTCAGACACCAGCCTACAATAAGTTCTGCAGTCTGACTGCCTGGTGCCAGACCTTCAGCTTCAGGTCTATACCTGTCCATTGTAACCCAGCTGCTTCCTCAATGGGTCCTGTGTGTCTGCCTTGTGGACATACAGGTGAGATGCAACAGTGGTCATCGAGGGGATGCACATTTGAAAACAGAGGCTGATCTCAAGCTTGTGATCCTCCTGCTTCATCCTCCAGAGTAGCTAAGATTGCAACCCTGTGCATAGCCAGAGGCAACGCTTGCTCCAACTTGCCTTGTGGGATTCAGAGGTGTTTTGAAAGGAGAGGTAGGGAATGCTGGCTGTCTAGATCCAGCACTGAGACATGTGTAAAGTGGGGTAACTGGGCCATGTGCCCCAATAAAGCATATGCCACCAAAGTGAAGGCATTACTCCCAAGGTGAAGTGATGGCAGGTGGGCAGCAAGGCAATAGAGACAAGGCTGCTTTCTTGGCACAGAACTTTCCAGCAGTCAGATCGCAGTCTAACCTGGAATTGGGGGCCTGCACACACATCTTCTGTGAATCAGATTTCCAAAGGAGTAGCTACTTTGTGGTGCAAACATTGGACTCCGTTGACAATACCTGTTGACAGACTTGCCTGGATTTGCCTCTGCAGGATGCAGGCTCCTCTCTTACCTGACTTGCCCTCTGGCTTCCTCAGGCCTAAAGTACTACCTTGTCAACCACAAGGCAGTGCAGAACGGAGTTCCTCTCAAGGAAACCTTGATTCTATAGGGCTTAATGCAATGGGGACCTCAGAACCTGGGGGCTGGGTAGCAGAGTGGGGAGTCATGAAGCTTGGCCTTTCCCCATTTTAACTGTACTAGCCTAGATATATATTTCAAGGGCTCTTATGAGGAACCACTCCGGGAACACATCTTATAAATCTTCACTTTTCTGGCTTCAATATTCTCATAGCAATGTGGGGAGCAGACAAAAAGAAGGTGGGTAATGAGAGTCACAGAGGTGGCCCAGCAGGATTCTCAGTGCAGCTCAATGTCACAACTTTGACTAAAGACACATGTTCAAGACATTGTACTGCGAGCAGTACAAAGATGAGGTCATCAACCAAGTCCTCTTCTTTTCTGGTGTGCACTCTAGGGGGAGAGATGAGATGTCACAAATACTTGCCATATGAGTTAAAGAGTTAAAGCACTAACTTGAAAGCCCAAAGTGCCTTCAAGAATCAGGAGATGTTGAGAAAAGAGATGGCACTTGGGAGGTGGAAAAAATAGGAAAGGCAGCACTTCCAGTGGAGACACAGCATGAGACCATTGAGGACCAGCATGTTTTGGTTGTCCTACAAGGTTGTCTAAGCTTGCAGCCACTTCAATGTTTATAGCAACTCAACTCACAATAGCTTAGTATGGAACCACACTAGGCGTCCTTCAACAGATGAATGGATAAAGAAAATGTGGTATATGTGCTCATATGGAATATTACTCAGCCATGAAGAATGAAATCATGGTATATACTGGTAAATTGATGGAACTGGAGACTATCATGCTAAGAGAAATAAGCCAATCCCTAAAAAACAAAGGCTGAATGTTCTCTCTGATATGTGGATGCTAACCCATAGCAAGGGAGGGTAGAGAGGGGAAGAATAGAAGTTCATTGGATGAGACAAAAAGGAATAAAGGGTAGTGGGGAGGGGAATAGGAAAAGATAGAGTGAATCAAACATAACTTTTGTGTGTTTATATATGAATACACCAACAGTGTAACTCCACATCACTCTACAACCTCAAGAATGGAATCCTAATTAAAATATGTGATATTCCATGTATGTGTAATATGTTGAAATACACTCCACTGTCATGTATGTCTAAAAAGAACAAATAAAAAATTCATTGGTAACTTAAGATGTAAGATCTTTTTTCTTCTTTACTGTGCAGGTTCATGGGAAGAAATTACTTAAAACAAATTTGACATATATAATAATGTTATTTCATTTTGTTGATATATTTTGTATTGTACATAGGACATAAATGTTTATTTAACTCACACAGACACAGACACAGACACACACACACACACACACACACACACACACACACACACACACACACATACACGAATAAGAACAACGTTGTCCAAACTGGGTGGGGTCAGGTTCCCAGGCTGGGGGTGGGTGGAGGAGAGGCATGGCAGCGAGAGCAGGTCCTGACCTAGCAGCATGAACCCACACATGTGCTGCCTGCATGCACACACACACACGTGAATATGCTTCTGGGCTTTTGGCACATTTTTGTTATAAAGGCAAATACAAATTAAGATTTGATTCTTTACATTGAAAAATAAGAGCTTCCTCCTTTCCTTTTTATTCAGAATTTCTCTGTTGTTATTAAAAGAACATAAATCTTTTCAATGACCAAATGAGTGTCTTGCCACTCTCAGGAGTGAAGAATGTTTCCTCCTGGACAAGAGGGCCATCTTTCTGCAACAGAATTGCTGAGGAAGATAATGTCTGATCTCCCATTTTCCTGGGAAGTGTTGGGCCTAACTTCTGCTTTTGCCTCTCTCCAAATTGTGAAGCCTGCAAAATGTAGTGGCTTTGAAGGAAGGCCCAGTCACTGAGCTAACCAACTCTGTTTTGTCCCTCTCTCCATTTGTCTCTTTTAACGTTTTTCCCTCTGAGCTACTTCCTTCTGCAATTACCTAGGATTCCAAGAACAATGAGTCCAACTGATAACCATCTTCATGATAAATGACTGAAACTATTTTCAAGCAATGGTGAGCCTTGCAGAGCAGACCACCCCATGATGAGATTGCCCCACACATACTCCATTGTGAAACAAAGACTGTCCCCCCAAAGCAGGAGCAATCATCTCACGGTAGGAACTGAGTTACTCCTTCAAGCAGTGACCTTCCCAGAACTTCACAGAACCAGTTCTAAGATAATGATCTACCAGATCATGGCCTGACCAGGATGACTTACTCTTCCAGTTACACAAAACCTTCAGTCATGCAATCATTCAACCTTTGCTCTCATCCTGCTTTTCTATAAATCCTCAAAGTTTCTATCAGTCCCTTGAAGACAGATCTTTGGTCACTGTATCCTTATATCTTCCCTTCTCTTCCAGTGTGACCTCACTGATTAAAGCTTCTTTATTGTCCTTCACCACTGCTTGTCTCTTTGATTGGGGCAGGTAGCCACACCTGGTCTGTTGGGCCCACCCTAGCTGGGGCCTTTACTCAAGGGATTTAACAGCAGCTTGTACTCGCTGAGCTATAGGAGACTTCCTATCTTTGCAGTCACTTTAGCTTGTTACCTGTGATTCATACCACATTCTGGATTAGTGCTTATTTGATAACATTTTCTTTCTCTTCTGTTGTTACGAAAGAGGTTCTTAGGGCTGGGAGGAATTTTATTTTAAATTATATTTCCACCAACAATATACACAAAGTTCACATGCAGGCAGGCACACGTAGACAGTCACCCATGTCCTTACACACTTGATGAAGCACACTCACATACTTGCACACACACATGCATGTGCACACCCCATTCACTTTGCTCCATTGGGAATGGATTCTCTTCTAAGTAGGACAGAAACCAGAGGAGCAGCCTGGGACTGCTAACCCAAAACACAAAGGCCACAAGCCTGGGCCTTGAGCACTTTCTTCATCTTTTATTCCTGTCCCCCACCCTACCCTTGGAATGTAACCAAGGACTTTGCACGTGCTACATAGGCACTTTACCACTGAGTTGCATCCTCGGCCCCATCTTGCTATCTGTGACCAAACCACAAGCTCCACATTGTCTTATTTCTCTTAAGTTTCTTTTTCCCACTATAGATGCATTTTTTCCTTTCTCTGTTGCTTCTTTTATTCAACTCGATCATGGAAAATGTAAAAATGGAGAAGGAAAAACAACAACCCAAAAAAGGGTTTATAGCTCTTTGGCATTGTGATCTTGCAAACACAATGGGTTTCCCCTTAGATTTCTCAACTCAGTCACTCGTTCATCAATTATGTGTCTATTTATTCACAAAACATTTGGAGTGCAGTTCAGGGTAAGCGTGGCAGACTCTGTAGGATGGGGAGCTGGAGACCAAGATTTCACCCTGGAGTCACCTTGATTGAGGGGCACCTAGACAGCTTGCTGGTCCCATCAGGTCCACATCCATCAGTTGGGCTTTTTTGTTGTTGTTGTCCTAATTAGTTATACATGACAGTAGAACGCATTTTGACACATTACACACAAATGGAGCATAACTTCTCATTCCTCTGGCTGTACAGGGTGCTGAGTCACATAATAGTATACTCATACATGTATATAGGGTAACAATGTCTGCCTCATTCTACCATCCTTCCCACCCCTGTATCCCCTCCCCTCCCCTCAGTCCCCTCTGCACAATTCGAAGTTCCTTCATTCTTCCCTACCCACCCCCAACAATGGATCAGAATCCACTTATCAGAGAAAACATTCAGTCTTGGTTTTTGGGAATTGGCTCATTTCACTTAGCATGATATTCTCTAGTTTCATCCATTTACCAGCAAATGCCATTAATTTCATTCTTTGAGTCTAATACTCCATTGTGTATATGTACCACATTTTCTTTATCCATTCATCTGTTTTAGGGCATCTAGGTTGGTTCCATAGTTTAGTTATTGTGGATTGAGCTTCTATAAACACTGATGTGGCTGTGTCATAGTAGTATGCTGATTTTAAGTCCTTTTTGTATAAACCTAGGAGAGGGATAGCTGGGTCAAACAGTGATTCCATTCCACGTTTTCTAAGGAATCTCCACACTGCTTTCCAGAGTGGCTGCACCAATCTGCAGTCCCACCAACAATGCGTGAGTGTGCCTTTTCCCCCACATCCTCGCCAACACTTATTATTGCTTATATTTTTGATAATTGCCATTTGAACTGGAGTGAGATGAAATTTTACAGTAGTGTTGATTTGCTCAGGTTGGGCTTTGAATGGGCACAGCTTCCCTCCCCTGTCCCTGGCCTGCTAAAAAGAAACTCTGCTCTGGATCAATCACAGCCACCCTGCCCTGTGCTCTTCGAGTTTGGGAAGGTGGCATGGAAACCATTCTTGGAGATAACCAGTGCTGGACATGCAAATTGCTCTGTGAACATTGTTTCTGGAGCTCTTGAGCTCTGGTTGATACTTACCATTTCATTCAGTCAATGGGTTGTTCAAATCTCCTCCAAACTGGGCTCTTGTTGAACACATGTGCTTATATTGGGGTGTGGCCCTGTTACATGAAACCTCAGGGGCCTCTGTCCTAGTCCCTTTTTCTGTACAATAGCCTATGGTGACAAGCCAATTTGGAGAGTACTTCAGCCAACATGCAGTTGGCAGCTAAGTCCCTGCCACATCTCAAGCAGGGATCCTCTCCTTGTATCAAACCTTTGGGGTTCTAGGGGCCATGAGGGGTCTGGGCTGATCCCATACCATGCTGCGCAGGCAGCAGTGCCATTTCTGGGTTTCCCAGTGCCTATTTTATCTTTCCAAGGGATCTATTAGTGTGCTATAGGAAGTCAGCTGGGTAAAAATAGTCCTTATCTGTGGACACTGAGTATTCCCTGGCTGCATTAGCACCGTGCCCTCACTGGTTTTAAAATCCGAGCTTAACTATCTGGCACAGAGGGCTGGAAGGCATAACCTGATATGAATTTTAGGTCAATGGATAAGACTCAAGGGACCAGAGGAGCTGTGAGAACTTCATCAAGCTCATTTTCCTTAGCCTCAATTTTTCCACCTATGAAATAAGGGTGGCATAGAAATTGTAGGCATCGTAAACTGGCTCTGTAAAATAATGCAAAAAATCTTGTTTCATGGCAGCACTGGTAACTAGAAGCTGATATGACATGAGGTGAAGTAGACCCTGAGTAAAACATGCAATTCATTGACCAGGGGATTATGACACTGGAGTTTTTACTATAATGAACCCTTACTCTTTTTCTCCCCCTAGAAGTGGAAGTACATGTTTTTTTTCACCAGTAAGCATATTTTACTAGTTTGTATTTTGAGGAAAAAAATCACATTCTATATTATAAAGAAACTACAGTAATTGTCTTTCTCATGTATTCAGCACAAGGTTTTTTGATTGGTGAAATTTAATTCCATTTTCCTTATTTCTTAAGTTTTAAAATGCCAGACTGTGAAGGATAAGTTTTCAAAAGTACCAGGTGGTGTTTCAAGTAATTTAATCCAAACCCCACAGTCACTATCCAAAAAGGAAATGCAGAATATGATTTTGTGGGTCAGTAAGGCAAATCAGAGGGTGTTTTGACATCTGACTTTAGGTGCATAATTTACATGTTATCCGGTTAACAGCACACCAGTTTAAAATGATATGGTGGAGAAAACACTAGACTGAGATTTAGGGACTATAAATTCTCTAAGACTACGGATTTGGGGCAAGTCACTTCCCATTATTAGTTCTCAGTTTTCCAAACCAAAGCAAAAGTGTCAAACCTGTGGTTCTTTCAGTTGATAATCATTTTCTGATCCTTCCAGGAATAACGTAGGTACACTAAGGTTTTCCTTTGTAGTGACCATGCCCCCTTATGTCACTCTGTACCCATAGCAAAAGCTCTGTTTGGACTCTACTTTTATCTAATTCTTTAGACCTGGTTCATGTAGGAGGTACCAGGGGTTTGTTTAAAGGGCAACTTGCTGACTAAATTCTTTCCTTGTCTTACATTTTTTCAGTTTATTTTAAAAGTTCTTTCTGTACCTCAGTAAGCACAGTACACGTTGCTGTAGTGTCAAAGTCATCAAGAAGGTATGACCAATGGCATTATTCACAGAACTAGAAAAAGAAAGTTTTTAAATTCATTTGGAAGAATATGAGACCCAAAATAGCCAAAGAAGTCCTTAGCAAGAAGAGTGAGGTTGAAGGCAGCACAAAACCTGACCTCAAATTATACTACAGAGCTATAGTAAAACAAACAAACAAACAAACAAAAAAACAGCATGGTACTGGCATCAACATAAACAGGAGGACCAATGAAGCACAATAGAAGACACAGAGAAGTCCTACATATATACAGTCATCTGATACTTGACAAAGGTGCCAAAAATGTGTGTTGGAGAAAAGACAGTCTTTTAAACAAGTGGTGCTAGGAAAACTGGAGATCCATATGTACAAGAATGAAACACGATCTCTACATCTATCTCACCCTGTACAAAGGTCAAATCAAAATGTATCAAAGACTTAGGAATTAGACCATACACTTTGCAAGTGCTAGAAGAAAATAAAGGGTCAACACTTCAACATACTGGTGCAGGCAATAACTTCCTTAACAAGACCCCTAAAACTCAAGAAATGAAATCAAGAATTAGGGATAGGGTTGTTGCTCAGTGGTAGAGCACTTGCCTAGCACATGCAAGGCAATGGATTCAATCCTTGGCACCACATAAAAATAAATACATAAAGTAAAGGTATTGTATGCATCTACAATGAATAAATATCATGCCATCAAATTAAAAAGCTTCTGCAGAGCAAAGGAAATAATCAAAAGTGTGAAGAGAGCGCCTACAAAATGGGAGAAAATCTTTGCCAGCTGCTCCTCTGTATGGGATTAATACCCAGGTATATAAAGACCTCAAAAATGTAGCACCAACCTCCCCAGTCAATAAATAAACAAAATAACTAAACAGACATTTCTGAAAAGAAGAAGCACAATGTTTAACATCTCTAGTACTCAGGAAACTGCAAATGAAAACTATGCTAAGATTTCTTCTCATACCAGTCCGAATGGCAATTAACAAGAATATAAGAGGTGGAATGAAACCAGATGCCCATCAGTAGATGAATGGATAATGAAAATATGATATATATACACAATGAATTCTGCTCAGCCATAAAAAAAGAATGAAATTATGGTATTTGCTGGCAAATGGATAGAAATGGAGAAAATCATGCTGAGTGAAATAAGCCATACTCAGAAAATCAACGGTGAAATGTTTTCTCTCATATGCTGAAGCTAGAACAAAATAAGGGAGAAAAGGGGGATGGGATACCATAAAGATACAGGGAAGATGAGTGGAGTAGAAGGAGATTGAGAGGGAGGGAGGAGGTACAGGAAAGAGAAGGAAATGCAGAATGACCCTAACGAAATCATACCACATGCAATGTGAATATATCTCAGGAATTTCTACCTTTAAGTGTATGTAGAAAGCACCAATCAAAAGTAAATAAATAAATAAATGAGCTAAAAGAGGGGCCATAGAACAGAGGAAGGAGAATATGGGAAGGGAGGAGATGAGGGGAAGGTATGGGGGAACTGAGACTGAAATGAAGAGATCAAATTCCACGCATGTATGATTTTGTCAAATTGAATCCAACCATTATGTATAACCGTAATGCTCTAATAAAAATTAAGAAGGTATGAGAGCTTTAGTTGATAAGAAACAAATTTATGTAAATCAGAATGAGTGACCATTTTTTCCATGTGAGATTTCATATATGAATGGCTCTTGTTTATCACACAACTGTCACACAGGTGGCTATCGTGAGATTGTAGAAGTGCCCACCTGGGACTCAAGTCACGCTAGATCTCAATAGATAGGTAAGTCCCTTCCCTGTCTGGACCACAGATTCCACATCTGTACAAACAGATGTTTAGATTATTGTGATATATTGAATTGTATCCTTACCCCCATCAAATTTGTTTTGTTGTAGCCTCCTGCACCTCATTGTGTGAACTCACTTGGAAACAGTATTGTGGCAAATGTAATTAGTTAAGAAAATTTCATAAGAGAAAAGGGAGGCCACCTTATGCAATATGACTGGTGTCCTTTGTAAAGTAGAAATTTGGACACAAAGACGTAGGAATGCCAAAGATTGTCAGCCAACCACCAGAAGCAGCTAAGAGAAAGAAGCATGGAAGAAATCCTTCTCTTGCAGCCTTCAGAAGGAAGTAACCTTAATCTCACACATCTAGCCCCAGAACTGAGAGATGATTAACTTCTGTTGTTCAAGCCACTTTGTGATACTTTGTTACAGCAGCCCCAGATAACTAATAAAACCACATCAGCGGCTCCTAATATTTTTACTACCAAGAACCCTTTTGTTCTTTGTCCCCTTGTGGACAATATTCATTTCTTAAACAAATATTTATTGAGTGTCAACTATAAACCAGGCCTTATTCTAGGAATTGGGAGCACATGTTCCTTCCTCCATGTTCCTTCCATGTTTGAACAGATTTACTAAGGTTTATTTTAGTTTAGCAATACTTTATGTGTTTTCTCATGAAATAACGAGGATTAAGTCATCAATCTAATTATTGCCCCATATCAAAGAAAGGTGATGTTTTAAGTAGCTTTTGATGCCTTATACTATGTAAACATTTCAATTGTTAGTTTTTTAAAATACGGAAAATTGGCCTGGTATGGTGGTACCTGCCTGTAGTCCCACTGACTGGGCTGTCTGAGATAGGACTGCAAGCTTGAGGCCAACCTCAGTAACTTAGTGAGACCTCATCTCAAAATAAAAAGGACTAGGGATGTTGCTCAGTGGTATACCACCCCTGAGTTTGTTCCCCAGTGTGTATGAATTTTGTATGGAAAATTGTTCTCTGTATTTCTCCATTACTACATTCATGGGAGTAATGGCCTCTCCTGGATGATTCTCTGCAGCAGAAGTCCACAGACTTTCCCTGTAAAGGGACAGATAGTAAATATTTTAGGTGTTGTGGACCATACCACCTGATACAACTAAACACTGCAGTTGTGGACAAAACAAATGAATGACTGTGATTCGATTCCAATATATTTTATTTATAAACACTGACATTTGAATTTCATAATTTTCATGTGTTATGAGATGTTATTCTTTGGACTTTGTAAAACCACTTACAAGTGGGGAAAAATGATTCTTAGCTCGTTTGCTGTAGAAAACCAGGCAGCAGGCTATATGTATTTGGTTGGCCACAATTTGTCAACCCCAGGGCTAGATTCTTTGTAGCTCTTCCCTAAATTCTTATATTAGTTGGTTCTCAGCCACCTAAAGATCGAGATGAGGCCCATAGAGGGATTATTAAGTTTGAACTTAAGTTCGAAGCCCAGGCTTCCTGCTGCTCAGTCTGCTGCCCTCTCTCAGACTTTAAGCTGCTGGGTTAGTCATGATCTCAGATGTGGTCTTTATGTTCCTGTGGTGCAGAAAATAGATGTGTGGTCAGCGGCCCTTTCCAGACGTCGCCCATGTAAGGGCTGTCCTCTTATTAGCAGCCAGTGGCAACCTAATTTTGACAAGCCTGACCCTGAGCTTACACACCCTTTTCGTTTACATCTCTCTCGGGTTGCCATCTGTCCTTACTATTTGAGTCCCTGTTGTCTCATTGGCGGCTGAGCAGCTGCAAAATGTTTTTAACTTTGAGTGGAAGTTGGGGTCACCGCTACCGGACTGGAACAATCCCTCCCAGCAAGGACTGTGATTTCAGCGGCGGTTCCCTAGTTTTACGGACTCTGGTGAGTGGAGAAGCAACTCCTCCCCGCTTCCCATGGCAGGACTTCCACTGCGGGCAGTAATTAACGAGCCGTTTGCTCCGGGGCTGGTGGAATAATGTGCATTGCTTTTTTGTGTTGTTGTCGGAAACTGCTTAGTTGCCTAGCACCACAGACGCCTGTTTCCTTGTCCTCCCCGCGGCTCCTGTGCTGTGGTCGCCTTGCTGCCGCCGGTCGGCGATCCGGACTAAGACGGTGAGAGAGGCGTTCGCTCGAGCTCAGGGGGCGACGGCGACGACACCCGCCCGGCAGGAGTATGCTGCGAGGCAAGTCCCGGCTCAACGTGGAGTGGCTGGGCTACTCGCCCGGCCTGCTCCTCCAGAACAAGCCGCTCCTGGCAGGGCGCACGCCACGCAACCTCCGCGGGTAAGTCACGTGAGCTCCAACGCCGAACCCCAGCCGGTGCCGCCGCAGCCTTGCATCACCACCCTGCGCCGCGCCTGCGTACTTCGCCCTGCACGGACTTCCCGGGCACTTCCGGCGCAGCCGGCCTGGAACTGTGTCGCTCGCTTAGGGGCCGCTGAGCCCAACCCTCTGCCGAGTGCTGCGGCCGGCACGGGGACACAATGGAGCGCCTCGATAAAGCGGCACTGAACGCGCTGCAGCCACCTGAGTTCAGGTAGCCCCGAGCAACTCCCGGTCCGCAAACGGGCGGGCTCTGGCCTGCGGTGGGCTGAGGGAAGGCCCGAGCAGGACTGCGAGGGCGTGGGATCCGGACCCTTAGGGTGTGACCACGGGGTGGGGGAGCCGGGGAGCAGGTTGGACCCCGCAGAGTCTGCATGGTCAGTCCCGAACGTAGCGCTTCGGAAGGAGGGATCCAGGGTGCCAGGACACAGCCAGCGGGCCTTCAGCTCCTGCTTCTGCCCAGGACTCCCTCCTGATGTTTGAATTGCACTCTCTCCCCCTACAGGAGCAGTTCTCTCGTAGTGGCGCCCCCTCCTCCACCGAAGAGCTTAATTAAGCTTCTCCAGAGCCCCTCACCACAATTGTTCTTATTAACAGAATATCAGCAAAAAGTTCTGAAAAAACCTCAGTGTGGGATACGACTTCCTCTTTTTGGTGAGGACAAAATTGCTCTGTCTTGAATACTTGAGTTTGGTTGCAGATTTGATGATATTACTTCTGCTCTTGTGGTAAAACTTGTAAAACCTCTGACTAATCAAAAAAAAAAAGGGGGGGGGGACACTCATCATGTAAAACTCCACCCCATCCCCACCAACAAACTTCAGAGAATTTCCAAACTAAAGGTCCATTGAATTTTTCAGGCAATAGCAACCCTGGATCCTGCAACCAATAAACCTGCTTCCTGAAAATTCCATGGGTGTCCTGCCTCTCCTGTCCTACATCATTTGGCGACCCAGACGGGACAGTGGAGGAGAAGACAGCTTTTCTGCCTCTCTCAGCCCCAGGTCCGGCTTCCCTGGGACGCTGGAGGACAATGCTTCTCCCTGGTGCACCACAGGCGACTCTTTGCCTGTAGGTGAGGCACCTCACCCCATATCCTGGAGTGGCCGCCCCAAAGCACCAGGGAACCCATGAGGAGCAGGAACCAGGAATATGGAAGTTAGACCACCACCAGAGTGAAACAGGTAGGACCCAGTCCATTGACGGTGCCCCACCTGACTTCCCACAGAGGCCTAAGCAGGGGGACGAGAGGCTGGATCAACCTCTGGGTCCTGAGTAACCTCCTCAAGGAGCTGGAGCTGAAAAGAACCCGGGAAGTCCCCCAGGTAGTCTCCATTCAGGGTCAGCGAGCACAGGGGAAACCGGGACTCCTTCTTCGGGTTTGGAATTTTTGGAATTGGGGCGATATAGAAATTCTGCTCTGGCCATATCTGTGTGGAAGTGTGTGAATGAGACGGAGCAAGGAAGGGTTCCGACCCAACCAAAGGACCCAAGGGAGTGTGGTGTAGTCCCTGATCCGCGGTTCCGGGGTGCCTCATACAGTCTGGGGAGGAATTCCACCGACCGACATCTAGGTGGAAGCTCCAGGTTGGGGGCTGATACCGACCACAAGGCTAAGAGGACCCTGAGTCCCCACGAGGAGAACAGCTGGAGATGGTCAAAGGGAGGGTTGTCCTAAGTGTGCGACACCGATGCAGGGTGGAATGTGGGAGGTACAGGAATGCAGGGTGGAACGTGGGAGGTACAGGAAGGAAACGGACTCCTTTGAAATGTCTGTTCCAAAACTCTGAGAAGACTTTTAATGGTAACTATGGGGTGAAACTCGCTCCACAAAGGTTTAACACTCTGCAAACTACAATGGCCAGCCATTGGTGTGGAATGGCCACCAGAAAGACCTTTAGACAAAACTGTCATTGGTGAGGTCCTTTCAATAGAGTCAGAACCCCTGGACACCCAGTCCAATTCCCTTGTATTGATTGCTGGCAAGAAACTGTACAGAAACAGCCCCCTTGGTGGAGAGCCTGTCTAGGAGGGCAGTCCAAGCTGATGATCGTGGGAATTATAATGGCCTGTAAGACCCAACCAAAGGGAACTAAACAGAGAAAAACCTGACAAAGAAAAGACAGAAAGGAAACCAGCACACTTAGGACAACCCTCCCTTTGACCATCTCCAGCTGTTCTCCTCGTGGGGACTGAGGGTCCTCTTAGCCTTGTGGTCGGTATCAGCCCCCGACCTGGAGCTTCCACCTAGATGTCGGTCGGTGGAATTCCTCCCCAGACTGTATGAGGCACCCCGGAACCGCGGATCGGGGACTCCACCACACTCCCTTGGGTCCTTTGGTTGGGTCGGAACCCTTCCTTGCTCCGTCTCATTCACACACTTCCACACAGATATGGCCAGAGCAGAATTTCTATATCGCCCCAATTCCAAAAATTCCAAACCCAAAGGAGTCCCGGTTTCCCCTGTGCTTGCTGACCCTGAATGGAGACTACCTGGGGGACTTCCCGGGTTCTTTTCAGCTCCAGCTCCTTGAGGAGGTTACTCAGGACCCAGAGGTTGATCCAGCCTCTCGTGCCCCTGCTTAGGCCTCTGTGGGAAGTCAGGTGGGGCACCGTCAATGGACTGGGTCCTACCTGTTTCACTCTGGTGGTGGTCTAACTTCCATATTCCTGGTTCCTGCTCCTCATGGGTTCCCTGGTGCTTTGGGGCGGCCACTCCAGGATATGGGGTGAGGTGCCTCACATACAGGCAAAGAGTCGCCTGTGGTGCACCAGGGAGAAGCGTTGTCCTCCAGCGTCCCAGGGAAGCCGGACCTGGGGCCGAGAGAGGCAGAAAAGCTGTCTTCTCCTCCACTGTCCCGTCTGGGTCGCCAAATGATGTAGGACAGGAGAGGCTGGACACCCATGGAATTTTCAGGAAGCAGGTTTATTGGTTGCAGGATCCAGGGTTGCTATTGCCTGAAAAATTCAATGGACCTTTAGTTTGGAAATTCTTCTAACTTATTAGCCCAGTGGAGGGTGGTGCTTGGAGGTTTACATTTTTGTAGGAATCTACATAGCAGTATTATTTTTTTTTCTTTTTGTGTTCACAGAAAGTGCATTTTGTCCCTTTTTTTTTTTTTTTTAATTACTCAGAGGTTTTACAAGTTTGACCAGAAAAGCAGAAATAACATCTTCAGGTCTGCGACCAAACTTGGCAGTTACAAGAAAGAGCAACTCAGTCCTCAAAATAGGAAGTCCTATCCCACATTGAGTTTTTTTCAGAACTTTTTGCAGATATTCTGTTAATAAGAACGATTTGTGGTGAGGGTCTCTGGAGAGACTTAATTATGATTCTTTGTGGAGGAGGGGAACCTACTGTATTTCTTAATAGAATTTGCAGCAACATCTTGAAGTGGATGAAAAAAGTTCTTTTAAGTTTTGCTTGCCACAAAAAGGAATGTGGGAAGATTTCTCTCAGAATTCACTGAAGAAACCTACATGGAGTTGGAAAACTGGGTGGTGGTAAGAGCAATGGTGCAAGGTTGATTTTGAACTTCCCTGTGGTGCCACCTTTAATTCTGACCTTCACTCCTCATTTCTAACATGTCTCAGCAAGCCGCGATTAGAGATACAAGAGAAAGCAATTGAATTATATCAGCCTTTGTTTTATAATAAAGTAAAATGGACAACTGCAGTGGGCTGGGTGAGGCTGGGAGCCAAAGAGAAAATGTGCTATGGAGACCAGGAGGATGTAACTTAGTTTTTCGAATTTTGTACACTTTGACCTTATACCGTCATGCCTACATAAGGATTTTTAGTAAATGACAGCTTTGTTGCTAGTGATATTTATTGCCATCTTAGTTTATGTAGGAACACTCTGGGAGGTTCACACAATGAAAAAATAGCCTGAAAACACTTTTCTCAGAACATATTCCTGGTGTTAAGTGATGCATGAATGCACTTATAAGTCAGTGAAATCTTAACCCAGAAAAATAGTCAGATTTTTAAATTTTAAGATAAAGAACGGGACTGTGGTTGTAGCTCATTGGTAGAGCAAATGCCTATCGTGTGAGAAACTGGGTTTGAGCCTCAGTATCATATAAAAATATAAAATAAAGGTATTGTAGCCATTTATGCCAAAAAATGGTCTGTTTATAGGAGATATTCTGGAATATTGTGAAAAATTAATAGGTAGATAAAAAATAAGATAATGAGGCAGTTATTAACTTCAGAAAAAAGAACGTGGAGGAAAATGGGTTGCAATGTTTTGTGAATAATATTGATACTGGCTTAATATAACATGGACCAGCGTTTAACAAAAAAAATCTATATAATTAGAGTGTGGGTAGGAAAAATGAATTACTGAGATAGGGGAGAGATATTTAGTGTTTTCTCACCATGGCGGGAAGTCAGCGGACAAGGAGTAAAGTTGACAGGTCAATAAATAGCGGTATAAGGGGCTGGAGATGTAGCTCAGTGATAGAGCCCTTGCTGAGATGGTGTAAGGCCCTGGGTTCATCTCCTGCACCAAAATGAATAAACAAAGAAAAGAAAAATGGATATAAGCGTACTGCTTGTTAAAGGTAGGAGAAAATATCAGTGAAACCAAAGAAGTTCAGGGTGGTAACGCAAAGGGATGAGAGACGTGTTTTAATCACAAGGCTTCGAGTGCTGTTTGACTTCTAAACTGGTACACGCGGATGTGCTTATTTCTCTGCGTTTTCCTTTCATAGAAAGTGTATTTTTAAACTTTAATAAATAAACAAACAAGGGCCTGGGGTATATTTGCATATTAAAGCAATCCTGGGTTCCATTGCCAACACTAGAAAGAGGAAATAGTGCGAGGGAGGGAAGGAGAGAAAGAAACGTTCTGTTGTCTCGTCATGTTATGAATCACTTTTTTTATTCTATCTTGTATATGGATTTTTTTTATGTTATCAGGGATTGAACCCTGGGGCACTCAACCACTGAGCCACATCCCCAACCCTTTTTTGTATATTATTTGGATACAGGGTCTCTCTGAGTTGCTTAGGGCCTCGCTAAGTTGCTGGGATGGTTGTTTTTGAACTGGGAACTTCACGGCTCAACCTTTCACGACACCGCATTACGACACTGCGATTACACGGGGTGCATCATAGTGGTGGCCAAATACATTTTGTTTTTCTGCTTTGTGTAGGTTTTTTTTTTTTCTACTTTTTAAACTGTTAAAAATATCACGTTAGACTGGTCTGCACAGACGCAGAATCCATCTTAAATTTCACTATATGCCATGATTTCTTTTGAATAAGATGAAGACTTTTGGGTGCCGGGAGGGTGGGACTTTCCTGTTGGAGGCGGGGCAGAGCGAACGCACCATATGGGTTTAAGAAGCTGGATTTGATTCTGCAAAATGGATCTGCGTCATTTTGCAGTGGAGCGAGCCGCGCCATGATCTTACAAATTCTCGATAGGGCTTGACAGGCGTCTCTTGCTTCACTTAAGGACTTAACTGCTATTTGCCACATCCCACCTTGGGTTTTTGGATCTTCCGATCTTCCGACAGTCCTCTCTGGTCACAGATTCCCAGGCAGGGGCATATTTTCCAGCATCTGATCTGTGTGGTTTATAGACTTACAGATGTACAACTATTTGTATATGGCTGTGAGGATTCTCAATTTTTCTTCGTTTACTTCATTCTAGAAGTGAAAGTTCATTAGCTTCCACACTGAAGACGCTCCTGTTCTTCACGGCTTTAATGATAACAGTTCCGATCGGATTATATTTCGCAACTAAATCTTACATATTTGAAGGTAATCCTCAACTCATAAAAAGACATTTTTCCCCTTACATATTTTAAGTTCTGTACTTTTAAAGTTTTTTTTTTTTATTTAGTTTCTGTACTCTGTTTATTGGTAAAGTAAGTATTGCTATTTTTTTCTCTGGTTTTTCTTTTCAAAATTAAGATCACGAATCTTCATGGAATGCACTCTTGCATCTCATGTGATTCAGAAGACTGGTTGACATGTAAAGAATTTGGTGGGGTGGTGTTTTTGTGTCAAACCTTAGGAGGAAGATAAAATTAAATCTCCTTTTTGATATTGAAGTCCTTAAGCAGCCAGGTGTGGTGGTGCACATCTGTAATTGTAGTCGCTTGGGGCGCTTAGCCAGGAGAATTGCAAGGTGGAGGCCAATCTGTGCAACTTAGTAAGATTCTGTCTCAAAATTTAAAAAAAAAAAAAAGAACTGGGGATGTATTACTCTAGTAATGTGCCCCTAACTTCAGGTCCTAGTACCCAAAAAAAAAAAAAAAAAAAAAAAAAATGGCCTTAAACAAAGTGATAATGATGATTTCCTTTCAATTAAGATTCTGAATATGTAGAAGATAGTCAAATCTTACTGAATACTCAATTTAGTACCATCCAAAATAGTACATTTTAATTGCTTGACTAGTTAAATAAATATGCAACCAATAAGAATTAGTATAGTTTGTTTTATACCTTGGTAAATTTTGAAATAAAATGAAAACTTTTTCTTTCTTTGATAGGTGCTCTAGGGATGTCCAACAGGGACAGTTACTTTTATGCAGCAATTGTTGCTGTTGTTGCAGTTCATGTGGTGCTGGCCCTCTTTGTCTATGTGGCCTGGAATGAAGGCTCACGGCAGTGGCGTGAAGGCAAGCAAGATTAAAGTGAATATCGCCTTTTCATGCAATTTAAATGATCTTTTAATATGGTAAATCTTTCTGGAGCATTGGTAATGAGTCAATTTTATTTGAATAAAGTTGAAATAACATGTTAAAATCAAACTTAAGGAGTCACATTTGACCATGTGTAAATTTTAACTCATCTAATATAGTATTTTGTATAATTGGGTTTAACTTCATGAATTTCCCATTTGGAAAGGAGAATTGAAAATGTTAAATTGGTATAAATGAATACATTAAGTGAGTTTCACATTATCCTGGGAACAGTTTGATTATCTTACAACAAAAAGAAAGTTTTATAACTTTTTGTCTTAAAAGTTGCTTTTAAGTTTTACTGTGCGTATATTAAGATGTACATAGTGGCACAAGTCTAAACTTCAACACAGGAGCATTTCCCTAACTATCATGAAAATACCAGGTCCTTGGATTTGAGATTTTAATTTCCTGTGGAAAACTGCTTAAATTTTGGACACTGGTATTAATCTGAATGTCACTGACAAATTTCACAAAAGTATAATTCCTAGTCAGAGTATATCTCTCATTACAATTATTTGATGGGAAAATTAAGATAAGTCACACCCCATTCATGGAAAGGAATTTGATTTATTGCAGGATCTAGAGAGCAAAGAAAAAGTGACTGTCCGCTGTGTGCTTTTAAGAGCAATTTATCACAATGTACTTCTCTCCCTAGTTCAGCATGAAAGTTAGGCTTCATTACAAAGTTTGTGGAAATTCCATTTAAAATTATAATTCCTACTTTTTAAAAAAATATATAATGTATATGAATCTGTATTTCATAAACTTCATATTTGCATACATTCACAGTGTAAACAATTCTGAAAATATTATTTTTATCACTATCCAAGAAGTATTCTAGGGATTTCTGGTCTAATGGTCTTTTTAATGAGAGCTTAGTTGCATTCAATATATAGACACATAAATAATCCTTAAGATACTTTTTAATGGGGAAAACATCCCTGTGATTTTACTTTAGTACTTTTAGTCTGTTCTTTCTAGCCATCTGGTACTGTTTGTCTGCAATCTAAAAACACTGATCCTTCAGATGTTTGTCTCTTAACTATAGAACCATATAAATATGTGGAAAATACATATTCAAACAGGAAAACAGCAAAAATTCCCCTTGTAATCTAGCCACATGGAGATAATCACTACTTTGGTTTGTATTCTGTGTGCAGTTTTGAAAGTTATTTCTCAATGCTAGTTCCATACATACTGCAAGTTTGGTTTAAGTTCAGATCCTGCCATTTGTATCTGATAGCTATTTACATTTTTTTCTCAAATAAATAATTTGCCATTTTCTTATAAAGCGCTTTTACTTTTAAAATTCAAATTTTCAATGTTTTTACCATATAGAAATGATAAATATGTAAGGAGATAAATATGTGTGACCTAATTTAAACCTTACACAATGTATATATGTATCAAAATATCACATGCCCCCCAAATATGTACAATATTTATGTTTTTATGTATTAGTTAAGAAAGTAAAAGAAAATATAAATTTCTTACAACTGATGATACTATTATAAGGACCCTTGGTTAAGTGTTTGCCATTATTAATTTGTTCACTGTTACTGATTTTTTATGTTGTGAAACTGGTCAAAAGGAAAAGAAAGATGATTAGGCATAAAAGTCAAGCATGCATTGGTGCTTGTAGAGCAAAGTAAAAGATCAGTGTGGAGATAGGATTGTTCTTAATTCTTGCTTAAAGGTAAATGCTGTCTACAGTTTAAATATCTTTAAGCAGGTATTCTAAAGTTAAAGTTTTTTCGGTAAATATTACAATTGTATATAATGACATTTGAGTCTAGGGTGTTTTGTTGTAGAGTTCTAAATGTTTTCCTCATTAGATCGCCTGCTGTATTTCGAATTATTCACCTGATTTTTTACATAATGCCATGGTTTTTCTTGTACTTTTGGAATCTTAGGCTGTTTGTAAAATAAAATGTCCAATGTTAGATAATTTTTTTGAGTTTAGACATTTACTGAGTAGCTAATGATATGTATATTTTTCTGTAAGTATTTAAACCAGGGATATGTGCAAACACATCATTTTCTCTTGGGAAAATACCAAGTGTTAAAAAGTTAAAATCAGATTTTAAGATTGATTGATATTGCTATTTAGAATTATTACTAAATAGACTTTTCAAAGCAGTTATTTTTCCTAGGGTTTTAACTGTTAGCTCACTAGTTTGCTGCTGATAACTGTGTTAAATAGCATATGGTATTTGACAAATAAGTTTATTTTTCAAGGTATTTTGCCAGTTTTCACTCGTATAATGTATATACTTCAAGATATATAGATAAGAAAGCTACAGTTGAGCCCTTATACATGTTTTAAGTTAGGAATATGTTCCCTGTTGGTGTGAAAACTGATTGTAATAATAACCTCAATTAGGAAGTGTAACTTGAAGCATCAGTTCAAGCTGCTGATTTAATCCCATTTACTGTAACTATAACTTCTAAACCCTTTGATTTACTCTCCAGAATGTAATCCTCTTTTCCCCCACTGAGCTAAAAAATGGCAAATCTGCTGGAGAATGTCATTAGCTTTTCAGATGGATACCATTTCGTGTATAACAGTAGAAGTTAATTTTGAGTTGTTAATGAAGTATTTTAAACCTGCCATTAAAAACAAAATAAAACCCTGTTTTTCAGCCAGGCAAGATGGTGCACACCTGTATTCCCAGCTACTTGGGAGGCTGAGGCAGGAGGATCATGGGTTCAAGGCCAGCTTGGGCAACTTAGCCAGACCCTATCTCAAAATAAACATAAAAATGTGCTAGAGATAGAGCTTTGTGGTAGAGTGCTCCTGGGTTCATTCCCTAGTACTCAAACAAGCAAAAGCCCTGTGTTTCATGGGCATCTTAACAGAAATAAGTTATAATAATTAGAATGTTTTTATCATAAAAATCACATCAGCTTTATCAAAAGAAACAACTGATTAACTTTGTTTCATGTTTATTTTACATCTTCATATAAATTTTACATATAGCTAGTGTACCCAAGGAGACAAGTAAAAACAGTTCAACAAAGTGGGTATACCCCCAAACAGACTATAGCTGAAGGTACATAAAATATGTAAATTGTTTTAAACCCAGACAAGTTCATGTTTATCGTTAATTTGTGCCCACACGAAGTTGTGGACTGTTGTCAAGCCCATTTGTTAAATGCTTCAACTGTGGCACAGAATTTGTTTCTTGGTTTAGGTCAGTGGCAGGTTTCTCTGCTGTCAAGCACTCCATGTCATCCACCTGGGTCGCACAATTGTTAATTCATATCCTGCTCCTGTGTTTAAGATAGTTTTTACAAAAGCTGTGCTAAAGTATACATTAATAATTTGACAAGACATTTTTTCCCCCTTTTTCAGGGATAAAGAATAAACTTAAAATTATTTTCAGGGACTTAGGCAACCTAACCATAAATATGACATGTAATCTATAAATAGTTTGGTCTTTTATTTATTCCTTAAAACAGACCAAAATTCCTCAACATCACTCCTGGCCACACTTTCCTTGCCTGTGTCACTGCTTTGTACTTTAAAGAAATACCTGAGTTCCTTTTAACATATTCTATAAGTCATATTTGTCGGTTATACAGACTAGTCTTCCTTTTTCCCATGTTTGGTGAGATCTCACTGAACAGGAATAATAGCAATAGCTAACAACATCTGCACAGCACCTTACAGTTTGCAAAGAACATTCACACATTCTCTTGAGTTTTGCATAGTGAACCTGTTACAGGATGTCTCTTGAGGTCGATACTGAGCGTGAGAATATTTAAGTCACCAGTGTCATTGGCTATGCCATAGTGTTGACTAGTGCTCTTGCTAGGGAGAGGATGTCAGTGTGCCTGGTTTCATGCCATGTGTCATTATTGCAATAGAGGGTGTGAGTTCTTTAGCCACTTGAATCAGATTGACTTTTGTAAGTGATGCTTTTCCTACCCTTATCTGGATGGGTTTTGTATTCATTATATTTTAGCCTGTCATTTGTATAAATTTGCAATCTGTTGTCATTAAAAAAGTGTCCATAATGCCACATTGATGTGTCTTGATTCAGTTAACAGTAAGGTTTTTAACCTCTCCTTTTTAAAATTTTGTGATTTTTTTTGTTTGTTTTATTCTCTATAACAGGTACAGCATGTGCAAGAATTGTTTTTAGGCTGTGTTTGTTTTCCTTCTGTTTGTGCCATGTAGAATATGCACAGAGCTTCAAGGATAAGCTTTAATGCAGTTCACGTATCCCAAAGGTGCTCAGACTGGTTGAGGTGTGCATGGGGTGCCAAGATGGGAAGGGCTAGTGCCATCTAAGGTAGGCCCCATCAGAATTGGCAAGGCAGTGGGGAAAAGAAGCTTGCCCCATAGCTTTTTAAAAAATTGATTTGGGGGACAAACAGGCTTCACTATCACTAAGGGATAACATTGAGAAATACTTGTGGTTAGACTAGGAGAATTTCTGGAGATGTTCACCATGCCACCCACTTACGACCAATGCCCTGTGTCCTGCATCCTCTAACCATCTGTTGATCATACACACTCTAGTTCCTTTCTGTGCTTCTGAGAACTCCAGTCGGTTCTTAGTGATCAATAACATCTTGTTCCAGATAACATTTGTGAGATATCTTAGATTCAAAAATAGAGATAACGAGATGTCCCAGGAACTCAGGACACAGGTAAGGGCATTGCAGAAACCACAGAAAAGCAGTGGTAAGTTGACTGGAATCATTTTGTAGGACTTAGTAAAAACTCTAGATTGCCCGAACCAGACCTGGCTCAGAATCTCTGGATGCAGGGCCTACAAATGTCTGCAATAGGCATTGATCCTGCATGCAGACAGATGGAGACCCAATGACAGATATTTAGATTTATGTCTCTAAATATATGTTTTTAATGCTGGACTTGATATTTTATAAGGCCTGAAATAGGTGTTTTAGGCAGCTTTGTGCCACTGAGACTAAAAGATCTAAAAAGAAAAACCTAGAGGAGGAAAGGTTTATTTTGGCTCCAAGTTTAAGGTTCAGTCCATGGTTGATCAACTCTGTAGCACTGGGCCTAAGATGAGGCAAAACATGGTGGAATGGCAGGGCAGAGGAAAGCAGTGAGAGCACCTCACACCAAGGACAAAATGTAAAACCCCAAAGCCCGCTCTGGTGATCTAATTCCTCTAGTGACACCCTGCCTGTCTATGCTTATCATGCAGTTAATCCATTTCAGGGAATTAATACACTGATTAGATTAAGGGTCTCATAACCCAGTCATTTCACCTCTGAACTTTATCGCATTGTCTCACCTGAGCTTTTGGGGGGGAATCACCAACTTGAAACCGTAACATTAGGAAAAGTTAGAATCCTGCATTGTGATACATTGAAGGTGTTACCAGCAGGAATTGGATTGGGTTCATGGAGTTGAAGAATGAACACCACCAAGGTATGCAAGTGAGCAGGGATTTTATATAAAATGTAAGATTGAGAACTCGCAGGGCAGTACACCTGGGAGGGAAGGAGTGCTGTTTAAGTCTTCCAGCATTCCTTCTTTAAGGCATGTAAAGGGAAGTTGATAAGCTCTTCATTGGTTCTTGATTTTTCAGTTGTCCCACAGGCAGGTGAGGGCCAGATTATGGATTCCACAGTCACTCTGTGAGATGGAAACTTATACCGTTTGAGAAACAGGAAGCATTTTAAAACATGTTGGGGGCATGTTAAAATGCCTGTCCTTGTGCTTGCCCTCCTGTCAACCTTTATCGTCCCATCTCTGCTCTCCACTGCCTATTTTATATCTCAAAGACAATTTAAAATGCAGAGCTCCTTACTGGTCCCTGTCTATCCATATTGACTTTACAGTTAATTTGTCAGCTGAAAATTTTAGTATGGGGAACCACCAACCTAGAAATAACTGAGATGTACACAGAAATGGTCACTGCAGCTCTCCTGTGATGCCTTCCCCTTATCTGGAGTCTTCACTCTTCTGGTTTTTAGAGATAGGGAAAACCTAACAGTTTATGTTAACTTGTAATTTTCAAATTAAATGAAGTAATGGAGAAAAAAAAAATGGTTTCCTGGGAAAAGTGTTCCATTATTATGGGGCCAAGAGTAGCTCAGCAATGGAGCATGTGCTTAGCATCTATGAGGCCCCTGGGTTGCATCCCTAGTGCAACAAAATAAATATGGCTCCCCTGCCCCCAATACCTTTCTCTTACTTCTTATCTATCAGCACTTCATTTCAGAAATGCACCACTGTTTCACCTATTAAATATGCATTTAGATTAGAATTTTTTAATTATAACAGGATGAAGGTAGAGACCAATGTAAACACACTTGACAACTCAGTCGATGCTTCCCTCCAATAAAAGCATCCAACTGCTCCAAGTGAGCAGACATTATAAATTAACTTGTATCTGTCCATTTCTCTCCTCCTTTACTGCTCCCAACTGGGGTCAAAGTAATGTCATGCCTTACCTGGATTCTCTCATTGGGCCTCTTACTCCTGTGGTCATTTTACCACCTAGCAACTAGAAGTTTCCTTGAAAAAGAGAAGATCAAATGTGCCACGCCTCTGTTCAAAGTCTTCCAATAGTTCATCTCACTAAGGAAATTCAGATGCCACATGCTACCTATAAGCCAAGCCACTTACGTTCATTTTATCTGCCACCCTGTCACTGCCCCCTGCTTCAGTGCTTAACACTCACCAGTCTGCTTGAGTTCTATTTTCTGAATATCCCACAATTAACTGCTGTTAGCTACTCCCTCTACCGATATCCTCTCCTCCAGATATTCCATGGATGGCTCTTTCTCTACTTTCAGATCTGAAATCTTGTGTCTCCTCCTCAGAGAGGCCTCCCCTGAAAATTGTAATGAGTCCTCCATCACCATCACAACACTTACTGCTGGATGAAATGAAATGATCTTGTTTATTCTCTACCTCCTTTAATAAAACATAAGCATGGCAGAATAGGTACTTTGTCTTATTTACCACCACTGAATCCCCAATGCCTAGCACTTTTCTTAGTAGGGACAATCTAGGTTGGTTGCAAATAACATAAAATGAAGTTGAAATTGACTTAAAAAACATAAAAGGCCAGAGATGACACTAATCCATATCCACAATTTAACTAGGTTTCCTGTTCCATTGCAATTCTCTCTGCACCTGCATCTTTTCAATGTGTTGACAACTTCAGTCTTTCCCTCATGATGACAAAATATCTATAGTCATTCTGGGGCTCCAGTCAGCATACCATAAATATTTGTTCAACTACCAAAGAAGCCCTGGGTGTTACTCTGAATTAAGATCATTTGGCCACCTATGAAGCAATTCCATAACCCAGACAATGCCAAGCATTGGTGGGTTTATGCCTGGCTAAGGACCAGCCCCAAATCAATTACCGGTTAACTTAAGCCAGTCTGTGCCCACTCCTGAGGGATGAGTTTGATACTGGTGAGGTTGCCAGCTATGTTTGCTGCAGGGCTCAATAGATTTGTTAAATGGATAAGTCAGCATACTGTGTAGAAGTATATATGAATATGGATGTGGATATCGATGAATATATGGATATAGACATAGACATGGGATATGAATATGAATAGAGGGGTTAGAGGTTTGCATGGTGGATCATGGAACAAACGTTAATGTGGGGACATAGTCATGCCTGGGGCTGAGGCTCTTCTCCAGCTGGCCTTACAACTGCATGAGGGCTTAGTTATAGTAAATGGGAAAATCTGAACACAGTCCTCATGTACCAGATTTTGTGGGCTCTGCCTTAGGAAGAAGACCAAAATGGTGAGAGGGTCATTTAAAGTCTTAGTCCCATCTGTGTCTCTGGCTCTCTGTTCTTAGGACTGCTTTTTGCTCTGAAGCTCTAAAACATCCTCTTTCATAACTGCCCCTCACCACCACACCTTTCTCCTACAGGACCTGTAGTTCTTTGCACACAAGCAAAGCAGCAGAGCAACTGAATGTACTTTTGTGGGTGTGGTGTCTAGGCTTTGGCCCATAACAAGGTTTCATTGCAGGTAGCAATTGTGATCGTTCAGCTAGTATTCTGTTCAAGATGTGTCCCATGAACAGATTGAAAAGACATGCCAGTTCTCATCCTCATACTCTGCTGCTGCAATTCTGCAAATATCAACAATGTGTTCAAGTTCAGCTCTGGTCTGTTGACATGCATATAAGAAGAAAGAATGAAAATAAAAACAGAATCAGATTCTCTCAGCTATGTATAAACTATAATATATATATATATATATATATATATATATATTTCTTTAAAAATGTAGGATGCATAGCCAGATTTTGTTGCTTTAAAAATATTCACAATAGAAAATGAAAATGTTTAGGATCTGTGAAAAATGAAATCTGTGCACATTTTGTATTCTACTTCTTCCTTAAAAATTTGATGTAAGACAGGGCAAGAACATTATGGATTTTTTTTTTCAGTGTAGGTGCCCCTTAATATCCAGGGGGCCCAGTTTCAGGACCCACTTTCAGATACCCAAATCTGCAGATGCTCAAGTTCCTTCTGTAAAATGCACAGTATTTGCATAGAACCTATGCATAATCTGTAATTTTAAGTCATCTCTAGGTTACTTAGTGTACTGAATATAATGTAAATGCTTTGTAAATGGTCGTTAAGCCATGTTGTTTAGGGGGAAATGACAATAAAATCTATAGTTATTCAACACAGACACATTTTTCCCCCAAATATATTCTATCCATGACCTGTTGAATCCACAGATGCAAAACCCACAATTGTGGAGAGTTGGTGGAATTTATGCTGCTTCTAGCTAGAGACATTGTCCTCATCCTCCACTCTTTACCCACTGTTCCCTCTCAACCCACCTTAAACCAATGAACCAGAAGAAAGATTAAAAGGTGAGTGGGAAATGAATAGAAAACTCAGTAAAATGGAAGAAGCAAGAAAAGTGAAACCAGTTTTTCTAAATGATTTGGCAGAAGAATCTGGTGGGATGCCACCCACATTAAAGCATAATTCTAAGATGCCCCTAAGATTCTCACTCCCTGTCTTCTCCCCTTCCCTTGAATATTCCATGAATCTGTGAACACATTGGGAAGTAGTTCCCTTGATTACATGACTCTACGAGTTTCCTGGGGTTCCTGTAACAAAGCACTCCAGACTGGGTGGCCAAAAGAGGAGAAATGTATTGCCTCAGTTCTGTACACCAGAAGTCTGGGATCAGTGTGTCAGCAGGGTATTTTTCTTCTGAGGCCTCTCTCCTTGGCTCTTAAATGACTGCCTTTCCCCTCTGTCCTCTCATGGTGGTCCCTATGTGTCTGTGTCCTAATCACTTTTTATGAGGATACCAGCCACACTGGATTAGGGACCACACTGATGACCACATCTTACCTTCATTATCTCTTTAAAGGCCCTATCTCCAAACAACCATATTCTCTGGTCCTCAGGGTGAGGACTTCAACATGTGAATTTGGAGGAGGGACACAATTTGACCCCTAACAATTACGTTATAGGGAGTGGGAGACAGAATAATGACCTTTCAAAAATGTCCACGTCTTAATCCCCAGAACCTGGAAATGGGTTACCTGACTTGGCAGGGATATTAAGATTACAGTTAGAGTTGGCTTTTCAGCGGACTTTAGACAGTAATAAGACACGTTTTGTAAAATCTAAAGTCTAAAACTGAATATATGTATCAAGAAGACAGAGGGCCTGGGTTCTGGCCTCCTCTTCCCTATAAGTGTCTGGTCTTCTAAGGAGTTCACTTTCCTGTCTGAATTTCAGTGACTTCTAAAAAGTAAGAGGGGTGGCTTAGATAATTTCTAAAGTTCTTGCAGCGTTGGATTTCTTTTGTTTTTGTATTTTATGTCAATCACTAGGGTTGCCACTGTCAATATATAGACCTATAAGCCCTTTGATGGTCTCATGGTAAATTTAATATATCTTGAAAATTTTCCATATTTCTTGCCAAGGCTGAAATGAGGATCTTTGAATGAGGCTGAAACCTAGCAACCAGCTCTCTTGAAATACCTCATCGAATGCATTTGTAGAGAGTATTAGGGGAAAGTATAGACAGCAAAAATGGTAACCACGCTTCAGTGTTAATTTCATTTAGTGACTCACCCACTCTGTCATCCAAAGATGGCATTGATCTAAATTGTGACCTTTTCTTCTATCTCATATCATTAAAATAATGCCAGTAAAAGGGCAGTGACTCACCACATGAGCGGATTCTTTTTGAGAAAATTAGCAGAGCATTGTCATGGAAAGTTTGGGCAAAGGGTCTTTTATTAGCTGCACCTGGTGATCAAGCAGCATCCTTTGTCCAACTCATTAAATGCCTCTTCTGTAATATGTCCTGTGGATTCAATGTAGCCTGACTATGTTATTTTGTTGATTCTCTCTTATTTTTGCAGTATTTCAGGCTTTGAATGCATGAATTAATTTTCCATTGAATCAGTTGCTAATTGTCATTGCCTTTGTAATTCAAAGGGGCTTGGGGGGCTTGTTTTGGATTCTGGAAGTTTTATGCACAGTTCTTGGTTTATACAGAGTTTATGGATATAAATCCCTCTAAGGGATGTAATTAATATATATATATATATATATATATATATATATATATCCTTATACACACACTCAGAGGATGTAAATGCTTATATTCCTTTTGCAAAATAAATAATATCAATATTGTTTGGTGCCTACACTAAATGAGTTTAAAACCTTATGTCCAATAAGTTTACAACATAACATTATATGTACTTGAAAATTTGATAAATACTTTCTGTGGTTAGAAGCAACCATCTTAAAATCACTTAGTCCAATCTTCATTCTACAAATGAGATCTAGAAGGGAAAAATGATGGGAAAGCCAGGATGAAAAACTGAGTTCTCTAACTCCCAAATTGGTCCTCTTGATATCTCAGTTGCCTCTTGGCATCAATGATACACTGGGGATAACATTGTGTGTTCAAGAGAATGTTAAATGTAATTCTGTGTTATTTATTTAAGAAGTGTACAGAATATTTAGAAACATTTCTATCACAAATGGTCCCAGTATATAAACGCTTGAACTTAAAGGGGGTAAATGAACATATTTTTTAAACGTTTCCTTCCATAGCTCCTTTTGGTCTCCAATAAACAAGATGCTTTTAAATTCACATTAAGTTTGTAAGTTGGCAAGACTGATTCCTAAAGAGACATGAGAAATTTAATGTCATAACTTCATGGAACAACATGCAAGGGCTTCTGCTAGATTATAAACACTGTACTAAGGAAGCGTTTTCCTCCCAGTCAAATCACTAATGTGTAATATTGGAACAGATAGGTCTGGTGAATAGGGAGGCAATTAAGGCAACTTTCACTCTCAGATTCTGGGGAAAGCTGCCAGGTAGTGTCTGGTCAACCTTTTAATAAATTGATTTCCTAGCATATTTGCGTTTTCTTTTCTCTAAAACTTTACATACTTTCAGAAGAAGCTTGCCTGAACTGACCTGAGTATTATGTTTCAGAATAGTTTAAAATGAAAACTTGGGGCAATACAATAATTGGTTGAATCATCAAACTAAAGTGAAGTTTGGGTTATAAATAGCAGTACTTACTGGTTTCAAATATCCATGGGAGGGGTTAATTCAGTTGGATCCTGTCAGTCTCATCTCAGTCTGCGTAATTCTTGAGCTCATTTTTCTGGGGGTTGATGCTGTAAAGATCAGATTTTTATTCATTAATCCAAATATTTTTCAAATATTTAGTGAGTACAGCCAAGTACCAAATGCTGAGCAGACAGAGAAACCAGAAGGGCATGGTGCATGAACACAAATAGCTCCCAGACTGGAGAGAACAGATGATAAGAAAGTGAGGATCCTCCCTTTCTAGAAGTGTTCCAATAGATGCCTATTGTATATGGCATGTGGACAGGCATTAATTGGGGTGGGGGGCACATGGAGTTAATATCTTTAGGGTCAGGAATTCACTAAAGGCTTCAAAAGTGATGTGACACCTGGCTGTGTGGGGAAAGAACAGGAGTTGGCAGTGGACAGTAGGGGTGGGGCTGGAGCTGGGAGAAGGGCATTTCAGGCACAGGGCAGGCCAAGAAGTAAGATATTGGGATAATAAAGAGGGAGAAGGACTGGGATTAGGGAGGTGGCAGAGCCAGGATACAAAGGTCCTGTGACTGTTGTTCTTGACCAAAAGGGAAAGGAATTCCATAATGTCTGCAGCAGAGCTTTGAGATTATAAGGCAAAGAAGCACAGGGCAGCAGCACAGGGCTGAGGGGCAGGAGATGAGGCATTAGGAGTCATAGATGGACATGGTTACACCTGTATTATTAGAAAGCTCCCTCAATGACCTTGGGAAGAAGGGTCAAGGTATTTTGGGCTTTCAACTGTTTTGCCAATATGAATTATGTTGCAGCAAACAGTCTCCCTGAGCCCAAAGGCTAGAGACAGTGCAAACTACTTATGTAACTATAAAATACGTAAGGCAATAGGACAATATAATTCTTTATGGATATATGAATGCATGCAAGAACTCAGAGTGCACACAAGTGTACACACATACCTAAGGGTAATGGCTGTCTCTGTCAGGGGAGACAATGGAAGTAGGATGTGGCTTCCTTGAGACAGAAGAGATGCTGAAGCATGTATGGTAAAATGTTTCAAGTATCTGAAAATCGGGGCATAGCTGCCTATTGAATTATTTAAAAAAATTTTTGGTGTGTGAAATATTTCCAAACTTTTTTTTAAGTAGAAAGATGCTGTGGGGCTGAGGAGTAACTCAATTATAGATCACCTACTTAGCATGTGCAAGGTCTAGGTTCCACCTCCCAGCGCCAGAATAAATAAATAAGAAAGAGCCCTAAGGGAAGGTTTTAAACTTATCCCTTCAGGGATTGATGAGTTGTGTTCTGTGGTGGGTCAAATTTGGCCTGCTACCTGTTTTTGTATGGTCTGTAAGCTGAGAATGATTTTAAAAAATGTTTTAGATGATTAAGAAAATCAAAAGAAGAATATTCTGAGATATGTGAAAATGATATGGAATTCCAACTTCATTGTCCATAAATTTAAGTATTGCATATGGCTGCTTTTGCAAAGACTTAGAGCACTAGCCTAGCATGCCTCAGGCCTGGGCTCCATCCCTAACACCACACACTTACATGCATACACACAAAACCCAACATATAAAGGCTAGATCGGAAGAAGTGGGGGGGGGGGGAGGTGGGGAGACCATTTAGGAGGCCAGTGGCTGGTGCCATCATCTGGAAGAGAAGTGACAAAATGATGTGGACATGGCCCAGGGTGGTGTACAGAGAAGGCATTGTTGAATTTTGTGTCTTGAAGGACAGGCAAATGGAATGTGTGCTGGAGGAAAAGAGTTGAACAAAGCAGGAATCCAAAGTTTGGACATAGACAACTGGTGTCATTCAATGACAGTTTGAGACCCCAACAAGACGGAGCTGCTGTAGTTTTGGTCTAAGCGTGAGAAGTCAGTTTCGGTTTCCTCACTTTTCTGACATATATTCAAGTAATACAGAGGTGATAAAAATAAAGCAGAGTGTTTTTGTATAAAAATGCTATAGTTCAAGAATGTCTTTTTTCCTACTCTGGAAAAGTAGAGTTATTCATGACTAAGTGAAACAATGTCATATATGGCCCCAGAATTTTTTGCAATTTGGAAATTGTTTTCATAGCCCTTATTCTATTTGATTCTCAACTCTAGGAAATAGATACAACAGGAGTCATCTGCATTTTTTAGATGAGAAAAATGAGACACAGAGAAGGAAATTTCAAAGGTAAGCCTGAAACGTGTCCTCTCCTTCTAGGTCAGAAACAGGACTGTCTCTACTCAAAAGCATTGTGTTTAAAGAGTGACAAGTTTGCTTTTGTTTATCCTCGATACATTCCTAGCTAAGATCCCACTTTGTTTTGTTCCTCTTTGATATTGTATGCAAACTTTGTTATTTTACCTTTAAAAATATCTATTTTTCAACTATTTCCATACCTTCAAACCAGACAGTAATATGCGTTGTTTACTTATTTTTAGACAAACGTACGCAACTGTTTTGATTCATCTTTAAAAGCTTATTTCCACAGCACATAACAAAATTAATTAAATTGCTTTTTGCAACAAGTCTGCTTTTGTTTCCCACTGCAGTGATGACTCATGAGGTCCGACTGAGTCTCATTTATATTCCTCCCCAGCAGGTAATTTAAATGTGATTTATACAGAAAGCAAAAGAAAGGAGGGAAGAAATAACAAATGAAGAAAATGGCCCTTTGCTTACTTCTTCGACAAGTTTGGAGAAAGTTGCCTCCTTTCTTTCTGAACCAGATGTTCTCCACAGCAGTGTGGAAAACTGGCATCTCCATCTCTCAAGTTGTGTAAATGGTACAGGGAAAGGAGACCTGGGCACAACTCAAAGAAAGTTTCTGGTCCACTGAGCTGCCTCGTGGTGTTGGTGGTGGCTTAGGTTGCTTTGAGTTCCAGGATGCATGGGTGTGATCATCTGACAGGGAAGGATGCCTGGTGGTAGTGGCAGGGTCCCTAAAGAACTTTTTATTTAATCATGCATGGGTCCTGAAGGAATGTTGAAGGAATAGGAAAGAGCCCATCCAGCCCGAATAGTGGGAGAATAGGGGAAGGAAAAATTATGTCACAAGGTGTGGCTAAATGGCGCGGAGCATCCTGAGTAGAAATAATATCCTGCAGTAAATTGTCTTTTTGCCATTCACTTTTACTTTGTAATTTGAAACTTTTCAGCAGTTGGGGACATAGTTTGTAGCACACAACAGACACATAAGAAACGTATGCTGAATCTGCTGTGGGATTAGGGGAAGGAAGGATGGACACATGCATGAAAGGAAGGGTGATTTGGGGTTCAGGCCATCTTTCCAGACTTTGGCAGATTGACTTTCAACTAAGGGAAACTTCATGCTTGTGGTCACATCAATGTGACATTGTGGCATTGCTGTAAATCTGTTCTTTGAGCTAAGTATGGGCCAGGTGAGTGCTTCTACTGGCAGTGGGTGTCAGGAAAGTGTTCAAGCAGCCTTTTCTGTTTTGTTTTAGCAGAAAGTCATCAAAGCAGATCTGCTGGAATATGTTGCTGCCCCTCTCTTAATTTCCCCACCAACCCCAAGGAACCCCAACTTCTACCCACACATCAGGTTTTGATGTCAACAACTAAAGGACATCCAGTTCATTGTGTTGCTTTTGTTATAGCATACTTTGCTCCTTTGGCTATGAAAAGGGCTAGCAATTTCACTGAGAAAAAGAGAAAGAGGCCCCAAAGAGGTGGTGGATAAGTGATTGATAGGAGTGACCACAGACTTCTCAGTTTGCTTTATAAGACAGCACTGGTTTAATCTTTGTCTTTATAATACCCAGTAGGTATCAGCAAACTCCTACTTAGACATATGCTTCTCTTTCTCAATTGTCAGATGACACCTGTGAATTGCTTTGCACTTAGCAGGGGTGAATTCAAGATGTACTTATTTAGATTATCACTCATATTTGCTGATTAATGTGCTGTTTAAAAATTGATCCTGGAAAAGCATCCCCCCCCCCCTGCAAAAATGAAAATCCACTGTTCTACTTCGTGAAATTATAGATTTAACTCTCAGGCTACATTCCATGGAAAATAATTACAATTTAAGAATATGAGCCTCAACTAAAACTATGTTTGAGTCTGTACCCATTTCATTCCCTTCCAGCTGAATTACCTTCTGAGTTCTTTACTAACATTTATTAACCATAGACATGGGAACACACACACACATCTAAGTCAGACACTGCACCAGGTCCAACATATGGATGTGAGAGCAGAAACCTCTTATTTCCATTGGTCACTTCTCAAGCAAAATTGAAAGAAACCCAATATTTCCCATGCTCAGACATTTCTTCCTAAGAACATTCCTCATCCTACGTTTGTTGGCCCTCAGCACCTGTGCTATCTTTTCACGTATGTCCTTCTCATGGCTCTAGAGTTCCCGTGGCCCTGACATTGGTTTTCAC
Source organism: Sciurus vulgaris (assembly GCF_902686455.1). NCBI lineage: Eukaryota > Metazoa > Chordata > Mammalia > Rodentia > Sciuridae > Sciurus > Sciurus vulgaris. Next base: position 3,861,992 of record NC_136471.1, on the reverse strand, counting down.
CTTAATGAATCTCACTTCCACCTCCGGCTAAGTTAGGGTCCATAACTGTCACTGAATATTAGAGATTCACTACAAATGTTCCAAGAAGACTTGTTCTCCCCATGTTCAATATTCTTTCTTACCACATAGCCACAAACAGTAAATAAAAGAATGATTCATGTATAAGAACTACTTCTTCATTATTCCTTAATCTTTTATTCATCTCATTTATGAACTAAGGGCATATGCTAAAAAGAAATTATTGTTCTTTCTACCTCTGTAATAAACAACAGTGGTTATCTAGTGGAATGCATCTCCTTTCTCTACAGGGAATGACTATTTGCTTCAGGTCTGAACAAAATGAGAAATTATGACATCACTGAATCCACTCTTTAAATTAATATGAAGCACCTGTCTCAAAACATGAATTCTTTCCAATGGGGAATATATGACTAATATAAGTGAATCAGAAATATGAAAGTGTCAGACTGTCTGTTACCTGAGAAGTTTGTTTTGTTTTTATTCCAGGGAGCCCTAGAGACAATTGGCAATTGTGAAAACAAATTGGACCACAAATAAAAATTGAAACCAAACAAAAGCAGTTGTCTCCCAAATTCTTATTATATAGTTGCCTTTTCACTGACTTTTAATCTATGAAAGCAACAACACTACAAAAGAGATAAAAACTTAGAGCTTGATGAGCCTAGAAGTTTCTTAAAATTTTAAAAATAGAATTTTTTTTCCTAGCAAAACTTAAAGTGCATTGTTTCTATGGGAAAGTTTTGGCTTGAGAATGCCCAGTCAAACCAGAGTCACAGTAGAGCTAGGTCCCCCAGGTCAGGCCCCCGCATTCCAAACAGGGCTCTGGAGCTTAACTGTGGATGTCTACCTTTTTTCTTTGACCCCTTTTCTTGAGCAAAATTTGCCTGTCTAGGAAAGAGTATTTCAATCATTAGTCAGCTTCACATTTCAGAAGGTAAAAGCTTCCCTTTTCTGACATACACATGGACCCAGTCAGAATTGCATGAATTGGGTATGAATGATCTGTGGTCCTTTTGTCCTTGATTAATTTAGTAATATTTATTCCAGAAAGGAAGCCTAGTAGCTTACAACTCCTTCCTCATTAATAATAACTTTTCCATTTTTTGTAATAGAAACATAATTTAAGACCTGGTAAAATGTCCCAAATTTTTCAGTAAGGAAAATGCATTTATAACTCAACTCTGCCATATGTGCTTGCCCCAAATGCTTTCGTCATCTCAATTAAATTTCTCACAACTGTTTGGAATTTAGAAGCTTTGGCACAGTGGCGTGGTCATATTTCAAAGACATTTATTCAGCATTATCTGGTCTGTTTGGTTGGTAAAGGAGCCAATTTGGATACTGGAGGTGTGCTATTTTTAGTTCATTTCTGAGACATTATTAACTGAATTCAGTTGATCTCTGCTTCAATCTAAGTGTTTGGCCTGCATTGTTTAATTAATGAAACCTGGGACTTAACTATCAAAGATTAGATAAGGATAAAGACTATCAAAATATGGACTATCAAAATAAATTTTTGGGTCAGTCTACTGTCTTGAAACCAAACTACAGGCATAATAACATCACCAGTGCAGTTCTGTCACTAAATGAACCACTAAATAAGTATTGTGCAATGATTTCTCACTGATTCTGGAACCATCTTAAACGAAGGTGCCAAGTTCTGGGCCAGGAGCACATTTGACTCAGCCATGTCATCCAATGATGTCTTGCTCTTACTAGGTCAGCCTCACAGTGTTGCAATGGAATGCAACCCATCCATGTGTAATCATAAGACAGAAAACTCATCCCCCGGTCATTCCCACTTCTCTGTCTACACTCATTGCATGTCCCGTGGACCTTGGACTCATATATTTAACAGTAAACTATGCATATTCACTGAGGCGTTCAATTGATGCCTCAGATCAAATCCCTGATCTTCTCTCCTGAATCTTCTCCATTAGAAGGCTTCCACATCTCAGCAAATGCTAGCTGTTCAGGTAAAAACCATGGAGTTTAATGGACATCACTTTCTGATACCGCAGAACATATTCATCAACAAATTCTGTCCATATTTCCTCTTAAATATATCTTCTCACTGCAATCACTACTTCAGCTTAGTACTAGTCATCACGTGTTCTCTCACATGAATTCCTGCAGTAGCGTCCTGGCTGTTCTTCTTGCTTCTGCCCTTGCCCCACTCAATTATATACATACTTGTCAAAGGGATGTTTCTGGAGAAAAATATAGATTATGTTATTTTTCTGCTCAAAATGTTCACTTAGTGTAAAATCAAAGGTTCTACATATTATTTCTCTCAGTCACTCCACCCCGTTTCCTGTTACCTCTCTGATTTTCTCTCCCACTCTCCCCCTTGCACTGGAATGAAAAAGTTTGGAAGAGAGGAAACAAAGTGTTTTAAAGAACAAGTAACACACATGGAGGGTTAAAATCAGGCATGAATCAAAGTAAGACAGTGGCTTTTGACCTTTGCTTCCTAGGTATATAGACTCCAGTCAGGGAAGCAAAAGGCTTTCCTCATGGTGACTCAGGGCTAAAGGACAACCAGATGCCTGGAGTGATGACTAGGAATTCTTTTACAGACACAGAGAGATTACGATACTGAAGTGGTATGCTGTAATTTTTTCTTGCTTGCTTAGTATTGTTTTTAGTGTTTTAGTCCCCTAAGCTATGTCACAAATGCTGCAATAAGAAAAATAGGCTATGAATGCAAAAACTATGAGAACTACTTGTCTTGATTACAATATACTTGAACCAATAGCAACAAAAAACTAGTAGTAATTTTGGAGCCTGATGGCATCTGAGATTGACTAGTGTACTGCCCCCTCATTTTGTAGATTGAGAAGTAGACTGAGAAGTGACCTCATGCAGTGTCACCCAGGGAGTCTTATCTCATGGCCTCATCCTTCCTCCTCTTGAGCAGCCTTACTGAAATCGGTGATAAAGACTCTCAGCACCAATTTGTTTGGTAATACTTCAAGATTTTCTGAATATCAATGATCTTGAAAATAGGCTCAACTCTTCTTCTAATTTCACATGAAGCTTAAGTATTTATCCTGAGGTTAAGTGCTCTAGTCATTGACATCACAATTCCTCACAGGTTTTGATTTAAGTCTTGTCAGTCAACTTCTGCTAGTGTGATATTTTGAAATCACTGAATTTTCAGTTCCATAGAAAATAGGGCTATACCTGTATGCTCTACTGTCATTGAAAGCTTAAGAGCTCTTAATGGATGAACTGATTTTGTGTGAAAAACAAAAATCTTTTAAAACTTTATGCAAAAAGTGAATCAAAAATCATGATAGTTAATTAAAGACATTATGGATCCATGAGACTAAGTGGGCTAAAATTGGGGTACAAATCTAAATATGGTGTGCTAACTTTCAAATTTTCCAGTATAACTTTCAGTTGATAATTTTTTAAACTCTTTGCTTACATTTTGGGAGACATTAAAACCAGTGAGAAACTTATAGAGTTGGTGAAATGAAGTCACATCAGTCATTGGATGTAAGGAGAAGCCCGGCCTCGTATTGAATCTCAACAGTGTTATGCCACAAAACAATACTGCCACATCAGGCCCAAGGAAGAAGCTAGACACAGTCAACTAGAAACAAGTTCATTCAAGAGGCATCCAAGAAGTGCCTACTATGTGCCGTAGCATCATGGTAGACAATCTGAGGGCTGCCAAGGCAAGAATGATCCTCTGACTGGAAGAGGTGAAATCAGAAGACATGGCTAGGTATGCAGTCAAGTATGAGATGGAGCAAGACAGCCCTGAGTTCAAATTCTGCCTTTATATTGTTATAGCCCTAAGCCCAGGTAAGGTAGTCTAAATTCTCTCAGCCTTAGTTTTCTGATTTGCCAATTGGGGTTGATAATGGTGAGGATGACATGAGATTGTGTGTGTGTGTGCATATATATATATTTTTTTTCTGCAGAGTTAGTATGTACTAAATAAGTGTTGGCTATTTTCTGTACTGTGAAGCTCTGTTATATGGGATACTAACTGACATTCAGAAAGAGGCAATTAATGAGTTTATTTTCATGTGAGCCCTTAAGAAGAGAGAAATCAATGTGTACTGAGCTTGGGGTTGGATTTGACAAGGGAGACTTCATCAAGGAGATAGGAACTGATAAATTTGAGACAGTCAAAGGAAGCAAACACAACATGTAGTTCAGGGCTTGCCAATTATTTTTCACATAAAGATCTACTTAGAAAATGATAACATTGTACTGCACATTGGGGTTAGATAAATGAGGCTGTTTGCAGTTCAAAGTGTTCTTCCTACACACTGAGCCCCTGCCCAAGACACTGCTCAGTCAATAGAAGGACTGGCGAGATCAATATCTACAACAAGCTTGTGACTACTTTGTAATCTGCTGGCTGAGAAACTCTGGTATAGAAAACTGAAAGATTCAATGTCTAACAATAGTTCCCTTCAATCCTTTGTGGAATGAGGCAGGGGGTGAATAAGACCTCCATCAGTCACTTCCCTCCACCTAGTTTTGCAGTAGCCAAAGATGATTTGAAGCACTGTTTCTTAAGATATCATGCCAGACACTGCAGAGAGGGGGCCACATGTACACAAGGATCTTGAAAATAGGTCAAAACCAAATGGATAATTGTCTTTGGTGCTCTTCTGTCTTAATCTGTTTTCTGATGCTATAACAATACCATGAACTGAGTAAATTTGAACAATAGTTTATTTGATTCATATTTCTGTTGGGAAGTCCAACAGCATGGCACTAGCATCTGGTGAGGGCCTTTGTGCTGTACACCATGGTGGAAGGGCGAATGAGCATGTGTGAGACAGAGAGAAGAAATTGGGCCGAGCTCATCTTTTCTTATCAATGCTGCAGTAACAGTATTGATCCATTTGTGAAGACAGAGCCCTCATGATGTAACAGTGTCTAAAAGACCCACTTCTTAATGCTGTTACAGTGATGATTAAATGTCAGTATGAATTTTGGAGCAAACATTCAAACCATAGCACCCACCTTTTTGTTCCTGCCTTCTCTAGGTAAGCTCATTTCTGTAGTCTGCCTTAAGCTGCTGAAGTTCTCTCTACGTGGCTAATAAAGCTTTGTATAACAATGCTCACTAAACTTGAATCAAATAGAGAAGGCTAGTGATAATAGGCCCTGCCCTGCATGTTTGGCCTGTGTCCTGAACAGATGCAAGTGTTCAGGGAGGAGTGGCACCCTGAGATCATCACTTAACTTGTCAGTTCTCCTTGCTCCTTTCTCCAAGCCTTGGTCACTGGGCCCAAACTTCAGTCATTGTTATCTTTGGCCCTAGTGGCCTCCTCCAACTAAAAACTCAACAACTAAGTGTAAAAGAAAAACCTTTCATAAAGGGGAGCAGGAAGGAAATTCTGACATATTCTATAAAAAGGATGAAACTTGAGAACATTTTGCTCACTGAAATAAGCCAGTCACAAAAGGACACATACTATGAATCTATTTTTGTGAGTAGGAAAGAAATGACAGGGACTGCTGGAAGGGAGTAACAGGAGTTTGTGTGTTTGCCAGGGGCTGGGAGGAGTTGTGTTTAATGGGTGCAGTTTCAGTTTTGCAAGATGAACGAGTTCTGGAGGTGGATGGCGGTTGTGGTTGCACAACACTGTGAATGTGCTCAACACCACTGACAGTGCACTTGGAAAAGACTAAGGGCCTGGGTTGTGGCTCAGTGGTTGAGTACTTGCCTAGCATTAGTGAGGCCCTGGGCTCAACTCCCAGCACCACAGAAAATCAAATAGTTAAGATGGTAAATTTTATGTTATGTATAATTTATCACAACTTTTTTAAAAAAGGAAAAAAGAGAGGTATTGGACTGGTCTACAAACCTCAGAGAAAGAATCTCATGAAGTTTGAGCAACAAACTTGATCATTTTATTGTTAAAGGGAAAGCTCAGCATGTGTCCAAGGGAATGCACTTTCCAATCACATTTTGTAATGTGTTGCCAAATCTCTTTATTTTCTCCTTCTATTTTTCTTTCTTTAGTTTTGAAATGAATTTAAAATGTGCTTGGATGGGCAAAAATCCCACTCTAGTCAGATTGTGTCAGTCCTCACGGACACCTAGAAATGGGTTGAAAGTAGGAAGGAGTAAATAGGAGGACAGAGGAGAGCTGTTGAGAAATGTAGCTAGGAGGGCCACACAGCACAGCATTAGAACAAGACCATGAGAAGGCTCCTGCCATGTGATTTAGTTGTTAGGAAGGGGCACTCACCTTGTCTTCCTCATGGCCTCTACCTAAGGCTTCTGGCACTTCTGGGATGTAGACTCAAATGAGCCACTCACTGCTATGTGAATTTGGACTGGCCCTTGCACCTTTGAAAGTCCATGGCTATAAGCCTCAAAATTTCTTATCAGAGTAAGCCCTACACTATGGGAATGCTGCTTTGCCCAGGGACCAAATCACATGCTTGGTGGATGTGTGGTTTGAATTATGAGCCCTCCAGAGATATGCTGAAGTTCAAACCCCTATTACCTCAGAATGTGACCTTATTTGGAGTTAGTGTCTATAATAGTCAAATTAAAATCGGGTTTCTAGGCTCTGTGTATGTGTCTTTCTCTGTGGGAGAATTCCCCCTTTTGTAAGGACACCAGTAATATTGGGTTAGGTGCCACCCTAGCATGCACAAGGCCCTGGGTTCAGTCCCCAGTACCACATACACACACACCACACACACATGCACACACAAGAGTTTGTTGTACCTTGTTACAATAGCCCTAGAAAACTTATGCAGCAGACAAAGCAGCCTCCATCACAGGGGTCATTCTTTTCTCTTTTTCTCAGACAAGTTCTAGAAATGGAAGGAGGGAGAGAAGGCTAGTGATGAAGGGCTTCTTTATCAAAGGACAGTAAGCACTTTCTTGGCATAGGGATGGCATCAAGTGCCCTTACCTCACTGATTCATCACGATATCACCAGTGCCTCCCTGGCACAAGCTTCTTAACATATTCTCATCACGAAGGGGAGGGGTATTCAGTGCTGAGCCAGAGGGGCTGCGCTAAGGAACAGAATGCTGAAGCCTGTCATGCAGGCTCTTCGTGCTGCCTAATCAGTAGCACTTGGCTATTGCTAAGGTTTTAGTCCATCAACAGCCTCTCACCTCTTCTCAGTTCATTACTGCATGCAGCTAGAGTGCCTATTATGGGAAATATGTACTGCCATCAGTGGCTTGAACATGAAATTATGCTCTGTATATAGTTGGTCAAAGCACCTCTGCTCAGCTCATCACAATTTTCAACTAGGACCAAGAAAATTGCCATCTGATTATTCTCTTCAAGCCCATCAGTTACGGAGCCTTTTCCAATCCAGGGTCTTTTAAAGACTTGACCAAAATAGGTTTTGTCTAAAAAGATTGATCCTGATAATGAGATAAAGATCTGTTTAAAGTGTTATGGGGAACAAACGTCATTTCATCTCATCAAAGTACAGTGTCTTCCTCATGGATTCCTTTTAGTTTAATTTCACTTTAGTAAGTTCCACTGCCTGAATTTGTGCAAAATATCCAGCAGTTGTGGTGCCAAAGATATACTGGAAATTAAATCAAATGTGTTGATTTTCTATTGGAATACCGATGTTTCTTTCAAAGATTGTTTTTGTTGTTATTTTTGTTCAAAGAATAGTTACATTACATAGTAGGATGGCTATAGATGACAATAATATATTAAATTTTTCATAAAGTCAGAAGAAAGAATTTTGAATGTTTTCACCATGAATAATTGATAAATTTTTGAGGAGATACATGTGATTACCCTGACCTAAATATTATACAACATATATATTCAAACATCACATGGTAGCCCAAAGCTATCTGTAATTTTTAAGTTTATATATATATGCATATATTGGTTAAAAAGCAGACCTAATTTTAAAAAAAGGAATGAAGTGTTACAGAGAAGTAGTAGCAAGGTGAGCACTGAACAAGAAGTTCCCTAGTTTTGTGTCTTCTAAGTTATTTTCTGTTCTCTGTCCTAGGCACTGCTGTGTGCTTCCCAGTTTGTGATGGTAATAATGCCCAAATGCATGCCTTCAGTCCAGTCCTCTCCTCTGAATGCCAGAGCTGGGGAGCCACCTGCCCCTGGCATCCTTCTGCTCAGTTGTCGCCCGAATTCCTTAACCCATCATCCTATCCCACCCAACCTGCTTCCCTTCCACTACCTAGCATCTCATTGACTTGCCAAGCTCTTGAAAAAATCCTTCAATTCTCATCCTCCACAACTTTCTTCACAACATTCCCATGTGAATAACCAAAACTTGTAAACTCAGTCTTCTAAATCCCTTGCCAATTCTTCCACTCCTGTTGATGTTCATGTCTGCAGTTGTTTAGTACTGTGCCCTAAACAAGGGGATACCCATGTAGGACTCACATTTGCTTTGCAGGATTCACACAATGTGCTCATTGCTGTGTGGGTCTTCCCAGGTTTCTGTAGGTAGATATTCCCTTGGAGCCATCCCAGCAGCTGACACGAAGAATGACGTTTTCCTTTACAAGGGGGATGTCTAGGGCAAGGGGAGGGAGAAGTTTTGCCATGTGGCAGGACAGCAGGATGAAGGGTACTGGTGTACTGTACCCTTCCACCCCCAGAATCTGGAACTCCACCAGGAGAACATGGAGTTGCAGCCAAAATACCCCTTTCTCCTTGGAAGGCATCGCCTATGTGCCATCTGGGAGAAAGTGGGCAGCAGGAGAGGGCCTGAGGCTCAGTTAGGAAGTAAATGGAGTTTTTTGGTACCTCCCCCATCCCTTCTTCATTCTTTTCTGAAGCACCCTAGGTGCTTAATGGCCTTACACTGGTTGTAGGTGTCCACAACCCTTGATTTCTCCTTGACTCATCTTCTCAAAATGGCCCTGAATCCTAAATTAAATTCCTAAATTCCTTCCTCTTTTCCATCATTCAGTCTCTCAGTGGGATGGTGAGTGCTCATCCCAAACATGATCATGACAAAGGTCTGACTTGACTGTTCACAGCCCTATTTGTGGGTGGTTCTTATTCAAATAAGAAGGCATGTGTCCCAGTCCAGTTTATGCTACCTCCCGCTACCTCCAGTACTCCTGTCCCAGTCTTAGTCTCTAGAGTTCAGGTTATATTACAGAAATGCCTGTGGTTAATTAAAGGTGACGATGGCATACATGGGTCTTATTTCCTATGTTTTAACTATTCTTGGTCCTATGCCAAGAGAATACCAACATGGATGAGTTTGTCTTTAAAGTGAGAGAAGAACTGGACTGCTGTTTGAGCTTACACCTGTTCCAATCACTAATGAAACACTAGTCCCAAGGCCATGTCATTCACTTGGCACAGTTCTCTTCCATGCCTATTGGCAGTGAAGCACATTGGTAGATGTCTTAGTTGGTTAGAGAAAAAGAATGGCATGCTGCGCCCACTTACTTGCTCTGTAATTCAGCTGCTTACGAGTCCTTTGACTTAAACTTTTTTTTTTTAAAAAAAGGGGCAGTTTTAGCTTCACAGCAAAATTGAGAGCAAAGTACAGAAACATTCCTTAAGCTCCCTCCCCCACTCATATGCACAACCTTTCCTAATATCAACATCACTCACAAGAATAGTACATTTGCTACAATTGGATTAATTTTTAATTATGATGTATATCTGATGAATGACTAAATACATAGCAATGCAATCAGTGCTTACATAACCCACTAACAAGCTTAAGTATTTAAACTGTACAAATGCAATGAGGTCCCCTATCTGCCCTCTCTTTATTGCATTCCCTTGCCTCTGCCTCAAGGTAATCAGTATTCTGAAATTAGTGATTTTTTTCCATGTCTTTCTCTATTTTTTGTTCAATATTTGTGTATCCATAAAAATGTCCTGTTATTTACATATTTTAGCCTAAGAAAATGAAATTAAGCTTTATTATTCTTATGCAGTATGCTTTACTCACTCATTTGTTCTTGAGATATATCCATGCACTTTTGACTCCTGTATTTTAACTCCTGTATAGTATTCCATTGTAGAAATTTACCATAATGTGTTTATCCACTCACCTCCTTTTATTTTTTTTAAGTCTTAGGAATTTAACCCAGGCCACTGAAACACTGAGCCATATCCCCAACCCCTTTTTTATTTTTTATTTTGAGCCAGGGTTTTGCAAAGTCGGTGACGCTAGTCTTGAACTTGTGATCTTGTGATCCTCCTATCTCAGGCTCCTGAGTCACTGGGGTTATAGGTGTGCACCACCATGCCAAGCTATCCATTCATCTCTTGTTGGTGAACTTTGGTGTTTCCCATTTTCTGTCTTCATAAATAAGTATTGGTCTGAATATTCTCATATGTCTTTCAATGCAGAAATTTTTCTAAACATTTTTCTCTTAGAATGTTTTTATTTGGAAAGAATTTTGGACTTACAGAAAAGTTGCAAAATAGCATAGACTTCCTATGTAATAGTCACTCAGCATTCTGTAATATTAATATCACATAAGTATTGTATGATATTTAAAACCCCAACTAATATTGACATAATACCACTACTAACCTACAGACTTTATTGGAATTTAAGAAGTTTGAACAGTGTTTTTCAGACTTCATATTATGACCCATTAATGCAATAATTCTCAGCTTGCGCTACATTTTGGAATCATGTGAGGAACCATTAGATATTCTAATTTAATTTGTTTGGGTCATGACTTGGATAATGGAATTTAAAATGACCCCAGATAATTATGATATGCAGCCAAAGTTGAGAAACACTGCAATAATAAATCATGAAATTATTTTAATTGGTCATTTTTAAGTATTAAAAATGAAATGAAATAGAAAATATCAGAAGGCTTTGCATGCAGGATATGAGTCCTTGGAGAACTTTTGCTTTAATTATAAACATATATTGAGTTACAGTGTAAAATTGATTTCATACAATGGCTCATAAAAAAAATTTTAAGCCTCTATCCAGGTAAGAGATCCAGGAATGAAATTTTTAGGTCACAAAATACATGCATCTTTTACTTTACTGGATGTCAGCAAAGTGTTCACTAAAGTATTTGCACTCGATTTTACACTATCGATACGTGGTATTGTCGTCTTTTTACATTTTTGCCTACTTAGTGGATGTGAAATTGTTTCTTGTAGTTCAGTGGGCATTTCTCAGCTGACTGAGGTACAGACATACTATGGAATTCTACTCACCAATCACAAGGAATGAACTAACAATACATAACCTAGATCAGAAAAATCTGCAGAAAATTATTCTGAGTAGGAGAGCCAAACCTGAAAAGTTGCAGTGCTGTATGATTCTATGTATGTAATATTCTTGAAACAACAACATTACAGGGTGACAAGTAGTTTAGTGATGGCCAGGGATTCCAGCAGGGACTAGAGCAGCAACATGGAGGAAGGTGGGTGTGATTTTAAGGGCAACATGAGGAAGCCTTGTGGTGAGGGAAGGACTGTAGGACTGTTCACTGTCTGGATGGTGATTGTGGGTACTCATCCAGGGGATGAAATTTTATAGAGTTTAATACACACACACACACACACACACACACATACTACAGCACAAGTTTTTGACAGAGGACTGATATCCAAAATACATATCAGTACACTAAAGGACAACTCACATTTTCTTAAATGGGCAAAAGACATGAAAAGCAGTTCTATCTTGAGTTGATTTGAGTTATTTGAGTTGATCTATTTTGAGTTGATTTTTATATAAAGTGTGAGGTTTGGGTTCATGTTCATTTTTTTCCCAGGGTTGTCCAATTTCTTTGGTTGAAATTTTGCACCTTTGCCAAGAAGTTTGGGCATAATTATGTGGGCCTCTTTGGATTTTTAACCTATCTATTTAGGGCTGTAACTGGCTCTAGGCCACAATATACATTGGCCTTAATTTCCTCGGAGATATATAAAAAGCGAATCATCATTTTATAAAGATACCAACATTGTAATTAACAAGGATTTCACAACAATACCTAATTAAACACTACTCATGCAGTGTGAATTTAACTTGATCACTGCTGGTCTCTGTCAACTACTCAGGGGGCTAATTCTAACAATTAAATTAGCCTGAAGCCATAGAGAATTGTGAGATGAAATTGAATGTATAAAAATATGAAAGTTTACTTTAAAAGACTAAAAAGGCAAACTTCAAAACTAGTAGATCATAGAATTGTCAGGAGGAAAAACAGCAGGTGGGAGTGGCCTGGCTACAAGGTTCTGCTAGCAAATGAAACTAAAAGTTCCTTCCTATTCTATGTACTGGTGGACCTTTACTTATGTATATTTATGTTGCCCTGCACAGAAGTTGTGTTCTTAGAAACATGTGTGCACATCACCTAGTATGTAATGTGTAGCAAAAGGCATTTCTAGACCGGGAGATAGCAGACCTGGCATCTAGTCCCATTTCAGTCTCCAACCTTCTGTGAGACCTCAGACAGCAAGTTAGATCTCTGGACTCCCTTCAGTTCTATAAAATGGAGTTTGATTTAGCAGGTATCTTCCAAGTCCTAATGCCATGACAGGTCCTGTGAGTTCTACCAATATGAACAGTACATCCTGGACTTAATTTCTAGCTCATAGGATGTACTACAATTGATGGAACACTTTAATTTTTGCAGTTTCCTGGTGATATAATAGCTAATATCATTTCCATTTTACAGATGTGGAAATTAAGGCATTAAGATGTCACGTTCAGGTGATCAGATTTACTCAATTTGATCGGGGCTTTATATGCAAGGCAGGGTCTTGATCTGATAGCACTGAGGGTAGAATTTTGACAAGCAGAAGAAAAAAACAATAGTTAGATTTATTTTTTAACACCTTTCCCTATTCTGTTTTTTTCCTTTGTACGTTCACTCTCTCCCTTCTTAGTCGTGTTGTATTCTTTTTATGTGGTGCTGAATTTAATCTATTTCTGCTCATGGGGGATATGGGTTCAGAGTTATCTTTTCTTGTAATGCCCTTGCCTGGTTTGGGTTTCACTGGTAAACTAGCTTCATAAAATTAACCAGAATTTGTTTTTCCTCTTCTATTTTCTAGAAGAGATTGTATTGAATTTGTGTTAATTCTTTAACAGTTTATTAGAATTTTCAAGTGAAATGACCTAGGCCTGGAGATGTCATTTATGTGAGTTTTAAAATTATGAATCTAATGTATTTATTAGTATTAGAGACTATTAAAATTATCTCTTTTATACTGAACGAGTCATGGTAGTTTGCATTTTTCAAAAAACTGGTCTATTTGTCTAAATTATCAAATGTATATGTCTAAAGTTGTGCTATTCTCTTATTATCATTTTGATGTCTGCAGGCCTGTCAAGATATACTGTTTAATTTCTACTTTTGAGCATTCATGTTTTCTGTCTTTTTAATTTTTTGGTCAGTCTTGCTAGAGGTTTGTCAATTTTATTGATCTTTGCAAAGAACAAATTCTTTTTGCAAATTGATTTTTCTGGTTTTACTTTTTTCAATTTCATTAATTTCTGCTCTCATTTTTATTATTTCCTTCCTTATGTTTTGCTTGGGGTTTATTTTGATCTTTTTTCAAAGATCTTTTTTTTTTTATTTTTTTCATTTGCAGTGCCGAGGGCCTCATATATGCTAGGCAAATGCTCTACCACTGAGATACATCCCCAGTGCTTTTAAGTTCTTGAGGTGGGAACTTAGGTTATTGATTTGAGACTTTTCCCTTTTCTCAAATATATGCATTTTCTAATGTATGCATTTCCCTCTCCATTGTTTAGCTGTGTCTTATAAATTTTTATATGTTGTGTTTTCATTTTCATTCAGTTAAATGTGTGCGTGTGTTTTTTTTTAATTTCCCTAAGACTTTCTCTTTGACCCGTGGTTTATTTGGAAGTGTTTTGTCTAGCTTCCATGTATTCATAGATTTCTCTATAGCTTTCTGTTATTGATATTTAGTTTAACTCCATTTTGGTCTGTTAAAACACTGTATGACGAATTATTTTAAAAATTTCAAGGTTTGTTTTATGGTCCACAATGTACTCCATCTTGAATATATGTTCCATGAGTCCTTGAGATCAGATAAGGTTAGTCTTCTGGCTTTGTTCTCTTTTTCTAAAAAAATGGCTATTTAAGTTTCTTTGCCTATCTATATAAGTATGACAATTTGTTTTTGATACCTATTAAAAACTTGTTGGGATTTTTATTGCAGTTATTTGGCATCTACATATCAATTTTGGGAAAATTTGACTTCTCGATAATATTGTATTTCAAAAAACATGGACTTGGTATATCAGTTCATTTAGTTAGAACTTCTTTTGTTAATTTCATCAGGGCTTTTGTGATTTTTCAGTCTATGGATCTTGTATATACTTTTTTAGGCTTATATTTAACTATTTAAATTTTGATGCTTTTATGAGTGGTACTTTAAAAAAGTTTTAATTCCAATTTTTCCTTACCAATGCATGAAAGAAAAAAATAATTTTATATGTAGATCTTTTATTGTCAAATTGTAAAATTTAGTAATTCTAAGAGATTTCTGGTACATTCTTTGGGATTATCTATGTAAACATGTCATTTGTGAGTAGAGAGTATCCCATTTCTTCTTTTTCTTTTTGCCTTTCTTTCTTTTACTTGCCTTATTTCACTGACCAGGACTTTTAGTACAATGTTGAATAAGAATGGTGATAATGGACATCCTTATCTTTTTCTGATCTTAGGGAGATAGCATTCAGTTTTTCAGCATTGAGAATGTTGGCTGTAGATCATATTCTAGGTGTTATTGATCAGGTTATTCTTAGTTTTGCATAAACTGTTACAAGGAATAGATGCAGAATTTTATGCTGTTGTTTGTGAAACTGGAGTGGATATTATGCTATTTTTCTTCTGTTAATATGGAGAATTGATTGATTTTTTAATGCTTCACCAATCTCATGTTCCTGGCATAAACCCCACTTAGTCATGTTATATTATTCTTTAATATATGTTGCTGGATTCTATTTGCTATTTTTTTGTTAAGGACTTTTGAATTTTTACTCATGAGGGATATTGGTCTGTGGTTTTCTTTTCTCATAAGTCTTCGTTTAAGTACAAGGAAAATTTTGACCTCATTAAATGAATTGGGAAACCTATTTAATTGTATTACAAAGGGGAATTAAAGTTATAGATGGAAATAAGGTTACTAACCTGGAGATGGGGGAGATTATTCTGGATTATCTGGGTGAAAGTAATGTGACCACAGAGGTGTTTATAAGTGGGAACAGGAGGCACCATCGAGAGGATCAGGGAGATGGCAGTGTGAGAAGAACTGGGCTCAACATTGATGACTTTGATGATGGAGTAATGGGACAAAAGAAAATGATGACAAGAATTCTTTAAAAACTAGAAAGAATAGAGAAATGGGTTTTCCACTGTAGCCTTCACACGAGAAAGAAAGAAAGAAAGAAAGAAAGAAAGAAAGAAAGAAAGAAAGAAAGAAAGAAAGAAAGAGAAAGAAAGAAAGAAAGAGAAAGAAAGAAAGAAAGAGAAAGAGGAAGAAAAATGTAAAGGGAAAACATGGCTCTATAGATGATTTCATTTTAGCCCAGACAGACCCATTTTGTATTTCCAATTCCCAGAATCGTAAGATAATAAGCTTGCATTGTTTTAGTTCATCAAATTGGTAGTGATTTATTACAACAGCTATAGAAAATATATGGAATTTGATATTTGTAGAGATACTCAGGCTAACTTTGTGTTGTTATTTTCACTCTTTTCCTTTTTTATTCCAAAGTGATTTTTTGTACAATTGAAAATTAGGTTCAAATGATGGTTTATAAAGTAGAGGTGATCTTACCTTTTATCAACACTTAGAATTTTAGTTGGGTTTACCTGTAGATGATCTTTGGCCAGTCCTTAAAATTTGAGTTGCAGATTATCAAGAGTACAAGTAACAATAGGTGTTGGCGAGGATGTGGGGGAAAAGGTGCTCTCATACATTGCTGGTGGGGTTGCAAATTAGTGCAGCCACTCTGGAAAGCAGTGTGGAGATTCCTCAGAAAACTTGGAATGGAACCACCATTTGACCCAGGTATCCCACTCCTTGGCCTATACCCAAAGGACTTAAAATCAGCATACTACAGAGATACAGCCACATCAATGTTTATAGTAGGTCAATTCACAATAGCTATACTGTGGAACTAAATTACGTGCCCTTCAACAGATGAATGCATAAAGAAATTGTGGTACCTATACACAATGGAATATTACTCAGCCTTAAAGAACAATGAAATTTTGGCATTTGCCCATAAATGGATGTGATTGGAGACTCTCATGCTATGTGAAATAAGCCAATCCCCCAAAATGAAAGGCCGAATATTCTTTCCAATATGCAGGTGCTAACACACAATAAGAGGGGTACAATAAGAATAAAAGCCCTTTGGATTAGACAAAGGTACATGAAGGAAAGGAGGGAAGATGGGAACAGGAAAGACAGTAGAATGAATTGGATATAACTTTCCTATGTTCACACGTGAATACACAACCAGTGAAACTCCACCTCGTGAACAACCACAAAAATGGGAAGTTATGCTCGATGTATGTATGATATGCCAAAATACATTCTACTGTCATGTAGAACTAAAAAGAACAAAAAAATTAATTTGGCAGCAGATCAAGCAATAGATGTCATTTTGAGAGATATTTGAAATGTAGAAGCCTAATATGATCTGGGCAAATTAGTTTACTAAATGTAAACCATTTCACATAATTTGATTTTAAGATTTATTTTAAAAATAAAATAATAGTTTATGTCATTGGTCACTGTAAAAAAAATTGAGTTGCAATTCTATTCCATTTTAAAAATTAAGCTACAATTCATATATCATTAAATCTACCTGTTTAAAGTATGCACTTCAGTGATTTTGATTGTGTACACACAATTGTGCAGCCATCACCACTCTCTAGTTCTAGAATATTTTCATCATTTCTAAAAGAAACTGCACTCATTGTTACTCCTCAGTCTTCTTTTCCTCCAGTCAACAGTAACCACTGATCTACTTTCTATTCCTATGGATTTGCCTATTCTGCATAAATGTAATCCTTGTAATCTAATATATGGCCTTTTATGTCAGAACTTTTTCACTTAGCATAATGTTTTCAGGGTTAATCCATGTTATAGCATGCATTAGTACCTCATTCCTTTCTATGGCTGCATAATATCCCCCTGTATGACTGTAGTATATTTTGTTTATACATTCATCATTATTCAAATGGATATTTGGGTTTCTTCCATATTGTGGCTATTACGAATAATGCTATTATGGACTTCTTCATACATGCTTTTATGTGGATATGTGTTTTTAATTTTCTTCAATTACTTATTTCAATTACAGTAGCTAGTACTGAATTACTGGTTCATATGTTAATTCTGCTTAACTTTTTGAGGAACTGGTTTGTTTTTGGTAATCTAATTTTGAGTTTCCTGGTGAAATGAATGAGTCATGCAGCAAAGACAATCTTATCAGCCTATTCAGTTTTGCTCTGAAGTATTCCTCAGGCTTTGGTGAGAATGAATGCCATTTTAAGAATGTCAGACAAAACAGAAAACCTGTTTCCCTGGGGCCTCGTCAAAGGGCCACTCTGGGCAAGAGTGAGGGTACCTGTCTCTGAAGAAGTTTGACTAGGTGGACAATGCCGCCCTCCTCTTCATGGAGTTTTTATTCCTACCCATCAAGCTAGATTTCACAGCTTGCCATTGAGCTGTCAATAATAGACCTAGTCCTTCCAGGAGCCAAAGAGATTGGCTAGCTCTGAGTGCACAAAGGTAGTTTTGTCATTTGTGATCATGACCAAACTGAATCCTACTCTTGAATCAAATGGTGGCCTCAGTTATTAGCTGCCATCTTTGAAGTCCATTGCTCAGTTTTTTTTTTTTTTTCTCTTCAAGAGGTAATCTTCTCTCTAATATCCATGCCTTCTACAGGTCAGTGAAGACTAGTGTGCTCTCTAATCTTAGAAATTCAAATCAGATGCCCTGACTATTTTGACATTTAGAATCACAGAATGTTGGAGCAAGAAGGGAATTGAGGTCATTAATCAAGTTTCTTCAATCAACAATCTGGGAAACTGAGGCTCAGAAAGGAGTAACTACAGAGGCCATGGTCTCTTTTCAGATTTCAGAAGAGATGTTAAGGGGCAGAGGAAGAAGATGAGTCTTCAAAGCTTGGGAATAAAACCCACAGCAGGTCTGGGTGGGCTCTGAGAAAGCTGCCCACGCTATTACTTTTTTTATTCAAAACTTCTTTGGATTTAGAGATATGCAAGTAGTATGGCTAATGAGGAATCAGAAGGAGATAGGGTGGGGGAAGAAGACTCTGTCAATCAAGTTGTGGAAGTCAGACAACACTGGGTAGGATGCTATGATCAACCACTTAATTGCTTTGTAACTTTTGAAAAGTGATTTAATCACAGGTTGTGGCTTCGATCCCTTCCCTATTTAAATCTACTCTTGAGAATATCAATTTGGGAGCAATGCACACACTTATCAAAATTAGGTACAGATAGGTAGAGAACGTGAGGAGATACAGTCCTTTCCATAATTGGACAACTCACAAAGTCCACTGGAATAGATCCCTCTTGTTATTGTGACCACAATCCTTCATTTTGCAAATGGCATCAGAGCAGGAAGCATTAGAATCGGCACTGATATTTAGCTATGTGCTGGGTTTGTGAAAGGATGGTGTTATTAACTGTCAGGGCTGTATGTGAAAAAAAATACTAAAACATCATCTCTAAGAATGTGGCACAGAGGAGATCTTCAGGAAAGAATGCTGAACCCAGAATTTATGGAATGAACTGTGATGACCATGTGTTCAGATAGGCATTATTGAGTTGAGCAGGGATATTGTATGGGTGTTTGTAAATAGCCCTATGATCTTAACCTCTACAGCTCTCTGGGCTCATCTGTAAGGTCCCACAATGAGTGGAGAGTATAGCTAATGGGGGGGATTATTCAACTCAAAATACTCAACTCAAAACTTCTGCAGTGGTAATTAGTTGAACCTGGATGGCAATTAAAAATGGACACAAATAAGCCTTTTTCTATTTTCCTCATATCACTTGGCAATTTATCTGGCTGAAACTAGGAACAATAAAAAACATTGGAACTAACTGGAGTTTTCCTGGGCACTTTGTTCTTGAATTGGTAGAACACCACATGGTTACACAATGGTGTAATGATGGAACAACTGGGGGATTCCAACAATTCGGGGGTCGGAAAGGGAAAAGTAGCCAAGGCTGTAAACAAAATATCCTGAGGCTTCTGGGGATGCTTCAATCAGATTAATGTAGAGTCTTAGGGCTAGCAGAATTGGGTTGTGTTGTGTCACTTAGGAAGTAAGTGTCCCCCTCTGCCACAAAGTCCCCAGCCAAGGGCTTACAAGGAAAAAAGTGCTTATCAAATATTTGAAGAATGAGTCCAGTTGGAGATTCACGGATTGAAAGGACTACAAGGAACTGTTGTTTATGTAGGTCATACTATTTAATGTAATAGAAATTAAAACTGGGGGCATTTACACATATTTTTACTCATTTGAAATAATATTTTAATGAAAGTAACCATATTTTCCAAGTGAAAAAAATAGTGAGAAGAATGGCAATATTTTATACCTTTGCAAATCTCTGTAACTTCTGGTTTAATCAAGACAGCTGAATTTTCCTGCCCATTCAGTATACTGTGATATCATTTGTCACATAACCTTTTGAAAACTCTGTTGCACACTCATGAGAGGATGAATAACAAATAGTACCTTATTATTGTTATGAAAAAATCTTGATCTTGGTTTCATTTGTTGTTTATTCCTGATTATTTACTGTAGAAGCTAAGAAACTTCTTTTTCAATGAAGACCTTTAATTATATAAATTTCCCTTTGAATACTGATTTATTACCATCTCACAAATTTTGCTACAGTGTATTTTCTTCTTATTTTTACTTAAAATTAAATTATCTTGTGAAAGGATTTATACAATAAGAAAATGACACATATTTACTCAAATAGTTACCATTTCCAATGCTATTCATTCCTCTATGTAGATCCATATTTATACCTGGTATAATTTTCCTTCAGTGTGAAGGCTATTCTTTAATATTTTTCATAATGTTCTGTTGGTGATTAATTCTTTGGGCTTTTGTGTGACTGAAAAGATCTTTATTTCCCCTTATTTTTGAAAGACATTTTCTCTGGGTACAAAATTATAGGTTTGCCAACTGTTTTGCTTAGTACTTTAAGGTCATTGCTCCAATGCCCTCTTGTATTATTTCTAATGATAAATCTGTCACCTTCAGTTTGTTTCTCTGTATATAACATGTCTTTTCCTTCTCTTGCTGCTTTTAAGATCTTTTTTTTTTTCTTTTAATCACTTGTTTTTAACAACTTGGGTCTAATGTGTCTGGATGTAGTTTTCTTCATGTTTCTTGAAACTTGGTTCCATTAACTTCTTGCTTCTGTGAGTTTATATTTTCATTAAATTTGGAAAAGTTTTGGTTATTATGTCCTCAAAGTTGTTTTTGTTCCTTCAATTTTTGGGGACTCCATTACATATGTATTAGACTGCTTGAAGTTGTCCCACAGGCTACTGATTCTGTTTCTTCTGTCCTTTCTTTCTGTAGACTTTTCCCCTCTGTCTTTCATTTTTCGATAATGTTTTTTTGCTATGCTTTTCGATCTGAAATTGTGACTCTCCCATCAATCCCATTCAGTGTATTTTTCATCATTGGCACTATAGTTTTCATCTCTAAAAGTTCAGTTTAGGTTTCCTTTCATGTCTGCCATGATATTCCATAATCTATTAATTCTTATCTGTACCTTTTTGAATATATAGAATATGTTGCAATAAATGTTTTAATATATTTGATGCTTTTAACAGTTGTGTTAGTTTTTGGTTGGATTGAATCAGATAGTTTTTCTCCTCATTCTCACTTTTTCCTGCTTCTTTGTGTGCATTTGATTAAATGCCCCGTGACTGTGCAATTTACCTTGTTGTGTGCTGGATATTTTTAAAAACAGTTTGTTGAGTTATACACATACCTTACAACTCATTCATTTAAAATAGAATTCAATGTTTTTAGTATATTCACAGATATGTGTAATATCACCACAGTCAATTTTAGAACACTTTCATCACTTGGGAAAGAAAACAACCTTTTATGCTTTAGCCATTCTCCCCTTTCTTCACAGGCCATAAGCAACCACTATTCTGCTTTCTTTATCCATAGATTGTCAATACCGAATTTTCAGATGAATGGAATCATATAATATGTGGACTTCATGACTGCCTTCTTTCATTTGGCATAGTGTTTTCAAGGTTCATTCTTGTTGTAGCATATATCGGTATTCTCTTCTTTTTATGCCCAAATAAAATGTCCTTGAATAGAAATAACAGATTTTGTTTATGAATTCGTTCATAGAGTTGTTTCCACATTTTGTCTATGATAAATAATGCTGTTATAAACATTCATATACAAGTTTTTGTGTGGGTGTATGTTTTAATTTCTCTTAGGTACATACCAAGTAATACAATTACTGGGTCATATGGTAACTCTTTTTAATTGTTTGAGGAACTGCCAGACTGTTTTCCAAAGTGGCTGCACCATTTTTCATTCATATTACCAGGATATGAGGGATTTGTCTTTGAATTCTTATTATTTTCTGACTTTTTATTCTAACCCTTCTAGTGGGTGTGAAGTGGAATCTTGTTGTGGTTATGAAGTGTATTTCTTTCGTGAATAATGATATTGAGTATCTTTCCAAGTGATTATTAGCCATTTGTATATTTTCTTTGGATGAACATCTATTCAGGTCCTTTGACCAGTTTTAAATTGTGCTATGTGTCTTTAGAAGAGTTATTAATGTGCTCTAAATTCAAGTCCTTTATCAGATATATGATTTACAAATTTACCATGTGCGCTATCTTTTCACTTCCTTAATGGTATCATTTGAAGTAAAAAATGTTTTTAATTTTTTTAACTTTTTAAATATTTAAATTTTTTTGTTGTTTTTCCTTTTGGTGCCATACTTGGGTTACCTCTTCTAGTTCCTTTCAAATCAGAAAAGAGTGGAAAGAAAGGACAGAAAAACGAGCACGAGGCTCAGAGGTGTGGAGGCTGGATGGAGGTAGCCAACCATCTCCAGAGCCAGAGTGGAAGGGAAGTGTTGGGGGGCAGAACTGAAGTGGGCGAGTGTCCACACCAAGTCCAGAGTGGATGGAACCCAAAACATGCAGCCCAGGACCCAGCCTCCTGCCACCAGGGGTGCCAGGACCAGGGACCTGGGGGCAAAGCTTGCAGAGAGAAAGCCTGAGCAGGGCCTCAGGAGCAGCCCTGGAGGCCAGATGGTAATGCCTTACAAGGCCAGACATGGTGGCACATGGCTGTGATCCCAGTAAATCTGGAGGCTGAAGCAGGAGGACCACAAGTTCAAAGCCAGCCTCAACAACTTAGTGAGGCCCTATCTCTAAATGAAAACTAATAAGGCCTGGGGATGGAGCTCAGTGGGAGGGAACCCCTGTGTTCAATCCCTGGCATCTCCCCAACCTGCCCACCTAAAAAAGGAAGGATCAGGTGCCTTGGGGCCTCTGATACTGGACTCAGCCAGGCTCCTCTGAGAAAAAACAATCCCAAGTACCCAAGAAACGGCAGCAGAGTTTTGGCAAAATATAGGTTCATAGATCAATGGAACAAATAGAGTCAATGAATACACATATAGCCAAATGATTTTCAAAAATGGTGCAAAGGGAATTAAGTAGGGAAATGATAGCCTATTTAACATTTAGTATTACAACCACTGGATATTCAGTTCATATGCATAAACATTAAATTCAACTCACAGCATATACAAAAATTCAGTAAAAATATAACAGCTATAAGAATGAAACTTTTTAGAGAAACAGATACAATCTTTGTGACATTGGATTAGGCAAACAATTCTTAGATATGTCACCAAAAGAATAATAGTTGAATGAAAAAAGCATAAATTGGGCCTCATCAAAATTTAAAACCCCTCTATTAAAATCCCTACTAATGGAATGAAAGATAACCTCTGGAGTTAGAGAAAATATTTCAAAACACATTATCTGATAAGGGACTTATAAGTAGACTATATTTTTTGAACTCTGAAAAATCAATAATAAGAAAATAAACATCCCAATCAAATCTTCAGAAAGATTTGAAGAGACACTTTGCAAAAGAAAATATTGGATGGCAACCAAGCTTATGAAAAGATGTGCTCAACATCATTACTCATTAGAGAATTATGAATTAAAGTCACAATGAGGTGCACTTGTCAGAGTGACTACAATTTTATGTGCTGAAAGGATGCAGAACAACTAGAACTCTCATTTATTGCTGATGGGAATGCAAAATGGTACAGTTGCTTTGAGAAACATTTTGGCAGCTTCTTGTAAATTTGAACCCGTACTACCTTTATACAGTCCAGTGATCTCTTTCCTACGTGTTTGCTCAAGAGAAGTGAAAATTTATGTTCACACAAAACCTTGCATGTGAATGTTTATAAAGGCCTCACTCGTAAGTTGCAAGACTAGAAACAACGCAAATGGATGAAGGGGTAAACCCAGTGTGGTACTGTCATACATGGAATGCTAGACAAATATGAAGTAGTGAAGTACTGATATGCACAAGTCACATTGATGAATCTCAAATGCATCATGCTAACTGATAGAAGTTACCCTCAAATGGTTACATACTGTATATAATTCCATTTACATAACATTCTTCAAGAAGAAAAACAAAAGGAATAGAAAAGAGTGAACAGTTGTCAAAGGCCAGGTCTATTGAAAGGGTTTCACTACACAGGGCCTGAGAGTATTTGAGGGCTATTGGGAATGTTCTGTTGAGTGCAGTGGTACTTACCCAACCATATGTGTTCATCACATCTCAAAGTTATGCAGTACAAAGGGCTCATTGTAGGGTTGTGGGTGTAGCTCAGTGGTAGATCACTTGCCTGGCATGCTTGACACCTTGGGTTTGGTCCCAAAAAAGGAAGAAAGAAGGGAGGAAGAGGGTGAAAAAGGAGAAGGAAAAAGGAAGAGGAGGAAGAAGAGGAAGGAAGAATGAAAAAGGCAGAAGGAGGAGAAGAAGAAAAGGGTGGATTCTCTGTGTAACAGAAGACAGCTTTGAACTGTGATCAAATGGAAAATGGAAATTTTTGCAAAGATATTTTTTCCAATGTACCTAGTGTACAAGTTTAGCCAAATAGACTTTTCTTGGTTTCTCTAGTTTACTCCAGGTGTCTCTGTGGGTTTTGTTATGAGACCAGCTTTAGAAAGATACAGTTTCTAACCTCAGACCTCCAGATTCTATCTTTACACACACTGAAATCAGTCATTGTTATTCTAGAAGCGTTCAGCTTGAGGATTCCCACAGAACTCTTATGGGGCCCATCAAAAGGAAGCAGCCTGCCTTGGCCTCTGCTCTCCTGCTCTGTCTCAATTTTGCAAAGTGCCAAGGAAACACAAGAATTATGGTACCTTGTCAGACACAGACAAGACTACATCTGTCTCAGGTCTTTGGGGCTCCCAATTCTCATTATTAGCTTTGATAGAAACTTTCCAGTAGGGTCAAGTTGGACAATAGTCCATAAACCATTGCCATTAGATGAACTGAAGTAACAGAAACCAGCATCCGACTCTACAGCTGCAGATAACTTCTCTTAAGAAAGCACTATGAAATGAGTGCCTCTAATTAGCCAGCCCCAGGTCTTGGCTGCAGCATGAGCACTGATCAATGTAGTTGATCAAAGCTCATGGACGTGTTTCTCTTCAGTCCCAGGCTTCCTCTGCCCTTCCCTGCCTCTAGCATTGCAACCCCAATACTTCCTGCCTTCTACTCCTCCTAGTTATGCCTGTTTAAATCTTTCCATTCTTTTGTTTTTTTCTTATTTTTCTTTTATTTTCTTCTTTTCTTATCTTTTCCTTCCTTCCTTCCTTCCTTCCTTTCTTTCTTTCTTTCTTTCTTTCTTTCTTTCTTTCTTTCTTTCTTTCTTTCATATTGGTGACCAGATGTAGGGGCTTGTGCATGCTAATGAGGGGCTCTAACACTGAACTGCGCCCTCAGACCATCTTATAAAGTGAAATTCCCATCACTTATCCTCTGGGAGGCCCTGTGGAGACATTTCCCTGAAGCACTCTTTCCCTGTACTTACTGTCCTGAGTGATACAAATGCTCCTCTCTTAATATTCTTTCTACACTATAAATGATATTAGGAAAAGGCAGGGTTTAAGTCATCCCTGTTCTGGTTCACCCCTCCCCCTCTTACACCTCCAACTCCACATCACATGTCAGAATCTACCATAGTGACCTCCTCAGAATGGGCAATCAGAAAATGCTTGCTGACAGAGAAATCCAGAAGTCAGGATGAGCAAATAATTGAAATTCTGCCGTCTACATTTGCCCGTGGGAAATTAGACAGGTTTTGAACGTATGTCATATGCCATGTGGCATCCGAATATCTAATATTGTTTTTTTAAGTGTTTAGAATTTCAATATATGAATCTAAGTTATAATTAAGACTTCAAAACTCTATAGATTTCTTCCACTTCCACACAGAAATAAAAACCCTTCAGCAAACACCACTGAATATCTACTTCAATTTGAGAAACTTGTGGATTCTGATGTTTAAAGAATACTTCAAAAGCAGAAGGGAACTGATCAGTATGTAATTCAGAGAGTTCATCTGATTACAGGTGAGACACACAATTCCCTGTACAAATAATAGCAAAAGACTGCATCGTCAATTAGACAAAGGAACACAAATCTGGAAGTTGAATTCAGACCTTATCTGATTTGAAGCCTGAATTATTTACTGTTGAGATTTATAAGAGATTAGAGTTCTGTGCTTAAACACTAAATCAAGCTTAACAGGAAGAGATATTTCAAATAAACAATGTTCTCTCAAACTATGTTTTTAATATTTTCATTAGAAAGGAAAGTAGCTGAGCTTTTTATTGCGGACATTGATGGCTGTATAAATTTTTATGAGACTTGCACTAGAATTCATGTGCCTTCTGGAAGTGAAAGTGATCGCCACTGATGTAGAGATGTAGTATGGCTTACAAAGCTCTGAGCTCGTACCCAGGAACGTCTGGGTTCCTGTTCCAGCTCTCCTACTGTCTTAGACCAGTGCCTTCTCCTCCCTGGGCCTCAGTTTCCACACCTAGATATAATAGACTTACATGTTTATTTTCTTTTGATGAACCTTGGGCAATAAAGTAAATATAGTTAAGTTGCAGTTCCCCCACTGCGTTTTGTCATTGTTCAATATTTACTTTATTCTCAACCACTCAATACTTTTAAAAAATACTAACAACTTCAAAGATTGACATAGTGTCAATATTTCCTAAAATATCTCTGGCATTTTCTCTCCTTGGATCCATTAATCTTCCCATTATTTCGATGAGTCAATAATGAAGTCAAATAAAATGTCAGACTTCTCTTAATTTCCTCAGTTGCATTTGTTACTATTAAGAAACACCACTGAAAAAATTGTATTAAAGCAATATCTGTTAACTTTGTCAATCTTCAGCTGTACTTGGAGTCCACAGTTTAATGCATGCCTGTGCCATGATGTGGCACTGAGGGGCCGAGAAGTTTTAGGCATTGAAACATGCTTAGATTGCCACCACTCGGAATATAATGAATACACCATTGACACACCAGTAGAAGATCCCTCTGTGGGCCTTGACATGATATATCATGCTCTCATGATTTAGGATCCAGCCAAGAGTGGCCTGGTCACCAGGTCTAGAAATAACATCCTGAACTGGGCATACAGATAAGTAATCCATGTTTTGACTTCATATATCTGGCTAGACCTTATTGAAGTGTGGTGCATTCAAATTGAAGGGTCATTTTTGTTGCTTTGCATTAATTGGTTATCCAGAGACAGTTCCTTCTGAGAGGTTTTGAGTGTTGAGCTATCTGATGTCCAAGGTTCAGTGAGGAATCTCACTATACACAACCTGTGGAAACACAAATCTCATGTTTGATGAGTTAGTGGTTTTCTTGGTTGTTGTTTTTGTTGTGCTAGGGATTGTATCTGTGGCGTTGCACATTCTGGGCAAGTGCTCTACCATTGAGCCACAGCCCTTTGATGAGTTGTTGTTGCTGCCCAAATATCTATGTATCCAATCTTCCCAGAAACAGTGGACTGTTACATTCAGGAAAGCTCAGTGGGATTCCCACCTGCTTCATTAAGGGAGGTGGATGTGAAGTGATTTTCTTTCAAGAACCTGGGTTACTGCTCTGCAAAGTAGTCAAGTTTGAACTGGCAATATGTGAAATTTGATGGCCGAAATAAGAAATGAAATTTTCGTATTTTCTGGAATTATATTGACTTTGGTGTTGATAATGAAATATTCTTTAAAGTTTTGTTTTGACATTTTGGGCTAAGAACTGGACTTTTCCCCTTAATAGGCATTATAACCATAATATGTATCTCATATATATTTATATAAATATCTATATTTCTATACCTGTGTGTGTGTGTGTGTGTGTGTGTGTGTGTTGCAGTGCTGAGGATGGAACCCAGGTCTTTATTCATGCTACAGAAATATTCTACCATTGAGCTTCATCCCAGTCCCAAAATAAACATATATAACATATATATGTTTATACACATACATTAAAATGCAACAAATCCATTATAATCATTTTTAATAGGTTCAGCTTTTACTGAAGCTGTTAGTTTCTAAACTTAGAGTATCTTAAGTATTCTGAAGAACTATTAATAAAATTGTTGAGAGAACAAGGGAATATTTCCACTTTATCCATCTTAAAAGATTTTCATGATGAAGAAAATTACTGTCTGTTCTACTCACACTCAGAAAGTTGACATTCTGTTTGCACTACTTTAGAAATTGTTGTTGGTCATCAATGTTTATAGCAGCTCAATGCACAATAGCTAAGCTCTGTAGTCGACCTAGGAGCTATCTGATGTTCAAGGTCCAGTGAGGAATCTCACTATACATGACCTATGGAAACAGAAATCTCATGGATTTGACACCAGTTAAATTAAGAAACCAAGGTATATGTATACAATGGAATACTACTCAGCCATAAAGAAGAATGACTGTATGACATTTGCCAGTAAATGGATGGATCTGCAGACTATCATGCTAAGTGAAATAAGCCAGTCTCCCAAACCCAAAGGGTGAATATTTTCTCTGATATGTGGAAGCTAACCCACAATAAGGTGGGAGGAGGATAAAAGGTCAGTGGATTAGACAAAGGGGAATAAAGGGAAGGGAGAGAGGATAGGAACAGGAAAGACAGTGGAAAGAATCTGATATAAGTCTTCTATGTACATGTATGAATATACCACAGTGAATCCCACTATCTTATACATCCACAAGATTGGGGCCCTAATTAGAATAAGATATATTCCATGTGTGTATTATTTGGTCAAAATGGATTCAGAAGAAGAAATATAATCAATCAGGAAACATGAAAAAATGTTCAACATCTCTAGCAATTAGAACAAATAAAAAAAGAGGGAAAATCAGTGGAGTAGAAGAAGGGTAGCAAGAGTGAGGGAGGAAGAATGGGAAAGGGGAAGAAGTATGGAATGGATTAACAAAATCATATTATATTCATATTTAAAGGTGTCAAAGAGAATTTCATCTGTATGTAAGTTTAGTAGAGTAGAGAAGGGAGACTAGGGGGAGGGAGGAGGGGAGGAAAAGTGGGGTGGAGATTGATAGTAAATTCCTTGCATGTATGATTTTGTCAAAATGAACCCAAATACTGTGTATAATTATAAGGTGCTAATGAAAAAAGAAGAAAAATAAAGACTCTACTGTCCTGTATAACTGAAAAGAACCCATTAAGAAAAGGGAGAAAAGAAATTTGTGTTGGTTATTTTTGTTGGTACAGCTGATATTGCTTAGTGAAATAATGATCTGATTATTCTTTTTGTAAGAAAATCTCAAATGTTGTCTATTTTTATGCCAGAAACTTGTTTGAGCTTTGATCTGTTTTGACCTTTATAACCCAATTCAAAAATTACTTTTCTGTGTTAACTTTTGGTCTATTCTGAGGCGCAAACCAAACTGGCCCATCCCCACCCAGTGCTGGGAATGGAGCCCAGGGCCTTGCACTTGCTAGGCAGGGGCTCTACTACTGAGCTACGCCCCAGCCCCCAACTTGGCTTTTTATCACTTTGAAAAATATGAATAAAATCATATTACTGTTGGTCCTATTACTTTTCTTATCGGATTAATGAATATTTGTGTCATTAACAAGGTACCAGGCATCTTGTGTGTTTTCAGGGGTCTGCCCTCATGTTTGCCTTAAAAAGAAAGCAGACTGTAGGACCTTGGCCACACCAAGCAGAAGTCAAGGTTCTGAAAAGCGGAATGGCAATTTTCAAAGAAATATCCTCAGCTGGGGTTGTAACTGAGCCATAGAGTGCCAGTGTGAGACCCTGGGTTTGATTTCTATCACCATAAAAAAGAGAAGGAAAATTTAAAAAGACACATCCCAGTAGCTTTTGTAGGAGGTACTGTGAGAAGCCCACTCTTTGAAGAGTTGACCTTATAAAGCAGATAAGCATGCACATGGTTTGGCTCCTGGGGAAGCTGCCTACTGCATTAGTGCTTGCATTCTGGATCTCCCCTTGGGTTCCAGTGACTGCAGCACTGACATCAGTAGAGATCTCTGGGGAGCCTTGACATGGCCTATGCTGTTCTCATGTCTTGGGACCCAGCCTAGAGTGGCCTAGTTTCTAGGGCTAAATAACATCCTGTATTGGGCACATGGACAAGTTCTGTGTTCTCTGGTGTCTAGAGCAGTTCCCGACTCAGCAGATGCTCAATACTCATTTCCCGAGTGCAGTAATTAGAAAGACCCTTGTCACAATGAGACTTTGCGCCAGGTTCTTTTCAACAATACCACATCCCAATAGCATCTTTAGTCAAATTCGATTGAACAGAAATGTGGATTAAACTGCATTCCTCACTAATATGTTTCAAGTGAAAAAGGAGTGCATTTAAAATAGATGATGAATACAGGTACTTTGAATTAGCCAGAGGGGAGTGAAGGGAGATGAGGGGTATGGGGACAGGAAGGAGAGTGGAATGAATTGGACATTATGACCCTGTGTGCGTATATGATTACACAACTGGTATAAGTCTGCATCATGTACAACCAGAAGAATGAGAAATTATACTCCATTTATATATGATATATCAAAATGGATTCTACTGTCTTATATAACTAATTAGAACAAATTATAAAAATTAAAGTAAAAAAACCCAAAATAGATGATGAGGAGAATGAAAGGAAGGGCAAGGGGAATGGGACCAGGAAAGACACTGGAATGAATCAAACATCACTTTGCTATGTTCACATATGTGAATACATGAGCAGGGAAACTCCATGTCATGTACCACCACAAGAACGGGATCCTAATTAGAATCAGTTACACTCCATGTATGGATAATATGCCAAAATACACCCTATAGTCATGTATATGTAAAAAGAACAAGTAAAAATTTTTTTAAAAAGTAAACAACTGTCACTAATATATGTGTTTTAGTGGAAATGGATCCAGACATTTGTCTTTGTCTAAAAAGAGCAAATTAAAAAAAGGAAAATAGATGGCGAGTTGAGCCCATTCTTGGGATGACGAAGCTACCTAGGTCACTGTTGTATTTAAGAGATGCTGTATTTCCTTCAAGTTCATCACTCCATTTCCAGCTCCCACCATGCCCGGCGTTTGAGCATCTTTATCAATGCATCCTCCCTGCATTTTTAAAGGCTTAGAAACTCTCTGGTTTGGATCATGTTGGAAGTTATCTATTGTAATCTTCCATGTGATGCCTGACTCTTTCTTTAACATCCTTAACACATGTCTAGGTAGCTGCATCTTACAAGCTATAGAGGAACAAATGGGCCTGGACTTTGCAGACAGACTCTAAGCCGAGCCATGGACAGGTTATTTCACCTACTTAAACGTCAGTAAAAGAGGATGATGATACCTCAAATCCAGAGTTGCAATGAAGATTAAGTATGAAGACATAGGAAAGAAATGAGCACAATCAAGAGAACTCTGTGTGAAAAATTCTGGGTGGTTTTCTGCTTCAAGGATGTTTTAGTCAGCTTTTTCATTGTTGTGACCAAAGG
This sequence comes from Sciurus vulgaris, assembly GCF_902686455.1. Lineage (NCBI taxonomy): Eukaryota > Metazoa > Chordata > Mammalia > Rodentia > Sciuridae > Sciurus > Sciurus vulgaris. The sequence goes on along the minus strand of NC_136471.1, from coordinate 3,830,868 downwards.
ACCTGACAAGAAAAATTAGAGGATGAAAAGTTTATTTGGGGCTCACACTTTCAGAGGTCTCAGTCCATAGACAGCTCCATTCCTTAGGCCCTAGGTGAGGCACAACATCATGGTGGAAGATTGCGGTGGAGGGAAGCAGGGATGAGGAACATGGTTCCAGGAAGTGGAGAGAGAGAGATCTGCTCAACCAGGACAAGATATAAACCCCAAAAGCACCATGCCAAGGGCCCACCTCCTCCAGCCACACATTACTTGTCTACAGCTACCAACCAGCTGATCTCTTTCAGGGTATTTATGCACTGAACAGGTTAAGGCTCTCATAACACCTCTGCACTTTCTTGCATTTTCTCACACACGAGCTTTTCAGGAAGATCTGATATTTAAATCATAACAAAGGACAACCTTCCTCTTCTCCCAGTTGAAGCCAAAGATTCCTAGCATCTCAGATGCCGAAGTGCTCTTTCTAAGTTAGGAGCATCTTCCAGTGAGAACCTCAGCACCTTCTGCTGCTAGTGGATCTAGCTGTTGGTCTCACCCTACCTTGCAGAACCTACCTTTGTCTTCATAACTTGCCTGGTGTTTCAGTGTTCCTTTCAGGGGCTACCTTACTCTATCCAACTCTCCACACTGTTCTGTGGCTCAGCAGCCTGCCTCCTCTCACCCTAAGGCACTCACACAAACTTCCCACTGGCCTGTGTGTTCCCCTTGTTCCGACCTTTCAGATGTCGGGGGCAAAATACCCACCAGCTCCCCAGACACCCACATATTCCTTAGCCTGATGGCACACACAATCCCTTGGTGATGCAAAGTCAGAGCAAAGCTTCTCATTTTCCCCATGTGTTCCAATATCACAGGATTATGATAAAGACCTATTGTGTGCCAGGCATTGTTTTAGTCAGCAAGGCACAGACTGTATTCCCAGGGCCTTGCAAGTGGTTGGGGAGAAGTGTGAGTGTATTGTCCCATATATGATTGTAAAAGACTCTATCATTTGGGGAAACAAGGAAGAAGACTCAAAGCACTAAGGCATGACTTCCACATGTGAGGTTCACACAAGGATTCACCCTGCATTCATGACCAGTGACCTTACCACTGGAATTTAGACTTAACCACACTTTAGAATCTTCATGTCATCTTTTGAAAAACTGCATTCTTCCTACATCATAACCCTATAGGGCAATGGGTTCTGTATATTTCCAAACTCCTCAGGTTAAACAGTTGGATAACCAGAGCATTTCTTCACCAGAACATTCCTTTAAACAGGGGCAACATGTTTGCTTTTCAAAGGAACAGTGCATTTTGAGAGTGGATCCTATGTAAGTTAAACAATGTTTTCTCCTCATTTCAGGATAGAAACTGGAAATGCCAAAAAGAATCAGGCTGACTTTTAGAAAAATTGGCACATGTTGTTTAATGTGATCCTCCAGTTACAGTTGGGAAACAGAAGGGAATCTTAGGGAAAAAGTGGGTCTGATCTGAATATGTATAAGAAGGGTAAAAATGTTCTGATGAATTCAATTCAAACATGTATGGGAGGCAATGGAAATATGCAGAGAAGAGGAGATATTGCAATGACAGTAGCCATGAGCCCAGACTCAAAACAATATAGATGCAAATCCAGGTTCTTTATGTCTAAATTTTGTGTGACTTTGCATAAGTCTTTCATGTGCCTTGAGTCAGATTCTTCTCTTTAAAGTTGGAGAAGAAAATAATAGTCCTATCTCGTGGGAAAGGTATGGAGGTCATACATCATAAGTTCCTGATATGATGCTTGGGTACACATTTGGTACTCAACAAGTGGCAAAGTGGGGCTCCAGGACTTACAAGAAATAGCCCATGTAGAAAATAGAACTTAGACATCAGAATAGCTCATAAAGACGAAGGCAAGAAATCTGGGCAAGACAGTTCACCTCTCTTAACCTCAGTTTCCTCATGTGCTAAATGGAGTTTCTTTTTACAATGTTGGCATACAATTCATATACTATCAAATACACCCTTCTGAAGTATATGATTCAGTGTTGATGATACATCCACAGTGTGTCAAAGTCACAAATTAACTTTAGAATATTTTCATCAACCCAAAAGGAAACCTGTGCCCAATTGCACTCACTCCTGATTCCCCCACCAATCCCTGAAGCCTTTCTGCCTCTAAGAATGTGCCTGTCCTGGGTTTGGGGGCGTGGCTATTTGTAGAGTACTTGTCCAGCATGCTCCATAATGGGGTTTGATCCTCAGCACTGCAAAACAAAACAAAACAAAACTACAAAAAGCAAACAATACAGAATTTCCTTGTTTGGAGCTTTTCATATAAATGGTATAAATGTACCATATGGCTCTGTGTGTCTGTCTTCTCTCATTTAGCTCAATGTTTTGAGGAATGATATATCTGTACATTCTTTTTAAATGCCAAATAGTAGTCCATTCTATGAATACAGTACATATTATTTAACCATTTATCGATTGATGAGCATTTGGGTTATTTCCATTTTCTGGCTGTTACCAATAATGTTAATATAAACATCCATGTGCAATTCTCTGTGTGATCTTAGGTTTTCATTCCTCTTGGGTGCCTACCTAGGACTAAAATTGCTGGGTTATATGGGAACTCTGTGTTTAGCCTTCTAAGGAATTGCCAAACTGTTTTTCAAAGTGATTGAAACATATTACATTCACATCCAATGTATGAGGTTTGTAATCTTCACATCCTTCCCAACACTTCATTGTCAGTCTTTTAAAATTACAGCAACCCATAATCAGTCATATTATAGTGGGCATGCAGTGGATAAATGGGAATTCTGATTTTTTTCTTTAATGACAATTATAAAAATTTGATTATAAGGAAGATTTTAGAAAACTGGAACTAGTTCATCAAGTCAAGTATTTGTAAGAAAGAAGTAAGCTCACAGCTTGGATTTAATCATGAATGTCAGCTTGGGGATTTCTTTTGTAAGGTGCGCAGAACGTGTCAGAGAAAGAAAGTGCTTCTACAAATATTCTTCTGACATTGGTGACAAAATTTCAATATTCAGATAGCTTTGCATTACATGTTCATATGTGTCAGGAAAATTGATCGGATTCTCAAAATTATGACTTAGTAAAAGAAAAATGGCTTGGTCTTTCCAGTGTTGTTATAAAGTGAACAGTAGTTAGCATCATGCCCCAAACCTGGCCCTTCATTGAATTTTCTGCTCTAAGCCTTGCCAAGTGAGTCGTTGGCATATGAGAAGGATTTTCTTGTTCTATACTGAGTACATTGTGAATGGTGACATCAGGTGGCAGCCCTTTGCAGCATGGCAAAGAGCCCTTCCTCCTTATGATCCCTTATTTTCTTTCTAAGTTTGCTATGAGGCTTAAATGAGATAACACCTGGGAAAGCAGCTAGAACTTTGCCAAGAACAAAGTAAATGCTCAATAAAGAAAAGAGTTTTCTAACTTTATCAACCTAACCAATAGACCAAGTCCCACAGTGGACCAAAGTTAGTGCTAAATCTAGAAGGAATGATATATTTTGATGAAAGGTTATAATCTATTTATCATCACTATTACTAATACTTTTGTTGAGGTATAACTGATACACAACAAACTACACATATTTAGAGTGTAAAATCTGATGTTTTGACACATGTATATATCCAGAAAACCACCATTGTAATTTCCCAAAATCTTCCTTGTGCCCCTTGGTAATCCCTCATTTCCACCCTCCCCACTTTCAGTTCTCAGGTAACCACTACCTGCTTTCTGTCACTGTAGATCAGTTTGAATTTTGTAGACTATTATGTAAATAGAATCATTCAGCATGTACAATTGTTGGCCTGGCTTCTTTCACTCAGCATAATTATTTTGAGATTCATCCATATGGAACACATCAATAGTTTATTCCTCTTATTGCTTTCATTGCTGAGTGCTATTGTATGACTGTAACACAATTTGTTTATCCATTCATCTGTTAATCGACATCTGTAAAGTTTTTAGTCTTAGACTATTACAAATAAAGCTGTTATGAACGTTTGTGTACAAGGCCTCGTGTGAACATGTGCTTTCATTTTTCTTGGATAAATACCTAGGAGTGAAATGGCTAAATCATATTGCAGATGTGTATTTTCAATTATTTGAGAAACTACCAACCTCTTCTCCAATGTGCATGTGCTGTTTTACAGTCCTCCCATTTATGCCAGAGAGTCTCAGTTCTTCCACTTCTTTGTGAAGTGGGATGATCACCCTTTTTTTTTTATTTCAGCCATTCTAATGACTGCATAGTTGCATGCCATTTGGTTTTAATTTGCATTTCTCCAGTGATCCTCTTCATCTGCTTATGAACCATTCATATATCTTTCTTGGTGACATGTATTCAAGTCTTACACTCAAATTTTAAAAAATTGGCCTGTTCATTTCTCGTTATTGAATTTTGAGGGCTCTCTTCATGTATTTAGATACAATTTCTTTATCATATATATATTTCCCTCTATCTGCTATTTCTCTTTTAATTTCCTTAACTGTGTCTTTCAAAGAGTAAAAGTTGTTATTATTGCTGTTTGGTTTTTAGTTTTGTACCAGGGATTGACCTCAGGGGCGCTGAACCACTGAGGCCACATTCCAAGGCCTTTTAATATTTTATTTAGAGGCAGGGCCTCACTGAGTTGCTCAGTGTCTTGCTGTTGCTAAGGCTGGCTTTGAACTTGCCATCCTCCTGCCTCAGACTTCCAAGTGACTGGGATTACAGGCGTGCCTAGAGTGTCTGCCTAGACTTCAAGTTTTAACTTAGATGAAGTGGTCTCGTTTGTTAATTTGTTCTTTTATGAATAGGGGTTTGGCGTCATATTTAATTTTTTTTTTTTTGCACAAAGTCCCAATAGTTATCTACAAAGTTTCTTCCAGAAGTCTTATACTTTTAGGTTTTATATTTTGGCCATGATCCATTTGAAGTTAATATTTGAATATAATGTAAGGTAATGATCAGGGACTTTTTTGCATATTGATACCCACTTGTTCCAGTATGATTTATGGAAAAGACTATACTTGCTCCACTGAATTTCCCCTGCATGTTTGTCAAAATTCAGCTGTACATGTACATATACTTATGTGTGTATGAATATGAATATATCTTGTCAGTGTTTCCAAGGAAACAGAATTAATAGAATATATATGTTTTATATATATATATGTATATATATATATATAATGTATATATATATATATATATATATATATAGAGAGAGAGAGAGAGAGAGAGAGAAAGTGGGGGAGGGAGAGAGAGAGAGAGAGACTTGTGAAGGATTTGCCCACATGATTATGGAGGCTTCTTCCTTTCCAATCTTTCATTTCTTTTTCTTGTCTGTCCTCTTCAGTAGTAGTCCTGAAAGCAGACATTCTTATCCTGTTACCAAGCTGAGTGCTTGATTAACAATTAAGCACAATGTGGTGCTTTTGTATACTGCCTTTATCAAGTCTAGGAACTTCTTTTCTATTTCCAGTTTGTTGAGTGTAACATGAAAAGTTTTCAATTTTATCATCTGTGTCTATTGAGATGATTATTTGTTTTTCCCTTTGATCAACTCATATGGGTATTAGAGACACTGATTTGTAGATATTAAATGAACCTTGAATTTGTGGCATAACCCCCCCCCCCCTTGGTCATGGTGTGTAATCCTCTTTATATGTTGATACATTCAGTTTCTAGTATTTCTTGAGGATTTCTGTATCTATGTTCATAAGGGCTATTGGTTTGTAATTTTTTTCTGTAATATCTTGGTTTTAGTTACAGGGCAATATTGACTTAATAAGTTTGGAAGTAATGGTCCCTCCTTTACTATCTTTTAGAAGATTTTGTGAATTATTCATGCCAATTTATTCTTAAATATTTGATACACTTCACCAATGAAACCATATGGGTTTCAACTTTTCTTTCTGGAAACACTTTAAACTGAAAGTTCAAATTTATTAATGGTTATAGGACCATTTATATTCTATATTTCTTGTTGAATGAGCTTTGGTATTTTGTATCTTTCAGAGTTTGTATATTTCATGTAAATTGTCAAAATAATTGTCATATGTTTTTCATACTTTTTCTTATTTTATTATCCATAAATTCTCATGATATTGCCTTTCTGATTTCTGATACTGGATCCTCTGTCTTATATCCCTTTTTTTCTCATCAGTTCGCTTAGAAGTTCACAATTTTACTGTTCTTTCCACAGAATTCTCTCTTTCTTCCCTAATCATATTTTAATTATTTTTGTTCTTTTTAGACATAAATGACAGTGGAATGTATTTTGTCATATTGTACATACATGGAGTATAATTTGTTCTAATTAGGATTCCATTCTTGTGGTTGTACATGATGTGGAGTTACACTGGTAGTGTATTCATATATGAACATAGGAAAGTGATGTCTAATGCATTCTATTCTTTACCATTCCCATCCCCCTCCATTCCCTTCATTCCCCTTTGTCTATTCCAATGAACTTCTATTCCTACCCCCTCCCTTATTATGTGTTAGCATCCGCATATCAAAGAGAACATTCAGTCTTTGGTGACTGAACATTCAGTTTTTGTGACTGGCTAATTTCACTTAGCATAATAGTCTTCAGTTCCATCCATTTATGGGCAAATGTCATAATTTCATTATTCTTTATGGCTGAGTAATATTTCATGTGCATAATACTACATTTTCTTTATCCATTCATCTGTTGAAGGGCACCTAGTTTGGTTCCATTGCTTAGTTATTGCGAACTGACCTGCTATAAATATTAATGTGACTGTGTCACTCTAGTATGCTGACTTTAAGTCCTTTGTGTATATACTAAAGAGTGGGATAAGTGGGTCAAATGTTGGTTCCATTTCAAATTTTCTGAGGAATCTCCTTACTGCTTTTCAGAGTGGTTGCACCAATTTGCAGTCTCACTACCAAGGTTTGAGTGTACCTTTTTCCCTACATCATCCAAAAATATTTATTGTCACTGGTATTCTTAACAGCTGCCATTCTGACTGGAGTGAGATGGAATCTCAGTGTACTTTTAATCTGCATTCCTCTAATTGGTAGGGATGTTGAACAATTTTTCACATATTTGTTGACCATTCATATTTCTTCTATGAAGTGCCTGTTCAGTTCCTTTACCCTTTATTGATTGGGTTATTTGTTTTATTGGTGTAAAGTTTTTTGAGATCTTTGTGTATCCTGGAGATTATTGCTCTGTCTGAGGTGCAGGTGATAAAGATTTTCTCCTATCCTGTAGGCTCTCTACTAATTAAATTCAGAACCAAAATCAATGCACCTGAAACAACAGAAACAAAAAAAAACTTTAAAAATTATCAAAATCAAAAATTAGTTTTTTGAAAAATTAAATACAATTGAAAACCCTTAGTCAAACTAATGAAGAGAAAGAGAGAGAAAAATCAAATCACTAAATTCGTGATGAAACAGGAACTATCACAATGGACACTACTGAAATACAGAAGATAATCAGAAACTATTTTGAAAATGTGTACTTCAATTAAATAGAAAATCTTGAAGACATCAACAAATTTCTAGAGACATATGACCTACCCAAATTGAATCAGCAAATGAATCAAGCAATGAAATTGAAGACACCATCAAAAGCCTATCAACAGAGAAAAGCCCAGGACTAGACAGATTCTCAGCTGAGTTCTACCAGACCTTCAAAGAAGCACTAACAGCAATCCTTCTCAAATTATTAAAGGAAATATGAATGGAGGGAACCCTTCCAAATTCATTCTATGAAGCTAGTATCACCCTGATACCAAAACCAAACAAAGACACATCAAGGAAAGGAAACTTCAGACCAACATCCCTAATGAACATGGATGCGAAAATTCTTAATAAAATACTGGCAAATCATATACAAAACATATTAAAAAGATAGTGCACCATGATCAAGTGGAGTTCATCCCAGGGATGCAAAGTTGGTTCAACATATGAAAATCAATAAATGTAATTCATCTCATCAATAGACTTAAAGTTAAGAATCATATGACCATTTCAATAGATGCAGGAAAAGCATTTGATAAAATACAGCACCCTTTCATGCTCAAAACACTAGAAAAACTAGGGAGAGTAGGAATATACCTCAATATTGTAAAGGCTATGTATGTTAAGCCCGTGACCAAGATCATTCTAAATGGTGAAAAACTGAAAGCATTCCCCTTAAAAACTGGAACAAGGCAGGGATGCCCTCTTTCACCACTTCTATTCAACATTGTTCTAGAGACTCTAGCCAGAGCAATTAGACAGACCAAAGAAATTAAAGGGATACGAATAGGAAAAGAAGAACTCAAACTATCCCTAATTGCTGACAATATGATCCTATATTTAGAACACCCCAAAAACTCCACCAGAAAACTTCTAGAACTCATAACCAAATTCTGCAAAGTAGCAGAATATAAAAGTAACATCCATAAATCAGTTTTGTTCCTATACACTGATGATGATTCAACTGAAAGAGAAATTAGGAAAACTCTCCCATTCCCAGTAGCCTCATAAAAAATAAAATACTTGGGTATCAATCTAGGGTGAAAAACTTCTGTAATGAAAACTATAAAACACTAAAGAAAGAAACTGAAGAAGACCTAAGAAGGTGGAAAGATCTCCCATGTTCTTGGATAGGCAGAATTAATAAGGTAAAAATGGCCATTCTACCAAAGGTGCTATACAGATTCAATGCAATTCCAATTAAAATCTCAATGATATATTTCATAGAAATAGGGAAAGCAATCATGAAATTCATTTGGAAAAATAAGAGACCCAGAATAGCCAAAGCAATCATCAGCAAAAAAAGTGAAGCAAGAAGCATCACAGTTCCAGAACTTAAATTATACTCTAGAGCTATAGTAACAAAAACAGCATGGTATAGGCACAAAAACAGACATGAAGATCAATGGCACAGAATAGAGGACACAGAGACAAACCCATATAAATACAGTTATCTAATACTAGACAAAGGTGCCATGAATGTGGATTGGAAAAGACATAGCATCTTCAACAAATGTTGCTGAGAAAACTGGACATCCACATGTAGTAGAATGAAATTGAATCTTTTTCTCACCCTGCACTAAATTGAACTCAAAGTGGATCAAGGACCTTAGCCTGAAGCCATCGACTTGTGTCTACTAGAAGAAAGTGTAGGCCCAACTCTCCATCATGTCAGCTTAAGAACCAACTTCCTTAACAGAATTCCATTTAATTAAATCTATTTTTCTCTTTTGTTTTTCTATTTTCAGTATTTTGTTTATATTACTTTAATTTCTAAATAATTTTTTCCTTATTTTCTTAAAATATTAAGTACACTTCTTTTTCTAGGTTATTAAAAGAGAAGCTAAGATTGTTGATTTAAGATTTTTTTCTCTTCAATTACAGGCATATGTAAATTTCCATTTAAGTAGTGATTTGGTGGCTTTACAGGCATATGTAAATTTCCATTTAAGTAGTGATTTGGTGGCTTTACATAAATTCTGTTGTTTTTTATTTTTATTTTGCCTAAAATATATTCTACCTTCCTTTTGATTTATTCTTTTCCCATAAATTACTTAGAATATATTATTAGCTTTCAAATATTTGGGGATTTCTCAGACACCTTTCCCATATTGATTTCAAATTTAGTTCTATTGTGATCAGAAAACAAACTGCATGACTAAAACCTTTCTAAATTATTGAGACTCAATTTATGATCCAGGATTTTCCCTATTTTGATAAATATCCCATAGGTGATCCAAGTGAGTGTGAATTCTAATGTTATTGTGATTTTTCCATAAATGTCAATTATGTCGATTTAGTTGATGTAGTTCAAATTTTCTATGTCTTTGCTGATTTTCTCTCTACTTGTTTTTTCACTTATTGAGAGAAAGGTATTGAAAGCTCTATGATTGCAGTCTCGTAGTTATGTTTCTCCTTGTACTTTTAGCCCTTTTGTTTCAAGTAGTTTGAAGCTTTGGTATTAGTAGCATTTAGAAATTTTTGTTATTTTTTACTTGATAGCTTTATTATGAAATGATTTTTTTTTATCTTTAATAATATTCCTTCCTCTGAAATCTATTTTGTCTTATATAGCCACTCTGGCCTGTAGCTAACTCTATCATCCCTTTCATTTAGGGACAAAATTCCAAATGAAAGATCCTCAACCAAGGGGAGTAACCGAACATCAAGGTGTGTCTTAAATATGGAGTGCTTTTAGGTAAGACATACCTGAAGTAGGTCCTGGTGGAGGGAGAGAAGAGGATGTACCACTCACTGCAGGGGGTGTTTGTGGAGAGGTGTGGAGGAAACGCCCTCTCTGGGCCCTGTGATCCACCAAAACGGAACCTGGGGAGATGAGGAGGCATCCCCTATGCCTCTGGGAAAGCTCTCCAGGAGCGCTGGGCAAAGCCCCCCTTTCTCCAAGCAGACGATCTTGGCCTCCTGGTCATAGGCCCCCTAGGGCCCCATAGACCTGTCCAGATGAGGAGGCTTTGTGACCTCCAAGCCCCTCCCCCCAGGCCTGGGGGTGTGGCTGGGGGTGTGGCTTGCTGACCCAACAAAGCCCAAGGGCGTGGCCACCCATTGTCCTGGGGCGCATATATCCAGGGAGTCAGGCCGGCCTGGGCAGACCACCCGGAGTTGCTGGTGAGGAAACATGGTCGCGAAAACAGCAGCATCGGTTTCCTGCAGCGAAAGATCCAACTCAGCTATCAAAGTGGGAAAGAGGAAGATGAGTCCGCCTCTAACCAAGGGCAGGAAAGGAAAGGTGAGCTGAGTCACCCACCCTGCTCTTCTGCCCCAGGACCGCCCCTCCCCAGACGCCTACCCTGACCTCCCCCGTCCTCCACCCTCTGCCCCCACACCGGTGCCCCTCTGTCTGTCATCTCCCCGTTGTCTGTCCTTCCAGGGGCGTAAGGTGACCAACAAGGTCAAAAGGCACCTGGGAGGCGTTGCGAAGAACAAAGATGCTGCCCGACCTCCTGCCTCTGCCACTGAAGCCAGTAGAAAGAGAGTGCCCACCCGACAAAGCCACAGTCAGGAGCTGAAAAAGAAGGTCAGTCTGGAGGAGCCAGACGTGGAACAACGGAGCGTGGGAAGCTCCACCTCCTCCGGTGAAGACCTGTGACACCGGCGAGGCCGGACATCTCAGGACCGTCCCTGAATCTCCAGAGGTCTGGCAGCAGGGAGGTGGTCACTGGGCCAAGGAGAAATTTTACACCAAAGTGCGATGATGGAGAAAATAAAATCGGTCTCTCTGAGTTGTGGTTGTGTGTGTGTGTGTGTGTGTGTGTGTGTGTGTTCTCTGATGGCGGGGAGGGAGAGGGAGGGGATGGTGTGGGTGGGAGGAGAGGGAGGTGGGTCCTGTGGGGCTGTGGGTCCCACCCACAGGGCTACAGAGAGCCAGACCTGGAGCATGAGGACCAGCACCAGGTGGGTGCTCAGCACTGAAGACTGATGTCCTCAACAATGGGTCACTAGAGTGGAGGAGCGGAACACCTGGTGGTTTGCATTAGTTTGCAGGAGTAGTATAGCAACTTCTGAATATAGATTGCCAGTACCTAGCTGAGGCAATGTATGTGGGATGACAGGGCCCCTCCCACTAGAAATACAGCCCAATTTCATCTTAATGATCTTTGTTGCATCTGATCCTATGCTATAAGCAAATCAACACTTTTCAGTGGACTAAAAATCCTACCCTATTAAAAGTCAATGACTGTTGCCAAGGACTGTAATAATGGTGTTTGGAGGCTGCAAACCCAACATTGATTAGGCTACTTTCTTGTTTAAATAAAAAATTGGAAAGGAACAGTTAACTACCAAGGGCAGGGCAGTGAGAATTGTTTGCCACTGGTATTTGAGGGGAATTTTTTTTCTGTATGTAACATTAGAAAAAATTAAAAAATTTCAAATGAATAATATAAACATATACCATATGAAACTGAAAACAGATTAAAAAAAAAGTCAATCCAAAGCAAGTAGAATGTCAAAGTAAGGAAATACTAAAGATAACAGCAGGAATCAATGAAATTGAAAACAAAATTATTAAGGAAAATCAATGAAACAAAAAGCTGTTTGTGAAAATTGATAAAATTGATAAACTTCTAGCCATATCAACCAAGCTAACAAGAAAGATGACAAGTTACCAATATCCAGAATGAAAGGGAGGGTATTAATATAGGCACTTTAGATACTAAAGAAACAATTTCTGGGTACAATTGCACTTACCTGCAACACCAGCTACTTAGATGACCGACGTAGGAGGATTTCAAGTTATAGGTCAGTGAGAGCAACATGGTCAGATCTCATCTCCCCCCTCCAAAAAAACAAAAATTAAAGGGACAACTGTACATTCATAAATACAACAGCCTGGATAAAATGGACAAATTCCCTGAAAGATATAAGCTCCCCAAAAATTGAATTCATAGCTTAACACACCCCATTAAAAGGAAACTTCAAGTCCAGGTGGTCTCTTTGGTGAAGTTTCCCAAACATTTATGGGCAAAATATGTTCATTGCACCACACAAACTCTTGAGAAATTACAAGCCGAAGTATTTCCAAATGAGGTGATAATTAACCTGATTACCAAAAACAAGGTAGGGGCATGACAATAAAGGGAAGATAGAGAACAGTATTACTTGTGAACATAAGTGTGAAAGTTCTCACCAAAATATTAGCAAATTAATCCAATAATATGTAAAAAGGACAATGTGTCATGACCAAGTGGGTTTTATTCTGGAAATTCTTGGTGGACTCAACATTCAAAATTCATCAAATAACACAATAAAGAAGAAAACTATGCAATCATATCAAGATGCAGAAAAATTAGTGGATAAAACCCAATACCCATGAAAGATAAAAAAATAAAAGCTCTGCAAACCTGGAATAAAAGGTAGCTTTCATAACCTAATAAGGAATATCTATAAAGATCCTAAAGCTAGCACTGTACTTAAATGTGAAAGATGGAATGATTTCCTTATAGGTAGAGCACAAGGCAAGGGTTTAATTTTTCATCATTACATTTCAACATCATACTCTAAATCCTAGCAAGTGCAATAAGGAAAGAGAAAATAAGTAAAACACATACACATTTGAAAGGAAGAAATAAAACCATCTCTATTGGCATACAGTATCTCTAAGTAAAAGAAAAATCCAATGAAATCTAAAATTGTTCTTAAATGTACTCAGTATAGGAATGATATTGCAAGCTCATAGTGTAAAAGATCAATAACAGATACAAAAAATTCTTTTATTCGTTTATTTATTTATTTACTGGGGATTGAACCTAGGGGTCTTTTGAGACAGAATCTCACTGAGTCGCTTAGGGCCTTGCTTAGTTGATGAGACTGACTTTGAACTCGAAACCATCTTGCCTCAGTATCCCAAGCTGTGGGAATTACAGGTGTGTGCTGCTGCACCTGGCTAGAAATTAATTTCTGTTGAGACAGGGTCTTGCTATGCTGCCCAGGCTGGCCTCAGACGGGTGATAATCCTGCTTCAGTCTCCTAAGAATCTAGGATTATAGGTAACCACACCCAACAAATTAATTGTCTTTCTATATAGTAGCAATTCATATCTGTAACTTTACATTTTAACAGCTTTATTTGAGGTATATTTGATGTTTAAAAACTGCAGATATTTAATGTATATGATTTGGTGATTTGGATATACGCATACACCCATGAGACCATCACCACGGTCAAGGTAATAAATACATCTATCAAGTGCAAAAGTTTCCTGGTGTATCTTGCTCTTTAATGGGTTGAAAACACTTAGTATGAGACCTACAGTCTTCAATAATTTTGTAGCTCACGATATCATATTGTTAACTACGGGGATCATGTTGTACGGCAGATCTCTAGAACTTATTCATCTTGCAAAATTGAAACTTATTGAGCAGAAATGTCCCATTTGATACTCCTCTCAGTCCTAGAAACCATCATTTTATTCTCTGCCTCTATGAGTTTGACTATGTCTGATAACTCATATAATTAAAATTATGCCATATTTGTTCACTGACTGGTTAATTTCACTTAGTAAATGTAAAAAGCAGTATCATTTTCAGTAGCCTCCAAATATGGAGTTCTTAGAAATAAATCTAACAAACTATGAATATGCTCTGTGTGCTGAAGACCACAAAATGATGGTGAAAGAAAAAAAAACATAAATGAATGAAAACATATACTATGGAAACCTCAATATCATTAAGATATATTTCTGTACAAATTGCTCTATGGATGTAGTCCCATCAAAATCACAGCAGGTTTTTTGGTAGATATTCACAAATTGATTGTGAAATTTATGCGGAGAGGCATCTGAAATAAAATAGAAAATTTTGGAAAATAAGAACAAAATTAGAAGACATACACTACCTGCTTGTGAAATTTAGTCTAAAAAAGGCAAAAAATGTGTAATATTGGTGAAGGAACAAACACTGATATAAAGAACCTACAAGTAGAAATAGATATCCACAACTATGACCAATTGATTTTTGATGAAATTTCAATGGTAATTTGATGGGGAAAGTATAGCCTTTTCAACATATGATACTTAACCAACTGGGCATTCATATAAAAAACAGAATCTTTACTTAAGGTGGTGCTGAGGAGGATTGAACCCAGGACCTCACACATGCTAAACGTGTTCTACCACTGACCTACACCCTAATTTATATAATTTTATCTTATATATAAATTAGTTCAAAATGGATCATAAAGCAAAATGGAAAACATTATGAAATTATAGATGAAAGCATAGGAAAAAATCAGCATATCAACACCAAAAGCATGATCCATAAAAGAAAAATAATAAGTTGGGTTTTATATAAAATTAAAGCATTTCCCATGCAGAAGACAGGATTAAAAGAATGAAAATTCAACCCACAGACTGGAAGGAAAATTTTTTTTTAATACTGAGGATTGAACTCAGGAGCACTTTATCACTGAGACACATTCCCAGCACTTTTTATTTTTTATTTAGAAACAAGGTCATGCTAAGTGGCTTAGGGTCTTGCTAAGTTGCTGAGGCTGGCTTTGAGCGTGCAATCCTCCTGCTTCAAGGTGTGTGCCACCACTCCCAGCAGGAATGAGTTTCAGATCACATATCTGAATTGTATCCAAAATATACCAAGAACATTCAAAACTTAGCAGTAAGATCAAATTAATTAGAAGAATGAATAAAACAGATACTTCACCAAAGAAGATATGTGATGGGTCAAGAAAATATATAACAGAAGTATACAGCAAAGCAAAAAGTTCATAGAAGGACACTTAGCATTACTGGTTGTTTTGGAAACCCACTTTAGAACCACAATGCAAGGGGCTGGGGTTTTGGGATGTAGGTCAGTGGTAGAGCACATGCTTAGCATGCATGAGGCCCTGGACTCCATCGCAGCACCAAAAAGATTTTTAGAAATGAGATATTACTACCAGTCTGTTAGAAAGAATAATCTTCAAAGAATTGCTAAAAAGTAAAAAGAAGTGGACAAACCAAGTGCTGATTAGGTTGTAGAGCTACTAGGAGTCTTCCCCAATGCTGGTGGAAATGCAAAATGGTACTTTTGAAAGACATTCAGCAGTGTCTTAGTAAACATACACTGCTCATATAACCCAAATCTACTCCCAAGTATTTACTCAAGAGAAATGAAAACACACGTTCATACAAAAGCCTGGGTATGAATGCTTGTAGCAGCTTTATGTATAAGTGTCAAACAAAACTAACTCAAACATCCCTCCTATGAGGAATGGATAAATAAACTGTGAGCCATTCATCCAATGGAATATTGGATGAATATTAATGAGTAATAAAAAGAACAAACTATTGAATATGCACAGCAACATGGATGAATTTCAAGTGTATCATGTTGCATAAAAGAGGCCTGTCTACTGGGCATGTTGGCTCACTTCTGTAATTCCAGCAGCTTGGGAGGCTGAGGCAGGAGGATCATGAATTCAAAGACAGCCTCAGCAAAAGTGAGGTGCTAAGCAACTCAGTGAGACCCTGTCTCTAAATAAAAGACAAAATAGGGCTGGGGATGTGGCTCAGTGGTTAAGTGCTGCTGGGTTCAGTTTCTGATACCAAAAAGAAAAAAAAAAATCAGCAAAGGCAGGAAGGGCTTGCAGTTGTTCACCCTGCCTGAATGAACCATATTTGGGCAACTTCCACCAGAGAGTGTAGTAGTCTTGCTATGGGGTATATATTTGGTATCTGGTCAGTGGAGTCTCTCTCTCTGCTTCCTGATCGCAATGTGAGCTGCTTCCCTCTGCCACACTCTCCAGACATGATGTTCAGCCTCACCTGGAGCCTCGAGGAATGGAGTGGGTCTTCTATGCCTTCTATGGACTAAGACCTCTGAAACTGTGAGCCCTCGGATAAACTTTTCCTTCTTTAAAATGGTGCTGGTTGGGTCATTTAGTCACAGCAACGAAAAAGCTGACTAAAACAATGATGATACAGAACCTCTCCTAGCAGCCTACAACTCAGAAGGCAACAGTCATTTCAAATAAGATGGAAGTGGCCGGGCATGGTAGCACATGCCTGTAATCCCTGCGGCTCAGGAGGCTGACACAAGAGAATCATGAGTTCAAAGCCAGCCTCAGCAACAGCGAGGTGCTAAGCAACTCAGTGAGACCCTGTCTCTAAATAAAATACAAAATAGGGCTGGGGATGTGGCTCAGTTGTTGAGTGCCCTTGAGTTCAATCCTCGGTACCAAAAACAAACAAACAAAAAAGAAGCCTGTCTGAAAAGGCTGCACCCTGTATGATGTCATTCCTATAACAGCCTGGAAATGGCAAAACTATAGGGATGAAGAGTTCATCAACAAGTTGCCAGGTGTTATGTGGAAGCGGGCAGGAAGTTTGCCTAAAAAGGGGTGCACACAAGAACCTTATTTGGGGTCTTGATTGTAGTAGTGGTTGCATGACTGCATATTGTCCAAACTCACCAAAGTGTGCCCCAGAAGACTGAATTTTTTTCTGAATGTAAATCAATTTTAACTTAGAAAGTTACTGATGAAAAAAAAAATACTTGGGTTTTTATTAACCAGAGTCAGAATTGCTTCCTCCTCCTCCTTCTTCTCCTCTTCCTTCTCCCTCTTCTCTTTCTCCTCTTTCCTGCAGTACCTCCATATCATCTACCACTGAGCCACATCCACAGTCCTTTTAATTATTATTATTATTATTATTTTTAATTTTGAGATAGGATCTCGCTTGGTTGCTGAGGGCCTTGTCACGCTTCTCAGGCTGACCTCAAACTTGCCATCCTCCTGCTGCAGCCTCCTGAGTTGCGGAATTACAGGAGACCACACCACATCTGGCTATTCTTGCTATTTTTAAAAACAGAGCAGAAGATGAAGGCCAAGGTTTGGGAGAAAGATAATCTGTTCATATGGGGACATGGGACTTTGTGGTACAAGTTCTGCAAATGTGATGTCAAGGTAGAGATGATTGGAGATGACTTGAAGATCTGAGTTTGGCACTCAGAGCAAAAAAGCCTGCACTAGAGATCAGGACTTGGAGAGCCAATCAGGTCATGTGACATTGAGGTCCTACGTGTAAAAAAAGAGGGTGGCACTAGGCTATGTGTTTTTAGGACAGACTGTAATTCTGTTTCCTCAGGCTCTTCTCTAGATGCTCCTTTGTTTGCTTTTGCCCTCAAATTCTTTCAACATCATCAGCTATCATATCTCTGTACCTGAATGCCACTTAAAAGCTTGTTTCCTAGATCTGCACCTTACTACCTTACTACTGCATCAGTGACCACACTGCCAACTTTGTTGCCAGTCCCCTGAAACCTGCCTCCTGCACACCTCCTATCTAGCCCCATCCTGTTCCTGGAATGCAGACGCACCATTGGGATGGAGCCCCATTTATCACCAAAGCTGCCATGTTTGCTTCTGCCAGACCCCCATCTGTTTCAGGGAAAGCCATCCTGCTGAAACTCTTAGTCACCAAGTCACAGATACCTTCAGCCACTTGCTGCTCTGTTCATGAAGCATTTGGCTTTTGGAACAACAGTTTCAGTCATCTACAAGACACATATACCTTTTCAGTCCTGCTCTGAAGCTTACAGAACATTTTCTTAAAAGGATTTAAGATTTCCATTTTTTAGCTGACTTGGTCCAGACTTTGAAATGTCCACCTCTAACAAACTCCACCATCAAATCCTGGAGGCTAAATAGAAGGTAATTATTTTCTTACATGGGGATGAAGAAATTGGACTCATTTATTCACCAAGTGGCTTGGGTTCCCAACTGTGTACCAAATTATCAGCACTTCTCAGGAGCTTCAATTGGAAAGTACCTACAATGCAGCCCTATGACAAATGTATTCAAAGCATCCAGTGAATACATGAAAGCTGATAGACACACTAATTCTCTCATTATCAAATTGTGCTTATTTATCCTCCTGTATCAAGCTCGGATATTAGAGAACAGCCAATCTCAACTTGGTTATCATCCCACCTGACACAAATGCCTCTGCTCCCCTCTTCCTGCAAGTGCAGTCCATGTATCCAGGATTTACAATTTGTCCCTCCCTCCGTCCCTCCTTCCTTCCTTCCTTCCTTCCTTCCTTCCTTCCTTCTTCCTTCCTTCTTTCCTTCCTTCTTTCCTTCCTTCCTTCCTTTCCTTCTTTCTCCTTCCATACATTTCTTCCTCTTTCCTTCCTCCCCCTATCTCTTTCTTTTTCCTTCTCTCAGGATGGGGTCTTTTTAATGTTGCCTGGACTGGTCTGAAACTCCTGGATTCAAGTGATTTATTTGCTTCAATCTCCTGAGTAGCTGGTTTTGTAGGCTCAAGCCATCATGCTACACTCATCATTTAGGCTTCAACTTGTGAAAAATGATTTCATTAGTGATGTCTCTGTTCTTCCCAAATGGAATGAGGTTCCCTTTCCATTCTGTTTCATAACACTCCATACCCTTCTTGATACCATCTATCATAATTTGTACTTAGTTTTGTAATTTTCTGTTCAAGAGATCTCATCCACTGGGCTATGAGCTCTAGGAAGTTAGACCCAGCTTTGGTTTTGTTCTCTGATGTATTCCTAGTGCCTGGAACATATTGGAGGCTCCATACATGTTTATTGAGTGAATGAATAAACGAATGGCTACCTCAAGAGTCAGGTGCAATGTGTCAAAGTTTTTGCTGTGGTCAAATTCCAAGAATGAGTCATGCCACAGAGGTAGTGGGGGGTCATATGTGAAAATAGAAGAGAGTCTCAAGGATATATCCAATCCATCCCTTGAAACCACAAACTAAAGAGGGGCTTGCACTTGAGTAGGCAAAGTTAAGAGAACACCTCACAGTTTTAAATGAATTAAATCCCCTTGTCCAGACACAAGTCAGTTCCAGAGCCTGAGAAATTTTTAGATGAGGTATGAAATATACTATTTGTAACAACAGCACTGGTAATAATTAAATATATATTTCTTGAAGTCAAAAACAATTTTCTTTTCAAAGTCTCAAACAATGTGACTTGAAAGAGAGGCAGAAGTTACTCTGATTTTTCCAAAAACAGAAAGAGAAAAGTTCCAGAAACTAAAGATGGCATTTTTGCTATTTTATGGCTATTTTTTTTTATGTGCTGGGGTTGGAACCCAAGGCCTCATGCACCCTAGGCAAGTGCTCTGTCACAATCTGAAGACTGGGTAACTGAAGGCACGTGTAGAGGAAAATCCAAATGTTCTATTACAGTTCAGAAGAGAAGGATCCTATACACCCAGTTTCTTGGCCAGGCCAAGGGTCTGACTGTCAAAAGTTTCTATCCTTTTCACCCAACTCCAAGTTACAGAAGCTTTGCTCCAGAGAAAGAGTAGATGAAGAGAAGAGGAAAGTGTGTGTGTGTGGGGGGGGGGGGACAGAAAACTATTCAAAGAAAATGATTCCTTGAAAAGATAAATAAAATTGACAAATATTTAGTTATGCACAGAAGTCTCAAACTATTAAAATCAGGAATGACAGAGAGAACAACACTACTAGTCTTACAGAGATAGAAAGAATTATATAAGAGTACTCTGAGCTACTCAGAAGGCTGAGGGAGGAAGAGCACAAGACGAAGGGCCAGTCTCAGTGACGTAGTGAGACTGTATCTCAAAATTAGAATAAATAAATAAATAAATAAATGGGCTGGGGGCATAGCTCAGCTGTAAAGCCTAGGTCCAATCCCTAGTACAAGGGGGGACCATAAATAATTGTATACCAACAATTTAGTTAAGAAACACAGGATAGAAAAATTCCCAGAGATACACAAATATCAAACCTGATAAGTAATCTAAATAGAATAAAAGTAAAGAGATTGAATTTCATCATTCAAATAACTTCCTATAATGAATAGACTGGGTCCACATGGCTTCATGGCTGAGTCCTGCCCAATGTTTACAGAAGAATGAACATCAATTCTTCTCATACTTCCCAAAAGACAGAAGAAGGAACACTCCCAACACATTGCATGATTTACCTGATACCAAAACAAGGAAAAAAAAGTCACAAAAAAGGAAACACACAGCAACATTCATATTTACCAAAAAAATTATCAACAAAATAATAGCAAACAGAATCTGACACGATATAAGGAGTATATACCATGACTAAGTGGGATTTAGTCCAAGAATGGAATATTGAAGTACATATGTAGCTGCTTGAGTCCCAGACCACTGTAGTAAAGTGGGTGTTGCAATAAAGCGAATCACACAAATTTTTTGGTTTCCCACTATACGTAAAAGTTAGCTTTACACTATACTGTAGTACTAAGTGTATAATATCATTATGTCTAAATAAAGAATTACATAGCTTACTTTTAAAATACTTAAGGACAGGGATTGTGGCTCTGTGGTAGAGCACTTTTCTAGCACACACAGGTCCTGAGTTCAATCCCAGCACCAAGTAATAATAATAATAATAATAATTATTATTATTATTATGACATTTATAAGCAGGCACAGATCCCAGGAGTTCAGGACAAGCCTGGGCAATATTGTGAGACCCCGTTTTAAAAATCTTTATGCTACAAACCACTATCATCTGAGCCTTCAGTCAGTCATAATACTTTTGCTGGTGGAGTGTTTTGCTTCAGTGTTGGTAGCTGCTGACTGATCAGAATGTTGGTTGTGGAAAATAGAAGCAAGCAACAGTGGAAATTTCTTAAAATAAGATACAATGAAGTATGCCACATTGATTGACTCTTCCTGTCATATAAGATTTATATGTTACATGTCATACTGATAGCATTTCACCCACAGTAGAGTGCCTTTCAAAATAATGAGTGCCATTAGTATGTGTAATTATATGCACCAAGAAAAAATACATTTAAAGCATTGTAGTCAATCCTCTTGAAACCTGTCCCTACTTTGCCAACTAAGTTTATGTAATATTCTAAATATTTTCTTGTCATTTCAACAGGGGTCATAGCATCTTCACCAGGAGTAGATTCCACCTCAATAAACCACTGTATTTTTTTTAAGATTTTTTTGTTTTGTGTTTTGCTCATCAATAAGGAGACAACTCATCTGTTAAAGTGTTGTCATGAGTGGCTGCAGGTGTAGCTTAGTGGTAGTGTGTGTATTTAGCATGCATAGGGCCTTGATTTCCATTCCCAGTCCCCCCCAACAGTTATCATGAGATTGAGGCAATTCCATTCTAGTTCTCTTATTTCCACCAAGTTTGAATTTGCTCCCTCAGTGAAGTCTTGAAGATTCAATTTGTAAAAATGCAGTGTTTAAGAAGCATAATAAAGTGTGGTGCCAGTACATAGTGAGTGTGTTTGTGCAACTTTCACTGCGAAATATTTTATAGATTTCATCTTTATTCAATTATTATGAAAACACTATGATTTAGGAGCCAGAAAACAACAGCCTATGTGGGATCCAATTGTAAAGTTTTAGTAGGACATATACAACACAGCCACACTTGTTATTTCCATGTTATTTATGGCTACTTCTGTGCTGTGTTGCATACTTAAAAAAGAGACTGTGCATAGCCCACAAAGCCTATGATATTTACTATTTGACCATTTACAAAGTTTGTTGACCTGTTATTTTCCAGATCTGACCATTATACTTTTGATCTGGGCACAGAAGTGTGTGCCTATAGTCCCAGCTACTTGGGAGGCTGAGGCAGGAGGATTTCATGAGCCCCAAAATTCAAGGCCAGCCTGGGTAACATAGCCTATCCTATATTTTTAAAAATCCATTAACTTAAATTTCTGATAAGTTGAATATCCTGTCCAAGTTTATACTGCTATGAATGTGACAGAGTTGAGATGTGGATGCAGGCCACTCCATTCTTGGGTCCATTCTTATAACATTTATCATCCTGCTTTATTATCTTGTTACCAAGTCAGGCCAATTTTGCCTGCAGGACAGTATTCCCATGTCAAGTCTTCCTGATGCTTTCTGCCTCCTACCTGTCCTGGCTCTCCACAGGATACTAGGAATTCTTTCACATACATAAATTGGGGATGAGGAGATAAGGAATATGCAAGGGAAATGAAGAAGGAGGCAATGCAGTCCCAAGGGCCTTTAGAGGTTGCATTAGTTAGCCTTCCATCACTGTGAAAAAGTACCTGAGAAAATCAACTTAGAGGTGAAAAGATTTATTTTGGTTAAATGGTTTCAGATTGTGGTGCTACCAATAGTCTAGCCCAGGAAACCTTCCTGGATCTTAGCTGGCTGGATTTGGCTTCCTACCCACATAAGAAATAGACAAAAAAATGGAAAAATAATAATGAACTTTATGCAGTTTGATCAAACTTGGGAGAAACTGCTTCTCCCCACAGAATCAATTACAATGGAAACACATAGCAAGGGATATACATAATAAGATTTAGTTGGCCAGCTTGTGTTAGACCTTAGGGGTGATCTCCATGCCCATCTTCCTTGACCTGTCATGGTAGGGAAAGTCCCAATGTTTGGACTTATTTTCTTAGCAGGAGGAATGTGTTCTGAATTCAGAGACAGGTAGGCAAGTTCAGTCTGTTTCAATGTTCACTTCGTTTTACTGCTTCTGGACTTGTGTTCCAGCAGAACATCATAGAAGGTAACATGTGGTGGAGTGAAGCTTCTCACCTCATGGCAGCCAGAAAGCAGCACAAGAGAGGAATTGGCTGAGGACAAAATATACCCCTCAAAGCATGCACCTAGTGACCTACTTCCTCCAACCAGGCCTCACCTCCTGCAGTTTCCAGCACCTTTCAAAAGGCCATCAAGCTATGAATCCATCAATGGATTAATCCACTGATGAGATAAGAACCCTTATGGTCCAATCACTTCCCAAAGGCCCCACCTCTGAACACTGCTTCACTGGGGACCAAGACTTCAACATGTGAAGTTCAGAGGTCGTTTAAGATCCAAACCATAGCAGAAGTCACCCATCTGAACTCCTCACTGGAAAAAAACAAAATGTAAGAACCACTTCATGTGTGATTTTTTTCTTGTGCTCTTTTCAATCTTGAGAATGTGACAACAGCATTAAATATTCTTCATGAATATAACTTTTAACCCTGCAAAGCATTCTGCCCAACTACTTTACCATAATTTCTGCCACTTCCCCTACTGTTGGCTTATGTAGGCAAATGCTCTACTACTGAGCTATATCCCCAGCCCTACCTGGGTTATTTTTGTAACTTCATTTACTTTTCTGAGCTTTTCCAATTTTTTTCATTTACTTCAAGATCATCTGTAATTGCTTGTTAGAACATTTTAAATGATAATGCCTGTCATGGCAGCATATCCCCTGCCAGGGTTGCTGGATCATCTGGTGTCTCTGGGTGGAGGAAGGGATTCTCTGGTCTGCAGGGATGGAGACCAGATTCCAGGGCCGGCTCAGTTGTTGCAACAGGGCACATTTTCCTTTTCCTCTGGGCCTCCTGGTTTCTCTAAGGGAGAAAGTGAGTCTCATGCACCATGATGAGGGTGAGCATTCTTCCTGACCAAATATTGCCATTGGAGTTTGTGCTCACTCTCTTGCTGGTATTACTGATTTTTCTACTGTTGTTGGTTGGCTTCCAATAATCTTGGGAAGAAATGAATATACTTGAGCTACCTTGTATTGATCAATTAGGGGCTGGGAAACATGGAGTCCATGTCACCTTCTTTTGCTGGAGAGGGGATTCATAAGATGCCTTGCCACTATAGTGTTCTACCAGTCCTAAGGTTCCTAATCTATTCTCCCTCTTTCCAGCTTTCAGAATCCTTCTTTGATTTCTTCTTGCGTTATTCACAAGTGCTTAGATGTTTTCATTAGAGGTGAAGGCAAAAAAAAAGTCTACATGATTTCTGCTACCTCTGCTTACAAGAAAAAAAATTATAGTTCATCAGATGCTTTTATTGCACTCACTGGTTGAGTTGGTGCAATATTCACTTAATCCACCATAGTCAAAAACTTAATATATGTACTTTAAACAATATACTTCTCTGTTTTGCCTCTTCTTTCTTTCTGGCTTTTTTTTTTTTTTTTGGTATCAGGGATTGAACCCAGGGGTGCTTAACCACTGAGTCACATCCCCAGCCCATTTCATTTTTTTAATTTTGATACAGGGTATCCCCTAAGTTGTTTAGGGCCTCACTAATTTTGCTGAGGCTGATTTTGAACTCGTGATCTTCCTGAGCTGCTGGGATAACGGGCATGCACCATCATCCCAGAGTCTTTCTGGACTTCTTTAAATGATGTGCTGGGGGCTGAACTTAGGCCCTCAAACACACAGCTCTACTACTGACCTATATCCCAGGTCCCTAGTTTGTTGCTGGTATTTGGATTAGTATTGCTACTTGCAGTGAAGGCCAAAGAACC
Source organism: Sciurus vulgaris (assembly GCF_902686455.1). Classification (NCBI taxonomy): domain Eukaryota; kingdom Metazoa; phylum Chordata; class Mammalia; order Rodentia; family Sciuridae; genus Sciurus; species Sciurus vulgaris. The sequence goes on along the minus strand of NC_136471.1, from coordinate 3,806,117 downwards.
TGCCTGGATCCTGGCTGGCTGGACTTGGCTGCCCACCCACATAAGGAGTAGACAAACGGTGGGAAGAGAAAAACAAATTTTTTTTGCAGTTTGATCAAACCGGGGAGAAGTAGCTAGATTGCATCTCTGTAGATCCACTAGAACTGGACCAAACTTAGAGAAAAACAAAGGCAAGTGATATGCACAGGTAGACTGTCACTGTAGTCATCAGAGTTTAGCCTGGTAAGCCAACTTTCAAGTTAACAAACATATCAAATGGTTGAATTAAATCACAATGTACTTTCACATACATAGGTCATGCTGTAATCAAAACCACTCTATGGAATTCCAAGATAGAATTAGTGCTTTTCATTTTTGTAACAGACCTCTTAAACACCCTAGATTGCTACTTCTCTTAGTATCTCTTCTAAACAAACCAACTGACACCATCAACAAACAATCCCTGTTAAAGGTAAGGCCAAATTTTCCTGTCATGCAATTTAAGAAAGAACCCCAACTTAGTTTCAGGGAAACCCCCAATTGGTCATAAAAGCCCCAGACAACAGGAAAACATGAGGGTTATGGCACAGTGCTGGTAAGACTAGGGGGCACGCAAACTTTGGGTCAGTTCCCTTTCTCCAGTCCCAGGAATCTGCCTGAATCTGGGTTCAGCCACCTACCCACATAAGAAATAAGCAAACTAGGGAAAAAAGAATAATGAAGTTTATGCTAAACTATTGTTTTAAGTGCAGGGATGATTATCAATTATAATAGGGGGAAGAATCTAAATGTCTGATAGCAGAGGTATTTCTAAAATTAATTATGGTATCTCCAGACAGATTATCGAATTTTACTTAATTACATGAGTATCCTTATAATTTAACTTCTAAAATTAGAATATAAAATTGTATGAACAATAGAACTTAAGTAAAATATAAATGAAAGGGAATGCACCTACAGAGTTATCAATGATTTCCTCTGCATGATGAAAGTTTTTAAAAACTTATTTAAGCTTTTCACTTTTTTACAACAGGTAAGCATTGCTTTTATAATCAGAAAACAGACAAAACTGATATATGCTCAATTATCCCAAAATGATTACAATAGAGTACTTGAAAAATAATAGTGGGAAAAAGCTCTATTTTCTTTCTGATGCAATAGGGAAAATAATTTGTACAGTCCCTGTTTTCAGAAAGCACAATGTATACTCATCACAGAGTTGCCAATACAATGCTGGGGTAATATTGCTAAAAAGCCCAAAGCATAACCCCAGAGGCATCTCTGTTTGATTAACTTACCCTTTGAAATCACTACATGAAAGGGTCACTTACTCTCCAAGGAAAATAACATTTTTTCCATGTCCTCTAATTTCAAACAATGAGAGTGTAATTTAAATGTATATGTTTTTGAAATTTTCAATTTAGTTTGAAGAGGTATTACATAAATATTTTGAATATTGAATTTAAAGTTCAGCATAATGGAAGCACCTATTTAACAACCATGCTATTCCACATGGGGACAAAGACAACTTATGCTGCCTTTCACAAGTTTTAATTGGCAGGGACCTTTTTGCATAGAAAGGTTACCTTCATTTGAATACTCTTTGTATTTATGTAGTACTGACTGCTTTAGGAACTCGAATATCAGCTGATGGATCATCTGTCCCCATTTAATAGATACATCTCTCAGATGCAGATCAATTTATTTTGAAATGAACAAAGGGGCAAGGGTCCTTTTTGAGCTGTTCCATAGGAGATGAGAATGGAAATGAATGCTCAGAGGGCCCTTCATGCATCAAGTTGCTGCTGACTCATAGGCAGAAGGTGCTATTTGTTTAACCATGTGGGCGGATGTTTTTGTGATCAAGGAGATGCATTTCCTTTTCTCTCTCTCTCTCTCTCTCTCTCTCTCTCTCTCTCTCTCTCTCTCTCTCTCTCTCTCTCTCTCTCTCTTTCTTTCTTTCCTTTTTTCTTTCTTTTTTTGGTGGTGCTGGTGATAGAACTCAGGACCTCACACATACAAGTTCTCCATCACTAACCTACATCCCAGCCTGGGAGGTGCATTTCTAAACTGCTAGGGTGTCTGGTGACCATAATTGGCAAGGCCATAGGACACATACATACCCTACTTCTGGTGGCCCGAGATATAGGAGGCATTAAATAACCATCAAGTGAACTCCATTGGGCCCTATTTCCAGCCCTTCCATTCTCTCCCTTTTTATTTTAGCTTCTCTTTGCCCTTGGTTACCCAGTCCTTACTTTTCAGCATCGTATCCTCCTTCTGTGCTCTATTCCAACCTTCCAGCTCTCCATGTGACATGGCTTTTCTCCGTTCCCAGGACCAGATCCCGGTCTGGCTCTAGTTTGATTCTGTTTTCACTCCTTGACCCTGACCTCCAGCCCCTTCTCCCTTGCCCACACAGGCTTTGTCTAGAGGCTCCCCATGGAACTCTAGACAGTGCTGGCTTCCAACATCTGCTGAAATTAGCCCTTCACATTTCACCACTGACCAGAGCTAAGACTAGTTCAAATAAACAACTAATTAGAGTTGAAAAGAGATCTGTGGATATTCTACAACAAACCAACACACAACATTATCCAGAGGGGCCATCTAAATTAGAGCTTATTTCACCACATCAGTAAGGAAGTGTATAATTTGAAAACATTCAGAGGAAATCATTTTCCCCTTTGGAGGTTGACACTAAACATTGTCCAGTTCCCCAGGCCAGCATTACACATTAATCCATTTTCAAGTATTAGGTGTAAATAAATAGTGCACTTATATAAGGGAAGGACAAAACTTGGTGGCCTATAGTTTTGAAGCTGATTGTACGTCATTGAATATAAAACCATGAAACTTTTTAGGGAATCAGACACCAAGAAGTCTTGACCATTTCTCTTTAGGCTCTGCTTGTCATGGTCCTCTTCATTCCATGCACTGTGCAGCTTACGACATTTGAGATGCTTGTTAATATTGAATGTTCTGTCTCTGGTAGACCACTAAGTGATTTAGTACTGGTGGGATCCAGCAGTACTGAAACAACAGGACTGAGAGCTTCCACCTCTCATGAAATTAGCCAAGAAGGTAATTGCTCGAAGGCCAGGCAGGGTGGGCCTTGCTCTCTGGTTCTTAGTGATTGAGATAACTGAAACTCCTGTATTTTCCAGCCAGAAGCCATTCCACTTAATGTTTTCAATATGGAAAGGCTCTGGTTAAGGCATTGAGCAGGATTTAAAGCAATTGTTGAGTCTTCAAAATTAAAGTATAAACAGAGAGCAATTTTAAGAATTTGTAAATCCTTCTTCCAGGTTCTGAAACCTTTCCCTGAGGCTGACATTAGGCAGGACTTGGTCATTTTCCTGTAGGGGAATGACCTTAAGTCAAGTCTCCCTGGAGATTTTTTAGCTTGAGCAGCCAAGAGTTTCCTCTACAATCAAATGGTACAAATTCTTAAATTTGAATTTCTGAAATTGTGGTGCATGGAGCCAAGAAATAGATTGAAATTTCATATTTGGTAGCAATCAAGGTAACCCTTGCAAAGTAATGTATGTGAATGACTTTGAGGAGGGAGTTTTGCTTTTACAGTATCTCAACATTAATGAGCCAGGTTTATTACTGAAATATACAAAAGCTGTCCCTTCTCAATGTTGACAGTATTTGTATTTTGTGAGTGAAGTAAAAGTTAAGAGCAGAATGTTAATTTATTCAGGAATAATGTTCCTTTGCATTAGCAAGAGAAAGTAAATGGTATGCATTACTATTTTTTCTTATTAGTGAATACTATTGCTAAGGTCTTAAACTGAATTTAAAATCATCCATTTACAAATGAATAGCATCCTGTTTACATTTACCCACCTCCTTGGCATGGACTCTGGTAATTGTTTTTCCATCTTTATTTGCATTGGTATTTGTTAGTGAAAATGGAAACACGGAAAGTGCCTGTCATTTAAAACACTGTTTAAACTCAACTTTTGAATGTTGTAGAACAACTTCCAGCTTCTGCTATGATTTTTGAGACTTAACTACATTTTTGAACAACTGATTATAGGTTTTCCAGAATTTGAAGGAGTTAATGTGTTTATCAATTGTTACAGTTTATTTACAGTTTTCACTGCATTTTATCAAACAATCAGTCCACATTTACTTATACTCTCACAGCATGCCCCAAAGCAAGAAAGCACCGAAATAGCAGGTTTGATCCCTATTTCTTGCAAAATAACAATCTGTCTGGGGAGGTAAGTCATGGGAAATGTTTATAAGCACAAATAGATAATTCAATATGAAAATATATGACAGGATCAATATTTTAAAAACGTTTTTAGTTGTAAGTGGACACAATACCTTTGTTTTATTTATCTTTATGCATGCTGAGGATCAAGCCCAGTGCCTCACACATGCGAGGCAAGTGCTCCACCACTAAGCTCCAGCCCCAGTCCCACAGGATCAACATTATAGTTAGTCAGAGACAGGCAGAAACCAATGTGAGAAAAAATGAATTGAGGGTTTAATGAAGGAAATGAAATTTGAGTGGGATATAGGCAAGCTGCAATGTGCACACAGGAAGAATACGGTTATAGCATGACTGGAAAAATGATGCTCCCTCCCATTTAAAGATATTTATTTTTTCCATGCTGGGTACTTCATGCATGATAGATAAGCACTCTGTCATTGAGCTCCATTCCCAGCCTCCAGATATTTCCATTTGACTAGAAACTGGAAGATGGAAAAAGGTAAGGAACAGTGCATTTATTAAAAAATTATTGTGCATTTTTATTGATTTGTAGTAGCAATTGTAATGTTAATAAAATATACTTTTCCTCTCTTTCTTATTTTCTTTTTTCAGATGGAGTGGAAAGGTCTTGTTAAGTTGCCCAGGTTGGCCTGAAACTCATGATCCTCTTGCTTTAGCCTCCTGAGTACCTGGGATTACAGGTGTGTACCACCACAACCAGTTAAGTTTTTCTGTTTTAAATATCTTTGAAATGTTGCTGTTGAAATATTTTTGATGAAATGTTCTTGATAAAATGTGTTGTTGTCTATAGTACATGTTCAACATGCTTTTATAGACTTAAACTGAATAAAGAATTAAAACTACTAGCTTTATTTGTATGGTTATGAATAAATTAGCAGGGAAAAAAAGTGACTCAGATTCACAAGTATTCAGTAAATACTGAAAGAGTATGAAGTTATGGATATGGATATAACTTTTGATCTTCAGTTGATAATAGGTACATAGATAATATACACATTGAAAAGCACCCAGAAGCCACTCCGGACACGGGAACTCATGCAAGAGATTTTATTTAGCAGACAGGCACAGTGTCTGCCCACAGCGTTGGGGAGGGGAGGAGGAGGAGGAGGAGAGAGAGAGAGAGAGTGAGAGCAAGTAAAAGAGCGAGCAAGAGTGAGGGAGAGAGAGAGAGAGAATGGTGGTGGAGCCATTCTTAAGTAGTGGAATTTCGTGGGCTAATAACAACGAACCAATGACTGCTGAGAATATTTGCAGGCTAACAATCTGGACCAATGGCTGACTAGGATGTTCACAGATGATGATCTGGGCTGTAAAATTGTGTGTGTTGGGGGCCGAGCAGAATACTGGCAGCAACTGATGCCAATATTCCTCCCTTTTTGATTTTATAGATACCGGGGGTGGGACGATGGTCTTTCTTCTGTAACTTCTTCCTGCTGGTTAGGGGTGAAGAGTCCTTCCTGTGAAAAAGAGGATTAGGGAGGGAGGGCTTTAGGTAGGAGCAGAGTTTTTGGAGACAGAGGTGTCAATAGTGAATCACAGGTCTTGGCTTTGGGCATCAGGGGCTGGTAGTCTTGAAGGAGAAGTGGTTGATTGGCTGATTGGTTGGTGAACTTGTGTGTGTCTGCCAGCTCCAGAACTTGTGTATCTGATCTTTTAGGAACTTCTATGGACAATTTAGCAGGCATGGTCCTGTTTAGGAAGATCTGTAGACCTTAAAATGACCAAAAGTTTTGACTCTGGCAGTTTCTCTTGATAGTTATTAGGCACTCCTACCTAAGAATCTCTTTTGTAGCCTCCAATCTTACTTATTCTTGGGGTTAATGTAAGTGTACATTTTGAGTTACATTTAACTATTGTTTCTTCTTTTAAATGCCCAGGAATGGCTATGTTTTGATTTTAACTGTTTTGCTAGGTGTTCAAGATTAAGCTGGTCAAATTGACTGTGTTCTTATCTGTTGTTAAAGGTCAGCTGAGTTCCCACAGGGGTTACTCGTGGAGAACTTGAGAGTGGTTTCTTAACTCCTTTAGTGCCTGCCATTTGCTAGGTAGGATCTCCTTGATGAGGTGGCTTCCCTTGGAAACATTAGGGATGTCTCCCTTTTCCAACAACCCCCCTCTTTGCAGTGGGTGCACTGATTGGCTTTCCATTCTCAGGTGGTCTCATTAATCTCCCTGATTGGGAGGTCGTGAGACCCAGAGTTGCAAAGCTTCTTAGAGAAGTTCTCTGATTCCCTGGGTTCAGGCTGAACCAAAGGGCAAGAGTCAAATACTGGTTTTCTTGACCCTTTTGTGTTAATCTTGATCTTAAACTTGATCTTAAACATCCAGCAAGCCAGTCTCGCCAGTCATAAGTAAGAGTACTGGGTTTTAACTCTAATGTTTGACTTTACAGTCACTTACCACCTTTTATTTTATTGGGGTCTATATTATCTGTCCTATAGGTGATGGCTTATTATCTCAAAATTAATTTCTTAAAGTTCTTAAAGTAGTACTTCTGCAAAACATTAATCAGGCAACAGTTATAGAGTTTACAAGGAAAATACAAAATGGAATTAACAACAGTAAAATATTTAGTTTGTGTAATAGCTATCTTGAATTTTGGCTGAGCTATACATTATATCCCCTGTTTGACATCAGAGTAATTTCACAACAAAAACAATCTTTTGAATATAACTTTAAATAAGCTGAAGTCTGGCTTATTTTGGAGCCATTCTGACATGCAGCAGGGTGGGAGGTAGAACTTCATCTCAGGTAAGGTAGGGCTCTTTACAAATCTTAGGTAAAGTGTTCTAACAGGTCCTGTTATAGAATATTAAATGATAAAAATAAATCCCCAATACTATTCTTATTGACACAAAGAGGGATAAGAGCAAAGAGAAGAGAAGGTTTGAACGTAGGAATTCTCTACCTGCTCACTGCTGTGGTGATAGAAGTTCTATGAGTCCCATTATCTGGCCAAGAGGAGTCATTATCTAACTTACATTGGGGTCAGACTGTGTTGCAATACAAACTGAGCATGCGAGGTTTGAGATCTGGAGTCAAATGGAGAGGCTGAATAATTTTGAGGAGACGGCCAAGGGAGTGGGGGTTGCAGAGAATTTTAGATTGGGCAGAAGCCATGGCTAAGAGTTCTCAGGAGCCCAGAGCAGGGAAACAGGAGAGCAAGGGGCATCACCAGAACATCTCTGACTTCCCACATAGGAGCAAACTGTCAGTGAGGGTCATCACTGTCCCTGACAGGTCTGCAACCAAAGCTGAGGGAGACCCTAACCCAGCACTGGGGTTTTTATAGAAAGAGAGAGAGAGAGAGAGAGAGAGAGAGAGAGAGAGAGAGAGAGAGAGTGTGTGTGTGTGTTCAGGGTCACCATACAAGAGCTCTGAGGACTCACTGTCAGTAGAGGAAAGGCTGTCCAGAGTTGAATTCTGTGGTGGGTATGGAGGTCAGCAACGACAAGAGGCATAAAACACCCTAAGGTGGATATTGGCCAGGGAGGAGGGGGTACAGTTAAGCGACTCAGATCCCCATGAGGGGAGAGTCAGCAGGCAATGACCGTGGATCCCATCCCAGGTTTGATCACATAAAGACTTTCCTACCCAGAAACATTTTCTTCTCCTTTCTACTAAATATATTTTTGTGCTTAGAACCTTTTATTTTTCTTTCCTATATGTTGACCCCCTTTTGTTCACATTCTGAAACAACTCTTATGAAATTTCTGAATTTACATAAATTAAGATAAAATATTTTGTTATGTATGGTACTCTAATTGAAACACAGTTGAAATTTTTTGGATCCCTTTGTATATAGAATTATACCTGTTAGGACTTAAATCTTAGTAACCTTGTTTTTAGTGATGACACAAAGCAATTTTTAAGGAGGTGGTATTTTAATTTTGTAAATTACTTAGATGTCTGTAAAAAACACATTTGAGTAATCCTATACATGTCAAATCTAATTTATTTTATTGTAAAAAATTAAGATATCAGACAAGTGTGTTGAACAGTATCTGCCATCTCTTTCCTGTTGAAGAAAAGTCCTAGAAACATTGATATTAAACATTTTATAAACATAAACATTTTATTAGTTTGACTACCTAGAAAGACTTGTATGTTAAGTAATTTTAAAGACATTTTACCTTCATTTGTTTACCCAATTTTAAATTGAACCTTATTAAATCACATGAATTAAAGGTCTCTGGATCCATTTTTTAAATTTTAGTTTTATGAGTGCTCATTATTTATGTCAATTTTGATTATCATGTACATACATAGACAACAGGACATTAGACAACACAATATACACATAACACAAATGCAAAGGCCTTGTAGTTTTTGTAGGTGAATCTCCATTGCAATGTTACAGATGTTTTAAAAAAATAAACTTTAGAGTTGAATAAAAAATAGAACTGATCAGAAAAACATTAGGATCAAAATTGTAAGCTCAAAAAATATCAAAATTGTAAGCTCGAAAAATGTCCTGGAAGAAAAAATGATAATGGCCATTAATTATAGCATGAGAGAGCAAGAAAGAGAAAGGCAGAGAGAGGGGGTGAGAGGGAGAGACAGAGATAGAGATGAGAGAGAGAGAGAGAGAGAGAGAGAGAGAGAGAGAGAAAGAGTTAGTTCTGTGTTGCAGTCCAGGAGAAGTTTAAAATGGACACTTTTTTCCCCTTAGTCTCAGGTTGGTCCCTCATTGAGCCTGCTGCAGTCTATATTCCAAAGTAGGCTTCAGCAAGGTTAGGCAGGGTAAATTGCCTTGGGCTTTTTTAACCCTTTTTCCTGGTTGATCGAAGTCAGAGGAGGAGGAGGGATTAAAAGGGGGAGAAGGAGCCAAAAGGAGGTGTTCAGGTTTTCAGGAAGAGCAAAGATCAGGTTTAGTGCGTGAGAAAGAAAAGACTTGAAGACAAAAAATCTCTTTCCACTTGCCCACTTGCTCACAGAAGTTTTATAAATACACAAGATGCCGAGGGTCAGGTGAAGGGGTTTAAGATTGTCTAGTAGACACCCCAGGGGTGAATCTGCCGGAATGGAGGACCCAGATCCCATGGTGGAGACTGAAACAGCTGAGTCAGTGTCCAAGGTGTCCAGAGGTCACAGACTAGTTGACTGGAGAAGAGAAGGCAGCACAGTGATGGGGTCATCACCCAAACATCAGTGTGTGCCGGGCAAAAGCCGAGAGAGTAGAGGATCTGACATCAGGATTTTCAAGAGAGAGAGAGTGAAGAGGAGCCTCAACCCTGAGAGAGAATCTCCACCATAAAGATCAGGGACCCGCTTGTCAGATAAGGTCAACTAAGGGGGCCAGCTGTCATGGCTTGGGGAACCCCCACTACTCAACTTCCTCAAGGGTTCCAGACACAGCCACGTCTCAGGTCAGCAGAGGAGTCTTTAAGTCAGCCTCGGGGAAAACTCACCAATGTGAAGCCAGTGTCTGGATGTGGAGGAGAGTGTCCCAGCAAATGGAAGGTGAGACCAGCGTCCAGGGTCTGGGGTGACAGATCGAATTCCACCTGCCTAAGTGGCAATAAAAGAGCCCATCTGAGTCACGGCGCCAATGAAAGCACCCAGAAACCACTCTGGACATGGGAACACACGCAGGAGATTTTATTAAGCAGACAGGCAGAGTGTCTGCCTGTAGGGTGAGAGAGAGAGAGAGAGAGAGAGAGAGAGAGAAAATAAGAGAGAGAGAGAGAGAGAGAGAGAGAGAGCCAGTGAAAGAGTGAGTGAGAGTGAAGAGGAGTCAGAGAGATTGGCGGTGGAGCCATTCTTAAATAGTCAAATTACGCGGGCTAATAACAACGGACCAATAGCTGATGAGAATGTTTGCAGGCTGACCATCTGGGTTGTAAAATGGTGTATGTGTGTGGAGGGGGCAGAATACTGGTGGCAGCTGATGTCAATACACATAGATTAAAAATCTTGGACTCTTATTTGGCAGGTAAACTGTGTCCCAAAAATATAATGTCTAAAGCATAAAGAATTTAAAAGAATCATCCTAGAAAAGCATTAAAATATATTTGATTCAATTGTTCAAAATATTTGAAACTTTGTGGTTGAATTAATATCAATTAGGAAGTTTATTGACCATAAATAACAAAATCACCATAATGAAGAATTGCCAAGGGCTAGAGAGGTGGCTCAGTAGTACAGTATTTGCCTACTACCATGCTCAAGGCCCTGAGTTCAATTCCCAGTACCAGGGGAAAAACAACTTGCTCCTCTTACATCAAAGTAGATGATTCACCAAGAGAAATGAATATTTTTTGAAACAGGGTCTCGCTAAATTGCTGAGTATGGCCAGGAACCTGTGATCTTCCCACCTCCGACTCTGGAGTCACTGGGATTACAAACTGCACCACCACATGTGGCTGAGAAAGAACAAACTTTCATATTGACTTTTTACTCCTTTCTGAAAATACCACAAAAATTAAAGTGAATAAGTCAGCCTTCTTATTTTCCTTATTTATTACAACCTCCATAAGGTCATCTCCTTATATTGTAATACTCATTTGATTATGCTTGATAAATTCCTGAAGTCATTCGTATGACATGCAAAACTGGAAATAGTAGCTTCATGACTGGGTATTATTTTTACCTCTGGGGGTTATGATCAGGAAGGAGATGAGTATGTCAAAGGTGGCCGTAAGATCAGACTGGGGTAACCTGATCAGATGATGGTTACCAGAGAACAGACAGGCCAGATATGAATCAAAAAGTAAAACTTTATTGGGATGGCTCTCAGTGGAGGTTCACAGGTCCATCAGGGTGCTGGGCAGGACAAGTCCCATGTGGACCCGATGGAGGTGTTTTAACAATCTGAGGTTGGGGAGGGGAAGCTTGAGGACTCTCTGTCCTCCTGGGATTGGCTACATTGTTTCTCTGCATATGCCCAAGCTGCTTGATACCCTGCTCCCATCCAGCTGCCCTGAATCCCTCTAACAGTGGCAGCAGAGGTTTTCCAAGAATGGATCAACTTTCTAGAAGAATGACTCATCCACTATATAATACAGAGAAGCAAGTGGTTCTATGTCTCCCAACATTCCATCCCTAGGGCTTCCAAATCCTCACTCCAGTTCCACAGTTTTCCTTAGCTCCCATTGCTATCCTGTCTTGTTTTGATTCTTCCTATTTGTACCACCATGATATATGAAACTTTGGGGCAGTCATTTACCTGACTACCATGCTCAAGGCCCCGAGTTCAATTCCCAGTACCAGGGGAAAAACAACTTGCTCCTCTTACAGGGGATTTCATCCTGCTTTTTACCAGATAGGAATTTTTTCAGATTGTCTCCTACTTTTCCTCAACCTTATAGAATCTCTTAACTGCAACAACAAACACAGTCCTAAACTCCCTCTCATCTGCTCCATATTGGTACATTCATGATCTAATTAGATCTTATTGCACATTGAATCCCTCTGTGTTTTACCAAATAATATTTTAATTTTTTTCATATGTGTGCTCTTCTTTCAAATTTTGAATGACTTTTTAAATTTAAAAAAATGGAATCTGTTTTGAATATAAAGCAAATCAGAAGTTGCTAACCTGTGAGCAGAATTAGCTGCCGGCTGTTCGTTCTGAAGTAACAAATGTTTGCATGTGCTAGTAATTATTTATACATACAATTTTGCACTTTTGCATTTTGGCAATTAATTAAATCATGAAGTTAAATTATGCGTGATAATTGAGTATGAAAGAACAAAATGCAAATAGAGAAAACTTAGAAAAAGCAGCCCTCATGAAGAGTAGATTTTCTAGTTACAAATGAAGGGCAGCTATTTCATGCATTTTCATGGAACAGGTTGTACAGTTCAGGTGAGAGATTTGCTGGGAATTTCCTCCCTGTATGCTTTGTACTATAATTTTCCCCAGGAATACTTGGGGATGCAGGAAAGCTTTAGGGTTTCTCGAATATCCATCTGTTTCTCTCTGGCTGCTGAAAACTCCTTTCTGCTTCAAAACACAGAAGTCTCTGGGAGGTGACTTGCTGTCTTTCCCTGTACTTCTTGATCTGACTGTAGGTGTCAGGCAATGTTCTAGGCTCTGGAGATACAACTTTGAACAAAACAAATCTCCTGTTCTCAGGGACTTGGCTTTGTAAAGGGAGGAGACAGAATAAATATTTATGTGGTGATATGATAAGTCCTCTCATGAATATTAGAGTAGGAGAAGGGAGTAGCGTAAGAATCAAAGCCTGCAGTGGTTGTTGGGAATGGCCTCTTTGAACAGGGGATTTCATCAGGGACCTAAAGGAATTGAGGTAGCAAGAAATATAAATGCCTTGGGAGAAGGGCTTTCCAACCAGAAAGCAAAAGGTGTAAGTTGTTACAATGACAAGAATACCAGTGTGTCTGGAGCAGAGAGGGTGAAGGGAGAGTAGGATGTTTGTAGAAAGGAAGCAGGGACAAGATTATGTAGGGTCTTGTAGACTACAGTAAGGGCTTATTTTGCATTTTACTCTGAGGACATGGGGAAGCTAAGGAGAGTTTCGAATTGAAAAAACAATCACCAATTGTGAGGTTTTTACCAGTCAGGCGTTTGACTCCACTGAATTGAGGTGGGATGTTTAAAATGATTTTTCTTTTGTGTTATAAAGTTTTCTACTTCCTGGTCCAGTATCCTCAGAGTAAAATCCAAAACAAATCCTTCCTTGCCCCTTACCTTTCCTTCACTTATCACCTTCCCTTTCTTCCTTCCTTCCTTCCTTCCTTCCTTCCTTCCTTCCTTCCTTCCTTCCTTCCTTCCTTCCTTCCTTCCTTCCTTCCTTCCTTCCTTCTTCTCTTTCTTTTTCTTTCTCTCTTTCTTTCTCCCTTTTATTTTTTTTTATTTGTTCTTTTTGGATACACATGACTCCTTTCTTTTGGTGAGAACACTTAATATCTTCTCACGGTTGATATTTGGAATATTGACTGTGTGACCTCTGACTCTCATAAATTTACCTTTATTTCTAGTGAAAATTTGTGGTAGAGTTTGTAAGGTTTTCTATGTACATTTTTATGTTCTGGGTTGCTTCCAACTTCAGATGATTGTAAATAATGCTGTTATAAAGAATCTGTGTATGCATATCTTTAGTCCCTGCTTTCAATTATTTTGGATAGACATCCAGAAAGATAATTTCTGAGTTATGTGATAATTCTGTATTTACTTTTTTGAAGAAACACCATACAGTTTTCCAACAGTAGCTGCACCATTTTACATTCCTACCAGCTATGCACAGGACTTCTAATTTCTTAGCATTCTCATCAACACTTGGAATTCTCTGTTTGTTTTTTTTTTTTTTTAATAATAGTCATCTTACTGGATATGAAGTGTTATTTAATTTGTTGTTGTTGTTTTCTGTTTTTCACAGCACTGGGGATGGAACCGAGTGCCTTACACATGTTAGTTAAGTACAGCTCTCACTGTATTTTTCATTTGTATTTTCTTAATGAGTGATGCTGTTGAGCATCTTTTCATGTGCTTGTTGGTCATTTGTATATCTTCTTTGGAGAAATATCTGATCAAGTTGCTTTTTCCATGTATTGGGTTTTGTTGTTGTTGTTGAGTTGTGGGAATTCTTTATCTGTTAAGGCTATTAATACTTACGAAATATATAATTTATAAATATTTTCTATCATTCCATAAGTTGCCTTTTACTTTGTTGATAGTATCCCTTGAAGTACAATTTTTAAAATTTTTCATGAAATCCAATTTTTTGTTGCCTACATTTTTTTGCATTATACCCAATAAATCATTTTCAAACTTAATTTCATGAATTATTCTACCTATATTTTCTTCTGAGGGCTATATAGTTTCAGCTCTTGCATTTATGTCTTTGATTAATTTTGAGGTAATTTTTGCCTATGGTGTAGGGTAAGGGTCCAATTATTATTCTTTTTTCTTTTTGGCATGTGGATACCAACTTTTCAACGTCATCATTGAAAGGTCTGTTCTTTCCTCATTGAACAGCCTTGGCACTTTTATCAAGAATCATTTGATCATATATGTGAAGATTTACTCCTGGTCTGCTTTATTCTTTTTATGTATGTGTTCTTGCTGGTACTATACTCTTTTGATTACTGTAGCTTTGTAGTAAGTGACATGTTCTGCAGTCTCTTTCGTCTGATGTTAACATAGCCACACCATCTTTCTAATGATCAGCATTTGCATGAAATCTCTTTTTCATTCTTTTACTTTTAATCTTTCTTTATTTTTCCATTTAAACACATTTCCTATAGATGAGAGTATCATTTCACTTGCTTTAGTTATCCAGTTTGACACATTTTTGTCTTTTGATTAAGGTTTTTAAAAGATCACAGCCATCCCTCAGTAATCATGGGAGATTTGTTCCAAGACCCCTGTGGTTACCAAAATCCTTCGATGCTCACATTCCTTATATAAAATGGCATATCATTTGCATATAATCTATGCACATCCTCCTGCATACTTTAAATCATCTTTAGATCACTTATAATACCTCCTACAGTTTGGGACAACTTTGATCCAAGTTTGGTTGAATCCTTGGGTGCAGAACCCTTGGATATGGAAAGATTAGTGTATTTTCATTTTGTCCTTCTGTGGTGCTGGGAATCTTACCCAGGTCCTTGAACTTGCTAGGCAGATATTCTATCATTGAGCCACATCCCCAGCCCCGTTTTCTTTTAAGATAATTATTAAGGGGCTTTAGCTTAAGTTCTGTAGAGAGTTTCCAAGACTCCAGCACCTCAGGATATAGGTATAAAATATCCCTGCCTCTGCTTTGAACCCAGCAGACTGCCTGTCCTCTGGGACTTCATCGTATGAGGAGTTAGCCAGAAGCTAGTCCATTTGTAATCCCTCAGGGCTTCCACAGGAGACCAGGGGAGACCAGAAGATGACAAGTGTGAGGCACTGAGGACCCCGGTCAGGAGTATAAACAGGAGATGATGGAGATGAGGACTAAAGCAGTGCCAGTCATGGAGGAGAGAACAGGGTACACAGAACTTTTTGTGCTGAAGGGGCATTTTTAGCACCAGAAAGCATGACTTTGTTTCTTAGAAACAAAGTTTTTGCTTGGGAGCAAAAACTGGTATATGGGAGAAGCTTTGCATCTAGAAGCAGATCTTTTTTAAGTGTACACTCCTTGGGTACTTGCTTGTAATAAGCAACAAAAAATGGAGGCCATCCACTATTCACTTGGCTTCATAGAATTGAAAACCATGTAAGCATAAAGAAGGATTCATTTGGAATTCACTGTTTGACTTCCAAAAATTCAAAATGAATTAAAATGGTACTTTTTGAATTCCTTTCATAACTTTGTCACTGAATTACATACACCACAAGTGAAATGGATCTAACTCCTTTAAAGTACACCATTACATATTAATATCATACAAAGAAAAATGGGGGATTATAATGGAAATCAATACATTTGTTGGTAGGTGTATTCCAGATGTAATGGAAATATTACCAAAATTCTATAAAACAGCATTGAAATGAACCAGAGACGAACGAGTGTGTGGGTTTCCTTACGAGCCAGGACTGACTTGATGTTGATTTTGTACATGGCTGCTCTGCTTTGCATTGAAAGATGTGAAAATGAGACATATATTTCCTTTGGGGATGATACAAGCAATGGGTAGTCTGTTAGTCAGTTAGCACTAAAACCTTACATCACTTGGCTTTCAGTGTTCCAGAGAATTCCTTTGGATATTTCCATGGCATTTTGGGGTTCCCTGCAGAGGCTACTCAGGACTGTGCTTTCTTTGTGAACAAATGCCTAGTTTGATATTGGTCCCCAGTGAGAAAGACCAGTTCTAAGATGGTACCTCCAAGCAAGACTACTACAGTCTCTGGTGGAAGTCCCCCAAATATGCTGCATTCAGGCAGGATGAACAACTGCAGGACCTTCCTGCCTTTGCTGAAAAATTATTTTCTTTTTGGTACCAGGAATTGAACCCAGCAGCACTTAACCACTGAGTCACAACCCCAGACATTTTTTATTATATTTTATTTAGAGACAGGGTCTCACTGAGTTGCTTAGGGCCTCACTAAGTTGCTGAGGCTGGCTTCAAACTCATGATTCTCCTGCCTTGGCCTCTAGAGCTGCTGAAATCACAGATGTGTGCTGCTATGCCCGGTCTTTGCTAAATATTCCATTATGGTTCCTAATGGTAATTACAGCCTCAGTGACTGACCAAGAACTCCCTGCTGCCAAGCCCTGTGTGTTAGGCCCTGTACATCTATCAGCCCATGGAATCATCCCAACTTTACAAGGCCTGTTGTTGAGAGGAGGGCTTCAAGCCTTCAGAGATGTTCATTATGTTCTCTGGGGCCAGTCAGGATTTATACTTAAGTCCCAACTTCTTCCCTTTCTTCTTTGCTGCTGATAATCTCTCTGCTTCATTTCTGAGGAAGTATGGCTGAAACATTATCAGGATAATGCATGTAAGAATCCCTATCTTTTGAATGTTGCCTCTGACAGTTCAGCACTAATTGTATAATTAAATTTAACTTATGCTGATTATACAGACATCTTGTCATTACCTCCTTGCCTGAAAGTGGCACTGAAAGAAAAGAAATGGTTCGCTTAAAGGACAAGAAGTGAGGGTCAGTGGGAAGTGGAGCCTGGTTTGGGGTTTTACAAGTATTACATAAATGTCTGCCTTAATAAACCATTTTTTGCCCTGTCATTCCACGGTTATTTTAGATGCCATGTCATGCTGAAGCTTTTAAACTTAATAATTAGAATTTGTGGTGCCAAAGGCTGTAGACATAACTATACATCACAATGTTCTATTTAAAATTCACTCAGAGCCAGGAATGGTGGAGCACTCCTATAATCCTAGTGACTCAGGGGCCTGCAGCAGGAGGGTTGCAAGTTCAAATCCAGCTTCAGCAACTTAAAGAGACCCTGTCTCAAAATAGTGCATAAAAAGGACAGTGGATGTGGCTCAGTGGTAGAGTGACCCTGAACTTGATTTCCAGTTCCAATAAATAATAAATTAAAATAATTAATTAATTAATTAATTACAATTCACTCAGGAAGACCCACAGTGTTATAAAAAGAATCCCCTGTGAAACTGAGTTTAGGAGCTTGCTTTTAAAGTTCATATAAGTTTAGAATTTGAGCTTCAATTTTGATGTGGAGAAGAGTACCTTCAAAGACTACATCTCACCAAGGTACTATTTTGAAATCAGAAGGATTGTATAGGAGATTGGACTCTCTAGAGCCCCTACACTTGGCATTTAGGGGATTGAACACAGTGCCTTACACATGCTAGGCAAGCTCTCTCCCACTGAGCTACAGCCTCAGCCTATTTTTATTTCTTATTTTGAAACCGGATCTTGCTAAATTGTCCAGGTTTGCCTTGAACTTGGGATTCTCCTGCCTTAGCCTCTGGAGTTGCTGGGATTATAGGTGTGCACCACTGTACCTGACTTCCAGAGCCCTTTTGATGATGTGCCCTTTTTGTCACTATTGTGGATAAAGTTTTATATAAATGACAATAAATTGATATTTAGTTCATTCATCCTGAGCTTTGTATCTGGACCAAAACGGAAGTTTGTCTTTCATCTTTAAACTTTGAAGGTTTTTTTAAAACGTCACAATATTGGCCACCTCCAGACAATAATTCATATTACATTAATTCCTCATGGAGGGCTATCAACTCAGGAATAAGTGGGTAAGGGCAATTTTACAGTTATCTTCCCTGGGAGACTATTTTCAGTGTTGGGGACTGAACCCAAGGCCTTGCACATGCTAAGCAAACAGTCTATCATTTAGCCAAACCCTCGGCCCTTTGCGAGTCTGTAGAAAAAGACTAGAGAATCATGTCACATAAGGTAACCCGACCATTCTGTATGGGTGTCTCTCTGGGAAAAGGCAAGACAAGAGGGTGGATTGGGATGAGTGAAAGAGAGTCGTCCTTGTGGTTGGCCTTGCCATACTTAAGGAGACGGCAAGATAAGAGAACACTGCACCTGCCTTCCCTCTTACCTCTGGGTTTCCAGATATTGGTGGGTGACATCTATAAGGCAGAACTTAATACTTAACAAAGAACATATTTTGGTGTTCCTTAGGCTCCAATCACCCATTTGATCAGGATGGAGCCCTACATTCTTTAGATCTACAATGCAAACCTGATTGGACTTCAAAAATTGCCATCTTCTGGGCTCCACATGACTCATCAGGTGCTGCTCAGCTGGTGCCCTGAGGTCCAGGAAAGGTGGAGGACCTGGATCACAGTAGAATGTTGTGAATCAACAAGCCAAGGAGTATGGAAGGAGCTTCCTCCACTCCCAGTTCTGGAAGCATCCTTTGGGGCCCCAACACCCCAGGATGTGGGTGGATAAAGCTCCCTGGCACACTTTGCAACCTAGGATCCTGTGCAGCTCATTGCATGAAGAGTCAGCCTAAAGTCACTGTGTGCAAGCCCTGAGGGCTTTTGCTCACACAGTGAGAATAGAAGGAATTTCTAGGCCTCCCACTGCTGCCCTAGTCACAGTGGAGACTTCAAAGCAAACACAAATGCAGTCCAGGCTGAGAAAAGTTCCCTGACTGCTGCTCTGAGGTAGCAATGGTGGCAAGGTCTGGCTTTGGTTCTGTGCAGGGCATGCTACTCCATCAGAGACAGCCCCCGCGCGGAGTGGCGCGGTTGGTTTTCCTAAGCAGCTCTGCAGTGATGGTTGGGAGAACGTTGGGGTGCTTGGGGTGGGAAAACCTCAAGGTTTTAAGTCCCACAATCCAGTGCTATCAGGTGCCCCTGCAGGAGGCATTTATTGACTTTTAAGGAAGTTTGGAAATTTTCCTGGCATCTAGTTGTCCTATCAGCTTAAGCCTCAGAAACAGAACTGGGTGGAAAAA
Source organism: Sciurus vulgaris (assembly GCF_902686455.1). Lineage (NCBI taxonomy): Eukaryota > Metazoa > Chordata > Mammalia > Rodentia > Sciuridae > Sciurus > Sciurus vulgaris. The sequence goes on along the minus strand of NC_136471.1, from coordinate 3,787,067 downwards.
AAGTAGCAATATTTGGGGCCTGTCCTGGTTGGACGGTTCTTCGGGAAAAGTCGGGCACTGTCGGCTAGCCAGTCAGTTCGATTGAGGCGTGCAGCGGGCGGTGCAGGAGTTAAACGAGGGGTGTCTGGCGATGAGCCATTGGTGCGCTGTAAACTCCCAGAATTTGGAATTTTGACCCTAACTGCAGATTTTCAAGGGAGCCGCTGGAGGTAGGCGTGTTTCTTTTGCTATTTTGTGGTTCTCAAATGTTGAGGGCTTTGTGTTGGGATGTGTGTGCGGGAAGCCCTGGGCATGTCACAGGCATTTTTATGAAATGGAGTCAGAGCACATGAGCGTGGTCGCCTAGTGTTCCATGTCTATAAGAGCTGCTGTATGTGACCGACGCCCATGAAATTATAGATGAAAGTCCCCGTGGAGGTAAAGGAGCGGGGTTCCCCCTCCTCCCAGGAAACCAATTGCAACTAAGTTTGAGAAAGCAGTCTGGGTTGGTAAAATAACCTGTTCTTTGAGGAAGCTCACTAAAATGGGCGCAAAAGAGAGCGCATGGAGGTTGGAATGTATGTTGAGGTTTGGTTCCTTTCACAGGGGACCTTCACTGGTGGCTGGCAGTGCCGTGAGTAGGAGGCTGCACTTGGCTTTTCTCAATTGCTTGATTAATTTTTCTACCAAATAGTTTTCTTTCGACTCGTTGGCTTGTGAATATTGGTATTTCTATGAAGAAAACATATACAGTTTTATACAGTTCTAGAGATATAGATGAATAAAATAGCACAATAATAAAAGTTCCCGTGTTGCTCTTTAGTGGAATGAGTTTGCACTGTGATCCTGCTTGTTCTATCTTATTTTCAATTTAATCATAAAACTCAATGGTCTGGCAGAGGGAGATTCCCAGGCTGAAAGTCCATTCCGCAGGATGTCAAGACATCTTAGCAGGGTCATTCCCTTGTTCAGTTTGAGAAGGTATAGCATGATGTTGTGGACCTGACTGGGGGCACTTCAGTGGCTGGGGGAATACTGAGTGGTGCTGGGGTCATGAACTCCTTCATGTATTGAGGACATGGAATTTTCATTGAAAATTTGGACCACATGAATCAGCTGTATAGCTAGGAAAATCTAATGAATCTTTTTATAATTGTTATTATACTTTAGTTCTTCCTAATTTTGCTTTGTTATGAGTAAACATGCTGGCATTATCCTATAAATTCACATTCTGCTTCTAAATAGTGATATAGCTAGTAATTCAGAAAGTAAACGTACTGTAAAGCCGTGTGTAGTGAAGGTGACCACTTTTTGAGTATTTTAAAAGCAAGGCCTAGATGCTAGTGTAGTAGAGATGTTTTTTGGCTTTCACACTGGAGAACTGTGATTAAAAGCACCAGGTGAATCAAAGTTGTGTAAGAATTAAGATGTCAAGGAATTTTGCTCCCTTTTTAAAAGTAAAAGCCCAAAATGAACTTTCACATCTTTCTCAGGTGGAAGCAAAATCTGATAAAAGAAAATAGTAGGTAGTATAAAATCAGGCAGGGCCAGGAGATACAGTCACCCCTGCAAAGTCCTAGCCAATATCTCTGCCTTCTTCTTTTGGGACTTACTCAGCGGTAGCAGTACATTACTGTCTTTTTTTTTTTCCCCGCCCCAAACACAAAGAAGGAGTAATTTTCATTATTTAATTAGGGGTTATTTGCATTGTTATGTTTCAATTTATCTTTTGAACAAAATGCAAAAATGAGATGGATTTTTAATATAGTAATTAACCTCCAAAATAATTGTGTTTTCCCGTTTTAAATTTAAACTGGTGCTGGTTGCAGCAGTGCAGGTCTGTAATCCCAGCAGCTCAGGAGGGTGAGGCAGGAGAATTCCAAGTTTCAGGCCAGCTTCAGCAACTTAGCAAGACCCTGTTGTGAACAAAACAAAACAGGAGTTGGGGTGTACATCAGTAATAGAGCACTCCCAAGTTCAATCTCGAGCACCATACACCCTTCCAATAAAAAGCAAGCCAGGTACTCCGTAGTTCCAATTGTTTAATATTGGGAGAGCAGAGTGACCAAGCAGTGCCTCTTGTTTTCGTAGGTAGCACAACTGAATTCAGGGCTTAAACACTGAGCCACATTTCCAGCCTTTTTTACTTTATTTTATTTTTCTTTTGAGACCAGATCTCACTAAGTTGCATAGGGACTTGCTAAATTGCTGAGGCTGGCTTCTGATTCTCTTGCCTCAGTCTCCCAAGTCGCTGGGATTACAGGTGCGCACCACTGTACCTGACAGCAAGCAGCCCTTTTAATCATCAGATTTCTTTCTGGACAATTGCTGTAAGTGCATGTATATTTTAAATTACAATTGAGATTGTCTTTGCTTGTGCAGCTGAGTGTCTTGAGGTTTGTTTCTTTTGACAGGAGACTTTCAGTTGTGGGGGTGTGTGAGGCTAACGGGGGGGGGGGGGATATGTGGTAACCAGGGAGCTGTACTTGACTTTTCATAGTTGCTTGGTTATTTTACTACCAACTAGTTTTCTTTTGAATCCTTGCCTTGTGAATGTTGATATTTCTGTGAAGAAAACACTTTCATACAGTTTTAGAAGTTTTTATATATTATCTTTATAGATAAATAAAAATAGCATAATAATAAAGGTTCCCATGTTTCTCTTTTTAAAAATTTTTAAGTTTTATTTGTTCTAATTAGGTGTACATGATAGTAGAATGCATTTATATAGATCAAACATAGATGGAATGTAATCTTTCATTTTTCTGATTATACATATTGCATGATCATATTGGTCATGTAGTCATACATGTACATGAGGCAATAATGTCTGTTTCACTCTACTATCATTCTTACCCCCATACTCCTTCCCCTCCCTTCACTCCCCTCTACCTAATATAAAGTAACTCTATTCTTCCCTATCCCATTATTGTGAATAAACTTCTGCATATCAGAGAAAACATTTGGCCTTTGGTTTTTTGGGTTTGGCTTATTTCACTTAGCATGATGTTCTCTAAATCCATCCATTTACCAGCAAATGCCAGAATTTCATTCATTAAAACTGACTAATATTTCATCATATATATATACATATCCCCCACATTTTTTTATCCATTCATCTGTTGAAGGGCATATAGGTTGGTTCTGTAGTTTAGCTATTGTGAATTGAGCTGCTATAAACATTGATGTGGCTGTGTCACTGGCTCTTTAATGGAATGAACTTCCATTTTAATCCTGCTTATTCTACCTTATTTTCACTCTAGTCATATAACTCTGAATACCATGGGAGGGAGATTCTCAGGCTGAAAGTCCATTCCAAAGGAGGGCAAGACTTCTTAGCAGGGTTGTTCCCTTATTGAGGGGTGCTGGTGTAAAAATGGCAAAATGTATTTTTTCTTTTTTCTTTTTGTGGTGCTGGGGATCAAACGCAGGGCCTCACGTGTGCCAGACAAGTGCTCTACCACTGAGACACATCCCCAGTAACACTAGAAAGATATCTGAAATTGCTCAGCTATTGTCTTTTAAGACACTGTTGTGCTGGGTGTATCAACCTGAAAATTCAGTGGAAGCCTTTATCAGCATGGCTGAGGCCATGGTTCCCTCCACCTTACCCATGGTGCTGGGGAAGGTGCTAGGCAAGCCACTGTGCCACTGAGTCATGCCCCAGCCCCAGAGCAACGTTTTATGGCCGGAATGCAGGACCTGGCACATGTCAGTTATGTGAAGCATTTTACCAGAGAGTGACACTGCAGCCTCCAATTGTTAGTTTTTTGAAAGGAAAACAAAAACCAGCTGTGAAGTGGCCCTTCCAGTTTTTACTCTGAAAGTAGCCTTTACATTTTCCCTTGGTCCTTATCAAGAGCTTAAAACCCTTGTTAAGTTTTCCCCAAATACTACATAAATATTAAATTGACTTACCAATGTTGTTTATGAAAGACAGAATGTTTTTCATGCCTTTTGATATGTATTTGTGGAGTGTGTGTGTTCTGACTTCAGTCTTGCTAATGTCCTAGGAGGATACTTTAGAGGTTGATGAGTTTTCCTTATGATTCTATTTCTTACAATTAGGTATGTTGTTTAACAGGTTGTTCTTTCATTACAGAGTGTTCATGACCACCAATGAATGTCCCCATACTTAAATATAGAAGATGTAGCCCTGAGAGGTCCATCATTTTTTTCATGATATAATACCCCAGATCAAGCCACACTAGAAATTACTTAATCAATCAAATATTTAGCTTTGGAAATTAAAGCATAAATTCATGAATTTGATTACCATTCTTTTATCTGCATTGATATTTACCATATATATGAACAAGATGTCCAAGAGTTTCCTTTTTGTTCTTATTTTTATTTTTGGTAATGTATGTTTTACTTACTGCAATATTTGTTGGCTTATGAATACTATTGGTTTTCAGAAGAAAGCCATCCAAGAGGTATTGAAATCCTAGCACATGTTTACTGAGGCTTGTTTCCTTGTTAAGGTAAACCTTAAGATTCAAATTTTATGTAAATCTTATCATTTCTGGCTTTGATCAAATATGTTGGTGCCAATACACCTTAGAGTTCCCAGTGAACTCTTCCGTCCTATATGGACAGAAAGCATCTGATGCTTTGAGAGTGACCGTATGGAATACAAAGGCTAGAATTTAACACCATGTCACAGGTACTCAGAGAGGTTAGCTAAATTCTTGGGACTGGATCCCAAGAATTATGACTTCAAGAATAGTGTTGATTTCCATTAGTTTTGTAATTTTTCCTGCTTAAGACACTGGATGAGGACTTTTTAGGGTATGGATTAAAGCCAAAATATTTTGTTGTCTGCTCTAAATTTAGTTCTAGTTGGGAGAAAGAACTTGTAAGTCAGTTGTGTCCTACTAGAAAATAATTTAATTTATTTATTTATTTGGTACTGGAATTTGAATGCAGGGATGCTCTACCTACATTCCTAGTCCTTTCATTTATTTATTTTGAGACAAGGCTTTACTAAATTGCTCAGGCTGACCTTGAACTTGTGATCCTCCTGCTTCAGACTCCAGAGATGCTGGAGTTACAGGCATGTGCCACCATGTCTGGCAATAAAATTTATTTCTTAGTGTAGGCAATAAATCATAGAAGCTTTGCTCTTTTCTCCTCGGGTTGGGTCATCCACTTGGAAACATTCCTAGGTATTTATACACATGTTCCCCTAAGTCGGGGTTGTTTGCTCTTTGCTGCCGTTAGTATCAGACTCCTTTGCTGACCATCTTGAGAAACCTAGGTGCAAACCGTGCTGCAAGACAAGGACCACACAGCACTTCAAAATGAGAAAGCTTTAAAGTAATAGGCAGGAATTCGCCTGGGAAATTGAAAGACCTGTCTGCACAAAGTGATTGTGCTTTGAGGTAAAATTCACAAACAAAGTCAATCAAACATGAAGACTCTGGAAACTCTCAGGGAGAGCTGTTTTATTTTCCTATACGTTCCACAAGTTGAAATATCCACGTAAGTTTCCAATATGTGTGATCACAGAAAATATTTGAAGTGTATCGGGAAGGGAGTGTGTTGGAGCTGTCTGCCAGGTCATTTGCAGAGTTTTGGTGGTTGTGGGTTGGGGAGGGGCCTCTGGCACAGAGTAGCCAGAGTCAGCAGCAGTCACAGAGGTCATTTGAAGTGAGTAGGTCCATAGCCTTTTTTTTACAGGTAATGGAAGGTTTCCTTAGCTCCTCTCTCTAAGAACAGTGTGGCTAATAAATTAAGACCCTTTCTAACAAAGTGGTATGTGTGCATATGTGCACATATATAGATATATATTCATGTGATATTGGTGCTTAAACTCTTTTGTTGTAGGTGGATTTTTATGCATGGATACAGCCCCTTTAAAAAGCTATTTGGCAGCTTCTAGGAGTCAACAATGCTGGGCATTATTCTAAAGTAAGGGATTTAAAGAAGTTAGGAGAAACCACATAATTTCTGCAGGGTATGTTCCTCCACTCATTTAGACTGCACTAATTTTTTTAAGGTATTCACAGAATTTTCACAGCATCGTAAGTTAAACTGCAAAGAAATACTCCAAAGTGGTAATATTTGTGTCATCGTGGAAGTACTATGTTTGCATTGTCTCTCCTTTCTATTTTGTAAATTTGGCACTCTGAAAAATAAGAAAATTAAGATATATTTCCTTTTACCAAATTAAATTACAAAATAAACAAAAATGCTGGCCCTTTCCCAGCATGACAATGGAAAATGTTTACAGGGATCTACAAAGCTGTCTGAGGGGTACGTAGTGCTGCAAGGCTTGTGGACTCTTTGGGGAGTATTCATAGGAATGGCTTTGCCACGTTGAAACTTGGGCTCTGGAACTTTTGTCTTGAGTGATAAACACCTAGAATGCAACTGGAAGCATTGGTAGTGGGCACTCCCAGATGGAGCAGTGTTTGGTTTTTGAAGAGGACCGTTGTCCTGGTGAGCTGCAGCCAGCTGCCTTAGCTCTACCAAAAGGCAGTTCATTTGTTCTACTATGGACTGTCAGCTGAATAAAGTGGTCTACCACAGTCTTGGGGACAAGAGGTCTCCATTAAGGTTACACTGCCAGGTTGGGGAATAGCCCTTCCAACACTGTATGACCTCAAATGAGCCTGTTATAAGCTGACTGCCTTTATGCATATCCCTCTTCTTTGTCCAAAGTCCCCTCATGACAGGTCACTTAAGCCTCTGGGCACATAGGCTTTGTGCAGTGGGAGAGGTGGTCCAGCTTAGGTGTTTCTAGTAGGAAAAGGAAATTGCGATGGTTTTGTATATGCCATTGCTGATAAATTGAACACTGGCAACACTTACGTTTATGCTGTTACTTGGGAAGAAGAAATAAATAATCAAATGGAATAGTTTGAGGTGACAGTTCTAGAGTATTGAAACTATTCCTTGCTGGGTGTGGTGGTGCACTACTGTAATCCCAGCAGCCTGGAAGGCTGAGGCAGGAGGATCACAAAGTGGAGACCAGCCTGGGAAACTTAATGAGACCTCAACTCAAATTAAAAAAAAATAAGAATAAAAAGGGCTGGGGATGTGGCTCAGTGGTAAAGTACTCCTGAGTTCAATTCCTGGCACCAAATGAATAGTTCCTTGACATTATATAAAATAGCATTACATAATTTGTTGTTTGCATGTCTTCTCTGTTTCCTCCCAAATCCTGAGCTTCTGTGTTTTTGTCCAGCACTGATGCTTTTCTCCTCAGTTGCTTGGATTCTTTCCTCTCTTCTTGCTGCTGCTTGTTCCCTTCTAACATAATGTTTCCAGGGTCTTTTATTCTTCCCGCCACTTCCTGGGGTACTCCAGTGATTAGTATAACTTCTTAACTTCCAATATTCCTCTGTGAACATACATTACACAGTAATGGATTGGCCAGGTTAGGAGATTTCCAAGTCATTTGTTCAACTCAAGTCTACATGGTCGAATTGATAATTCTTGTCAAATAGTGAGTGGATTTTCCTTTATTCTGTGCCAGGACTTTGTGCATGATAAGAATCTGCTGTATCACTGAGTCACGCTCATATACCCAGGGTGACTTTTCTGGCATGTTTTGTTGATGCCTAAACATGCAGGGGAATCCAAAGCTAGGGAATTTTCTCTCAAAGACTCTTCTGAGTCCCAGTTTCCCTTCAGTAAAGAGCATCCCAGTCTTCTGACCTTCAGTTACTTTAGCATGCACTGCCTGAGGCCCGAAACAGTAATAGCAAATACGATTCTGAACTAAATATTTGTCTTTTCTCATATTAGACTGCTTTCTTCATAGCCTGTCTGGCATTAATCTTCCTTTGCAACTGCCTTCTCTTCCTTCTGCAATGACCACCTTCTAACCTCAGGCCTTCCCTCAGCTTGCCTGCTTGACCT